>NC_058089.1:104167248-104879748 GCF_014858855.1 Bufo gargarizans
AGAAGAGGGGGCAATGGGAGAGCTGACATTTGCTACAGAGAGAAGAGAAAAAAATATTAAAAACATTTAAAATATTCTAAATATATACATTTGGCAGCATCTTAATCATACTGACCCACAGAATAAAGGTATCATGTTATTTATACTACACTGTGAACACTGTAAAAAAAAATATATGGCACATAATAATGTTCAAATTTATGTTTTTTTTAATCTTTTGACCTAAAAATAAAATAATAAAAATAAAACTACTACTTATAAAGCAATTTGTCCTTCTATTCCTTGTAATATAACTATTTAGTGATGTCTGATACCTGGCCACATTTTTGCAGTATGAGGTAACTGTACATGTGTACTAACTTTTAGGTGGGGCTAGGAGTGGCGAGGAGACTAGAAAACACTTAGTTTTGGAACAAATATTTCAGTTTCATTGAAAACATCATCAGGGTAAGATATGTTGCTACCATTACCTCTCTTTGTATCGTATTGGAGTCGGCCGAGTACCATGTTCGATGCTGGTTGATCTGGAGCCAACCTATCTGTTTGACGACTTATGGTAACAGTTACTTTACTTTATCTTTGTATATATTTGTATATATCTTTTATTATAGTTTAGTAAACGCTTTATGCACCTAATTTGTGTTAAGCCTATTTTTCCCAAACTCCAGATCCTACAATAATACTCAACTCTCTCATGCATCTAAACTGTAGGAAAAAAATAAAATAAAATAAAGTTATGACTACTTGAACACAATGCTGCTGGTCCTTAAGGCTAAAATTAGTTATATAACTAAGGGGTTAAGAATGCACTTGTGTCTCCTGAGTTGTGCTCCATCTATATTTTCTTTAGACATAAATTCAAAATCTACAATAAAAAAAGGCACATTTTGGAAGGAGAACAACAGTAGCCCCCCAAAATGTGTACCAGGTAGCACAGTCATCACGTGCCATTTATTATACCGGTGTCCTCCTATGTGGTAGAAGGGCCAGCTGCAAAATATGCACCCCCTATAGTTACTCCCTATTGCAATGCTTCCTTTAAAAGTCTACCTTGTTGGGCAATATCTGGCCCCATAATGAGTCGTGAAACGTGACCTGGGTTATTAGTCAAAGCAAATATCTTTATTCCTCAAATTCATTCAGTAAAAAAAAAAAAAAAAAAATTACAGCAAAAAGAACATAATTTAAGTTCCTTGACTAAAGAAAAAGCTCTATCAAACACTTTTAATAGCAAACGGCTCAACAGACACAACAATGACAAACTTTTATACGTTTAAGCAGACAGAGGTCTTTGTTTCTACAGAAAGCATTAACCTCACGCAGTTTGACAATTAGAAGGTTCATTAAATGTGAAATACATAACTTACTTGTGAAGATTAGTATGGCTGTGCTCGGTTACCTAGATGCAATGACTGCAAAAGAGAGAAAACCATTAAGCTTTAATAGGTTTATATCTTGTATCATGTATGAATTAAAGGGATTGACCATTCAAAGTTTGATCATTACACAGCCAATCTTAAAGAGAATGGGGGGGGGGGGGGTATTTATTATACAGAAATATGTCTATATTAGGCATATTTCTGGTGCAGATTGTGGCACAAAGGTTATTTTCACCGCAGTATGCAACTTTACCCCCTTCATGGCAGGACTACCAAAAGTGGGTGTGGCGTGGGCGGGAAAGGGGATGAGCCGGTAGGCCCGTCTCATTCAACATTTGCTATGCTTGCTTTAGGCATAGAAAATGGTCTAAATGTAAGCCAGCAAGGAAGCTGTCTTACATTTAATTTAGAACTGGCGCTGGATACGCCGAAGTTATGTAGAGGCCGCCAGCTATAGGGGTTATTAAGAAATGCCAGTCTTAATAAATGACCCCCTATGTTGTGAGAAAATTATCTAATATTTAAATCATGTTTTTAGAATTGCAGTGTTTTTTTTTATATTTACAGTTCCACTATATTTTAAAAAAAATTTAATATTCTGCCGTTTTCACACTTACCACTAAGTCAAAAATATGTCAAGCCTTCTTGCTCTGTACAGATCACTTTCCAGCAGTCATCTCATTATAATTACAGACAGAATTACAATGACAGATGACACCTCTATGTATAGATAACACAGGACCCACAGATCCATTTTATACAGATATTGACATTATAATTAAAAAGAAAAAATCACAAAAAAATTAAAATAAAGTTGAACATAAAACATTGTTTTCTGATGACACATTCCCATTACTATAGCACCAACTTAATCCACAGCATTATACAACATCCCAAATCCCAAAGGATCTTCTAGACCCGACCCCCTCTGCTCCTATTTATTTTGGTGATATTTGCACTATGATCTTATTTTATAATTGATTGGTTGCTCATTTTGGGTATAACTGTGCTTGTGGGCACTTTTGCACATATGATATAATCCTTTCTGATATGTTTATATTGTAGATGATTGACAAAAAAAAATGGCTGCACAACATTTCACATACAAACAATAGAGCTGAGAAATGGGGATCATTCTAAATGAAAGGGGTAGTATACCTACTATAAATGGAAAAATAGAAGCTCCTTGCGCACATTTTTGATCAAACGTGTGTCGGGCCCATCTACCAGGGGTCAAGGTGGCTTCCGCACATGGGTACCTAACAATAATATACCGCCTCTCTTGGACTTAACTAAGCCTACAATTTTCATGGCAGTGTAGAAACCAGCTTCATTTATACTCTGCTCAGAAGCCCCAGGCAGATGGGCGTTGCTCAGTCTAAAAGAGGCGCTACCCTCAATATATACTACAAGAAAATTTTGACTAGCACATTCATATTCATAGTCACAGGTGCATATCCATCAAGCAAACAGGGAGATTGGTCTGGAGTGGGGTCACTTATCATGGTGTATGCTCTACTTTGATTGCATCATGCTGATATTTGCTGTTTTAAATGTTTTTGAGTGCGGCCCTTGATGATATCCCTTTGTTCCTGAATGCAAAAAGCTCTGAAAAAGTTCCTTTCTCCCCTGCCCGGCGCGCTTCTCCACACATGCTTCCAGTCAAGGTAACCACGCCCCCTTCCCTGCCCCTTTGCTGTGACTGACAGCACTTATGCAGAGAGTTCTGCAAAGCCAGCCAAACTGCCGGCTGTCATTCACAAGGAAGGGGGCGTGGTTACCTTGACTTGAAGCAAGGAGGCCGCTGCCCCCTTGACTTCAAGCATGTCTTGAGAAGCGCGCCGGCAGGGGATAAAGGAACGTTTTCAGAGCTTCTGCCTCATCTGCATTCAGGAACGAAACAATCGTCAAAAACACACTGCTCGCTACCCTCAGGTACTGCTGGCAGCTTCAGATGGTTTTTGGTGGTGACAGGTTCCCTTTAAAATGGTCTAAAGTATAAACACAGAGATTGTGAGACTTACATAGAGATTTCAAACAACATATTCACTCTATACTGTATATGGATTGGTGTTGTGACACAACTGTAGCACCATGCATATAGCTATTAGTATGTATCAAGCTCAGGCCAACATTCAACCATCAAGTTAATGCTCAGCAAAGCAACAGATCAATTTAAAGGAGTTGTCTTGGACATTAATAGGCATCCATATCAGATCAGTGGGTATTCAACTTCTGGCACCCCCACTGATCCTCTGATTAAAGGGGCTGCATCACTGCATCCCCTTCATTGTCTACCAGGCACAGTTTCATACTTTTAATAGCAAATGTGCCCAGTATTGCAGTTTACTGCAGTTTAGTTCCATTTAAATTAATGGGCCTGAAATGCAACAAGAGGCAGAGCCACTACCAAATGTACCAGGCAGTGTCTGATCAACAATGAAGAAGACTGGAGCACCACAGCCCCATCAGTCAGCTCATCAATCAGACTGAGTCACATTGGACCTCCACCTCTCTGAAATTGAAGGCCTACCCTTAGCATCAATATTGTATTGCCATAAAATCCTTTAAGTCTTATTAATACACAAAGAACTCAATGGAAATCTATTGCCTAGAAGTGCTCTTATTTAGTCTGGTTTCTAGGTGTGTAAATGAACTGCCTTTGGAGACACAAAAAATGGGGGGAAAAATCTGAGACAATTTGTATTCTGATTTCTATAAATCGGTAAAAAGTCAAATGATACTAGCTGTTTTTAGTTATTTTATCAAACAGGGACCAATATTATATTCAAAAATTTAAACAAAAACCTAATTCTTCAAAATAAAAATGAATATTGTATTTCAAGATCGACAAAAAAAACTTTAACTTATATTGTCAATTGCTTTAATTAATAGCAATGTCCTATATATATTTTTTTTTTATCCTGAATGCTAATAATAATGAATTTAACCAGTTTCTTCCAGTGTTTCCTCTTTAGCTAATGTCAGGCACGTCCACGGGAGGTAGGCTGTGAGAAACCTCTTCGCTAACATATTTCATCAATGCACATGATCCTTTTTATTGAATTTGCATCATCAATGCTTAGAAAGCCATTTTATTCGCACATTTTCTCCTCAGGTGATTATTGACCACTCTTGGTCAGTAGAGTAATTGCAGGGATTGGGTCAATAAACATTGAAGGATTCTTCAATAAAACTAATGTCTGCATATTAAATGCTCCCTGAGTCTGACACACAGTGCAATCTACCCACTAGAACTACTAATACCAAAGACTAACAAAGGAACTGGAGTGTCATTAAAGAGAAATTAGACCCATTAGGATAGTATCTGCATAGGCTTCTACTATACTCCTTTAAGTCTACCAATGATGTGTACATAATTACACCTTAATTCATAAATACCACTATTGTTTAAATTCCTTTTTATATTATTGCTGCTCTGGCCTGCAATCTTCTGCAGGTTATATGACAGTAAACACTAAGGGGGAGATTTATCAAACTGGTGTAAAGTAGAACTGGCTTAATTGCCCATAGCAACCAATCAGATTCCAGATTTTATTTTTCATAGCTCCTTTGGAAAATAAAAGGTGGAATCTGATTGGTTGCTATGGGCAACTAATCAAGTTCTACTTTACACCAGCGCTCTCCTGCCCTACAAGTGGGAGCCATTCTTCTCCCATCTGCTTTTCCTCCTATTCCACATCATCTAATATCGATGAGAATATGTCATCAGGAACATTCAGCTCCTCCTCTCTCTGCATCTTGCTGACCTAGAACATGGAGAATTTGAGGGATGATTTGGAAGGAGTAAAGCCATCTAAAGATGAGGATAGTCATCATTAAGACCTGGTCACCGTAAGGGGTGTAGGCTGGATGGTATTGGTTGGCATGCTTGCACCAGAATAATAAAGGCTTTTATCTTATTGGTATTGCATTACATGTCTTAGTTTATGGCTGATGTAGGAATAAATAGGAATAAATAAACAAATCTGATGCAGCATAAGTTTCCCTGCACTCTCCTTGCACTCTCCCTTCCATCTCCCTGCACTCTCCTTGCACTCTCCCTTCCATCTCCCTGCACTCTCTCTGCACTCTCCTTGCACTTTCCTGCACTCTCCCTCTCCAATATTATTCTATTAATCGTTTTCAGCAACACTGTCCCTAGTGCATGAGCGCTTGTCACGTCTCTCCCTATGCTCAGCTCACAGTGAAATGGTGGAGACCGCGTGGGATTAGGGGTTTACAGGGCTGTGACATTACAGGGGCTGGCTATTGATCTGATGTTTCCAGGCTTCTTACTTTTACTTTGTAACATGTGCAGCCGCCATTTTAGGAATAGCTGATTTGTTATCATAAAGCGTGAGGAAATTCTGATTAATTGCGAATCAAAGCTTTGGACCGAATTTCACTTCAAATGATTTGCTTTGATCAAAACTAAATGTAACATATAGGTGTGAGCGAAGTGCGCTTTGTTTCATAGATCAGAAGTTGCTTAGTTCAAAACTCCATTTGAATGCTTTACAGACACTCGTCTCCGTGCATCATTGAAAAGTATGGGCTGCGTGCAGTGAAATTCGTTAAGTCCGAAGCCTCGTTCTAGTCGGTACTGAAGCCAACATTGGATTACTGTTTTAAAATGGTTTTCAAGTTGTATAATTGAAGTCCTAAGTTCTTTACCGAAGTCTTGCAAGACTTCAGACTCAACAAATTTTACCTCCGTACAGCCCAGTCGTTTAAATGCTGTAAGCAGACAGGGAATATCTTTTATAGATTATTTTTGTATCAAAGGTAGTGTAAATATGAACTTTTATTCTGCAAGGTTCTGCTCCTGCAAGTGCATTCAATGTGCAGTTGTAGTGGTCTCCTGGTTGGATGCTACGGCTGTTACTTACAGCAGATGGGATTGGCCATGAAGCAGCTCAATGCAGAGAACAGAGTGCACTTCACTGTGAAACACCACATCCAGTGTTCTTGCAGGCTTAGAAATTGCAGAATAAAGTGTCATATTTACGACGCTCCTGATAAAAGCTCTTAAAAAAAAGCCCTCTCCAGTAGGGATGAGCGAACTCGAACTGTATAGTTCGGGTTCGTACCGAATTTTGGGGTGTCCGTGACACGGACCCGAACCCGGACATTTTCGTAAAAGTCCGGGTTCGGGTTCGGTGTTCGTCGCTTTCTTCGCGCTTTTGTGACGCTTTCTTGGCGCTTTTTGAAAGGCTGCAAAGCAGCCAATCAACAAGCGTCATACTACTTGCCCCAAGAGGCCATCACAGCCATGCCTACTATTGGCATGGCTGTGATTGGCCAGAGCACCATGTGACCCAGCCTCTATTTAAGCTGGAGTCACATAGCGCCGCCCGTCACTCTGCTCTGATTAGCGTAGGGAGAGGTTGCGGCTGCGACAGTAGGGCGAGATTAGGCAGATTAACTCCTCCAAAGGACTTGATTAACTGATCGATCTGCAGCTGTGGATCATTGAGCTGCTGATCCTCAATTGCTCACTGTTTTTAGGCTGCCCAGACCGTTTGTCAGTCACATTTTTCTGGGGTGATCGGCGGCCATTTTGTGTCTTGTGGTGCGCCAGCACAAGCTGCGACCAAGTGCATTTAACCCTCAATGGTGTGGTTGTTTTTTGGCTAAAGCCTACATCAGGGTGAAGCTGTCACACCAAGTGCATTTAACCAGCAATAGTCTGTTTATTTTTTGGCCATATACTACATCAGGGGCAAGCTGCGCCTGTCACCAAGTGCATTTAACCCTCAATGGTGCGTTTGTTTTTTGGCTAAAGCCTACATCAGGGTGAAGCTGTCACACCAAGTGCATTTAACCAGCAATAGTCTGTTTATTTTTTGGCCATATACTACATCAGGGGCAAGCTGCGCCCGTCACCAAGTGCATTTAACCCTCAGTAGTGTGGTTGGTCAAGCTATCACACCAAGTGCATTTAACCAGCAATAGTCTGTTCATTTTTTGGCCATATACTAAATCAGGGGCAAGCTGCGCCCGTCACCAAGTGCATTTAACCAGCAATAGTCTGTTCATTTTTTGGCCATATACTACATCAGGGGCAAGCTGCGCCCGTCACCAAGTGCATTTAACCCTCAGTAGTGTGGTTGGTCAAGCTGTGACACCAAGTGCATTTAACCAGCAATAGTCTGTTCATTTTTTGGCCATATACTACATCAGGGGCAAGCTGCGCCCATCACCAAGTGCATTTAACCAGCAATAGTGTGGTTATTTTTTGGCCATATCCCAGTCTAATTCTGTCACTAAATCCATACCGGTCACCCAGCGCCTAAATACTAGGCCTCAAATTTATATCCCGCTAAATCTCTCGTTACCGCTGTCCTGTTGTGGCTGGGAAAGTTATTTAGTGTCCGTCAAAGCACATTTTTTGTTCTGGGTTGAAATACAATTCCCAATTTAGCAATTTAAAAATTTAGTGGTTTCTGCTGTATCAGAACTATTTGAAATCTATCCCTAAAAGGGTATACAATATTCAAGGTGCACATAGGGTCATTCAGAATAACTTCACACACACCCGCTACTGTGCATTTCCAAGTCTAATTCTGTCACTAAACCCATACCTGTCACCCAGCGCCTAAATACTAGGCCTCAAATTCATATCCAGCTAAATCTGTCGTTAGTGCTGTAGCTGGGCGAGTTATTTAGTGTCCGTTCAAGCACATTTCTTGTTCTGGGTTGAAATACAATTCCCAATTTAGCAATTTCATAATTTAGTGGTTTCTGCTATATCAGAGCTATTTGAAATCTATCCCTAAAAGGGTAGATCATATTGAAGGTGCACATAGGGACATTCAGAATAACTTCACACACCCGCTACTGTGCATTTCCAAGTCTAATTCTGTCACTAAACCCATACCTGTCACCCAGCGCCTAAATACTAGGCCTCAAATTCATATCCAGCTAAATCTGTCGTTAGTGCTGTAGCTGGGCGAGTTATTTAGTGTCCGTTCAAGCACATTTCTTGTTCTGGGTTGAAATACAATTCCCAATTTAGCAATTTCATAATTTAGTGGTTTCTGCTATATCAGAGCTATTTGAAATCTATCCCTAAAAGGGTAGATCATATTAAAGGTGCACATAGGGACATTCAGAATAACTTCACACACCCGCTACTGTGCATTTCCAAGTCTAATTCTGTCACTAAACCCATACCTGTCACCCAGCGCCTAAATACTAGGCCTCAAATTTATATCCAGCTAAATCTGTCCTTAGTGCTGTAGCTGGGCGAGTTATTTAGTGTCCGTTCAAGCACATTTCTTGTTCTGGGTTGAAATACAATTCCCAATTTAGCAATTTCATAATTTAGTGGTTTCTGCTATATCAGAGCTATTTGAAATCTATCCCTAAAAGGGTAGATCATATTGAAGGTGCACATAGGGACATTCAGAATAACTTCACACACCCGCTACTGTGCATTTCCAAGTCTAATTCTGTCACTAAACCCATACCTGTCACCCAGCGCCTAAATACTAGGCCTCAAATTTATATCCAGCTAAATCTGTCCTTAGTGCTGTAGCTGGGCGAGTTATTTAGTGTCCGTTCAAGCACATTTCTTGTTCTGGGTTGAAATACAATTCCCAATTTAGCAATTTCATAATTTAGTGGTTTCTGCTATATCAGAGCTATTTGAAATCTATCCCTAAAAGGGTATATAATATTCAAGGTGCACATTGGGTCATTCAGAATAACTTCACACACACCCGCTACTGTGTATTTCCAAGTCTAATTCTGTCACTAAACCCATACCTGTCACCCAGCGCCTAAATACTAGGCCTCAAATTTATATCCAGCTAAATCTGTCCTTAGTGCTGTAGCTGGGCGAGTTATTTAGTGTCCGTTCAAGCACATTTCTTGTTCTGGGTTGAAATACAATTCCCAATTTAGCAATTTCATAATTTAGTGGTTTCTGCTATATCAGAGCTATTTGAAATCTATCCCTAAAAGGGTATATAATATTCAAGGTGCACATTGGGTCATTCAGAATAACTTCACACACACCCGCTACTGTGTATTTCCAAGTCTAATTCTGTCACTAAACCCATACCTGTCACCCAGCGCCTAAATACTAGGCCTCAAATTTATATCCAGCTAAATCCGTCCTTAGTGCTGTAGCTGGGCGAGTTATTTAGTGTCCGTTCAAGCACATTTCTTGTTCTGGGTTGAAATACAATTCCCAATTTAGCAATTTCATAATTTAGTGGTTTCTGCTATATCAGAGCTATTTGAAATCTATCCCTAAAAGGGTAGATCATATTGAAGGTGCACATAGGGACATTCAGAATAACTTCACACACCCGCTACTGTGCATTTCCAAGTCTAATTCTGTCACTAAACCCATACCTGTCACCCAGCGCCTAAATACTAGGCCTCAAATTTATATCCAGCTAAATCTGTCCTTAGTGCTGTAGCTGGGCGAGTTATTTAGTGTCCGTTCAAGCACATTTCTTGTTCTGGGTTGAAATACAATTCCCAATTTAGCAATTTCATAATTTAGTGGTTTCTGCTATATCAGAGCTATTTGAAATCTATCCCTAAAAGGGTATATAATATTCAAGGTGCACATTGGGTCATTCATAATAACTTCACACACACCCGCTACTGTGTATTTCCAAGTCTAATTCTGTCACTAAACCCATACCTGTCACCCAGCGCCTAAATACTAGGCCTCAAATTTATATCCAGCTAAATCTGTCCTTAGTGCTGTAGCTGGGCGAGTTATTTAGTGTCCGTTCAAGCACATTTCTTGTTCTGGGTTGAAATACAATTCCCAATTTAGCAATTTCATAATTTAGTGGTTTCTGCTATATCAGAGCTATTTGAAATCTATCCCTAAAAGGGTAGATCATATTGAAGGTGCACATAGGGACATTCAGAATAACTTCACACACCCGCTACTGTGCATTTCCAAGTCTAATTCTGTCACTAAACCCATACCTGTCACCCAGCGCCTAAATACTAGGCCTCAAATTTATATCCAGCTAAATCTGTCCTTAGTGCTGTAGCTGGGCGAGTTATTTAGTGTCCGTTCAAGCACATTTCTTGTTCTGGGTTGAAATACAATTCCCAATTTAGCAATTTCATAATTTAGTGGTTTCTGCTATATCAGAGCTATTTGAAATCTATCCCTAAAAGGGTATATAATATTCAAGGTGCACATTGGGTCATTCAGAATAACTTCACACACACCCGCTACTGTGTATTTCCAAGTCTAATTCTGTCACTAAACCCATACCTGTCACCCAGCGCCTAAATACTAGGCCTCAAATTTATATCCAGCTAAATCTGTCCTTAGTGCTGTAGCTGGGCGAGTTATTTAGTGTCCGTTCAAGCACATTTCTTGTTCTGGGTTGAAATACAATTCCCAATTTAGCAATTTCATAATTTAGTGGTTTCTGCTATATCAGAGCTATTTGAAATCTATCCCTAAAAGGGTAGATCATATTGAAGGTGCACATAGGGACATTCAGAATAACTTCACACACCCGCTACTGTGCATTTCCAAGTCTAATTCTGTCACTAAACCCATACCTGTCACCCAGCGCCTAAATACTAGGCCTCAAATTTATATCCAGCTAAATCTGTCCTTAGTGCTGTAGCTGGGCGAGTTATTTAGTGTCCGTTCAAGCACATTTCTTGTTCTGGGTTGAAATACAATTCCCAATTTAGCAATTTCATAATTTAGTGGTTTCTGCTATATCAGAGCTATTTGAAATCTATCCCTAAAAGGGTATATAATATTCAAGGTGCACATTGGGTCATTCAGAATAACTTCACACACACCCGCTACTGTGTATTTCCAAGTCTAATTCTGGCACTAAACCCATACCTGTCACCCAGCGCCTAAATACTAGGCCTCAAATTTATATCCAGCTAAATCTGTCCTTAGTGCTGTAGCTGGGCGAGTTATTTAGTGTCCGTTCAAGCACATTTCTTGTTCTGGGTTGAAATACAATTCCCAATTTAGCAATTTCATAATTTAGTGGTTTCTGCTATATCAGAGCTATTTGAAATCTATCCCTAAAAGGGTATATAATATTCAAGGTGCACATTGGGTCATTCAGAATAACTTCACACACACCCGCTACTGTGTATTTCCAAGTCTAATTCTGTCACTAAACCCATACCTGTCACCCAGCGCCTAAATACTAGGCCTCAAATTTATATCCAGCTAAATCCGTCCTTAGTGCTGTAGCTGGGCGAGTTATTTAGTGTCCGTTCAAGCACATTTCTTGTTCTGGGTTGAAATACAATTCCCAATTTAGCAATTTCATAATTTAGTGGTTTCTGCTATATCAGAGCTATTTGAAATCTATCCCTAAAAGGGTAGATCATATTGAAGGTGCACATAGGGACATTCAGAATAACTTCACACACCCGCTACTGTGCATTTCCAAGTCTAATTCTGTCACTAAACCCATACCTGTCACCCAGCGCCTAAATACTAGGCCTCAAATTTATATCCAGCTAAATCTGTCCTTAGTGCTGTAGCTGGGCGAGTTATTTAGTGTCCGTTCAAGCACATTTCTTGTTCTGGGTTGAAATACAATTCCCAATTTAGCAATTTCATAATTTAGTGGTTTCTGCTATATCAGAGCTATTTGAAATCTATCCCTAAAAGGGTATATAATATTCAAGGTGCACATTGGGTCATTCAGAATAACTTCACACACACCCGCTACTGTGTATTTCCAAGTCTAATTCTGTCACTAAACCCATACCTGTCACCCAGCGCCTAAATACTAGGCCTCAAATTTATATCCAGCTAAATCTGTCCTTAGTGCTGTAGCTGGGCGAGTTATTTAGTGTCCGTTCAAGCACATTTCTTGTTCTGGGTTGAAATACAATTCCCAATTTAGCAATTTCATAATTTAGTGGTTTCTGCTATATCAGAGCTATTTGAAATCTATCCCTAAAAGGGTAGATCATATTGAAGGTGCACATAGGGACATTCAGAATAACTTCACACACCCGCTACTGTGCATTTCCAAGTCTAATTCTGTCACTAAACCCATACCTGTCACCCAGCGCCTAAATACTAGGCCTCAAATTTATATCCAGCTAAATCTGTCCTTAGTGCTGTAGCTGGGCGAGTTATTTAGTGTCCGTTCAAGCACATTTCTTGTTCTGGGTTGAAATACAATTCCCAATTTAGCAATTTCATAATTTAGTGGTTTCTGCTATATCAGAGCTATTTGAAATCTATCCCTAAAAGGGTATATAATATTCAAGGTGCACATTGGGTCATTCAGAATAACTTCACACACACCCGCTACTGTGTATTTCCAAGTCTAATTCTGTCACTAAACCCATACCTGTCACCCAGCGCCTAAATACTAGGCCTCAAATTCATATCCAGCTAAATCTGTCGTTAGTGCTGTAGCTGGGCGAGTTATTTAGTGTCCGTTCAAGCACATTTCTTGTTCTGGGTTGAAATACAATTCCCAATTTAGCAATTTCATAATTTAGTGGTTTCTGCTATATCAGAGCTATTTGAAATCTATCCCTAAAAGGGTATATAATATTCAAGGTGCACATTGGGTCATTCAGAATAACTTCACACACACCCGCTACTGTGTATTTCCAAGTCTAATTCTGTCACTAAACCCATACCTGTCACCCAGCGCCTAAATACTAGGCCTCAAATTTATATCCTGCTAAATCTCTCGTTAACGCTGTCCTGTTGTGGCTGGGAAAGTTATTTAGTGTCCGTCAAAGCACATTTTTTGTTCTGGGTTGAAATACAATTCCCAATTTAGCAATTTCATAATTTAGTGGTTTCTGCTATATCAGAGCTATTTGAAATCTATCCCTAAAAGGGTATATAATATTCAAGGTGCACATTGGGTCATTCAGAATAACTTCACACACACACGCTTCTGTGCATTTCCAAGTCTAATTCTGTCACTAAATCCATACCGGTCACCCAGCGCCTAAATACTAGGCCTCAAATTTATATCCCGCTGAATTTGAATACAATACATTGGGCCAAATAATATATTTGTTGTTGTGGTGAACCATAACAATGAGAAAAACATCTAGTAAGGGACGCGGACGTGGACATGGTCGTGGTGGTGTTAGTGGACCCTCTGGTGCTGGGAGAGGACGTGGCCGTTCTGCCACATCCACACGTCCTAGTGTACCAACTACCTCAGGTCCCAGTAGCCGCCAGAATTTACAGCGATATATGGTGGGGCCCAATGCCGTTCTAAGGATGGTAAGGCCTGAGCAGGTACAGGCATTAGTCAATTGGGTGGCCGACAGTGGATCCAGCACGTTCACATTATCTCCCACCCAGTCTTCTGCAGAAAGCGCACAGATGGCGCCTGAAAACCAACCCCATCAGTCTGTCACATCACCCCCATGCATACCAGGGAAACTGTCTCAGCCTCAAGTTATGCAGCAGTCTCTTATGCTGTTTGAAGACTCCGCTGGCAGGGTTTCCCAAGGGCATCCACCTAGCCCTTCCCCAGCGGTGAAAGACATAGAATGCACTGACGCACAACCACTTATGTTTCCTGATGATGAGGACATGGGAATACCACCTCAGCATGTCTCTGATGATGACGAAACACAGGTGCCAACTGCTGCGTCTTTCTGCAGTGTGCAGACTGAACAGGAGGTCAGGGATCAAGACTGGGTGGAAGACGATGCAGGGGACGATGAGGTCCTAGACCCCACATGGAATGAAGGTCGTGCCACTGACTTTCACAGTTCGGAGGAAGAGGCAGTGGTGAGACCGAGCCAACAGCGTAGCAAAAGAGGGAGCAGTGGGCAAAAGCAGAACACCCGCCGCCAAGAGACTCCGCCTGCTACTGACCGCCGCCATCTGGGACCGAGCACCCCAAAGGCAGCTTCAAGGAGTTCCCTGGCATGGCACTTCTTCAAACAATGTGCTGACGACAAGACCCGAGTGGTTTGCACGCTGTGCCATCAGAGCCTGAAGCGAGGCATTAACGTTCTGAACCTGAGCACAACCTGCATGACCAGGCACCTGCATGCAAAGCATGAACTGCAGTGGAGTAAACACCTTAAAACCAAGGAAGTCACTCAGGCTCCCCCTGCTACCTCTTCTGCTGCTGCCGCCTCGGCCTATTCTGCTGCTGCCGCCTCGGCCTCTTCCTCCGCCTCTGGAGGAACGTTGGCACCTGCCGCCCAGCAAACAGGGGATGTACCACCAACACCACCACCACCACCTCCGTCACCAAGCGTCTCAACCATGTCACACGCCAGCGTTCAGCTCTCCATCTCACAAACATTTGATAGAAAGCGTAAATTCCCACCTAGCCACCCTCGATCCCTGGCCCTGAATGCCAGCATTTCTAAACTACTGGCCTATGAAATGCTGTCATTTAGGCTGGTGGACACAGACAGCTTCAAACAGCTCATGTCGCTTGCTGTCCCACAGTATGTTGTTCCCAGCCGGCACTACTTCTCCAAGAGAGCCGTGCCTTCCCTGCACAACCAAGTATCCGATAAAATCAAGTGTGCACTGCGCAACGCCATCTGTAGCAAGGTCCACCTAACCACAGATACGTGGACCAGTAAGCACGGCCAGGGACGCTATATCTCCCTAACTGCACACTGGGTAAATGTAGTGGCAGCTGGGCCCCAGGCGGAGAGCTGTTTGGCGCACGTCCTTCCGCCGCCAAGGATCGCAGGGCAACATTCTTTGCCTCCTGTTGCCACCTCCTCCTTCTCGGCTTCCTCCTCCTCTTCTTCCACCTGCTCATCCAGTCAGCCACACACCTTCACCACCAACTTCAGCACAGCCCGGGGTAAACGTCAGCAGGCCATTCTGAAACTCATATGTTTGGGGGACAGGCCCCACACCGCACAGGAGTTGTGGCGGGGTATTGAACAACAGACCGACGAGTGGTTGCTGCCGGTGAGCCTCAAGCCCGGCCTGGTGGTGTGTGATAATGGGCGAAATCTCGTTGCAGCTCTGGGACTAGCCAATTTGACGCACATCCATTGCTTGGCGCATGTGCTGAATTTGGTGGTGCAGAAGTTCATTCACAACTACCCCGACATGTCAGAGCTGCTGCATAAAGTGCGGGCCGTCTGTTCGCGCTTCCGGCGTTCACATCCTGCTGCTGCTCGCCTGTCTGCGCTACAGCGTAACTTCGGCCTTCCCGCTCACCGCCTCATATGCGACGTGCCCACCAGGTGGAACTCCACCTTGCACATGCTGGACAGACTGTGCGAGCAGCAGCAGGCCATAGTGGAGTTTCAGCTGCAGCACGCACGGGTCAGTCGCACTACAGAACAGCACCACTTCACCACCAATGACTGGGCCTCCATGCGAGACCTGTGTGCCCTGTTGCGCTGTTTCGAGTACTCCACCAACATGGCCAGTGGCGATGACACCGTTATCAGCGTTACAATACCACTTCTATGTCTCCTTGAGAAAACACTTAGGGCGATGATGGAAGAGGAGGTGGCCCAGGAGGAGGAGGAGGAGGAGGAAGAGGGGTCATTTTTAGCACTTTCAGGCCAGTCTCTTCGAAGTGACTCAGAGGGAGGTTTTTGGCAACAGCAGAGGCCAGGTACAAATGTGGCCAGCCAGGGCCCACTACTGGAGGACGAGGAGGACGAGGATGAGGAGGAGGTGGAGGAGGATGAGGATGAAGCATGGTCACAGCGGGGTGGCACCCAACGCAGCTCGGGTCCATCACTGGTGCGTGGCTGGGGGGAAAGGCAGGACGATGACGATACGCCTCCCACAGAGGACAGCTTGTCCTTACCCCTGGGCAGCCTGGCACACATGAGCGACTACATGCTGCAGTGCCTGCGCAACGACAGCAGAGTTGCCCACATTTTAACCTGTGCGGACTACTGGGTTGCCACCCTGCTGGATCCACGCTACAAAGACAATGTGCCCACCTTACTTCCTGCACTGGAGCGTGATAGGAAGATGCGCGAGTACAAGCGCACGTTGGTAGACGCGCTACTGAGAGCATTCCCAAATGTCACAGGGGAACAAGTGGAAGCCCAAGGCCAAGGCAGAGGAGGAGCAAGAGGTCGCCAAGGCAGCTGTGTCACGGCCAGCTCCTCTGAGGGCAGGGTTAGCATGGCATAGATGTGGAAAACTTTTGTCAACACGCCACAGCTAACTGCACCACCACCTGATACGCAACGTGTTAGCAGGAGGCAACATTTCACTAACATGGTGGAACAGTACGTGTGCACACCAATCCACGTACTGACTGATGGTTCGGCCCCATTCAACTTCTGGGTCTCTAAATTGTCCACGTGGCCAGAGCTAGCCTTTTATGCCTTGGAGGTGCTGGCCTGCCCGGCAGCCAGCGTTTTGTCTGAACGTGTATTCAGCACGGCAGGGGGCGTCATTACAGACAAACGCAGCCGCCTGTCTACAGCCAATGTGGACAAGCTGACGTTCATAAAAATGAACCAGGCATGGATCCCACAGGACCTGTCCGTCCCTTGTCCAGATTAGACATTAACTACCTCCCCATAACCATATATTATTGGACTCCAGGGCACTTCCTCATTCAATCCTATTTTTATTTTCATTTTACCATTATATTGCGAGGCTACCCAAAGTTGAATGAACCTCTCCTCTGCCTGTGTGCTAGGCCTAAATATATGCCAATGGACTGTTGCAGTGGTGGCTGACATGAAGCCTGATTCTCTGCTATGACATGCAGACTAATTCTCTGCTGACATGAAGCCAGATTGTCTGTTACGGGACCTCTCTCCTCTGCCTGGGTGCTGGGCCTAAATTTATGACAATGGACTGTTGCAGTGGTGGCTGACGTGAAGCCTGATTCTCTGCTATGACATGCAGACTGATTCTCTGCTGACATGAAGCCAGATCGTCTGTTACGGGACCTCTCTGCTCTGCCTGTGTGCTAGGCCTAAATATATGCCAATGGACTGTTGCAGTGGTGGGTGACGTGAAGCCTCATTCTCTGCTATGACATGCAGACTGATTCTCTGCTGTCATGAAGCCAGATTGTCTGTTACGGGACCTCTCTGCTCTGCCTGTGTGCTAGGCCTAAATATATGCCAATGGACTGTTGCAGTGGTGGGTGACGTGAAGTCTCATTCTCTGCTATGACATGCAGACTGATTCTCTGCTGACATGAAGCCAGATTGTCTGTTACGGGACCTCTCTGCTCTGCCTGTGTGCTAGGCCTAAATATATGCCAATGGACTGTTGCAGTGGTGGGTGACGTGAAGCCTCATTCTCTGCTATGACATGCAGACTGATTCTCTGCTGACATGAAGCCAGATCGTCTGTTACGGGACCTCTCTGCTCTGCCTGTGTGCTAGGCCTAAATATATGCCAATGGACTGTTGCAGTGGTGGGTGACGTGAAGCCTCATTCTCTGCTATGACATGCAGACTGATTCTCTGCTGACATGAAGCCAGATTGTCTGTTACGGGACCTCTCTGCTCTGCCTGTGTGCTAGGCCTAAATATATGCCAATGGACTGTTGCAGTGGTGGGTGACGTGAAGCCTCATTCTCTGCTATGACATGCAGACTGATTCTCTGCTGACATGAAGCCAGATCGTCTGTTACGGGACCTCTCTGCTCTGCCTGTGTGCTAGGCCTAAATATATGCCAATGGACTGTTGCAGTGGTGGGTGACGTGAAGCCTCATTCTCTGCTATGACATGCAGACTGATTCTCTGCTGTCATGAAGCCAGATTGTCTGTTACGGGACCTCTCTGCTCTGCCTGTGTGCTAGGCCTAAATATATGCCAATGGACTGTTGCAGTGGTGGGTGACGTGAAGCCTCATTCTCTGCTATGACATGCAGACTGATTCTCTGCTGACATGAAGCCAGATTGTCTGTTACGGGACCTCTCTCCTCTGCCTGTGTGCTAGGCCTAAATATATGCCAATGGACTGTTGCAGTGGTGGCTGACGTGAAGCCTCATTCTCTGCTATGACATGCAGACTGATTCTCTGCTGACATGAAGCCAGATCGTCTGTTACGGGACCTCTCTGCTCTGTCTGTGTGCTAGGCCTAAATATATGCCAATGGACTGTTGCAGTGGTGGGTGACGTGAAGCCTCATTCTCTGCTATGACATGCAGACTGATTCTCTGCTGACATAAAGCCAGATTGTCTGTTACGGGACCTCTCTCCTCTGCCTGTGTGCTAGGCCTAAATATATGCCAATGGACTGTTGCAGTGGTGGCTGACGTGAAGCCTCATTCTCTGCTATGACATGCAGACTAATTCTCTGCTGACATGAAGCCAGATTGTCTGTTACGGGACCTCTCTCCTCTGCCTGGGTGCTGGGCCTAAATTTATGACAATGGACTGTTGCAGTGGTGGCTGACGTGAAGCCTGATTCTCTGCTATGACATGCAGACTGATTCTCTGCTGACATGAAGCCAGATCCTCTGTTACGGGACCTCTCTCCTCTGCCTGTGTGTGTGCTGGGCCTAAATATATGCCAATGGACTGTTGCAGTGGTGGCTGACGTGAAGCCTCATTCTCTGCTATGACATGCAGACTGATTCTCTGCTGACATGAAGCCAGATTCTCTGTTACGGGACCTCTCTCCTCTGCCTGTGTGTGTGCTGGGCCTAAATATATGCTAATGGACTGTTGCAGTGGTGGCTGACGTGAAGCCTCATTCTCTGCTATGACATGCAGACTAATTCTCTGCTGACATGAAGACAGATTCTCTGTTACGGGACCTCCCTCCTCTGCCTGGGTGCTGGGCCTAAATATATGCCAATGGACTGTTGCAGTGGTGGCTGACGTGAAGCCTCATTCTCTGCTATGACATGCAGACTAATTCTCTGCTGACATGAAGACAGATTCTCTGTTACGGGACCTCCCTCCTCTGCCTGGGTGCTGGGCCTAAATATATGCCAATGGACTGTTGCAGTGGTGGCTGACGTGAAGCCTCATTCTCTGCTATGACATGCAGACTGATTCTCTGCTGACATGAAGACAGATTCTCTGTTACGGGACCTCTCTCCTCTGCCTGTGTGTGTGCTGGGCCTAAATATATGCCAATGGACTGTTGCAGTGGTGGCTGACGTGAAGCCTCATTCTCTGCTATGACATGCAGACTGATTCTCTGCTGACATGAAGCCAGATTCTCTGTTACGGGACCTCTCTCCTCTGCCTGTGTGTGTGCTGGGCCTAAATATATGCCAATGGACTGTTGCAGTGGTGGCTGACGTGAAGCCTCATTCTCTGCTATGACATGCAGACTGATTCTCTGCTGACATGAAGCCAAATTCTCTGTTACGGGACCTCTCTCCTCTGCCTGTGTGTGTGCTGGGCCTAAATATATGCCAATGGACTGTTGCAGTGGTGGCTGACGTGAAGCCTCATTCTCTGCTATGACATGCAGACTAATTCTCTGCTGACATGAAGACAGATTCTCTGTTACGGGACCTCTCTCCTCTGCCTGTGTGTGTGCTGGGCCTAAATATATGCCAATGGACTGTTGCAGTGGTGGCTGACGTGAAGCCTCATTCTCTGCTATGACATGCAGACTGATTCTCTGCTGACATGAAGCCAGATTCTCTGTTACGGGACCTCTCTCCTCTGCCTGTGTGTGTGCTGGGCCTAAATATATGCCAATGGACTGTTGCAGTGGTGGCTGACGTGAAGCCTCATTCTCTGCTATGACATGCAGACTGATTCTCTGCTGACATGAAGCCAGATTCTCTGTTACGGGACCTCTCTCCTCTGCCTGTGTGTGTGCTGGGCCTAAATATATGCCAATGGACTGTTGCAGTGGTGGCTGACGTGAAGCCTCATTCTCTGCTATGACATGCAGACTAATTCTCTGCTGACATGAAGACAGATTCTCTGTTACGGGACCTCCCTCCTCTGCCTGGGTGCTGGGCCTAAATATATGCCAATGGACTGTTGCAGTGGTGGCTGACGTGAAGCCTCATTCTCTGCTATGACATGCAGACTAATTCTCTGCTGACATGAAGACAGATTCTCTGTTACGGGACCTCTCTCCTCTGCCTGGGTGCCGGGGCCTAAATATCTGAGAATGGACTGTTCCAGTGGTGGGTGACGGGAAGCCAGATTCTCTGCTATGGAACCTCTCTCCAATTGATTTTGGTTAATTTTTATTTATTTAATTTTTATTTTAATTCATTTCCCTATCCACATTTGTTTGCAGGGGATTTACCTACATGTTGCTGCCTTTTGCAGCCCTCTAGCTCTTTCCTGGGCTGTTTTACAGCCTTTTTAGTGCCGAAAAGTTTGGGTCCCCATTGACTTCAATGGGGTTCGGGTTCGGGACGAAGTTCGGATCGGGTTCGGATCCCGAACCCGAACATTTCCGGGATGTTCGGCCGAACCTCTCGAACCCGAACATCCAGGTGTTCGCTCAACTCTACTCTCCAGCTTCTTTCTATTGCTGTCAGTAGTTTAGCATAGTCAAAAGTGGTGACGGACTCCCTTAGATCCGTGCTGACTGAGTATATCTTGACAGATCATATTGGCAAGAAGAATGGTAACACTCAGTTGTGAATTCATTCATACATTTCCAGGAAGAATAACAGAAAAATGATTCTAAGAAAAGTTACTCCAGATTTAAAGGCCATGTGTCAGCATGTTTGTACCTATTAAACTGGTTGACCTGTTATATGTGCGCTTTGCAGATGAAGGTATCTGTGTTGGTCCCATGTTCATATGTGCCTGCGTTGCTAAGAAAAATGATGTTTTTCTATATGCAAATGAGGTGCTATGAGGAATGGGGGAGTTGCTATTACACCTAGAGGCAGAGGCGTAACTGCTAGGGGGCCCGGGGCAAAAGGGGGCCCAGTCTTAGTTGGGATTATCTCCTCTTCTACTGGAGGTGAAAACTTAGTCAGGACTCCACTCTCTAAAGGAACAACTTTTAGCAAATGAGGCAGTGGAAAAATGACCCAAGGGTCATTGAAAAGGGTTTAGTCAGAAACCCCTCTGTCCTGTCTGGGGGGCCTGGTTTGATCCTTGCTATGGAGCCATTATTTCTCTATGTACGCCACTGCCTACAGGCAGTGGCATTATGGCAGGCATTATGGCCAGACATTATCATGTTTTCCCTGCCTGACCCAATCAATCTAACTGTAGGAGGCATGGCAGTTGCACAAAGAGCATAGTCCTTTGGTGTAACATCAATGCGGCTCATTCACATTTATTAAAACATATTTTCTCTTAGTAATGTGAACACATATGAACATGGGACCAACACAGATGCCTTCAGCTGCCAAGTGCACATGCAACAGGTCAGCCAGTGTCATAGGTACAAATCTGCTCACAGATGCCCTTTAAGGTCTTCATAGATCTTCTTTAAAATAGGTTC
This sequence comes from Bufo gargarizans, assembly GCF_014858855.1. NCBI lineage: Eukaryota > Metazoa > Chordata > Amphibia > Anura > Bufonidae > Bufo > Bufo gargarizans. The sequence continues at coordinate 104,188,962 of NC_058089.1, forward strand.
TTGTAACTGTTATTAGACGCCTAAAAAAATAATACAAGTTAATATAATGACATTATATGATGTCATTCAGTTACACATTCCATAAAGTATTTTAACAAGAAAATTTTCTCTTTTAACATTCCCTTAAGAATCTTACTATGTATCCTCCAAAAATCATCTTATGACCTTTAAAGATGAAATAGAAATGTATTTTAATCCAAGTGTCTAGATCCATCCAGCAGCTACAATATAATACCTACATTCTCAAAATCAAAACAGCAAAACTAATTTGCAGCATAGATTCTATGTTATTAATGAGGAGGCTTTATACACGGCATCTATCTAGCCTGAAGGCCGCTCAAGTTTAGAAGTCTCTGCTGCCAGATAACTACTGATTCTCTTACTCTGTTGAGAGGTTTAGTCTTGTGCTCAGAGAAATATGGAAAAAAAAAGCTACAATTTTAGGATTAATTGCTTTTTGCCATCTGACTTGAAAAGAAAGAGTCTTTTTGATCACTTTTTAAACCTGACACAGATACAACATTTCTGGCTTTGGAACATGTTTACGGCTAACATGGGACTCAAGAGCAAATTGTATGCATATAAAAGTAATAAGGACATGAATAACAGCACAAATATCGAAAAGTAGAAATTGTACACAGTCTTCTAGAATAAAAGGATTTTTAGCAATATGGCCACCTGTACGTACAACAATACAAAATATGCCTTAGGGGTAGAAAATGAAATTTAAACTTTGCAATTTTTTATAATATTTAGTAGCCTAGCAACCTCACAACTCTGTGTCTGAACCTAGAACCTATTAAAGGCATACGCCCTGGGACCTCCACCTTCTTCATGAGTAAGGGCTCCCATACACCTTCAATAGATGTTGGCCAAAAATTCATTTGGCCAACGGCGATTACTCCCCCCATATACTTTCAAACTCAGCTTACTTGTGGCAATCTCTTGTGAAGACTAAAGGAGTTGCTAGCTTTGCTCCATAACTCCTATAGAGGTGAAGAAATGGTCATAGATACTTGTGGTTCTCTAGAATTCTATAGACTTCAGTGGAGTGGACCACACAAGTATAATATTACAGTACATCTACTGTGTATGGATGCTATAGATAATCAGGTGGGAACAAGGTTGTAATAGTGGGATAGGGCCCCGGCATAAATGTTTTTTGACACAGGGCCTCCACCAACACAATCTGGCCACCAGTTTATTATATGCATTGACATAGCAGATCTGGGTTTTACATCTTCCCATTTATTTTGTGCATGGAAATGAATCACTTAATTAAAGAAAAATGTATTTATGCCCAGGGGGTCAATAGATGACACATGGATTCATAGAAATGTTGCCCTACAAATTCTGCAACTTGATTTGATTTCTTGGAGTGATTTATCTTCTTTTTTTTATTATCTAAATATTATATCAAATCAAATATATAAAAATATTTATTTAGAATAACAGGTACAGATGCAAAAAGGAGCAAACGTCAGCAGGCATAGTGTTACACCCATCTTCCATACACTTGACTTCTCAGGTTACATATCAAAAACGTACAATATAACTTATGACACGACCTAAGAGCGATCTCCTTTAGACTTTGTCATTATCTCCGCAGGCTAAACTCAGGAACCCATAGCAACTCAACATATTCAGATGATGATAAGCACCACATTCAAGGCCAAATAGGTCCCCTTAAAAGGAAAGGAAAAAAGAAAAAAGAAAAGATCATAAGGGTACTTTCACACTAGCGGCAAGGAAATCCGGCAGGCTGTCCCGGTGGGTTAACAGCCTGTCGAATCCGTCCTGCCGCTAGTGTACGCCTGCCCACAGCCCCATTGACTATAATGGGGGCGGAGTCCGGCGGAAGCACGGCAGACTATGTCATACTTTTATTCCAGCCGTCTCTCGGCATGCGCTGCCGTGCTGTCGCCAGAACTCCGCCCTGCCCCAATTATACTCATTGGGGCTGGAGCGGTAGTCCGGGGGCACGTGTGCACTAGCGGCAGGGCGGATCCAACAGGCTGTTCACCCGCCGGAACAGCCTGCCGGAGTTCCTTGCTGCTAGTATGAAACTAGCCTAAGAAAAGTAATCATGAAGCCCTCAAATCTAAACTCCTGTAGGGATAGATCCTCTTTCCCCTCCTGACTATGATATTTCCTAATGCTGGCATCATGGGCATATCCCTAGCCCTCTATTCACCTTCCAGACTCCCAAGACTCTCACAACCTTGTGATTTGCCCGTTGCTCCCTGGAGGATATCTCTTCAGATCTGTAGTATTTTGTCATCTTTTAAACCCTGATTAATAAATTATGTTTTATGCTTGAATGATAATTCCCTTTCAAAGTTTCCTACCCTATCTTGATTTATTTCAATAGGCTACATTCAGTAAATGGGACCACATATGGAATCAACGTAATACGTAGTGTAAGAAGGTACGTGAAATCATTGTTAATGAAAGGTATGTGTCACTGAGGTTTCTGGCCTCGGTGAAGTAAGAGCCGGTGAATTTATGTGTCAGCGGCAGCAGCTATTGCTAATTGACACAATGAGATTTAGCATGGCTGTCATAGCTGATCCAGGACGGCACTTACTGGGAATAGTCAAAGTGCTGGGTGGGTGACTACTCCCCATGTTTCAGGCCAGGTTTTGCCAGGCATAAAAACCATCCAGCACTGCCAGGTGTGGTGGATTTACCTCCCTCGGACAGTAGAGCTCAGGAGTCTGTGTGATGTGAACTGAGGGCTGTGCTGGGATTTGAGGTTTGAGCCAGGCTGAAGGACTCAGGCCCCTCTAAAGGCGTACAGGCCGCCTATGGACTTGGTGAGGCTGAACTGCTAACAGGGTGTGAATTAACACCCAGGTGAAAAAGTGATTTTTATTGTTTATATACTTTCCTTGTGTGTGAACAAACACCAATCGACCTGTGTTTTGTGATACACCTTATCATGCATTTTGTTATGCAACAATGTGTGAATAAACACCGCTGTTTGATTCAAGAACTGTGTACTTTGTCTCTCTACTGCATCCGCTAGTCCTAACTACCAGAGCGAACCCCCACAGTAGATAAATACTTTATGTAGAATCTGCTGGGTTTTGGGATGCCTTTAAAATTGACCCAAGGCAACTGGATCTTGAAAGGGTTTCTTATAAACAGGGCAACATTAATACACGCAATGGGAATAATTAACTAAAAAGCAAAGTTGCAAGCGAAGGACAACGGTGGTAGGAAAGGGTAGTGAGAGATAGGAGGTGGCCAACTATTCTTCTTATACACTAGTCCTACACACACAGCCAATACATTGCCCATCCTTGAAACATCTCAAAGATACTGGATTAGCCAATCAGATCACATTTCATTTATAGTTTGTAGACTCATATGTAGAGATCAACACTGTAGGTGGCATTCTTGAATCCAGAGATGTCCTTTCTTAATGATGTTGGCGAGAGAAGGATCGGGCAAAGTAAACATTTTCACTCAATTCTTTTGCATTCCTTAGAGATAAACCATCTCCAGAAGAGTCTGGCAGCAGCTATCTCTCCTCTCTTCATTGAATACACATTTGTGTATATGGGGGAGTCGGAAGAGATAGCTGTCAGCAAAACGATCCTTCAACCAACCACTATTGAATAAGTATGGCCACTACAAGTCCATGCAGCTGTCCTATGAATGACAATATGGTCTCCCAAGCAAGATGACTATTAATTTCCCAGGCTGAATAGTAGTTTTCATTTATGGTTTATTGAGCAGATAAAGTTGCCACCAGCGGATGCTTTGTAGAAGTGTTGCTTAAGTATTTACGGACAAATCTCCTTTTGCTGTAAAGGCCTGAAATCTATAAAATTTTGGGTTTCCAACACTTTATGAGAAACATACATATGAAAGTTTTTTTACACATAATATCAGTAGTTACACATTGCTCATTAAATTATTAATTATTAAAATACACCAAAATACACTAAAAAGCATCCTCCAATGACAGTGGCCTTGAAAGCCTTTATTCTTCATTACTATTAACAATACATTTTTAAATATCTGTTAAACATAAAGCACGTTTATAGTGAGAAATTTATATAATTAAGGACAATTTTCTTTATTCTCCTGAGCATAATCAAGTTAATTATAATGTTCATTGTTATCAGGTATTCTGTAGGTCATGCAGCACATCCCTTAAGTGCAGGGGTGTAGCTAAAGGCTTATGGGCCCTGGTGCAAGAGTTCAGCTTGGGCCCTCTTCCCTCAAACCTTCGTGCTGCATGAGGCAAAAATTGAAACTGCGCCCCCCCTCCTCCATACCAAATTCTTAACCTAACCCCTTCTGTCCAGCCAGAGGTGTAACTTGCATACACTTTCTATAATACCAGTGTCTTCTTATGTGGCACAAGGGTCTTTGGGCCCCTCAGGCTCCTGGGCCTGGTAGCGACTGCTACCTCTATAGCTACACACCTGCTTAAGTCTATCTAAAAGTTTACTTAAACAACTTTACTTAAACCTATTCTAAATGTGCTGAGAATAATTTTTCGAAAACGGTCACCGGGAGCAGGCAGTTCCGAGAGCAGCCTCCGGGGGCCTTCATTGGGCTGTTCTCTAAACTGCCTGCACCCGGAGACCGCATTTTATTTCAGACCAGCTTGCGCACATGCACAGGTAAGGACTTACCTGTGCCTCGCCGGACTTGTCAGTTAAGATGGCAGCTTGCATGTGTTCGCGGGCGAACACGGCGAACTGGCCATCACTGCTCACAATATTGACAGAGTAATTAGCGCACACAGGAAGCAGGTTGTAACTATAATAACTGAAATTGAGCAATCTCACAGCAGGAACTAAGTAGACCAAAAGAGGAGAGCTTGTAGCAATTCCTAGGCTGCAGCCTTCCTACCTCTTTGACGAACTTCTGGAGCAGTGACTGTTTTTTTTTTCCATCTAAAATAATTGATCTTAGATGGAAATGGCTAAAGCGGATGCAAAATATGCAGAACTGAGCATAACAGATGCTTAAAATAAAGGATCCGTTTTTGTTTTTTTTCTGTTCTGACGAATCAGAAGAACTGAAAAATAAACGGTGATGTAATCCCAGCCTTGTAGATTAAATTATGAGGGGTAAAATGATGGAAAAATGACATTGTATACTTGTGACCAAGCAAACCAGGTAACATATAAATGGCTTTATTTATAAGCTCTAGATATGACAGCAAGAGACGATGGATTAGACTACAGGAAGTAGCAGAGGAGGAAGAATTGTACATTCAGTATCTGCTATCACCACTTTATATCATTATTGGAGAATAGATTGAGTCTATTGCTACATCCTGCATGTTTCTGATCTACAGCTCTCTTCTGTAATAGACAGGAATCCTCATATGTCTGCTCACCAGTGCACACCACTCAATAAACATTATGTACATTCCTTGAGGGCTCAACTCTACTGGGAGACCCCAGAGCCATCGTCTGTGGCGTATTTAAAAAAAATGAGCATCTTAATGCCAGATTTCCCAATATTAACTTCTAAAGCTACATGGGGACATCTCGAAGAATCCATTTCATTCTCTTTTGTCCATTCTAAATGCAAATCAAAATCTAGTTGGCACTTCGTTAACATATTAATGGATATGCTATTTCATTCCTGAGATTGCTTTGGAAGTCAAAAATGAAATACGATGGGGAGTAAAGGATTGCTCACACCAATGAATCAGACTCAAAGTTGTCCTATGACCATAAAGAATTTTAAACATATCTCTGTAAATTGTAAAGTAATAGAAATTATCAATGATTCTAATATATATATATAATGTGTGTGTATATATACTCAAGCGCAAGGAACTAAGTTGGATCCATAGGCTAAATAGCCTGAAACCAAATGGATTAAACATAGAATTCAATTTTGGGGATGTTGTATGAGGGGTGGTTTGCCTCTTGTGTTTAGCAGGTTGCGTCACGGCGACTTCGTGTACACACTGAGAGAATATATTTATTTCAAGAATCTGCTGTTTTAACAGTAAATTAATCCTTTTTTCCCGTGTTTTTTATTCACAGATCACTTGCATTCAGTATCTGGAGGGCTGGAGCTCAAGGATGAAGTGGACGCATTATTTTATACGGGAGGGCGACATTCCTAGAAGCCATGCACCTTTTTTATCATGCCAAGTTTTTCTTTTGGTTTTATCTATTTGCAATTTTTTCACTGCCGGACCCGGCGTGTACCCTGGGACTGACATATATTTTACTACAACAGCCGTGATGGTGCGGTTGAGACTACTTTTTCTATCTGGTATAGATTTGCTCCCTGTGACATCTGTGTACCTGCAGGAGGAGAACCCTCTTGGGTATGATAGCGATCTGACACCCTTGACAGACATTCCTTTCTGCACCGCGGGGTCAGTTGGTCTTATGTCTGGGTATAGTATGTGGGCGATCAGTTTTTTCAGGCTGTCCGTACTAGTCCAGATCGCGTTACCCTGATTCACGACAGGCCTGATGTTTACACATGGGATTTGGGCATTTCTCAAGCTCCCAAGATGGCGCTTTGAGACCGGATGAACACTGGGCATGCGCCGCAACGCACCTAGGCTGTATTGAGTGGCGCTGTGATGAGGCAAGAGCACAGACCAACCTTGATGATGCTCGGCGTCCTCCAGCTGCCACCGGTCCCTGATTGAGGTAACACCGCACCTGCACAGTGGTATGTTTACAACGCTTAACGATCGCATGGAATGTGCCCCTTTCCGCTCTGATATGTTCTCTTGATCGTCCCTTTGCTCCGCCCTCGGTATGTTTTAGACTCACTGGACGCATCCATCGATTGTCTACTCCTGTTCGATCGATGGGTATGTCTCTTTATTCACTCAATGTATGCAAATGCTAGATATATATGATCATGTCATTTGCCTTATTATGTACTTTGTTCATTGCATTTTAATTATGATTCTGTTGTTGTCACTTTTGTAACACGCCCACTGGGTGGGATCTGGTCACATGATTTGTTCACTGATTGACTTGCCTATATTTTTGCCCTCACTTGTTTTGTATCTCTGCTTGAAAAAGGCTCATTTTTGGAGCCAAAACGTTGCACCGTATGGTTGAATAAAGGAACCTTTCACTTTCATCTAGTCGGAGTGCCGTCCATTTTCTGGATACATTGAGTGGGGTAAGAGGTCAATTCCCCTGGAGCGTGCACCCATTTTTTCAGATAGTAGTCAGTGCCGCCATTTTTCTCATATATGTATATATATGAGAAATGTGTGTGTGTGTATATATATATATGTATATATATATATATATATATACACAGTATGGTTGTGTATATATATATATATATATACAGTACAGACCAAAAGTTTGGACACACCTTCTCATTCAAAGAGTTTTCTTTATTTTCATGACTATGAAAATTGTAGATTCACACTGAAGTAGCCACCTTTTGCTTTGATTACTGCTTTGCACACTCTTGGCATTCTCTTGATGAGCTTCAATAGGTAGTCACCTGAAATGGTTTTCACTTCACAGGTGTGCCCTGTCAGGTTTAATAAGTGGGATTTCTTGCCTTATAAATGGGGTTGGGACCATCAGTTGCGTTGTGGAGAAGTCAGGTGGATACACAGCTGATAGTCCTACTGAATAGACTGTTAGAATTTGTATTATGGCAAGAAAAAAGCAGCTAAGTAAAGAAAAACGAGTGGCCATCATTACTTTAAGAAATTAAGGTCAGTCAGTCTGAAAAATTGGGAAAACTTTGAAAGTGTCCCCAAGTGCAGTAAAAAAAACATCAAGCGCTACAAAGAAACTGGCTCACATGCGGACCGCCCCAGGAAAGGAAGACCAAGAGTCACCTCTGCTGCGGAGGATAAGTTCATCCGAGTCACCAGCCTCAGAAATCGCGGGTTAACAGCAGCTCAGATTAGAGACCAGGTCAATGCCACACAGAGTTCTAGCAGCAGACACATCTCTAGAACAACTGTTAAGAGGAGACTGTGTGAATCAGGCCTTCATGGTAGAATATCTGCTAGGAAACCACTGCTAAGGACAGGCAACAAGCTGAAGAGAGGTGTGTCCAAACTTTTGGTCTGTACTGTATATATATATATATATATATATATATATATATATATTCATATATATATATATGTATATATATATTTTTATGTGAGCAAGGGTGCTGGGTGGTTGGAGGAGGGGGGGAGTGGGAGGGAGTGGGAGGTGGTAAATAGGTCAAGCTAAAGATTTATTTGTGAGCCAGTTCATTATGTTTACATTATTAAAGTTTACTACTTGACGAGGGGTGTGGATTTTTTTTTTGTGTGTGTTGTGGTGGAGGACGTGATTGCATGCTAGGGTGTGGGATGGCAGGATCCAGGGGGCCCAAGTAAATTCTTGCCCAGGGTCCAATCAATATTAAAGACTCTATAGTTACGCCAGTGCTTGGAGTGACTGTTAATAAGTTACCAGCACAACTCATGTGCTACAGAACATCCAGTGACCTCATTTGCACCTAATACTGTTAGAATATGCCTCAAATATGTATGTAAAAAAGACTCAGTTATAAAAAATACAGTTCAGATAATAACTTTCCACTTTTTATTTACTAAGCAAGAAACTGAAAGATGCAAACAGCAATTATGCTGCCGTGTTTTCCTTCCCAACACAGACCACCCAATGAGTCAATTGTCATGAATTGCCGCTTTGGTCCTTTTCTAAGAGGCAAATACCTGTGTGATTACAAAGGAAGCAGTTAGTTCTCTTAAATCTACATGGTATAATAGAACACCTAAGTGTTTCAATTGCTTCGGATTGCATTAGGTATAATAGTGACCTCCACATAAAAGTATCTCTTTTTACATGAGTTATGAGAATTATACCTTTTCTCTACTTCTGTGATGCAGGTACCGGAGACTAAAAATGCATATTTTATTTGCTGCAAAGTATTCAGTTTTGAATAAATATTTTGTTAGAGCCATAAATGTTCGGTGGTTTTTCTATCATCTATTTATTTATCTAAAAAAAGAAAAACGAGACAGCCCTCCAACTGCAATAGATGGTCAATAGGTGTTGGACCTCGTTTATTCCCTAAGCAACATTTGAGGCCTTTGTCAAGATCCAATAGACATTCACCGTCTATTGGAGTTGGAGTGCTGCCTTGCTTTTCTGTTTTTGGATCTTTCAGTGGAGCTTGTGCCTGTGGTCCCAGCGGGATTGCATCATACCGACTTTAGTAGCTGCACTGCTGTTATTTCTTGTTTTGTCTATCTATCTATCTCAATCAAATGAAAAAAATGGTGTACAATCCCTCCAAGACTATTGATTGTGAATCATAAGATATCCAAACTGAAGAAAGAGGTAGCACTCCAAAATAAGTGAAAGGGTTGTGGACCCGTTTTATTTATGACATGATTCATTTGGGGTGAATAAAGCAGGTTCACCAACCTTTCATCTATTTCGGAGTGCTGCCTCTTTTATCTAAACTATCTATCTATCTATTTTATATCACAGTAGGGAACAGTGAGCCCTCATGCCCAAGCACTGTCCCTACCTATTTGCATGACCCATCCTAGACAGCGGCCCACAACTGGTCGCCAATCCCTTCCTACATAAGTGCAGGGTCCAAATAGGGAAGGAAACAATGAAGAGGCTAAACAAAAAATGCTAGTGACAGAATTGCTCAGACAATAATAGACAAAACCAGAAATGTACCAAGCCAAGGTCAATACCAGGAGAATCCAAACCAAACCTGATCAGAACCAGAGGCCAAAAACCAGGAGCAGGCAGAAGTCAGAAACCAGGAAGTCACATCTAATCCAAAAGGGTCAGGCAGAGAGAGTAAACGCTCTTCAAGCAGAGGTCAGAATCACATGGGTCAGTATATCAGTAAAGCAGGCTAGCATGGTACAAATACCCATCACAGGCAACCTGTGGCCAGCATACTGCCTGTGGCCGTGCTTCCTACTCACATGACATGTCTGAGGCCACGTGACCAATGATGTCAGTGCACCGGACATGCGAGATCTATCTACCTATCTCTGTCTGTAATCACATTTAGCTCTCTTTGCAGAACTCTTACTGTAGCAAGGCCCCTATAATTATACAGTAGGAGCTACATAGTTTAAAATGTTGTGAAACTCCAAAAAAGTTGAAAAAAATGTATAAAAAAACAAATTAGTTTTCTATAAACCTTGCAAGCCTAAAATATATTATGCTATTATACCTTATTATTCGAATGTACTTTCAAAATGTTCACATGCAAGGTTAGGTCAACCAATTGAGCGGCAAACGCAGGTCTCTGAACACGCATCCCGCTGCTGAGCAAAAAACAGAGATCTCTAAACATCAGACATACTCAAAGGAACAATTTATTTTAACACTCTGTGTTTTTTCTCTTCACAGCATGTACCTTTCCAATAATTGATACCGAACTAGCAGAAACAGCCGTGACAGAGACCTCACCTACACCGACTATATTTCAAAGAGCACAGACAAGTTTAAGCTCCCTTAACAGTTAATTAGGATTAAAGGTAATTGGCTTTTGCAGGATCCAAAAAGCCACCAAAAAACAGCAATCCTATCGCATGACCTTGAGAAGCTGAAAACTTTCTTTTTTCTTACAGAAGAACATCAGCAAGCAACTACTGATGACTGCCTGACAAAGTAATACATATCAAATAGAGCTGTGGTGTCTATCTGGTCTAATAGAATGGTATGTCAATACCCCAAATCCCTGGTGCCGCTCTTAATTATAGGATCGTCTATAGTAAGCAAATTATTGGCCAAAAATGTAATAAAAATATATTTTAATTGACAGGAGACATTGATAAGGAGAAACCATGGCTGTATTAAACAATCAAAGGGAGTTTACTTTTAATTTACTTTTTAATCATTTTCTTTTTAATCAGATAATTGTTTTTTGCGAAACTCATTAAGTTACATCTGGATGGAATATAATAAACCTGTTAACATGACATTTATTGTTTTATTGGATGGTGAAAAAAATGAGAAGAGTCGGATCTTGTGCCGGCTGGCAACTGACGCCTCATTCAAGACAGGAAATCTTTTGTAATTTGGGATTTGAAAACAATGTTGTATCCAAGGATGAGGACTTTATAAATAAGGATGAGTGTAATTATGAAGGAAATAACGGCAGTGAAATCTGAAAGCTCGAAATGTTCTCAAGGAGAAGACAATGAGCGCTGTTCTGTTTTTTTACAAGTCTATAGGAAATGAAACTAGGCTATGGCTCTATTTCAACATGACATATTAATGTTTCCCCAGGAGAAAGTCTCAAGTTTCAAGGAAAGTCTCAAAAGATCATGCCAAAATTGCAAAAAATAAAAATAAACAAATTAAGAAGTTTTTGAGATGGTCACAGGGTTACTTGCAACTTTTTTTTACCCTAGGAGAACATTATTGTTTCAGTAACATCACAATTTTACCACTAGTGTTGGATGACACTGAGGCTCTAGCGTAAAGGAAAGGAAATTTTGTGCAAATTTTCATAATTCGCAAAATCAAACTACTACTAGGCTCATGTAGCATACCCGGGCAGTTATATATTTATTTTCTTGCAGTTATCTATTTATTTTATCCTGGCCTTTCAAAAACAAAGTTTCAAGACGTTCTGCACACTGTAAGACCTTAACAATGGGAAATAGCAAAACTGCTTCATGCTTCAAGGTTCTACAGGTAAAGTTGACAAAATTATCTGACATCACTTCCTGCTCCTCTCCTATTGGTTGAAGTTACTTTTCTCAGACTTCCTGCTCTTCATGCCTCCTGCATGCACTCTGCACATAATACTGGTCAGATCGATAGCACTCTTCATCATTTTAGTTGCTTCCTCTTGCTGAGGGAATTATTTGAAATGGAGCTGAGAGGTCTCAGTATTACCAATGTAACTCTCAGTGTAATCTTAGTCTAAAGGTTCAGCATCACCAACTATCTGATGCTTATTACCTTTCCCCATTGAAAGGGCATGCACATTTGGTCAAACATGAGGTAGTTATTAAGAAAAGATATCATAAGGCTGACATCTATTGAAGGTTTAGGGACTACATAAGGCTACTTTCACACTATGTTTTGCACGGTTCATCCAAGATCAAAAAAGGCACTCTTTTGGCCTTGATTGGGTTAATGGTAGCCGATTTGACATGCACATTAAGAGCTATCGTGGGATATACCGATCAGTGGGTTAATGTATTATCCCATCAGTGTAACTCGATACCAACTTAACTTAAAGAGGACCTGTCACCGATTATTACACTGTGAACTAAGTATACAGACATGGAGAGCGGCGCCCGGGGATCTCACTGCACTTACTATTATCCCCGGGCGCCGCTCCGTTCTCCCGCTATGCCCTCCGGTATCTCCGGCCACTAAGTTATAGTAGGCGGATATTTCAGTCACTAAGTTATGGTAGGCGGAGTCTTCCCTTGTTCTGCTGTAGCGCTGGCCAATCGCAGCACAGACCTCATAGCCTGGGAGGTTATTTTCTCCCAGGCTGTGAGCTCTGCAATGCGATTGGCCAGCGCTACAGCAGAACAAGGGCCTACCATAACTTAGTGACCGGAGATACCGGAGGGCATAGCAGGAGAACGGAGCGGCGCCCGGGGATAAAAGGTACGTGCAGTGAGATCCCCGGGCGCCGCTCTCCATGTCTGTATTCTTAGTTCACAGTGTCATAATCGGTGAAAGGTCCTCTTTAAACGTGTGAGCAAAAATTCTACCTGCCAGTTAAAACCAGATAGTGGCACACATCCATTTTCATCTAATCTGTTCTTATTTTCTGATTGTAGATTTTTTTATTCTATTTTTCTGAACATGATTATGGGGGCGGACATCCTGCCTTAGCTATTCTTAACAGCATTTACAAAGCATTAAGAAAATTGCTTTATGGCAACCCCCATGGTCCATAGACGCAATAGACAGAAGGGGACCTCATTGACTTCTATAGGAGAGTTTTCTAGCATGCTCTGTGACCTGTGGGTCACAGGATTTTACCTTTTTTTGTTTAAATATATGGAATACATGTAAAATTAACCTCTTCATGGCACAGGGCGTACCGGTACGCCCTGATGTCCTGATACTTAAGGACACAGGGCGTATGGGTACGTCTTGTGTATTTCCAATCACTGCCGCCGGCGGGCGGTGATCGGAACAAGGTGCCTGCTCAAATCATTGAGCAGGCACCTTGGCAAAATGCGCGGGGGGGGGTCCAGTGTGACCCCCCCACGTCTGCGATCGCCGCAAACTGCAGGTCAATTCAGACCTGTGGTTTGTGGCTTCACCTGCGGTTTGCAGCGGCGATTGGCGGTGCCATCAGGTCCCCATGCGGCTGTCGGGTTGATGGCATGGAAGGCAGCACGATGCCTAAGAAAGGCATCGTACTGCCTTCCTCTGACGTGCATGTGATATCCAGCCCCTGGATCTCACAGGCCGATACAGAAGGATTGGAATGCATTGTAAAGGATTAGACCCCCAAAAGTTCAAGTCCCAAAGTAGGACAAAAAATGAAGAAAAAAAAAGTTGAAAAAATAAAGTTTTCCCCCAAAAAAATTTAAAGTTTCAAGTAAAAATAAACAAAAATGTCATTTTACCCAAATAAAAATAAATAAAAAATTGGTAAAAAATAGGGAAAAAAAGTATACATATTAGGTATCACCGCGTCTGTATTGACCGGCTCTATAAAAATATCACATGACCTAACCCCTCAGATGAACACCGTAAAAAATAAAAAATAAAAACTGTGCTAAATAAACCATTTTTTTGTCACCTTACATCACAAAAAGTACAACAGCAAGCGATCAAAAAGGTGTTTGCCCAACAAAATAGCACCAATCTAATCCCGCAAAAATGAGCCCCTACCTGAGACAATCGCCCAAAAAAAACTATGGTTAAGAATATGGAGACACTAAAACATAATTTTTTTTGTTTTAAAAAAAGCTGTTATTGTCTAAAACTTACATAAATAAAAAAAAGTGTACATATTAGGTATCTCCGCGTCCATTTCGACCGGCTCTATAAAAATATCACATGACCTAACTCCTCAGATGAACACCTTAAAAAAATATAAATAAAAACTGTGCGAATCAAACAATTTTTTGTCACCTTACATCACAAAAAGTGTAATAGCAAGCGATCAAAAAGTTACACGCACCACAAAATAGTGCCAGTAAAACCGTCATCTCATCCCGCAAAAATCATACCCTACCCAAGGTAAACGCCCAAAAACTGAAAAAATTATGGCTCTCACACTATGGAAACACTAAAACATCATTTTTTTTTTGTTTAAAAAAATAAATCATTGTGTAAAACTTACATAAATTAAATAGAAGTATACATATTAGGTATTGCAGCATCCGTAATAACTTGCTCTATAAAAATATCACATGACCTAACCCCTCAGATGAACACCTTAAAGAAATTAAAATAAAAACGGTGTAAAAAAAGCAATTTTTTGTCACCTTACATCACAAAAAGTGTAATAGCAAGCGATCAAAAAGTCACATGCACCCCAAAATAGAGCCACTAAAACCATCATCTCATCCCGCAAAAATTCTACCCTACCCAAGGTAAACGCCCAAAAACTGAAAAAATTATAGCTCTCAGACTATGGAAACACTAAAACATGATTTTTTTTGTTTCAAAAAAGAAATCATTGTGTAAAACTTACATAAATAAAAAAGAGTATACATATTAGGTATCGCAGCATCCGTAATAACTTGCTCTAAAAAATATCACATGACCTAACCCCTCAGATGAATACCGTAAAAAAATTTAAATAAAAACGGTTTAAAAAATGCCATTTTTTGTCACCTTACATCACAAAAAGTGTAATAGCAAGCGATCAAAAAGTCACATGCACCCCAAAATAGTGCCAATAAAACTGTCATCTCATCCCGCAAAAATCATACTCTACCCAAGGTAATCGCCCAAAAACTGAAAAAATTATGGCTCTCCGACTATGGAAACACTAAAACATTTTTTTTTTTTGTTTAAAAAAATAATTTATTGTGTAAAACTTACATAATATAAAAAAGTATGCATATTAGGTATCGCAGCGTCCGTAATAACTTGCTCTATAAAAATATCACATGACCTAACCCCTTAAGTGAATACTGTAAAAAATTAAAAATAAAAGCGGTGTAAAAAAAGCAATTTTTTGTCACCTTACATCACAAAAAGTTTAATAGCAAGCGATCAAAAAGTCACACGCACCCCAAAATAGTGCCAATAGAACCGTCATCTCATCCCGCGAAAATCATACCTTACCCAAGGTTATCGCCCAAAAACTGAAAAAATTATGGCTCTCAGACTATGGAAACACTAAAACATAATTTTTTTTTGTTTAAAAAAAAGAAATTTGTGTAAAACTTACATAAATTAAAATAAGTATACATATTAGGTATCGCCGCATCCATGACAACCTGGTCTATAAAAATATCAAATGATTTAACCTGTCAGATGAATATTGTAAATAACAAAAAATAAAAATGGTGCTATTACAAAAAGTGTAATATAGAGCAACCAAAAATCATATGTACCCTAAACTAGTAACAACAATACTGCCACACTATCCCGTAGTTTTTTTTAAATGGGGTCACTTTTTTGGAGTTTCTACTCTAGGGGTGCATTAGGGGGGGCTTCAATTTAATCTCCATTTGCCAATAACTCTTGTGGAACACCTAAAGGGTTAACGACATTTGTAAAATCAGTTTTTAATACCTTGAGGGGTGTAGTTTATTAGATGGAGTCACTTTTATGGAGTTTCTACTCTAGGGTTGCATCAGGGGGCTTCAAATGAGACATGGTGTAAAAAAAAAAACAGTCCAGCAAAACCTGCCTTCCAAAAACCGTATGGCATTCCTTTCCTTCTGCGCCCTGCCGTGTGCCCATACAGCAGTTTACGACCACATATGGGGTGTTTCTGTAAACTACAGAATTAGGGCCATAAATATTGAGTTTTGTTTGGCTGTTAACCCTTGTTTTGTAACTGGAAAAAAAAATTAAAATGGAAAATCTGCCAAAAAAGTTAAATTTTGAAATTGTATCTTTATTTTTCATTAATTCTTGTGGAACACCTAAAGGGTTAACAAAGTTTGTAAAATCATTTTTGAATACCTTAAGGAGTGTAGTTTATAGAATGGGGTCATTTTTGGGTGGTTTCTATTATGTAAGCCTCGCAAAGTGACTTCAGACCTGAACTGGTCCCTAAAATTTGTGTTTTTGAAAATTTCTGAAAATTTTTAAGATTTGCTTCTAAACTTCTAAGCCTTGTAACATCCCCAAAAAATAAAATATCATTCCCAAAATTATCCAAACATGAAGTAGACATATGAGGTATGTAAATTAATAACTATTTTTGGAGTTATTACTGTGTATTGTAGAAGTAGAGAAATTGAAATTTAGAAATTTGCTAAAATTTCCAAAATTTTGGTACATTTTGTATTTTTTTATAAATAAAAACGATTTTTTATTTTCTACTAAATTTTACCAGTGTCATGAAGTACAATATGTGAGGAAAAAACTGTCTCAGAATGGACTGGGTAAGGCCACTTTCACACTAGCGTTCGGGTGTCCGCTTGTGAGCTCCATTTGAAGGGGCTCACAAGCGTCCCCGAACGCATCCGTACTGCCCTAATGCATTCTGAGTGGATGCGGATCCGCTCAGAATGCATCAGTCTGGCAGCGTTCAGCCTCCGCTCTGCTCAGCAGGCGGACACCTGAACGCTGCTTGCAGCGTTCGGGTGTCCGCCTGGTCGTGCAGAGGCGTGCGGATCCGTCCAGACTTACAATGTAAGTCAATGGGGACAGATCCGTTTGAAGATGACACACTATGGCTCAATCTTCAAACGGATCGGTCCCCCATTGACTTTACATTGAAAGTCTGGACGGATCCGTCTGAGGCTACTTTCACACTTAGAAATTTTTTAACAATATAATGCAGACGGATCCGTCTGCATTATATGAGCGGATCCGTCTCAGACGGATCCGCTCTGAACGCAAGTGTGAAAGTAGCCTAAGTAAAGTTATCACCACATAAAGTGACACTGGTCAGATTTGCAAAAAAATGGCCTGGTCCTTAAGGTGAAATAAGGCTGTGTCCTAAAGGGGTTAAAAACAGCAACAACAAACATAAAAAAATAATAAGTATAACTTAAAAAAGTGATTTAAACAGCAGGTAATTTTCTGTTAACACAAGCTTGGCAAATTGTTAACTAAGCCAGCGTGATAAGCTTGTGTTTCCAGGAACACTTTTCTTCTTCTTTATAACAAATGGACACTGCAAAGAGTCCGAAAATACCCTAAGACTAGAATAGAATAATCCATTGCCTCCTTCAGGACCAAGGGATAGGGTATGCTGAAATCCAACCTGACCCTTCTTTTCCCCTACATGGGCCATTAACGGAAAGCCAGAAGGTCTCCATACACATTGCATTATCAGCCAATGTAGATCTAAAATGTGAAGTTAGCTTTCTTCTTTTCTATTCTTTTGTAGGTAGTGAATTCTGGTAAATCCATTTTGGGTCTGATTTCACTGAATCCGTAGTCCAAATTCATTTGACCGGAATTAAAAGATCTTTGAATGCTTGAATTTTGACTGTACATACGGTAATCACTCTTTTCATCTAGGTCATGTTCTTTTGCTCGCCGGTTATATTTTTGCTTGACTATTTGAGGTCCTTATGGTATTCTTCCCCTTTAATATATTTCAACTTTGAAAAAGAAAATAAAAGTAGGAGGATGGCCTGAACAAAAACCCTATTAGCTAGACAATTTTCAATTAATTCTGAACTTAAGAGATGTTGGTTTCCTCTTGAATAAATCTGAGTTGCTTTGCAGTAAGAAGCTGTGCACGCTTCAGTGGCACGTCACATCATTAATAGGTTTATTCAAAACTATAATTAGTTTATTGGATGCATCATTCCACAGTAGTGATTTGTAAGGATGCTTATTTATTGTACAAGCGTAATATCTATTATGCTGATTAACAATTCTCAAAGCCCCCTTAATGCTATTCATAAGCCTTCATTACCACTCCTATCATGCACTGTAAATCTTACACAACACACGGAACAAATGAGGAGTGTATTACGACTGATGGAAAGTCAAATCACTTTACATAATTTATAAAAGAGATTTTTATTTTATATTTTTTGGGTAAAGGAAGCATTAATTTTTCTTTAAGCCAAAAAAATAAATAAAAAACCCCTCTTCCCCTCCCCCCCGTAACAGGAGAATAATTTGAAAGCTGAAATTTAGAAGTGCCTGTTTTGATAAGCAGCAATTAATAAGCATTTGATAGGTTTATTCTTCTCGAGCTTTCAACCATAATCTTTAATTTATGATGTTGTTTACATCTGGAGGATGTAACCATCTATCAGGCGTTATGAATTTTGGTCACAAAGCTGATCAATAAACTTTATAACTAGAATAAGCCGTATTTTCTAAAGTAGCAAATTTAAGAGTGCTGGAACTTCATGCAAAGAAACTTTACGAAAGAAAATTGGGGTTGTCTTAAGTCAAGAGGGTTTGCTATGTACGTCTGTCTGTTTCTGAGGGAGTTGAGAGCATGCCCCTGATTTACACAGAGGATAACATTTTCTCCAACCACTAGAGATTAACACATTTATTTCAGGTTAAATTTGTCCAAATCATCCAAGAAACTCAAATCTCGTATGGATTTGATTGTACGAAAATCTAAGTATGTTGAGTCTCTCTCTTTCTCTCTCTAATTTACCTGAATCAAATCAAAGAGAATGATGATTCTAACAAATCAGAATAAAATTTAAAAAATTGGTCAAATTTGGATTGTAAAGAGTTAATTTGCTCATCTATATCTACTGCTCCAACATAAGGGTCTATTCACATCCTCTCTTAGCTTATATCTCTTACGACTAATAAACCAAACACATGTGACTTTATACAAAAACAGACATTGCCCATAGGCCATGTCTATTACTCAATTTATGCTTTTTGCTATGACCAATGCCAGAGGGATAATAAAGGACCCAGCATTTCTCACCACATACACTGAACAAACACAATGTGAACATAGCCTAAGTCTGCCTATTTTTCAGGAAATGGGTGTCCATTTTTATGTCTAAAAACACAATGGAGGATAGACTTAGGAAAATGCACCAGGATTTTGGTACAATTTGTCACACAAAACTGGTACACATGCTTTGTATCACATTTATGAAGTGTTTTAGACATTTTTTTCAGCTCATTTGACAAGGGTGAAAGGCTTAGTGGGAAACCGGTTTGGCATACTGGAAGGGGCTTGGCTAAAAATGCGAGATTGGGCACAAAAATTTGGCCAAAATTTTTATGAAAATTTTTGCAGCAGAGTTAGTCAATTCGTATGTGGTAAACATGGACAAGACAGTCTAAAGGTGCACCATATTTATCATCTAGCCTGAGCCACTGTGAAAAATATGATGCATTTTTAGTCTGTCTAACGTAAATTTCTACTCTCAAAGTATGCACTGCCTAACATTTGTAAATCTGCTCCATTGCTTGTACTTCTATTGAGAAAATCCTAGGAGCATTTTAATAGTTTTCCACATTTTAAAATCGCTCTCTGCAACTACCCCCTCATCACTCTGTAAAGGACCAACACCTTCAGATTTATACTTTTTACCATTTATATAATTGAAGAACATTTTAAGGTTAGTTTTACTCTCTTTTGCAATAAATATCTCTGTCTCCAGTTTTCCTGCTTTCATTTGTCATTTTCATATTCTATTTTTTCCTTATAGTTTTTCAATGCTTCCTTGCTACCTTCCTGTTTTAGTGATTTAAATGATTTTGTTTGTTTTTTAATTATCTTTATTAATTAATATATCAAAACATTACAAAATAGAAAAAAGGATACAATTCCCCCCAACCCCAATTCCCTAAAACCCTCCCCCCCCCCCTACCTGTGGTGCGTCAAAATAAAACCTTTGTAAATAAAGAAATTAAACACAACTAATCAAATCCTCCAACCACCCCATATCTTAATCCACTTCTCCTCAGCTTCCCTCTGTTTATACATAATTTTCTCATAATTTTTTACCTTAACAATTAGATTTATCCATGTATTTATATCTGGAGTGTATCGAGCAAACCAGGTCCGAGTGACCAACACTCTGGCCAACATCAGTATCCTACTCAGGAGTAGAGTTGAGCGAACACCTGGATGTTCGGGTTCGAGAAGTTCGGCCGAACATCCCGGAAATGTTCGGGTTCGGGATCCGAACCCGATCCGAACTTCGTCCCGAACCCGAACCCCATTGAAGTCAATGGGGACCCGAACTTTTCGGCACTAAAAAGGCTGTAAAACAGCCCAGGAAAGAGCTAGAGGGCTGCAAAAGGCAGCAACATGTAGGTAAATCCCCTGCAAACAAATGTGGATAGGGAAATGAATTAAAATAAAAATTAAATAAATAAAAATTAACCAAAATCAATTGGAGAGAGGTTCCATAGCAGAGAATCTGGCTTCCCGTCACCCACCACTGGAACAGTCCATTCTCAGATATTTAGGCCCCGGCACCCAGGCAGAGGAGAGAGGTCCCGTAACAGAGAATCTGTCTTCATGTCAGCAGAGAATTAGTCTGCATGTCATAGCAGAGAATGAGGCTTCACGTCAGCCACCACTGCAACAGTCCATTGGCATATATTTAGGCCCAGCACCCAGGCAGAGGAGGGAGGTCCCGTAACAGAGAATCTGTCTTCATGTCAGCAGAGAATTAGTCTGCATGTCATAGCAGAGAATGAGGCTTCACGTCAGCCACCACTGCAACAGTCCATTGGCATATATTTAGGCCCAGCACACACACAGGCAGAGGAGAGAGGTCCCGTAACAGAGAATCTGGCTTCATGTCAGCAGAGAATCAGTCTGCATGTCATAGCAGAGAATCAGGCTTCACGTCAGCCACCACTGCAACAGTCCATTGGCATATATTTAGGCCCAGCACACACACAGGCAGAGGAGAGAGGTCCCGTAACAGAGAATCTGGCTTCATGTCAGCAGAGAATCAGTCTGCATGTCATAGCAGAGAATGAGGCTTCACGTCAGCCACCACTGCAACAGTCCATTGGCATATATTTAGGCCCAGCACACACACAGGCAGAGGAGAGAGGTCCCGTAACAGAGAATCTGTCTTCATGTCAGCAGAGAATTAGTCTGCATGTCATAGCAGAGAATGAGGCTTCACGTCAGCCACCACTGCAACAGTCCATTGGCATATATTTAGGCCCAGCACACACACAGGCAGAGGAGAGAGGTCCCGTAACAGAGAATCTGGCTTCATGTCAGCAGAGAATCAGTCTGCATGTCATAGCAGAGAATGAGGCTTCACGTCAGCCACCACTGCAACAGTCCATTGGCATATATTTAGGCCCAGCACACACACAGGCAGAGGAGAGAGGTCCCGTAACAGAGAATCTGGCTTCATGTCAGCAGAGAATCAGTCTGCATGTCATAGCAGAGAATGAGGCTTCACGTCAGCCACCACTGCAACAGTCCATTGGCATATATTTAGGCCCAGCACACACACAGGCAGAGGAGAGAGGTCCCGTAACAGAGAATCTGTCTTCATGTCAGCAGAGAATCAGTCTGCATGTCATAGCAGAGAATGAGGCTTCACGTCAGCCACCACTGCAACAGTCCATTGGCATATATTTAGGCCCAGCACCCAGGCAGAGGAGGGAGGTCCCGTAACAGAGAATCTGTCTTCATGTCAGCAGAGAATTAGTCTGCATGTCATAGCAGAGAATGAGGCTTCACGTCAGCCACCACTGCAACAGTCCATTGGCATATATTTAGGCCCAGCACCCAGGCAGAGGAGGGAGGTCCCGTAACAGAGAATCTGTCTTCATGTCAGCAGAGAATTAGTCTGCATGTCATAGCAGAGAATGAGGCTTCACGTCAGCCACCACTGCAACAGTCCATTGGCATATATTTAGGCCCAGCACACACACAGGCAGAGGAGAGAGGTCCCGTAACAGAGAATCTGGCTTCATGTCAGCAGAGAATCAGTCTGCATGTCATAGCAGAGAATGAGGCTTCACGTCAGCCACCACTGCAACAGTCCATTGGCATATATTTAGGCCCAGCACACACACAGGCAGAGGAGAGAGGTCCCGTAACAGAGGATCTGGCTTCATGTCAGCAGAGAATCAGTCTGCATGTCATAGCAGAGAATCAGGCTTCACGTCAGCCACCACTGCAACAGTCCATTGTCATAAATTTAGGCCCAGCACCCAGGCAGAGGAGAGAGGTCCCGTAACAGACAATCTGGCTTCATGTCAGCAGAGAATTAGTCTGCATGTCATAGCAGAGAATGAGGCTTCACGTCAGCCACCACTGCAACAGTCCATTGGCATATATTTAGGCCTAGCACACAGGCAGAGGAGAGAGGTCCCGTAACAGACAATCTGGCTTCATGTCAGCAGAGAATCAGTCTGCATGTCATAGCAGAGAATGAGGCTTCACGTCACCCACCACTGCAACAGTCCATTGGCATATATTTAGGCCTAGCACACAGGCAGAGCAGAGAGGTCCCGTAACAGACAATCTGGCTTCATGACAGCAGAGAATCAGTCTGCATGTCATAGCAGAGAATGAGGCTTCACGTCACCCACCACTGCAACAGTCCATTGGCATATATTTAGGCCTAGCACACAGGCAGAGCAGAGAGGTCCCGTAACAGACGATCTGGCTTCATGTCAGCAGAGAATCAGTCTGCATGTCATAGCAGAGAATGAGGCTTCACGTCACCCACCACTGCAACAGTCCATTGGCATATATTTAGGCCTAGCACACAGGCAGAGCAGAGAGGTCCCGTAACAGACAATCTGGCTTCATGTCAGCAGAGAATCAGTCTGCATGTCATAGCAGAGAATCAGGCTTCACGTCAGCCACCACTGCAACAGTCCATTGTCATAAATTTAGGCCCAGCACCCAGGCAGAGGAGAGAGGTCCCGTAACAGACAATCTGGCTTCATGTCAGCAGAGAATTAGTCTGCATGTCATAGCAGAGAATCAGGCTTCATGTCAGCCACCACTGCAACAGTCCATTGGCATATATTTAGGCCTAGCACACAGGCAGAGGAGAGGTTCATTCAACTTTGGGTAGCCTCGCAATATAATGGTAAAATGAAAATAAAAATAGGATTGAATGAGGAAGTGCCCTGGAGTCCAATAATATATGGTTATGGGGAGGTAGTTAATGTCTAATCTGGACAAGGGACGGACAGGTCCTGTGGGATCCATGCCTGGTTCATTTTTATGAACGTCAGCTTGTCCACATTGGCTGTAGACAGGCGGCTGCGTTTGTCTGTAATGACGCCCCCTGCCGTGCTGAATACACGTTCAGACAAAACGCTGGCTGCCGGGCAGGCCAGCACCTCCAAGGCATAAAAGGCTAGCTCTGGCCACGTGGACAATTTAGAGACCCAGAAGTTGAATGGGGCCGAACCATCAGTCAGTACGTGGATTGGTGTGCACACGTACTGTTCCACCATGTTAGTGAAATGTTGCCTCCTGCTAACACGTTGCGTATCAGGTGGTGGTGCAGTTAGCTGTGGCGTGTTGACAAAAGTTTTCCACATCTCTGCCATGCTAACCCTGCCCTCAGAGGAGCTGGCCGTGACACAGCTGCCTTGGCGACCTCTTGCTCCTCCTCTGCCTTGGCCTTGGGCTTCCACTTGTTCCCCTGTGACATTTGGGAATGCTCTCAGTAGCGCGTCTACCAACGTGCGCTTGTACTCGCGCATCTTCCTATCACGCTCCAGTGCAGGAAGTAAGGTGGGCACATTGTCTTTGTAGCGTGGATCCAGCAGGGTGGCAACCCAGTAGTCCGCACAGGTTAAAATGTGGGCAACTCTGCTGTCGTTGCGCAGGCACTGCAGCATGTAGTCGCTCATGTGTGCCAGGCTGCCCAGGGGTAAGGACAAGCTGTCCTCTGTGGGAGGCGTATCGTCATCGTCCTGCCTTTCCCCCCAGCCACGCACCAGTGATGGACCCGAGCTGCGTTGGGTGCCACCCCGCTGTGACCATGCTTCATCCTCATCCTCCTCCACCTCCTCCTCATCCTCGTCCTCCTCGTCCTCCAGTAGTGGGCCCTGGCTGGCCACATTTGTACCTGGCCTCTGCTGTTGCCAAAAACCTCCCTCTGAGTCACTTCGAAGAGACTGGCCTGAAAGTGCTAAAAATGACCCCTCTTCCTCCTCCTCCTCCTCCTCCTGGGCCACCTCCTCTTCCATCATCGCCCTAAGTGTTTTCTCAAGGAGACATAGAAGTGGTATTGTAACGCTGATAACGGTGTCATCGCCACTGGCCATGTTGGTGGAGTACTCGAAACAGCGCAACAGGGCACACAGGTCTCGCATGGAGGCCCAGTCATTGGTGGTGAAGTGGTGCTGTTCTGTAGTGCGACTGACCCGTGCGTGCTGCAGCTGAAACTCCACTATGGCCTGCTGCTGCTCGCACAGTCTGTCCAGCATGTGCAAGGTGGAGTTCCACCTGGTGGGCACGTCGCATATGAGGCGGTGAGCGGGAAGGCCGAAGTTACGCTGTAGCGCAGACAGGCGAGCAGCAGCAGGATGTGAACGCCGGAAGCGCGAACAGACGGCCCGCACTTTATGCAGCAGCTCTGACATGTCGGGGTAGTTGTGAATGAACTTCTGCACCACCAAATTCAGCACATGCGCCAAGCAAGGGATGTGCGTCAAATTGGCTAGTCCCAGAGCTGCAACGAGATTTCGCCCATTATCACACACCACCAGGCCGGGCTTGAGGCTCACCGGCAGCAACCACTCGTCGGTCTGTTGTTCAATACCCCGCCACAACTCCTGTGCGGTGTGGGGCCTGTCCCCCAAACATATGAGTTTCAGAATGGCCTGCTGACGTTTACCCCGGGCTGTGCTGAAGTTGGTGGTGAAGGTGTGTGGCTGACTGGATGAGCAGGTGGAATAAGAGGAGGAGGAAGCCGAGAAGGAGGAGGTGGCAACAGGAGGCAAAGAATGTTGCCCTGCGATCCTTGGCGGCGGAAGGACGTGCGCCAAACAGCTCTCCGCCTGGGGCCCAGCTGCCACTACATTTACCGAGTGTGCAGTTAGGGAGATATAGCGTCCCTGGCCGTGCTTACTGGTCCACGTATCTGTGGTTAGGTGGACCTTGCTACAGATGGCGTTGCGCAGTGCACACTTGATTTTATCGGATACTTGGTTGTGCAGGGAAGGCACGGCTCTCTTGGAGAAGTAGTGCCGGCTGGGAACAACATACTGTGGGACAGCAAGCGACATGAGCTGTTTGAAGCTGTCTGTGTCCACCAGCCTAAATGACAGCATTTCATAGGCCAGTAGTTTAGAAATGCTGGCATTCAGGGCCAGGGATCGAGGGTGGCTAGGTGGGAATTTACGCTTTCTATCAAATGTTTGTGAGATGGAGAGCTGAACGCTGGCGTGTGACATGGTTGAGACGCTTGGTGACGGAGGTGGTGGTGGTGGTGTTGGTGGTACATCCCCTGTTTGCTGGGCGGCAGGTGCCAACGTTCCTCCAGAGGCGGAGGAAGAGGCCGAGGCGGCAGCAGCAGAATAGGCCGAGGCGGCAGCAGCAGAAGAGGTAGCAGGGGGAGCCTGAGTGACTTCCTTGGTTTTAAGGTGTTTACTCCACTGCAGTTCATGCTTTGCATGCAGGTGCCTGGTCATGCAGGTTGTGCTCAGGTTCAGAACGTTAATGCCTCGCTTCAGGCTCTGATGGCACAGCGTGCAAACCACTCGGGTCTTGTCGTCAGCACATTGTTTGAAGAAGTGCCATGCCAGGGAACTCCTTGAAGCTGCCTTTGGGGTGCTCGGTCCCAGATGGCGGCGGTCAGTAGCAGGCGGAGTCTCTTGGCGGCGGGTGTTCTGCTTTTGCCCACTGCTCCCTCTTTTGCTACGCTGTTGGCTCGGTCTCACCACTGCCTCTTCCTCCGAACTGTGAAAGTCAGTGGCACGACCTTCATTCCATGTGGGGTCTAGGACCTCATCGTCCCCTGCATCGTCTTCCACCCAGTCTTGATCCCTGACCTCCTGTTCAGTCTGCACACTGCAGAAAGACGCAGCAGTTGGCACCTGTGTTTCGTCATCATCAGAGACATGCTGAGGTGGTATTCCCATGTCCTCATCATCAGGAAACATAAGTGGTTGTGCGTCAGTGCATTCTATGTCTTTCACCGCTGGGGAAGGGCTAGGTGGATGCCCTTGGGAAACCCTGCCAGCGGAGTCTTCAAACAGCATAAGAGACTGCTGCATAACTTGAGGCTGAGACAGTTTCCCTGGTATGCATGGGGGTGATGTGACAGACTGATGGGGTTGGTTTTCAGGCGCCATCTGTGCGCTTTCTGCAGAAGACTGGGTGGGAGATAATGTGAACGTGCTGGATCCACTGTCGGCCACCCAATTGACTAATGCCTGTACCTGCTCAGGCCTTACCATCCTTAGAACGGCATTGGGCCCCACCATATATCGCTGTAAATTCTGGCGGCTACTGGGACCTGAGGTAGTTGGTACACTAGGACGTGTGGATGTGGCAGAACGGCCACGTCCTCTCCCAGCACCAGAGGGTCCACTAACACCACCACGACCATGTCCACGTCCGCGTCCCTTACTAGATGTTTTTCTCATTGTTATGGTTCACCACAACAACAAATATATTATTTGGCCCAATGTATTGTATTCAAATTCAGCGGGATATAAATTTGAGGCCTAGTATTTAGGCGCTGGGTGACCGGTATGGATTTAGTGACAGAATTAGACTTGGAAATGCACAGAAGCGTGTGTGTGTGAAGTTATTCTGAATGACCCAATGTGCACCTTAAATATTATATACCCTTTTAGGGATAGATTTCAAATAGCTCTGATATAGCAGAAACCACTAAATTATGAAATTGCTAAATTGGGAATTGTACTTCAACCCAGAACAAAAAATGTGCTTTGACGGACACTAAATAACTTTCCCAGCCACAACAGGACAGCGTTAACGAGAGATTTAGCAGGATATAAATTTGAGGCCTAGTATTTAGGCGCTGGGTGACAGGTATGGGTTTAGTGACAGAATTAGACTTAGAAATACACAGTAGCGGGTGTGTGTGAAGTTATTCTGAATGACCCAATGTGCACCTTGAATATTATATACCCTTTTAGGGATAGATTTCAAATAGCTCTGATATAGCAGAAACCACTAAATTATGAAATTGCTAAATTGGGAATTGTATTTCAACCCAGAACAAAAAATGTGCTTTGACGGACACTAAATAACTTTCCCAGCCACAACAGGACAGCGTTAACGAGAGATTTAGCAGGATATAAATTTGAGGCCTAGTATTTAGGCGCTGGGTGACAGGTATGGGTTTAGTGACAGAATTAGACTTAGAAATACACAGTAGCGGGTGTGTGTGAAGTTATTCTGAATGACCCAATGTGCACCTTGAATATTATATACCCTTTTAGGGATAGATTTCAAATAGCTCTGATATAGCAGAAACCACTAAATTATGAAATTGCTAAATTGGGAATTGTATTTCAACCCAGAACAAAAAATGTGCTTTGACGGACACTAAATAACTTTCCCAGCCACAACAGGACAGCGTTAACGAGAGATTTAGCAGGATATAAATTTGAGGCCTAGTATTTAGGCGCTGGGTGACAGGTATGGGTTTAGTGACAGAATTAGACTTGGAAATACACAGTAGCGGGTGTGTGTGAAGTTATTCTGAATGACCCAATGTGCACCTTGAATATTATATACCCTTTTAGGGATAGATTTCAAATAGCTCTGATATAGCAGAAACCACTAAATTATGAAATTGCTAAATTGGGAATTGTATTTCAACCCAGAACAAAAAATGTGCTTTGACGGACACTAAATAACTTTCCCAGCCACAACAGGACAGCGGTAACGAGAGATTTAGCAGGATATAAATTTGAGGCCTAGTATTTAGGCGCTGGGTGACAGGTATGGGTTTAGTGACAGAATTAGACTTGGAAATACACAGTAGCGGGTGTGTGTGAAGTTATTCTGAATGACCCAATGTGCACCTTGAATATTATATACCCTTTTAGGGATAGATTTCAAATAGCTCTGATATAGCAGAAACCACTAAATTATGAAATTGCTAAATTGGGAATTGTATTTCAACCCAGAACAAGAAATGTGCTTGAACGGACACTAAATAACTCGCCCAGCTACAGCACTAAGGACAGATTTAGCTGGATATAAATTTGAGGCCTAGTATTTAGGCGCTGGGTGACAGGTATGGGTTTAGTGACAGAATTAGACTTGGAAATGCACAGTAGCGGGTGTGTGAAGTTATTCTGAATGTCCCTATGTGCACCTTCAATATGATCTACCCTTTTAGGGATAGATTTCAAATAGCTCTGATATAGCAGAAACCACTAAATTATGAAATTGCTAAATTGGGAATTGTATTTCAACCCAGAACAAGAAATGTGCTTGAACGGACACTAAATAACTCGCCCAGCTACAGCACTAACGACAGATTTAGCTGGATATGAATTTGAGGCCTAGTATTTAGGCGCTGGGTGACAGGTATGGGTTTAGTGACAGAATTAGACTTGGAAATACACAGTAGCGGGTGTGTGTGAAGTTATTCTGAATGACCCAATGTGCACCTTGAATATTATATACCCTTTTAGGGATAGATTTCAAATAGCTCTGATATAGCAGAAACCACTAAATTATGAAATTGCTAAATTGGGAATTGTATTTCAACCCAGAACAAGAAATGTGCTTGAACGGACACTAAATAACTCGCCCAGCTACAGCACTAACGACAGATTTAGCTGGATATGAATTTGAGGCCTAGTATTTAGGCGCTGGGTGAGAGGTATGGGTTTAGTGACAGAATTAGACTTGGAAATGCACAGTAGCGGGTGTGTGAAGTTATTCTGAATGACCCTATGTGCACCTTGAATATTATATACCCTTTTAGGGATAGATTTCAAATAGCTCTGATACAGCAGAAACCACTAAATTTTTAAATTGCTAAATTGGGAATTGTATTTCAACCCAGAACAAAAAATGTGCTTTGACGGACACTAAATAACTTTCCCAGCCACAACAGGACAGCGGTAACGAGAGATTTAGCGGGATATAAATTTGAGGCCTAGTATTTAGGCGCTGGGTGACCGGTATGGATTTAGTGACAGAATTAGACTGGGATATGGCCAAAAAATAACCACACTATTGCTGGTTAAATGCACTTGGTGATGGGCGCAGCTTGCCCCTGATGTAGTATATGGCCAAAAAATGAACAGACTATTGCTGGTTAAATGCACTTGGTGTCACAGCTTGACCAACCACACTACTGAGGGTTAAATGCACTTGGTGACGGGCGCAGCTTGCCCCTGATGTAGTATATGGCCAAAAAATGAACAGACTATTGCTGGTTAAATGCACTTGGTGACGGGCGCAGCTTGCCCCTGATTTAGTATATGGCCAAAAAATGAACAGACTATTGCTGGTTAAATGCACTTGGTGTGATAGCTTGACCAACCACACTACTGAGGGTTAAATGCACTTGGTGACGGGCGCAGCTTGCCCCTGATGTAGTATATGGCCAAAAAATAAACAGACTATTGCTGGTTAAATGCACTTGGTGTGACAGCTTCACCCTGATGTAGGCTTTAGCCAAAAAACAAACGCACCATTGAGGGTTAAATGCACTTGGTGACAGGCGCAGCTTGCCCCTGATGTAGTATATGGCCAAAAAATAAACAGACTATTGCTGGTTAAATGCACTTGGTGTGACAGCTTCACCCTGATGTAGGCTTTAGCCAAAAAACAACCAAACCATTGAGGGTTAAATGCACTTGGTCGCAGCTTGTGCTGGCGCACCACAAGACACAAAATGGCCGCCGATCACCCCAGAAAAATGTGACTGACAAACGGTCTGGGCAGCCTAAAAACAGTGAGCAATTGAGGATCAGCAGCTCAATGATCCACAGCTGCAGATCGATCAGTTAATCAAGTCCTTTGGAGGAGTTAATCTGCCTAATCTCGCCCTACTGTCGCAGCCGCAACCTCTCCCTACGCTAATCAGAGCAGAGTGACGGGCGGCGCTATGTGACTCCAGCTTAAATAGAGGCTGGGTCACATGGTGCTCTGGCCAATCACAGCCATGCCAATAGTAGGCATGGCTGTGATGGCCTCTTGGGGCAAGTAGTATGACGCTTGTTGATTGGCTGCTTTGCAGCCTTTCAAAAAGCGCCAAGAAAGCGTCACAAAAGCGCGAAGAAAGCGACGAACACCGAACCCGAACCCGGACTTTTACGAAAATGTCCGGGTTCGGGTCCGTGTCACGGACACCCCAAAATTCGGTACGAACCCGAACTATACAGTTCGAGTTCGCTCATCCCTACTCAGGAGGATCTTTTGATACTTGTGATTTTTTAGTTTGGAAAGATCATTAAGCACAAATACTTGTAGTTCAAAAGGGATTCGGACTTTTAGTTTATACATAATACAATTATTTATAGTATTCCAGTAGTTTATGAGTTCTGGACAAGTCCATATCATATGAAGAAAATCCGCTCCTGCAGTGTCGCATTTAGGGCAGTTAGACGTGTCTCTTAATCCACATTTATTCATCCATGATGGAGTGATATATAATCTATGGCAAATATAAAATTGTACTAAAACATGGTTGAAGTTCTGGGACAGTGAGCCTAAGTTCCCAAAAATATTCTCCCACCCTTCTATTTGTAAATTCGGACAATCCACCTCCCACGCTCTTTGTCCTGGTGACTGTGTATCACTGAACCGTGCCTTAAGTAATAACCTATATATATTTGAAATTTTTATTCTAGACAGTGTACCCCCTACCCAATCATTCAAAAAAGATGAATTATCTATATCCAACACCAGTTTATCATCCAGACTGGATAGTACTGAGCGCAATTGAAGATACCTAAACCATGAAAGGTTTTCTATACTATGTGTCATCTCTATAAATGGTTTAATTTCTCTATCCTTAACTACCTGTGAAATATACAGAATTTTATTCTTCTGCCAAAATGTGTCGGCTGCAATATCATCCAGCCTTTGTAAATACACATTATGCCAAAGAGGCGTAAATGTAAGTGAACCCTTAACCTTCAACCATGTCCTAGTTGTAGCCCACACTTTCAGGAGTAATTTTATAGTCTCTCTGTAGCCTCGCTCATAGCTCTTCAATAGCACAGATTCCAACAAGGTAAAAATATTATTATGGGCGTGGCTAGTTACCATCTTCCCCAGCAGTGCACTGTTCTCTGATTCATAGCACATCAATAACTGGGCTGCAATAAAGTACCCTTTAAAGTAAGGGAGATTTAAACCCCCGCACTCCACTGATTTATACAAATATTCCAGCTTTATTCGAACTCGCTTTCTTCCCCATATTAAATCATTAATTATTCTTTCCATGAGTTTAAAATACTTATCTTGTATCCAAATAGGTGTATTCCTGAGCACATAAAGAAATTGTGGTAATATCACCATTTTAACTAGTGAAACTCGGTCAGCTCTGGATAGGGGAAGTCTCAGCCAGATCCCTATTTTAGCTCTACTCCTTACCATTATGGGGATCAAATTAAGTTGTATAAAATTTTCAACCCGAGGTGATATAGTCAAACCCAAGTATTGAAAAGTGTCAACAATATCTAACTGTGTCTCAAGAACCTCTTTCTGTAGCAGGGGGTCTATTGGCATCAAACTGGTCTTGGCCCAGTTTATAAGAAGGTCCAGACACCTCACCAAATGCTTTAACCATTTGAATAATCCTAGGAAGAGTAGTTTCCGTATGGTCTATAAAAAAAAGAACATCATCCGCATATAAGGAGATACGGTCTTGTGATCCTAGCGTACCAAATCCTTTAACCTGATCGTCCTGCCTAATGGCCATCGCAAGGGGTTCGATATAAATATCAAATAACAAGGGGGATAATGGACAGCCCTGCCGCGTGCCTCTATTCAAATCAATACTACTACTCAGGATTCCATTAAGACTCAATTTTGCCCTTGGAGATCTATACAATAACTTAAGAGTACCTATAAACCTTTCCCCAAAGCCCATCCTTGCCAGAACCTTCCAGAGGAAGCGCCACTCCACCCTGTCAAAGGCCTTAGAGGCATCCAGTGACAGGATGGAGCGAGCGGTCCCCCCAGGGGCCTGAATATTAGAAAAGAGCCGATGTAAATTATGATGTGTACCCTTGTTTTGAATAAAGCCACTCTGATCCGGATGGACAATAGAGGAAATGACCCTAGAAAGCCTTGTAGCCAAGACCCTCGCAAGAAGCTTTACATCTGCATTGAGCAGTGAGATTGGTCTATAAGATTCAGATCTAAAGGGTCCTTGCCTTTTTTTGGAATTAATATTATTACAGCTTCCATCATTGAGTCTGGCAACTTCCCATCCTCCATTGATTCAGAGAAGACCTCCAACAGTCTAGGGAGAATACACTCCCTATATTTACTATAAAATTCATATGGGAGCCCATCTGAACCAGGAGTGGAATTGGCTGAGCATAATTTAATAGCTCCCTCAAGTTCCTGAATTGAGACCTCTAATTCAAGTGCTTTCTTTTGCGTCTCAGTAATAGTTGGAAAGATGATCCTGTCAAGATAGAAATCTATCTTATCGTCTGTGATCTTAGTTTCAGCTTTATACAAATCAAGGAAATAGTCAACAAAGGCCTTCTCTACCGGACCCTGTCTAGTGACCATCCTACCATCAATCAGTCGAACCTTATCTATATATTTTTTGGATTGTTGGCTTGAAATTACTCTGGACAAAAATTTACCAGGTCGCCCTGACTCCGTAAAGTATTTTTGCCCTTTAAAAAAAAGGCTCTGTTGGGCCTTGTCCAATAAAAAATTAGAATATATTTGTGTGGCTCTTTGCATATTTTCCCTATTCTCCTCCGTCTTATTCGTATAAAAGGATTCTGTCGCCAGTGCTGCACGTTCTTCTACATTTTTCTGTTTTTTCCCGTACTCCTTTCTAAGGTTCGCTATGTTACTAACCATCAATCCCCTCATATACGCCTTAAAAGTATCCCATACCACTTGAATTTTTGCTGAGCCATAATTATTATCCCAGAATCGGCCAATTTCATTTTGGATTATTTCATGTGTCTTTATAACTGATAGCCAATAAGGATTTAGTCTAAAAGGAGGTTTTTGTGTGTATATTTCCTGAGATAAGCAGAGTTCAAGTAGTAACGGAGAATGATCCGATATTGACCTCGTTTCATATTTCATTCGCTTTACCAATTTCACATGTTTACTACTTATCAATACAAGATCTATTCTAGACATCGATTTACCTGCTTTACTAAAACATGAAAAAGCCCTTTTCCCCTGTCCTAAATATTCCCAAACATCTTCAAAACCAGCCTCCAGGCAAAACCGTGCCAGGGGAGACCCCTGAACCGGACTATCACTCCTGACACTCGTAGAAACCCTATCACGTAGAGGATCAATGACACAATTGAAATCGCCAATAATCAGTGTTGGACACTCTGGCCATTTATCCATAAATAATACCAAAGAATTAAGGACCGAAAAGGAAAATGGCGGTGGAATATAGACAAAGGCCAAAATACATATCTTCCCCCTTAACCTACAATATAAAAAAAAAAATCTCCCCTGTTGGTCAACAGAGGATGCCTCACAAACGAAATCAATAAGTCTATGTATCAAGACAGTAACACCTCTCGAGTAATTGGAGAAAGTAGAATGATACGTGTGCGCAGCCCATCCCCTGTCGACCACCCTAGAGGTCTCCTCAGTGAGATGGGTCTCTAACAAGCATACTATTGCTGGTAAGTGGACCCGAGTCAAGTCAAAAACCGCTTGTCTTTTTCCTCTATCCCCCAAACCACGTGTATTCCAGGCAATAATTCTAGTCAGCATTATCAACAGCGGTTAAATGGGAAAAAGAGGAAAGAGAAAGAGAAAAAAAAAAAAATATATATATATATAATTTGACGCACCACAGCCCAACCCCAACCCCCCCCAACCCCCCGTACAGGTAATCCACCACGTATTGTAGTAGATTTCTCTCCTATGACCATCCCTCCCGCACTCCCCCCACTCAGCCACCCCCATTAGGAGGCGAAGAAAAAGAAATTTAGGGGTATAGGCCCCTTATAACAATTATAATTCCCGCCACATCCTAAAACAATTAAATCATAGATTATTTCGATCAAGCCAATCCGTGGCTTCTTCCGAGATGTCAAAAAATAGAGTTTTATCGTTGAAAATAATCCGCAATTTTGCTGGGAATATAAGAGAATATTTAATATCCCTTTCTCTTAGCCTCTTTTTGACAGTCATAAATGTGCGTCTCTTTTCTTGTATGTCTTTTGAGAAATCTGGAAAAAAGGCCAATCTGTTCCCATTGTATACAACCGGTGAGCATTCCCTCGCCCTTCTCAAAAGGATATCTT
Source organism: Bufo gargarizans (assembly GCF_014858855.1). NCBI lineage: Eukaryota > Metazoa > Chordata > Amphibia > Anura > Bufonidae > Bufo > Bufo gargarizans. Next base: position 104,223,422 of record NC_058089.1, read on the forward strand.
TATCCCCTGTGGCCAGTAACTTAACAAGAAATGTCCGAGGTTGTCTCCCTGGAATTGGTTTACCCCTTGGGACCCGATGAGCTCTTTCTATCATAAAGAAAGGGGAAAACTAATCTTTCCCAAAATTCTCAAAAATTAACTTCTGTATGAATTGGGTTGAGTTCTTCTCTTCTGCACCCTCTGGAATCCCTATTATTCTCACGTTGTATCTTCGTGACCTATCTTCATGGTCCGCCACCTTTTTCTTCAGAAGGTTATACTCTAATTTAAATGTGGAGACTTCGGTTTTTATTTTTTTAGATTCATTCTGTATCAGGGTAACGGAGCTCTCGAGGTTGTTAACTCTGTCTCGCATTTTTGACAAGTCGTCCTTTATTAGTCCCACATCAACTTGGATAAACCCAAGTTGGGTTGTAACAGCCTGTATTAAATCCCCATTTTGTTTGACCGCTAGCAGTATTTCTTCTAACGGAGAGGAGTTGTCGTTAGGGATAACTTCCCCCAATATACCATCTTCCTCTTCGGGGTATCTAGAGGCTTTTTGTGGTTCTATCTCAGTCATCTCTGGGTCGTCATTTTTTTTTGTGACAAGTTCCTTTTGTCCACCCCTCGTATTAACCCTCGGAGACCTCAGGAACTGGTCTATTTTTGTTGTTTCAACAGTTTTGGACCCCAGTTTCTGACTTGAGAGGTCAGCCGAGCGCCTACTAGCTTTTGGAGCCATACCCTGTTCCTGAATTTTTTTTATTTTTTTTTCCCCTTTCCTCTTCCCTTCTTTTTCTTCTCCTCCTTTTCCTCCCTTTTTTTTTTTTTTTCCTTTTCTATTCCCGCCTCTTTCTCTCCTTTTATATTTGTATCTCTTCTTTTTCCTTTTTTTTATTTTTATTTTTCTTTCCTCTCCCTTCTTCTTTGTTCTCCTTTTCTTTTCCTTTCCCTTTTTTTTATTTTTTTTCTCCTTCCCCCTTCCCTTTTTTTTTCTTTGTTTATTTTTTATTTTTTTTATTTTGTGTTCCTCTCCCCTTCTTTTTTTTTTTTTTTTTTTTTTTTTTTTTTCTTCCTCTTTTCTTCCACTTTCCACTTTATACTTTATAGTTTACTCCTTTTATATTTGTAGCCACCTCACTTTTTTCAAATGTGTTTTAGGATGGTAAAAGTAGTTTTTTAGTTAGTAGGTATCATCCTAGGGAGAGGACATCTGAAGGACAAAAGAAAAAAAAAAGGGAACAATCTCACCGGTTTTCAACCTTCCCCTACCATCCGAGGATTGGAAGTCCTGAGGGGCATCAGCAGCAAAAAATGAAGAAACCGCAGTCTCCAACAGCCTGTCAAAGTAAAGTTTATACGGTTGATCGCAGCAGTGCAAAGGAAGAGAGGAGAATGGTGAACAAAATCTAGAGGCACAAGGAGGGGTTTAGATATATCAAGGAGATCATACAAGCCCCCTGCAGAATCCTCCAGCAACCCGTCAAACTCCACACAGGATTAATCACAATCACAGGGAGGTTAGTCACAGCGGTAACAGGGAGGAGGGGGAACAAATCGGTAAAAAGTGAAGACACGAGGAAAAGGTCAAATGTATGTCGGACGATCAACAGAGGTCCCAAATGAATTCAGTCAGCCCGTCCTGCGGTCCATCAGCCCCAAGAAACACAGCAGGGCTACTCACAGTGACACAGGGAGGAGAAGGGAGGATCGGCAACGGTCCCAAATGAATTTCATCAACCCGTCCTGCGGTCCAACAGCCGGGAGAAACACAGCCGGGCTACTCACAGTGGCACAGGGAGGAGAAGAGAGGATCGGCAGAGACTGAAGACGAACTCCACACACAGGACTAACCACTGCGGCACGGAGAGGAGGAGAGAGGATCGGCAGGAGCTAAGGACAAACTCCGCGGTCGGGGCAACAACACATGCCCCGATCATGAAGAGGACACGGCCGAAGATCACCACGAGGACGCCAGGAGATTCAAGGCAGCAGGACCGCCGAGCTGCGGGGAGGGGAGAGCGTGACGTACTCTGTCTACGTCATCACGTTGTCATATATTGCTTCCTTTACATTTCTATTAATCCACATAGTTTTTTTTTTCTTGTTCCTTACCCTTTTATTCCGATTATGTTTGTATCTCTCACTTTTTTTTTTAAATATCCCAATTTGTGGCTGCATTTTTATTTTTGAGGACATTACCTAGTCAAATTTAGCTTTTTTGAAGTTTGGTATTTTTGTGTCTTTTGAATGACAATGGGAAGGTTATTATTTAATGGTCACTATTTCCCAGTTGTCCCCCAACCTGCAGATCTGTTGCTCTGTCAGGTCTATTGGTTAGTACTAAGTCCAGTATGGCCATCCGTCTAGTCGGGTATTGAACAAGTTGAGAAAGGTAATTGCCTTTGGCTATTGTCAAGAACCTGTTTTCTTTATGAAATCGACAGCTTTCCATTTCCCATTCTGTATCTGGAAAGTCTAAGTCCCCCCATAATAATGACTTATTTATGATTTGACGTCTCAGCTGCACTTTTCCCATTGAGGTGCAGCCCATCCCAACAATAGAGCCTGTAGTCGACAGACAAGTCAGCCCAGTTCTCCAGAAACCCAAACCCCTCATTCCTACAGCAGTTCTTAAGCCACTTGTTAAGCCCCCTAATCTCCTGCTTCCATTCTAGTGTGGCTCGTAGTATAGGTAGTATTTTGAAAATACTTCCTTTGAGATCCTTGCCCTGAGCTTGTGACCTACCGTAAATCCCTAAAATCATTTTTAAGGACTCTCCACTCACCTTTATCTTTGTCAGTGGTTCCAGGGTGGACCATGATTGCTGCATCTTTGCCACCACCTCCCAGTAATCTATCAACCCGATCCACAATTTGTCGAACTCAAGTGCCAGGAAGACAACACACCGTTCGACAATCCCGGTCTTTGTGAAAGATTTCCCTGTCTGTACTAGTGTTGAGCGCGAATATTCGAATTGTGAATTTTAATTGCGAATATTGCCACTTTGAGAATTCGTGAATATTTAGAATATAGTGCTGTATACTCATATTTGCGAATAGTGTTGAATATTCTAATCGCAAATTTATCTCAAATTTATCGAGAATATATTATTATTACATTGCCGATTTTACGCAAACAAGTAAACAATGACTGGAGATCACAAATTCTCAAATTTGCTAATTTATGGCGAACATTCTGCCAAAAATTCACTAAATATCGCAAATTAGAATATTGACTATGCCGCTCATCACTAGACTGTACCCCTAATAATTTAGTCTCCCACTACCAGCACTTTTCTGGCCTGCCCTGCTCTCCTGGTCCTCTGGTTACTGGAGCTAACAATCCCTTGGCTGGCAGAGGAAGTGTCTTGCTGCAGCAGTGCTATTCCTGAAATGACATCCCCCTCATCTGCGAACCTTGAAAACTTGTTGGGGTGTGTCAGATCTGGGCTAGCCTCCCTGGCACTCTTTCCTCTACTCCACTATCTGTTACTCATCTAGCTTCCCCACTTTCCTGATCCCTTACGCCACCACCCTCATATGCATCTACCCCATAGAGTGCCGCCTCAATGAACAGCAAACTATTTTCCAAATTGCCAAAGCTTCTCAGTGTCTTGTTTAAATACGGGATGCGTGATTCCAAACTGGCAATTTGCTCACATTTTTAACAAATATATGCACCCTCAAACGGCTGTTCCAGGACTGCATACATTTAACAAGATGTGCAATGGACTGTGTTGTCAATAATGGAACATATACTAATGGGGATTACACAAGAAAAGGTAAAGCAAAAATCAATAATACAGTGCAATGAAAAGCAACTGACTTACCCCTCCTAAGGTCTCTGAATCTAAAGTCACATAATCTTAAGTCACACAAAAAATGCAAAAGCTTACAAGCTCACGTTTTTCCTCTCTATTCAAATTAGCTGTAATGTGATGTGTCTTTAATAAAGAGGAAGGTGATGTGAAACAAAGGTGAGAGGGGGATGTTTGAAATCAATTTTTCTTTTGTGCATTTTGGTACTGAGCAGATAATGAGTCTTCATTAGCCTGATCTGGAAATCCACTCTTTTGCATCATATAAATATATATAAAATCTTATTAAATTGATTATTGCTTAGCTACATAATTAGGCAAATGATCTCATTCACTCAGGAGGTGCATTCAATCTCCAAATCAGGCAGCAGTGTTCAGTATAAAACAGTCCAGACAAAACATAATAGACATCATATAGATGGAGAAATATTCATAGTGCTCATCAGTACAAATCTGTCACTTTATTGGACTTGATACATCATTTCCATGGAATACATAAACAGAGAGGGCATACTTTGCACAAGATAAAGACGATAGGTAGGATCTCTTGAACAGAAAGTAAGATACTTGCCAAATGAAGGCTTACCTGTTGGTGTTGTGCTAGAGGCACAACACCCAGAAGCATATAGAAACCATGGGCTTTTTCACTTGAGCCTCTGGGCCAACTGCAGAAGATCAGAAGAGAAGAAGAACCTGGTGTGCTGCTCATATCACTGAAGATAGGTAAGCATAAACTTTTATTGGACATCCAACAAAAGTTTACACCCACCCAACTTCACCCGATGTTTTGTCCACTGATACAAGCAGCTAGCCCAGTTCAGGCTCCTTCTGTTGTGATCCAAACCACAGCAGAATAATAGTTTTGAGCACGAATATTCGAGAATTCGCGAATATTTAGAATATAGTGTTATATATTTATTATATTGAATATTCGTAATTTTTTCCATCTGAACACATGATTCCTCCCTGCTTCTTGCTTGTGGGCCAATGAGTCATTGGCCCACAAGCAACTTAAGCAGGGAGGAATCATGACTTCAGATGGAAAAAAATGCCGAATATTCTAAAAAACAAATATATAGCACATTTGTTTTTGACCCACGGCTGTCTTGATTGCGTAATATTCGCATATTACGCGATCATTACCTTGCCGATTTTCAAGTAAAAAAAAAAGAATGTAAAATATAACGAATATTCGAATTCACGAATATTCAACGAATATTCTACAAAATATTCGCTAAATATCACAAATTCTAATATGACCCCTGCCGCTCATCACTACAGAAGAAGCCTGTGATACCTGTATGCCCCTTACATTTATTAATTCTATGGAAACAATGTATCAAGTTTAATAAAGTGACAGATTTGGATTTTGCCACCTATCTCATGTCTACCTATCATTATCCATTCACATAAGACCAGCCAGGTCATCCGAACACTCCTTTGGCTGACGGCTATCGCCACCAGATCTTCTCATACATTTATCTGCTCGGCTTATTTGAAAATGAATGAAATCAGAGTGCCTGGTATTTATCTCCCCTGACATCTGTCATCGAGAGAGAGCCATGAGTTCCTCATAAATGGTTGAGTGGTGGGTGAGCCAAAATACATCTAATGCACGTGACCAACTGGAGAAGTCTAGTGACAAAGTAATTACCTTTTAGAGTAGTCTCAACACAGAAGCCTTTAAAGGCTTGAATAATGTTATCATTTCCATAGGGACACAGGCGTGAAACAAGTGTTAATAGCCAAAAAGTGCAATTTACTCATGATTGGTTCATTAGTGTTTGAACAATTTGTGACGGTGATTTACACAGAACCAATAACTTTCAAAAAAATTCTAATTATACGAAATGTGTAAGATGCATTTTAACAGACATTTTATCGAGAACCTGTTAGCTTTAATTTTCCCTGTATATACTACTCTAAACTGCGCCAGCTGGGAAGGCATTATAGTTCAGCGATAAAGCTTTATGCCGGCTCTTTATTTAGTTGTACATTTTAGATCTTTATCTCCATCTCAGGCATTTATCTTATTTTATGTTTATCATATTGATTTTGCATGGCTTAGTGTGGATGGCATTGCTATGTAAATTATCAGTGACTTAATGCTAAGCTGTGTGCAAAGGAAATAAAAGGCTATAAGTTGGCTATATGCAATATGTCTTGGAAGGGAAAGTGTTGTTTATTCAGAAATATATTATATTTTAAATGATATCGCCAGAAGGTGTTTTTCGGGGCCGGTCAAGCAATTACTTCTATGGAGACAATACCCTTTCTTAGTATAATTTTATTACACTGATTTTAAAAAAAATACTCACTCAAGAACAGAATAAAGAAAATGCATAGCAAAACCTGGTTCTGGGAATGCATAAGAGTCTGATGCTTACCTACACATGAATTCATGATGAGGGTACTGGCTTAATATACAGGTGACAACCTCTCTAACCTCTCTACAGGGAGTGCAGAATTATTAGGCAAGTTGTATTTTTTAGGATTAATTTTATTATTGAACAACAACCATGTTCGCAATGAACCCAAAAAACTCATTAATATCAAAGCTGAATATTTTTGGAAGTAGTTTTTAGTTTGTTTTTAGTTTTAGCTATTTTAGGGGGATATCTGTGTGTGCAGGTGACTATTACTGTACATAATTATTAGGCAACTTAACAAAAAACAAATATATACCCATTTCAATTATTTATTTTTACCAGTGAAACCAATATAACATCTCAACATTCACAAATATACATTTCTGACATTCAAAAACAAAACAAAAACAAATCAGTGACCAATATAGCCACCTTTCTTTGCAAGGACACTCAAAAGCCTGCCATCCATGGATTCTGTCAGTGTTTTGATCTGTTCACCATCAACATTGCATGCAGCAGCAACCACAGCCTCCCAGACACTGTTCAGAGAGGTGTACTGTTTTCCCTCCTTGTAAATCTCACATTTGATGATGGACCACAGGTTCTCAATGGGGTTCAGATCAGGTGAACAAGGAGGCCATGTCATTAGATTTTCTTCTTTTATACCCTTTCTTGCCAGCCACGTTGTGGAGTACTTGGACGCGTGTGATGGAGCATTGTCCTGCATGAAAATCATGTTTTTCTTACCTTGCAGACTTCTTCCTGTACCACTGCTTGAAGAAGGTGTCTTCCAGAAACTGGCAGTAGGACTGGGAGTTGAGCTTGACTCCATCCTCAACCCAAAAAGGCCCCACAAGCTCATCTTTGATGATACCAGCCCAAACCAGTACTCCACCTCCACCTTGCTGGCGTCTGAGTCGGACTGGAGCTCTCTGCCCTTTACCAATCCAGCCATCTGGCCCATCAAGACTCACTCTCATTTCATCAGTCCATAAAACCTTAGAAAAATCAGTCTTGAGATATTTCTTGGCCCAGTCTTGACGTTTCAGCTTGTGTGTCTTGTTCAGTGGTGGTCGTCTTTCAGCCTTTCTTACCTTGGCCATGTCTCTGAGTATTGCACACCTTGTGCTTTTGGGCACTCCAGTGATGTTGCAGCTCTGAAATATGGCCAAACTGGTGGCAAGTGGCATCTTGGCAGCTGCACGCTTGACTTTTCTCAGTTCATGGGCAGTTATTTTGCGCCTTGGTTTTTCCACACGCTTCTTGCGACCCTGTTGACTATTTTGAATGAAACGCTTGATTGTTCGATGATCACGCTTCAGAAGCTTTGCAATTTTAAGAGTGCTGCATCCGTCTGCAAGATATCTCACTATTTTTGACTTTTCTGAGCCTGTCAAGTCCTTCTTTTGACCCATTTTGCCAAAGGAAAGGAAGTTGCCTAATAATTATGCACACCTGATATAGGGTGTTGATGTCATTAGACCACACCCCTTCTCATTACAGAGATGCACATCACCTAATATGCTTAATTGGTAGTAGGCTTTCGAGCCTATACAGCTTGGAGTAAGACAACATGCATAAAGAGGATGATGTGGTCAAAATACTCATTTGCCTAATAATTCTGCACGTAGTGTATGGGTTGGGATATAATATAGATTATTATAAAATTCATCCTTCTGGCTGTAGTACTATTATTGCACAAGGATCTGGGGACTTACTTTGATCCTGGTATTTACCAAAAGATGTCAAAGTCAATGCTGACCCTAGCAATACAGTGAACAGAGGGGGGTTACTGCCTATGTCACTCCTTGGTTCCCAATGCAAAGCAATTGCAGGCTGCCAATGGGTTGCTTGGGCAGCCTTGTAATGGCTCCCAGGTCTGCCATGAACAAAGAATATTAGGTTCTGCCAAAGGTAGGGTCTAATAGGCTGCCTGCCAGTTTTACACTGACAGGCATCATGCACTACAACACAAAAGTATTGCAGTGTATAATTTTAATAATCAGGAGATTGGATCTTAAAGGGTTAGTCCTCTTCCAGGAGAAAACCAGACAACTCTGGGGATGATCTAGCAATAATGAAATGTCCTTTACTTACCTGTTAAACACAGGCTCTTTTTATCCTTCTGCAGTTGTGATGTCACTTCGACAACATGTGACCACTGCAGCCTATCACTGACCTCAGCAGTGCACCACATAGAGATTCACTATAGTGGTAACATATTGTCAACCTGACTGCTGCAGCTGGGTAAACAGATCCAGGCCAGGCAAACTGGAGCATCAGTGTGAGATCTGACAGGAAAGTAGAGTGTCACAAACTTGTCCTGGCACCAGCGCTGTGCTCTCTGGCTTTAGCGCAGGGTGTGACACACTGCCTGGCCACACCCCTGTGATGCGCTGCATAGCCAAGCCCCCCGTTGACGCCGTTACATTCATAGCAACAGAGCAAAATGCGCAGGGGGAGATAAGTGTATGATTTTACTTAGGCTACTTTCACACTCGAGTGATCCGGTTGAAACAGATCTGTCACAGAAATGACAAAACGGTGGCGAACAGAACCCATTCAAACGGATCCGTCTGTAAAGTGCACCAGCACTGCATATGTGCCAGGGACAATAATTTAATCCTGTTCTTTTACTTCAGTGCATATACTGCATATGTGCCGGGGAGGGAAAATAATATAGGTAATCCGTCTGTGAGTTCAGGGACCCAGGGGGTGACACATTCACATTTTTTTCTGTAAAGTACAATCCAAGTAAATCCATCTGTTAGATTCTGTGGGTACAAATTATAATTTTTTGCTAAAAAATACATTTGCACCCTGCACTGCATTTGTGATAGTGAAAGAAAATCAGTTAAATCCATCTGTTCAATTGTGGGTGAAAAAATCTATATTTTTTTTCCATAAAATACCTTTGCGGCCTGCACTGCAAATCTGATAGTGAAATAGAATCAGTAAATCCATCTGTTTAACTGTGGGTGAAAAAATCATATATATATTTTTTTTATAAAGTACCTTTGCGGCCTTTGCTGCATTTCTGACGGCCCAATACAAGCGTTAAATACTGCTGTTATATTGTGGTTTAAAAAAAAAACATTTTGTGCAAGATGCTACATTTGCGGCCTTTGCTGCATTTCCGATAGTCCAATTCAAGCGTTATATACTGCTGTTATATTCTGGATTTTAAAAAACACCCATTTTGTGCAAGATACTACATTTGTGGCCTATGCTTCATTTCCGACAGTCCAATACAAGCATTAAATACTGCTGTTATATTCTGGTTTTTAAAAAAACACCAATTTTGTGCAAGATAATACATTTGCGGGCTTTGCTGCATTTCTGAGATTCCAATACAAGCGTTAAATACTGCTGTAATACTCTGGTTTTAAAAAAACACCCATTTTGTGCAAGATACTACATTTGCCCGCCTTTGCTGCATTTCTGACAATCCAATACAGCCTTTAAATACTGCTATTAGTTTGTGGTTTTAAAAAACACCCATTTTGTGCAAGATACTACATTTGCGGCCTTTGCTGCATTTCTGAGAGTCCAGTACAAGAGTTAAATACTGCTATTATATTGTGGTTTTAAAAATACGCCCATTTTGTGCAAGATACTACATTTACGGCCTTTGCTGCATTTCCGACAGTCCAATACAAGCGTTAAATACTGCTGTTATATTCAGGTTTTAAAAAAATACCTATTTTGTGTGAGATACTACATTTGTGGCCTTTGCTGCATTTCTGATAGTCCAATACAACCAGTCAATACTGCTGTTACATTGTTGGTTGACAAATTCAATTTTTTTGTGACCGTGAAGTAATTGTATAAAATTCTCCTATCACACTGTTGTGTGACCTCAAGAAATGTTTCCTCTTTAGGACACCGACACTGCTTTAGTGAAATTAATTGTTGACTATTGGCGGTTACATTGTCTCTTGACATAAACCATCTGTTAGTTTGGTGGGTGAACGCAAAGAATGAGGAGAGCGTCAAATAAGGGACGTGGCCCCAGTCGTGGTGCTGCTGGTGGAGGTCCTGTTGTAGGGAGAGGACGTGGTCAATCTGTGCCAGCTACACGCCCAGTAGGCGACAGAACCTTCAGCTTTATTTGGTAGGGCCGAATGTGGCTCTACAAATAGTGAGGCCAGAACAAGTACAGGCGATAGTAGATTGGGTGGTTGACAGTGCCTACAGTTCCTTCACATTGTCTCCCACCCAGTCTCCTGCTGGAAGATCAGAGTTGGCACCTACAGCCCATGGCCATCTGTCTTTCAACTCACCCCTTTGCAAATCAGGCAAGCAGTCTGAGCCCCAAGTCATGCAGCAGTCTCTTCTGCTTTTTGATGACTCTGCTGGCAGGGTTTCTGTGGGCCATCCACATAGCCCTTCTCCAGAAGTGGAAGAGATTGAGTACACTGATGCCCAACCACCTATGTTTCAGGATGAGGACATGGGAAGACCACCACAGCACGTCTCTGATGATGATGAAACACAGGTGCCAAATGCTGCGGCTTTCTGCAGTCTGCAGACCAACGAGGAGGCAAGGGTAAAAAGTGGGTGGAAGATGATGTGGAGGATAATGAGGTACTAGACCCCACATGGAATCAAGGTCATGTGAGTGACGTGTGCAGTTTGGTGGAAGAGACGGTGGTCGCACAGAGGCACCGGCACAGCAAAAGAGTGAGCAGGGTGCAAAAGCGTCTGTTACATACTTGAGTGACATTTTACAATTTTTGCTGTATACAAACCCCTGCTCTGCATAGATGACAGGAAACTAATTTTTGTAAAATCGTCTGTTCAATTGGTGGGTGACATGAACCTAGTTTTGCCAGGAATAAACCCCTGCTCTGCACAGTTGACAGGGACCAAAATTTTTAAAAATCATCTGTTCCATTGGTGGGTGACATTAACCCATTTTTGCAAATGAAAAACCCCTGCTCTGCATAGGTGACAGAGACTTAAATTTCTAAAATTAGTCTTTAATTGACGCGTGCCCCCTCCTTTTATTCGATCCTTCCGCTTTAACAACTTGCCCCACATTTTCGCACAATCACATTTCAGCCATTGACCTCCCTTGGATGTGGTATCCCTTTCTCAGGCTCCCTCTCCAGCATGGAACCCTGATTCCCCATTACACGTGATCACCATGGCAGGCACATAAAAGAACATCGAAAGTTGATAGGGAAGATATTGAATTGGATCGTGCACATCACGGGGACGTGCGATTAGGCAGAAGTTATCTAGAGTCAACAAAGTGGCAGCAGGGCGTATCCTGTTTAATGTTTCCAAATCCAAAATGCCCCAGTGACATTCCTTCTAATTTTTCATTAATTATTCCAATAACAGGGCATCTTAAGAGTCCTGTATTGTTATTTATCGTCACTACCTCCCCGAGTTGGGAGTGTTTAATTGCCGCGTGCCCCCTCCTTTACTTGGATGCTTCCGCTTAAACAACTTATCCCACATTTACACTCAATCACATTTCATCTGCAGCGTCCCACTCAGGACACGTGGGAACTGCAAAATTACTGTGAAACAGCATTTTCATATTGCATGTCATTTTGTACTGCAACACCTGTTGTATCCCTGTTCATAGGCTGGTCTGGTGTAATTTAGACATCCCACCAGCAGATGGGGATAGTACTTAGGTCATATAAATACTTAGGTCAGGCCTAGTGGAATGGACTAGGAGATTAGGAGGTTAGTGAAGAGCAGAGTGAATTGTTAAGCTGAGGCTACACACCACGGAGTAGTGGGTAAAGCCAGCTGCAGAAATGAGGTAGAGCCAAGGTATGAGGCGCAGGAGAGCGTTTTCCTTCTGTGTTCCTCTTAGTTCCTACATCCTACAACCAGAGGATAGCGTTTTCATCCCTGGAAGAAGAAGACCAAGCTAAAGAGAGACACCGGTGATAACAGCCATTACTAAAGGCTTAATGGGCACTTTTGCACATGGTGGAGGACAGTCTAGCTACAGGCAGCCTCACCATATATTGAAGAATACAGATTAGCTACCTGTTTTAAGGGCTTAGAAGATACAGAAATAATAGGACTAAGCATACCAATAAGCATTACATGCAACCTCACCAAATTACTCTGGTTCACAAGGGACCTGAAGCAAAGTCACCTATCATAAATACTTATACAGAACCTTAAAGCTAAGCTAAACCCAGCCAAACCTATTAACAGTGGATCAACAGAATTCCTCTAATTCCTTGCAAAAGACTGTATTCTGTTTGGATGCATATGCCGCAACTGGAACCAACATCAGTAAAAGTTGTGAGTTGTATCCTACCACTGTCTACTTCATTCTTCAACACTACTACAACTGGCACCATTAACGGTACTGGCATGCGTCACGACAAATAACACCAAGGGACACAGCCGCCACAAGCACCCTAAACACCACTTCCATCAAGGGCACCTCAACCTCCATCTAGGCTGGTGATTCCCTACCACAGAGCGTGCCCCGGAGGATTTTGTGCTGTCTTCCTCAACACTGTGCTGCCAGCCCAGGGAGGCTTTCTGCTAACCGTGAGTAAACCGATGAACTGTGTTATTATTTGGCCCCCCGTGCACCTCACGTGTTGCCCCTGCGGTTCTGGCTGGCTGCACATCTATTGACCTCCCTTGGATGTGGTATCCCTTTCTCAGGCTCCCTCTCCGGCATGGAACCTTGATTCCCCGTTACCCGTGATCACCATGGTAGGCACATAAAAGAACATTGAAAGTTGATAGGGAAGATATCCAATTGGATCAAGCCCATCACGGTGACGTGCGATCAGGCAGAAGTTATCTAGAGTCAACAAAGCGGCAGCAGGGCCTCTTCTGTCTAATGATTCCAAATCCAAAAAACCCCAGTGACATTCCCTGTGAATTTTTTATTAATCATTCCAATAAAAGGGCATCTTAAGAGTCCTGTATTGTTATTTATCGTCACTACCTCCCCAAGTCAGGAATGGGTAATTGCTGCGCGCCCCCTCCTTTACTTGAATGCTTCCTCTTTAACAACTTGTCCCACATTTCCGCTCAATCACATTTTAGCCATTGACCTCTCTTGGATGTGGTATCCCTTTCTCAGGCTCGCTTTCCGGCATGGAACCCTGATTCCCCGTTACCCGTGATCACCATGGTAGGCGCATAAAAGAACATTGAAAGTTGATAGGGAAGATATCCAATTGGATCAAGGCCATCACGGTGACATGCGACATGGTGGAGCAGTATGTGTGCACACGCCTACACGTACTGACTGATGGGTTTGCCCCCTTCAACTTCTGGGTCTCCAAATTCGGCACATGGCCTGAGCTTGCCCTTTACGCCTTAGAGGTGCTGGCCTGCACTGCAGCCAGTGTATTGTCTGAACGTTTGTTTAGCACGGCAGAAGGGGGTTATCAAAGAGAAGCGCAGCCGCCTGTTCACAGCCAATGTTAAAATGAACAAGACAGGGATCCCACAGGACTTGTCCGTACCATGCGCAGAATAGACATGTATACCGGCCTCACCCAGCCATTGTTGTACTCCAGCGCACTTTCTCTTTGTTTTATTTTTTATATTTCCCAATGTTTTGGGGTCTACCCAAATTTGAAAAAAATAAAATAAAATAAAAAACAAAAACAAAAAACTGTGTTGGCTACCTCCTCCTCCTCCTTCACCGCCGCTTCCACCTCCACAGCCACATCCACTGCCTCCTCAACCTCCTACTCTATATCGACATCCTCCTTCTAGATCAAGATCATTATTTTTTATTTTTACGTATTTTATGTTATTTTAAGTCATTTAACTATCCACATTTGTTTGCAGAGCACTTGCCATGCTCTTAAACACATTTTGCTGCCTTTTGCAGCCCTCTAGCCCTTTACATAATTTCTTTAGAGCCATTTTACTGCTCCAAAGTTCGGGTCCCCATTGACTTCTAATATACCTCCAGCCACATAATCATCCAGAGTGCTCTGAACCTCAGACTGGGAAGCAGATTTCCCTTCCAACAAGACAATGACCCTATGCACACAGTCCAAAATAATGCAGGGCTGACCAAGAGACTCTGTGAGTGTCCTTGAGTGGCCCAGACAGAAATCTCTGAAAGCTGTCCATCAATGGTCACCATTCAACCTGACAGATCTTCAGACGATCTGCATGGAAGAATGGCAGAAAATCCTCAATATATATGAACAAACCTACTGGCACCATACCTGTGATAAACTCTCATGTCCAGCCTCCAGTGGAGCGATCCCCGGCTTTCATGCGGCAGCGTCGGGAGAGATGAGCTTCCCCTGGTGACACAATATACGTATTTTATGTTATTTTAAGTCATTTAACTATCCACATTTGTTTGCAGAGCACTTGCCATGCTCTTAAACACATTTTGCTGCCTTTTGCAGCCCTCTAGCCCTTTACATAATTTCTTTAGAGCCATTTTACTGCTCCAAAGTTCGGGTCCCCATTGACTTCTAATATACCTCCAGCCATATAATCACTTGATGTTTTCTGCCCGGTGAATGTCTAAAGTTTGGGGCCTGTACTACACTGGCCTGCATTAAAATTGATATCCAATGACCATCTAATATACCTCCAGCCACATAATCACTTGATGTTTTCTGTCCGGTGAATGCATAATTTTTGGGGCCTGTAATTTAACTGGCCAACAGTTAAATTGTTATGCGGTGACCGCCTAATGTACCTCCAGCCACATTATCAATTGTTCTTTTCTGTACGTTGAATAAATAATTTTTGTGGCCTGTAGTCCACTGGCCTGCAGTAAAATTTATATCCATTGACTGTCTAATATACCCCCAGCCACATAATCACTTGATGTTTTCTGTTCGTTAAATGCCTAATGTTTGGGGCCTGTAGTCTACTGGCCTGCAGTAAAATTGATATCCATTGACCGTCTAATATAGCTCCAGCCACATAATCACTTGATGTTTTCGGTCCGGTGAATGCCTAATGTTTTGGGCCTGTGCTCCCGTGGTCTAAATTTTTTTTTATAGAGGCTCCAGCAGGGCGCATTTTTGACAGTTTCCCTTTAAGATGCATAAAAATGTCCCCTGATTCAAATACACTTTTTTTTTGTGGGAATTTTTGCCATTGATCCCCCTCTGGTATGTCATTGTCCATGTTGTGGGACAATTTGTGCACTTCTAGTAAGTATTTGGTGCCTGAAAACATGACCTGAAGGTTTTTCAGGTTCGTCTGCCATTAAATTGAATGGGGCTGCCACGAACTTGCGGTTCGCAAACATTTGATCGTGTTCGCACGATCATGTTCGCGAATCGTCCCGGCCGATGTTCATCCATCATTTACTCTCAGACATTGAGAAACAAGATTCTCTGGTTTGATGAAACTGAGATAGAACTTTTTGGCCTTAATTCTAAGTACCATATTTTGAGGAAACTGAACATTGCTAATCACCTGCCTAATACCATCCCTACAGTAAAGCATGGTGTTGGCAGCATCATGATGTGGGGTTACTTTTCAGTGGCTAATTCAGGGAGACTAGTCAAGGTTGAAGGAAAGCTTAATGAAAACCTGATCCAGAGTGCTCTGAACCTCAGACTGGGAAGCAGATTTCCCTTCTAACAAGACAATGACCCTATGCACACAGTCAAAAATAATGCAGGGCTGACCAAGAGACTCTGTGAGTGTCCTTGAGTGGCCCAGACAGAAATCTCTGAAAGCTGTCCATCAATGGTCACCATTCAACCTGACAGATCTTCATACGATCTGCATGGAAGAATGGCAGAAAATCCTCAATATATATGAACAAACCTTCTGGCACCATGTCCAGCCTCCAGTGGAGCGATCCCCGGCTTTGATGCGGCAGCGTCGGGAGAGATGAGCTTCCCCTGGTGACACAATGACATTCCTAGCAAAAGGATGCTCTGCTCTTTTTCTCCCCACAGCGGGCGTGTGCTGCAGGAGATTAGCAGTGGGCTGATTGCTCAGCTGCTTTATTCCTATGTGCTAGTGCTTCTGACTAATGGAGCACAGAATCATGACTTATTGGGTTCTGATCCGGGAATTTTGTTTCATTCCCTTCTTGGTCATACACCAGTACCAGGGATAGTTTGTGACTCACTAGCTGTATTCCTGTTTCCTGTGCTGTTTTGATTGCTTGTTCCTCTGACCCCTGCTTGTCTTCTGACCATTTTCTGTCTCTCGTTTGGTACTAAGTTGTCCATCTGGTTTTGATTTCAGCTTGTCTTCTGACCACTCTCTTTCTCTCATTTGGTACTGCATAGCCTGTCTGATTCTGACCCATTTATGTACTACCCTGTTTTTGTGTTGTTTGGTCTTTTGGTGTTTGTGTGTCTCTGCGCCTCAGTAATATAGGAACTCTTGATCAGTTGCTACCTAGGGCTTGTACTGCAAGTAGGTAGGGAAAGCTGGTTGGGTTCTAGGTCAGGCCTCACTGTCTGTGTCTGTCCCTACCTACAAGTATTACAGCACTCCAAAAGACTGGAGATTGTAGTCAGCGTTGGACTGAAGTCCCTTGGGCCCACCAGTGGAAATTATTCTGAGGGTATATAGCATCTTAAGGGCACTATTTTATTAGAGGTCCATTTTTGTCAGAGCTCGGACCCACTGTAAGATCCTCTGGTACTATGGTAGGCCAGTCCGACCCTGGCTGTAGCCACTGCCAAAGGCGCTTCAACTAAGTCCTAAGTAGGGATGAGCGAACTCGAACTGTATAGTTCGGGTTCGTACCGAATTTTGGGGTGTCCGTGACACGGACCCGAACCCGGACATTTTCGTAAAAGTCCGGGTTCGGGTTCGGTGTTCGTCGCTTTCTTCGCGCTTTTGTGACGCTTTCTTGGCGCTTTTTGAAAGGCTGCAAAGCAGCCAATCAACAAGCGTCATACTACTTGCCCCAAGAGGCCATCACAGCCATGCCTACTATTGGCATGGCTGTGATTGGCCAGAGCACCATGTGACCCAGCCTCTATTTAAGCTGGAGTCACATAGCGCCGCCCGTCACTCTGCTCTGATTAGCGTAGGGAGAGGTTGCGGCTGCGACAGTAGGGCGAGATTAGGCAGATTAACTCCTCCAAAGGACTTGATTAACTGATCGATCTGCAGCTGTGGATCATTGAGCTGCTGATCCTCAATTGCTCACTGTTTTTAGGCTGCACAGACCGTTTGTCAGTCTCATTTTTCTGGGGTGATCGGCGGCCATTTTGTGTCTTGTGGTGCGCCAGCACAAGCTGCGACCAAGTGCATTTAACCCTCAATGGTGTGGTTGTTTTTTGGCTAAAGCCTACATCAGGGTGAAGCTGTCACACCAAGTGCATTTAACCAGCAATAGTCTGTTCATTTTTTGGCCATATACATAATCAGGGGCAAGCTGCGCCTGTCACCAAGTGCATTTAACCCTCAATGGTGTGGTTGTTTTTTGGCTAAAGCCTACATCAGGGTGAAGCTGTCACACCAAGTGCATTTAACCAGCAATAGTCTGTTCATTTTTTGGCCATATACAAAATCAGGGGCAAGCTGCGCCTGTCACCAAGTGCATTTAACCCTCAATGGTGTGGTTGTTTTTTGGCTAAAGCCTACATCAGGGTGAAGCTGTCACACCAAGTGCATTTAACCAGCAATAGTCTGTTCATTTTTTGGCCATATACAAAATCAGGGGCAAGCTGCGCCTGTCACCAAGTGCATTTAACCCTCAATGGTGTGGTTGTTTTTTGGCTAAAGCCTACATCAGGGTGAAGCTGTCACACCAAGTGCATTTAACCAGCAATAGTCTGTTCATTTTTTGGCCATATCCCAGTCTAATTCTGTCACTAAATCCATACCGGTCACCCAGCGCCTAAATACTAGGCCTCAAATTTATATCCAGCTAAATCTGTCCCTAGTGCTGTAGCTGGGCGAGTTATTTAGTGTCCGTTCAAGCACATTTCTTGTTCTGGGTTGAAATACAATTCCCAATTTAGCAATTTCATAATTTAGTGGTTCCTGCTATATCAGAGCTATTTGAAATCTATCCCAAAAAGGGTATATAATATTGAAGGTGCACATTGGGTCATTCAGAATAACTTCACACACACCCGCTACTGTGTATTTCCAAGTCTAATTCTGTCACTAAACCCATACCTGTCACCCAGCGCCTAAATACTAGGCCTCAAATTTAAATCCCTCTAAATCTCTCGTTACCCACCGCTGTACTGTTGTTGCTGGGCAAGATATTTAGTGTCCGTCAAAGCACATTTTTTGTTCTGGGTTGAAGTACAATTCCCAATTTAGCAATTTCATAATTTAGTGGTTTCTGCTATATCAGAGCTATTTGAAATCTATCCCTAAAAGGGTATATAATATTGAAGGTGCACATAGGGTCATTCAGAATAACTTCACACACACGCTTCTGTGCATTTCCAAGTCTAATTCTGTCACTAAATCCATACCGGTGACCCAGCGCCTAAATACTAGGCCTCAAATTTAAATCCCTCTAAATCTCTCGTTACCCACCGCTGTACTGTTGTTGCTGGGCAAGATATTTAGTGTCCGTCAAAGCACATTTTTTGTTCTGGGTTGAAGTACAATTCCCAATTTAGCAATTTCATAATTTAGTGGTTTCTGCTATATCAGAGCTATTTGAAATCTATCCCTAAAAGGGTATATAATATTGAAGGTGCACATAGGGTCATTCAGAATAACTTCACACACACGCTTCTGTGCATTTCCAAGTCTAATTCTGTCACTAAATCCATACCGGTGACCCAGCGCCTAAATACTAGGCCTCAAATTTAAATCCCTCTAAATCTCTCGTTACCCACCGCTGTACTGTTGTTGCTGGGCAAGATATTTAGTGTCCGTCAAAGCACATTTTTTGTTCTGGGTTGAAGTACAATTCCCAATTTAGCAATTTCATAATTTAGTGGTTTCTGCTATATCAGAGCTATTTGAAATCTATCCCTAAAAGGGTATATAATATTGAAGGTGCACATAGGGTCATTCAGAATAACTTCACACACACGCTTCTGTGCATTTCCAAGTCTAATTCTGTCACTAAATCCATACCGGTGACCCAGCGCCTAAATACTAGGCCTCAAATTTAAATCCCTCTAAATCTCTCGTTACCGCTGTACTGTTGTAGCTGGGAAAGTTATTTAGTGCCCGTCAAAGCACATTTTTTGTTCTGGGTTGAAGTACAATTCCCAATTTAGCAATTTCATAATTTAGTGGTTCCTGCTATATCAGAGCTATTTGAAATCTATCCCAAAAAGGGTATATAATATTCAAGGTGCACATTGGGTCATTCAGAATAACTTCACACACACGCTTCTGTGCATTTCCAAGTCTAATTCTGTCACTAAATCCATACCGGTCACCCAGCGCCTAAATACTAGGCCTCAAATTTATATCCCGCTGAATTTGAATACAATACATTGGGCCAAATAATATATTTGTTGTTGTGGTGAACCATAACAATGAGAAAAACATCTAGTAAGGGACGCGGACGTGGACATGGTCGTGGTGGTGTTAGTGGACCCTCTGGTGCTGGGAGAGGACGTGGCCGTTCTGCCACATCCACACGTCCTAGTGTACCAACTACCTCAGGTCCCAGTAGCCGCCAGAATTTACAGCGATATATGGTGGGGCCCAATGCCGTTCTAAGGATGGTAAGGCCTGAGCAGGTACAGGCATTAGTCAATTGGGTGGCCGACAGTGGATCCAGCACGTTCACATTATCTCCCACCCAGTCTTCTGCAGAAAGCGCACAGATGGCGCCTGAAAACCAACCCCATCAGTCTGTCACATCACCCCCATGCATACCAGGGAAACTGTCTCAGCCTCAAGTTATGCAGCAGTCTCTTATGCTGTTTGAAGACTCCGCTGGCAGGGTTTCCCAAGGGCATCCACCTAGCCCTTCCCCAGCGGTGAAAGACATAGAATGCACTGACGCACAACCACTTATGTTTCCTGATGATGAGGACATGGGAATACCACCTCAGCATGTCTCTGATGATGACGAAACACAGGTGCCAACTGCTGCGTCTTTCTGCAGTGTGCAGACTGAACAGGAGGTCAGGGATCAAGACTGGGTGGAAGACGATGCAGGGGACGATGAGGTCCTAGACCCCACATGGAATGAAGGTCGTGCCACTGACTTTCACAGTTCGGAGGAAGAGGCAGTGGTGAGACCGAGCCAACAGCGTAGCAAAAGAGGGAGCAGTGGGCAAAAGCAGAACACCCGCCGCCAAGAGACTCCGCCTGCTACTGACCGCCGCCATCTGGGACCGAGCACCCCAAAGGCAGCTTCAAGGAGTTCCCTGGCATGGCACTTCTTCAAACAATGTGCTGACGACAAGACCCGAGTGGTTTGCACGCTGTGCCATCAGAGCCTGAAGCGAGGCATTAACGTTCTGAACCTGAGCACAACCTGCATGACCAGGCACCTGCATGCAAAGCATGAACTGCAGTGGAGTAAACACCTTAAAACCAAGGAAGTCACTCAGGCTCCCCCTGCTACCTCTTCTGCTGCTGCC
The DNA here is from genome assembly GCF_014858855.1 of Bufo gargarizans. Taxonomy (NCBI): domain Eukaryota; kingdom Metazoa; phylum Chordata; class Amphibia; order Anura; family Bufonidae; genus Bufo; species Bufo gargarizans. The sequence goes on from NC_058089.1 coordinate 104,244,077, forward strand.
GCCTCGGCCTATTCTGCTGCTGCCGCCTCGGCCTCTTCCTCCGCCTCTGGAGGAACGTTGGCACCTGCCGCCCAGCAAACAGGGGATGTACCACCAACACCACCACCACCACCTCCGTCACCAAGCGTCTCAACCATGTCACACGCCAGCGTTCAGCTCTCCATCTCACAAACATTTGATAGAAAGCGTAAATTCCCACCTAGCCACCCTCGATCCCTGGCCCTGAATGCCAGCATTTCTAAACTACTGGCCTATGAAATGCTGTCATTTAGGCTGGTGGACACAGACAGCTTCAAACAGCTCATGTCGCTTGCTGTCCCACAGTATGTTGTTCCCAGCCGGCACTACTTCTCCAAGAGAGCCGTGCCTTCCCTGCACAACCAAGTATCCGATAAAATCAAGTGTGCACTGCGCAACGCCATCTGTAGCAAGGTCCACCTAACCACAGATACGTGGACCAGTAAGCACGGCCAGGGACGCTATATCTCCCTAACTGCACACTGGGTAAATGTAGTGGCAGCTGGGCCCCAGGCGGAGAGCTGTTTGGCGCACGTCCTGCCGCCGCCAAGGATCGCAGGGCAACATTCTTTGCCTCCTGTTGCCACCTCCTCCTTCTCGGCTTCCTCCTCCTCTTCTTCCACCTGCTCATCCAGTCAGCCACACACCTTCACCACCAACTTCAGCACAGCCCGGGGTAAACGTCAGCAGGCCATTCTGAAACTCATATGTTTGGGGGACAGGCCCCACACCGCACAGGAGTTGTGGCGGGGTATTGAACAACAGACCGACGAGTGGTTGCTGCCGGTGAGCCTCAAGCCCGGCCTGGTGGTGTGTGATAATGGGCGAAATCTCGTTGCAGCTCTGGGACTAGCCAATTTGACGCACATCCCTTGCTTGGCGCATGTGCTGAATTTGGTGGTGCAGAAGTTCATTCACAACTACCCCGACATGTCAGAGCTGCTGCATAAAGTGCGGGCCGTCTGTTCGCGCTTCCGGCGTTCACATCCTGCCGCTGCTCGCCTGTCTGCGCTACAGCGTAACTTCGGCCTTCCCGCTCACCGCCTCATATGCGACGTGCCCACCAGGTGGAACTCCACCTTGCACATGCTGGACAGACTGTGCGAGCAGCAGCAGGCCATAGTGGAGTTTCAGCTGCAGCACGCACGGGTCAGTCGCACTACAGAACAGCACCACTTCACCACCAATGACTGGGCCTCCATGCGAGACCTGTGTGCCCTGTTGCGCTGTTTCGAGTACTCCACCAACATGGCCAGTGGCGATGACACCGTTATCAGCGTTACAATACCACTTCTATGTCTCCTTGAGAAAACACTTAGGGCGATGATGGAACAGGAGGTGGCCCAGGAGGAGGAGGAGGAGGATGAGGAAGAGGGGTCATTTTTAGCACTTTCAGGCCAGTCTCTTCGAAGTGACTCAGAGGGAGGTTTTTTGCAACAGCAGAGGCCAGGTACAAATGTGGCCAGCCAGGGCCCACTACTGGAGGACGAGGAGGACGAGGATGAGGAGGAGGTGGAGGAGGATGAGGATGAAGCATGGTCACAGCGGGGTGGCACCCAACGCAGCTCGGGTCCATCACTGGTGCGTGGCTGGGGGGAAAGGCAGGACGATGACGATACGCCTCCCACAGAGGACAGCTTGTCCTTACCCCTGGGCAGCCTGGCACACATGAGCGACTACATGCTGCAGTGCCTGCGCAACGACAGCAGAGTTGCCCACATTTTAACCTGTGCGGACTACTGGGTTGCCACCCTGCTGGATCCACGCTACAAAGACAATGTGCCCACCTTACTTCCTGCACTGGAGCGTGATAGGAAGATGCGCGAGTACAAGCGCACGTTGGTAGACGCGCTACTGAGAGCATTCCCAAATGTCACAGGGGAACAAGTGGAAGCCCAAGGCCAAGGCAGAGGAGGAGCAAGAGGTCGCCAAGGCAGCTGTGTCACGGCCAGCTCCTCTGAGGGCAGGGTTAGCATGGCAGAGATGTGGAAAACTTTTGTCAACACGCCACAGCTAACTGCACCACCACCTGATACGCAACGTGTTAGCAGGAGGCAACATTTCACTAACATGGTGGAACAGTACGTGTGCACACCCCTCCACGTACTGACTGATGGTTCGGCCCCATTCAACTTCTGGGTCTCTAAATTGTCCACGTGGCCAGAGCTAGCCTTTTATGCCTTGGAGGTGCTGGCCTGCCCGGCAGCCAGCGTTTTGTCTGAACGTGTATTCAGCACGGCAGGGGGCGTCATTACAGACAAACGCAGCCGCCTGTCTACAGCCAATGTGGACAAGCTGACGTTCATAAAAATGAACCAGGCATGGATCCCACAGGACCTGTCCGTCCCTTGTCCAGATTAGACATTAACTACCTCCCCATAACCATATATTATTGGACTCCAGGGCACTTCCTCATTCAATCCTATTTTTATTTTCATTTTACCATTATATTGCGATGCTACCCAAAGTTGAATGAACCTCTCCTCTGCCTGTGTGCTAGGCCTAAATATATGCCAATGGACTGTTGCAGTGGTGGCTGACATGAAGCCTGATTCTCTGCTATGACATGCAGACTAATTCTCTGCTGACATGAAGCCAGATTGTCTGTTACGGGACCTCTCTCCTCTGCCTGGGTGCTGGGCCTAAATTTATGACAATGGACTGTTGCAGTGGTGGCTGACGTGAAGCCTGATTCTCTGCTATGACATGCAGACTGATTCTCTGCTGACATGAAGCCAGATCGTCTGTTACGGGACCTCTCTGCTCTGCCTGTGTGCTAGGCCTAAATATATGCCAATGGACTGTTGCAGTGGTGGCTGACGTGAAGCCTCATTCTCTGCTATGACATGCAGACTAATTCTCTGCTGACATGAAGACAGATTCTCTGTTACGGGACCTCTCTCCTCTGCCTGGGTGCCGGGGCCTAAATATCTGAGAATGGACTGTTCCAGTGGTGGGTGACGGGAAGCCAGATTCTCTGCTATGGAACCTCTCTCCAATTGATTTTGGTTAATTTTTATTTATTTAATTTTTATTTTAATTAATTTCCCTATCCACATTTGTTTGCAGGGGATTTACCTACATGTTGCTGCCTTTTGCAGCCCTCTAGCCCTTTCCTGGGCTGTTTTACAGCCGTTTTAGTGCCGAAAAGTTCGGGTCCCCATTGACTTCAATGGGGTTCGGGTTCAGGACGAAGTTCGGATCGGGTTCGGATCCCGAACCCGAACATTTCCGGGATGTTCGGCCGAACTTCTCGAACCCGAACATCCAGGTGTTCGCTCAACTCTAGTCCTAAGTAAAGTGGCTGAATATTTGTCAATGAAAGATTTTAGTTTTTCTTTTTTAGTAAATTTGCAAAGATTAAAAAAATTGTGTTTTCACTTTGTTATTATGAGGTATTTAGTGTATAATGATGGGACAAAACATGATTTTTTCTATTTTATTTTAGTACAAGGCAGCAACATAACAAAATGTGAAAAAAGTGAAATGGTCTGAAAACTTTCAGAATGCGTTGTAGATTTGTAGTATGTAAATAGGGCCAATTATATAATGTAAAAAAAATTGTCAGAAACTCCAAGGAAAAAAATTACTAACAAGCAGCTAAATTTTTTTTTTAGAAAGCCATTTTGAAACATTGATTTTATTTGAATATGTTACATATGCAAATAAGCCCCGTAAAATGACCTTATTAGATATTCTTTAAATTGAAAGGGCAGCTACAGTACATAGAGCTTTAACATTAATGCTCAGTACAGAAGACTGCTGTACATATAATGGCTTTTAAGTGCCTAGTCTAATGTGAATTAAACATGCCTAATTTAACGTTCTGCTAAGGCACACCCTGTATTCAGAGAGTTTGCGTCGTTTCTTACCTATTCTCTTTTCTGAACTGCATCTGCTGCATGAACCCCTCACAGCCAGGCCTCCAGGTCAATGCAATTTGTAAGCCTTATAATACAAGAGACATTAGAACATCTGTAGTCAATACTGTTTTTGTTTTCTGCCTTAATATGGAAACTATACAATCCTAGGATGGCAATTCATTCCCCAAGGTATAATATTGTTTCAGGTAGATTAAATATAGACCAAAAATTAAATCAAATTATATTTTGTGTGCTTAGTTTTTCTTTAGGGAAACCAAAATCCGCTGAAGTGTAAATGTCTAATTAATTATGTTGACTGCTAATGGATTTTAAATTAAAATACTTGGGATGTTTAGCTCGACCAGTTTCCGTGTGACTAAAAAGGATAAAAATATAGACCAAAATAAACTCTGTGTATGTACAAAGCGATTTTACTTGAAATCTTTTTCTTTAAATAATTCTTTATATAGACCTTGAGTAATTAAAGAAATAATTCCACTAAGCATATTACTATGCTATGCATAAAGCATTTCAAAGTAATATTGCAACAAATGCAATAAAAATATTGTTAAAGGGGTTGTTCGGGTTTAGAGCTGAACCCAGACATACCCTCATATTTACCTGAGTATCCCCATTTCATGCTCCGATGCTCTCCTTTGCCCAGCGCTGAAATGTGCAAGGAAAAGGCCTTTTTTGGAGATCCAGTGACGTACCGTGCTGCCCATGAGGAAAGCCAGGTAGAGGCTTCCGCCTAGCAGTGTTGCCAGTGACATCACCGGCAATAATGGGCGGGCTTTAGCACTGCCCTAGCCTGTAAAATGCGTAGGGCAGCGCTAAAGCCTGACCATCAGTGCCAGTGACGTCACCTGCAACACTGCTAGGCAGAAGCCTCCTCTTAGTAATTTTAAATACATAAACAAAGAAGCCCTTGCCCTGCGCGATCCAGCACAGGGCTAGGGAGAGCATCAGAGTATGAAATTATCTGAAGCTAATATCAGGGAGGCCGGAGGGGTGAAGATGAGGATATGTCAGCTCTAAACCCGGACAACCCCTTTAAGTTTTTTATGTATGATACATTTTACTCTTTGGTAGCGCCCCTGCTGTTTATCTTTCTGGTCTACCTTCTCTTGCATTCAGAAGTGGACTTGACATGCTCAGTAGCTTCCACCTCTCAATATCAGAGTGATGAATTCATAGTGAAGAGACCCAAACAGTATTCATTCATTCTTCCCTTTTCTTCATCTTCTAAATTCATAGAAATATATAGCTATATTAAATATGAGCAACTTTTTTTTTAAATTCATTCAAAGTCCGTTTAGGTGACTCTTTCAAAGAATTTGGTTCATCAGATACACTTGCTCTGAAAATCAATTTATAACAGCTCTTGGTTTCGGTTTTTTTTTTACCAATGCATCAGACTCCTCCACAAAAGAGATGTACAAGTCAGTTCTCCTTTGAAAAGGACCAGACAACTGAGTAATCTCAGAAACCATTCATGTGAAAGAGATGTACAAACCAGTTCTTACACCAATGGAAGCAACATCTGAGAGGCCTTTGCCAGAGTCTTAGGCCTCTTTCACACGGGCGAGTTTTCCGCACGGGTGCAATGCGTGAGGTGAACGCATTGCACCCGCACTGAATCCGGACCCATTCATTTCTATGGGGCTGTGCACATGAGCGGTGATTTTTATGCATCACTTGTGCATTGCGTGAAAATCGCAGCATGCTCTATATTGTGCGTTTTTTCAGGCCCCATAGAAGTAAATGGGGCTGCATGAAAATCGCAAGCATCCGCAAGCAAGTGCGGATGCGGTGCGATTTTCACGCATGGTTGCTAGGAGATGATCGGGATGGGGAACTGATCATAATTATTTTCCCTTATAACATGGTTATAAGGAAAAATAATAGCATTCTTAATACAGAATGCTTAGAAAAAAAGGGATGGAGGGGTTAAAAAAAATTAAAAATAATTAAAGGGATTCTGTCACCTCCCCTAAGCCAAAAAACGATTTTAAAGCAGCCATGAAGCACAGCTTACCTGGATTAGGCTGTGCTCTTTTATCTTGAAATCCGTCCAGCAGTTACTGCAAAAAACGACTTTGATTGATATGTAAATGTGTCCTGAAGGTGCCCAGAGGGGCGTTTTTTTCTTCTTAGTGAGCCCAGTACCGCCCCTCTTTCAGTGCCCAGCCCGCCTTCCTTGTACTGTCTACCTCTGCGCTTCCTACCAGGCTGACTGAGGGAAAGAGCGAACATCGGACGTCACTGGGCTCGGCGCATGCCCAGTGACGAAGATGAAGCTGCCGCCCTCAGTCTCCTGATGATCGCACAGGCGCAGCCCTCAGTGGGTACTGCGCCTGTGCGAGAGTTCGTTCGGCGTGAGGGAGGGGGAGGAGAGGCTGTGGCAGGCTGGAGGCGGCGGTTAGACAGTACAAGGAAGGCGGGCTGGGCACTGAAAGAGGGGCGGTACTGGGCTCACTAAGAAGAAAAAAACGCCCCTCTGGGCACCTTCAGGACACATTTACATATCAATCAAAGTCGTTTTTTGCAGTAACTGCTGGACGGATTTCAAGATAAAAGAGCACAGCCTAATCCAGGTAAGCTGTGCTTCATGGCTGCTTTAAAATCGTTTTTTGGCTTAGGGGAGGTGACAGAATCCCTTTAAACTCACCTCATCCTCATTCCGCAGCCCGGCTTCTCTTCCTTCTTCTTCTTTGATGACCTAGGAGGAAAAATACCTTTGGTGATGTCACAGTGCTCAACACATGGTCCATCACATGATCCATCACCATTGTGATAAACCATGTGATGGATCATGTGATGAGCGCAGTGACGCCATCAAAGGTCCTTTTGCCAGGTCCTGAAGAAAGAAGAGGAGATCCGCTACGCGACCAAGTGGATGGGGTGAGTTAAATTTGTTTATTTTTTTTAACCCCTCAATGGACATTTTACTAAGCATTCTGTATTAAGAATGCTATTATTTTCCCTTATAACCATGTTATAAGGGAAAATAATAAAATCTACAGAACACCTAACCCAAACCCGAACTTCTGCGAAGAAGTCCGGGTTCAGGTCTGGGTACCAAACATGACGATTTTTCTCACGCGAGTGCAAAACGCATTAAAACGCTTTGCACTCGAGCATAAAAATCGCGCATTTTCACGCAACGCACTTGCTTCCTATCCGGCCCTCACACACGACGCCCGTGTGAAAGAGGCCCTAGGGGGACTCTTTCTCATTATGGAGACTGCTTAGTATACATGCAGAGTATTGTATGTCAGACAACACTGCTTTAGATTTCTGTGAAAACTGAATTCTTAGACCCTAACCCGAACCTTGTTCGCCAAACTTGAAAACACAAGTTTGCTCCACACTACTGATGACGTGTGCTAGCTATATGGCATCACTTCATAAGCTTAGAATACCCCTGTAAAGATAGGTTCACATATGAGACACAAACTCTGGTCATCTCTGTTCAGGCAGAGGAACAGACTACTGGAGTTTAACATATCTGGCATAGCCTGAGCACACCGCCAGATCCCTATTGACTATAATGGTATCTGACTGAGTTCCGCCAGCTTTCCAGCATAAATACCGGCTTTTGGCTGGACAAATACAGCTGCATGGATCCCCATTAACTATAATGGGCGGTGTCCAGCTATGCCACATAAAGTAAACTCAGGTAGCCCATTCCTCTGCAGGAACAGCATAACAGAGTTTAAGCCGCGTATGTGAACCTACCCTTAGTTGGTTTTCTATAGGTATAAAGTACAACTTGGAATTTCCAGGAAAAAAAAAGATTAACTTGATCCACTTTAAATGTCCTTATCAGACAGCTGCAGCATGTCTGTAGTCTTCATTTGATGTGTGCTGTCATTTAGCTTTACAGCACTCTGTCACAGTGTTCTTAGACAATCATGACACGATACTCAGTAACCAGACATGAGCACTGTCAGAAACGCAGAACTTGTAAAAGTTACATTAAATATAAAGAGAAGGCAACAGCTAAAAATCTAAAAAGTTATAGAGAAGACAAAGTAAAAATTCTAAAAAAAGTTGTAAATGAAAAGTATTCTGGAAAATAAAATAACGGGGTTCTCTATCATCCTCAGAATTTAAAGAGCAATTGTCACCAGGCTTCCAGATTAAAATTATGTGTCACAGCCAGGACAGATTCTTTTGACTACTAGAAAACTGATCATGAAAACATGTGATGATAAACGAAATTTGAGAAACTGTATAACTTTTTTGCCAGGTGTGAGTAATCTCTTTAAGACAAGGTAGAGGAAAAGGAAGTAGCAATTGCTGCAAGAACAGAGAAACGGGAAGTACAGGAATGATTGTAGCAATAATGGAGGTAGTAGTTACTCACTCTGATGCTCCCCTGCGCCATTTAGTTATGGGGAAGGCACACATTTTCTTCTCTTCGGAGAACACCCTGATTTTGGGGTTCTCCTGCTTGGTGTTAGGCAGGGTGCCCTTAATGGTGATGGATTTTTCTGAAGTATGATGATTAGTTGGGTTTGACATATGAATGGTTCTACACTTGCCGTTCACAGTTCTCAGCATGCATGCACTGGCAGTTCTTATACAGTTTAGCACTTTCTACAGATCTTTCAGTTGTCATGGCTCCAAAGGTAGTCAAAAGGCCAATTTTCCTTCTCCTCACACAGCACTTCTTCCTAGCTTTAGCATCCAGAAATAGGGGTGCAACATTTGACTTGCAGCTTTCTGCACTTATGCACCTTCTCTGTCTTTGTTCTTGACTCACAAGCAAATCCACAATGTTCTCTGCAGGATGTTTTATCCAGGAGATCTCCAGTCTGCCTCTAAAGCATGTCCAGTCTCCCGATTCCTTTAATCTCATGGACAACTTGGCAACTTAGCCTCTCAGACAAGTAATCTCCACAGTCTCAATTTTTCAGAAACCTCCTGTTAACAATAGAACGCTCCATATTATTCTCTTTTTTTCTTCCTCTCCATTGAAAGGGGCTATCCCACGACTGATGTCAAAACTGAAAATCAGACATCATATACAGTGCCTTGCAAAAGTATTCACCCCCTTGACTTTTTTGTGTTTTGTTACATTACAGCCTTAAGTTCAATGTTTTGTTAATCTGAATTTTATGTGATGGATCAGAACGCAAAAGTCTAAGGTGGTGAAGTGAAATGAGAAAAATATATAAACTATTGTTTAGAAATAGAAAACAGAAAATTGGCATGTGCGTATGTCTTCACCCCCTTTGTTAGGAAGCCCATAAAAAGCTCTGGTGCAACCAGTTACCTTCAAAAGTCACATAATTAGTGAAATGATGTCCACCTGTGTGCAATCTAAGTGTTACATGATCTGTCATTACATATACACACCTTTTTTGAAAGGCCCCAAAGGCTGCCACACCTAAGCAAGAGGCATCACTAACCAAACACTGCCATGAAGACCAAGGAACTCGCCAAACAAGTATGGGACAATGTTGTTGAGAAGTACAAGTCAGGGTTAGGTTATAAAAAATTATACAAATCTTTGATGATCCCCAGGAGCACCATTAAATCTATCATAACCAAATGGAAAGAACATGGCACAACAGCGAACTTGCCAAGAGACGGCCGCCCACAAAAACTCACGGCCCGGACAATGAGGGCATTAATCAGAGAGGTAGCATAGAGACCTAAGGTAACCCTGGAGGAGCTGCAGAGTTCCAAAGCAGAGACTAAAGTATCTGTACATAGGACGACAATAAGCCATACACTCAATAGAGTTGGGCTTTATGGCAGAGTGGCCAGAAAAAAGCCATTACTTTCAGCAAAAAACAAAAAGGCACGTTGTGAGTTTGCGAAAAGGCATGTGGGAGACTCCCAAATGTATGGTGGAAGGTGCTCTGGTCTGATGAGACAAAAATTTTACTTTTCAGCCATCAAAGAAAATGCTATGTCTGGCGCAAACTCAACACATCACATCACCCAAAGAACACCATCCCCACAGTGAAACATGGAGGTGGCAGCATCATGCTGTGGGGATATTTTTCGGCAGTCAGGACTGGGAAACTGGTCAGAGTTGATGGAAAGATGGATGGTGCTAAATACAGGGATATTCTTGGGTAGTGATGGACGAACATCGGACGGGAAGGTTCGCGAACGCGTGTTCATGATCAAATGTTTGCGAACCATGCGTTTGCGGCGGGCCCCAATGACTTGGCAGGTGTACCTAAAAAACCTTAAGATCATACTTTCAGCCACCAAATACATACTAGAAGTGCACAAATAGTCCCTCAAAATGGACATTGACAGAGGGGGATCATTGAAAAAAAAAATCCACAAAAAATATGTATGTTAATGAGGGGCCATTTTTATGCATCTTAAAGGGAAACTCTCAAAAATGTGCCCTGCTGGAGCCTAGAAAAAAATTATTTTTAGGCCACAAAAGTACAGGCCACAAAAATTAGGCATTCACCTGACAGAAAAGAACTTGTGATGATGTGGCTGGAGGTACATTAGGCGGTCACTGGAAAAAAAAATACTGTAGGCCAGTACAGGCTCCAAAAATTAGGCATTCACCTGACAGAAAAGAACTTGTGATGATGTGGCTGGAGGTACATTAGGCAGTCACTGGATACAAATTTTACTGTGGGACACTGGAGTACAGGCTCCAAAAATTAGGCATTCACATGACAGAAAAGAACTTGTGATTATGTGGATGGAGGTTTATTAGGCAGTCACTGGATAACATTTTTACTGTAGGCCAGTGGAGTAGAGGCCCCAAAAATTAGGCATTCACCTGACAGAAAATACCTTTTATGCCGCTGTATATAAATAAAACGGACCATTTTTTTGGTCTGGGTCGGGGCATTCATTTTTAGAAACGTGAGGTCGTCAACACTGTCATGAGCTAGGCGGGTGCGCTTTTCGATCATGATCCTCCCTGCTGCACTGAACGTCCTTTCGGACAGGACACTCGACGAGGGTGTTTGTACCGGGTGTCTAAGTACGTTGTCACCCAGTACTAGTCCTTTCCCTTTATGCTTTTTATATAGGTGTCCCTCTTCAAACACTGGAGCATGAAGGTCCCCATTTGCACTAAATTGGAAGCGGTGGAGCTCCCTGGCTCCTGCTCATCGTCCAGGAAAATGTCGTCCTCGGTCTCCTCCCCTCAGCCACGAACAACACCAGGGATCCCCGAAAAGTTTATTGTCCCCCTTAAACCCTGCTATTCTTGCTCCTCCTCCTCCTCCTCCCCCCAGCCATCATCCTCCTCTGACTCCTCTTCAGACTCCTTCTGATTTGTCTCAGATGGTGTAGCCTCCCCTAGGTATTCATTCAGCATTGCTGCTTCCTCATCTTCCTGCTCTTGCTCCTCGACGGCTTGATCAATGACACAATGCAATGCACGCTCTAGAAAGAAGATGTAAGGTACGATGTCACTGATGGCGCCCTGGCTGAGACTGACCAGTTTGGTGATCTCATCAAATGGCCGCAGAAGTCTGCAGGCATCGCACATGAGCAGCCACTGGTGCGGTGAAAAGAAACCAAGCTCCCCAGAACCTGTCCTGCTGCAGAGTTCATACAGGTAGGCGTTAACGGCACGTTGCTGCTGGAGCAGCCTATCAAGCATATATAAGGTGGAGTTCCAGCACGTCGGGATGTCACAAATCAGACGTCTGACGAGCAGGTGGTGTTGCCGCTGAGCATCAGCAAGGCGAGCCATGGCCATGTAAGATCTTCTAAAATGGCCATAGATTTTCCTGGTCTGCCACAAAACATCCTGGACCCTGGGGAATTTGGCAACAAATCGCTGCACAACTAAATTCAGGACAAGTGCCATGCACGGCATGTGTGTCATTTTGCCCTGTTTCAGCGCGCTCAGCAGATTGCCACCGTTGTCGCACACCACTTTGTCAAATGTCAAATTGAGTGGGGTTAGCTACTGATTGGCCTGTGACAGCAGAGCTAAAAGCAGTGCAGGACCGGTGTGGTTTTTGGTTTCCAGGCACAACAGCCGCAGCACAGCATGGCAATGTCTCACCTGAAACGTCTAATAGGTTCTGGGGCACTTGGAGGGCGCAGCGGAAGAGGCGGTAGCAAAAGGAAAAGGAGGAGTCAGCCGAGGAGGAGACGGAGGATGGAGTTGGAGGAGGAGAAGCAGAGGCAGGCCTGCATGCAATCCATGGCGGTAACACCAAATTTACACAGAAGCCATGGGTTACATGCTTTACGGCCGTCAGAAGGATCACCCAGTGGGCAGTAAAAGTTATGTACCTTCCCTGCCCGTGTTTGCTAGACCACGTGTCTGTGGTCAGATGTATCTTGGCACAGACACTGTGTGCCAGAGATACAGGTCCTTCTCAAAAAATTAACATATTGTGATAAAGTTCATTATTTTCTGTAATGTACTGATAAACATTAGACTTTCATATATTTTAGATTCATTACACACCAACTGAAGTAGTTCAAGCCTTTTATTGTTTTAATATTGATGATTTTGGCATCAAGCTCATGAAAACCCAAATTTCCTATCTAAAAAAATTAGCATATTTCATCCGACCAATAAAAGAAAAGTGTTTTTAATACAAAAAAAGTCAACCTTCAAATAATGATGTTCAGTTATGCACTCAATACTTGGTCGGGAATCCTTTTGCAGAAATGACTGCTTCAATGCGGCGTGGCATGGAGGCAATCAGCCTGTGGCACTGCTGAGGTGTTATGGAGGCCCAGGATGCTTCGATAGTGGCCTTAAGCTCATCCAGAGTGTTGGGTCTTGCGTCTCTCAACTTTCTCTTCCCAATATCCCACAGATTCTCTATGGGGTTCAGGTCAGGAGAGTTGGCAGGCCAATTGAGCACAGTAATACCATGGTCCGTAAACCATTTACCAGTGGTTTTGGCACTGTGAGCAGGTGCCAGATTGTGCTGAAAAATGAAATCTTCATCTCCATAAAGTTTTTCAGCAGATGGAAGCATGAAGTGCTCCAAAATCTCCTGATAGCTAGCTGCATTGACCCTGCCCTTGATAAAACACAGTGGACCAACACCAGCAGCTGACATGGCACCCCAGACCATCACTGACTGTGGGTACTTGACACTGGACTTCAGGCATTTTGGCATTTCCCTCTCCCCAGTCTTCCTCCAGACTCTGGCACCTTGATTTCCGAATGACATGCAAAATTTGCTTTCATCCGAAAAAAGTACTTTGGACCACTGAGCAACAGTCCAGTGCTGCTTCTCTGTAGCCCAGGTCAGGCGCTTCTGCCGCTGTTTCTGGGGAATGCGGCACCTGTAGCCCATTTCCTGCACACGCCTGTACACGGTGGCTCTGGATGTTTCTACTCCAGACTCAGTCCACTGCTTCCGCAGGTCCCCCAAGGTCTGGAATCGGTCCTTCTCCACAATCTTCCTCAGGGTCCGGTCACCTCTTCTCGTTGTGCAGCGTTTTCTGCCACACTTTTTCCTTCCCACAGACTTCCCACTGAGGTGCCTTGATACAGCACTCTGGGAACAGCCTATTCGTTCAGAAATTTCTTTCTGTGTCTTACCCTCTTGCTTGAGGGTGTCAATGATGGCCTTCTGGACAGCAGTCAGGTCGGCAGTCTTACCCATGATTGCGGTTTGGAGTAATGAACCAGGCTGGGAGTTTTTAAAAGCCTCAGGAATCTTTTGCAGGTGTTTAGAGTTAATTAGTTGATTCAGATGATTAGGTTAATAGCTCGTTTAGAGAACCTTTTCATGATATGCTAATTTTTTGAGATAGGAATTTAGGGTTTTCATGAGCTGTATGCCAAAATCATCAATATTAAAACAATAACAGGCTTGAACTACTTCAGTTGGTGTGTAATGAATCTAAAATATATGAAAGTCTAATGTTTATCAGTACATTACAGAAAATAAGGAACTTTATCACAATATGCTAATCTTTTGAGAAGGACCTGTATATTCACTTGCCGCTGAACGTGGCCATATAGCTCTGGGTTGCCCTTCTGCCGACCTTCCATTGCTGTGTGCCAATGGCCACAAATCTTCTAAAGGCCTCCGAATCCACCAGTTTATATGGCAGTAGTTGGCGGGCTAGCAGTTCCAACAACCCGTTGGTCAGCCTTTGGCCAAGAGGGTTATCCTGCATCATCAACTTTTTGCGTTCGAACATTTGGTCCACGGAAGCCTGCCTTTTGCCAGATGAATGCGGCAACAGCGCGGTGGAAGATAGAGTGGAGGACAAATGGGAAGAGAGAGGAGAAGAGACAGAATGTGGAGTGCCGAGACTGTGGCTTTGTGGGTTCTGACGGTGTTGCTCCCACTGGGCTCGGTGATGGGAGGCCAGGTGCCTTCTTAAGGCGGTCATCCCTAGGTAAGTGTTGAGCTTACCGCAACTTATGCATTGACAGCACAGGCTGCAGATGGCAACACTATTGTCAGCAGCTGACACGCTAAAAAAAAAAAACACACAGCGAAGCCATGTGCCGGTGTCCTGTGAGCGCCAGATGTGACCGTGCATGGTGGATGGCTCGCTCCAGATACATTTTAAGTCTGCTTTTTGCCTCCTGTGCCCTGCTAGCTCGGCCTGCTTCTCCTTCTTCTCCCCTCTCTGTTGCTCCGTTTCTCCCTCTGAACTCCCCTCCTCTTTCTCGCTTGTGGGCACCCAAGTGACATCCATCGACACGTCATCATCGTTACCTTCACTACCGCTGACATTTGAGATATTGGAGTAGGCAGCAACAGCGGGTACCTCCCTCCTTGGGCTGATCTGGGTACTGTTGTCAATCCGCTGGGTGGCGGCCGTTGCTACCTTCTCTTCTTCATCTGATTTCCACAATGGCTGCGCATCGGTAAGGTCTGGGAATGGATTGGAAAATAATTCCTCTGACTCGAGTGGAGGGGCTATGGTGGTGGTTCTGGTGGTGGTGGTGTCTTTGGGGGTGCACACAGCAAAGATTAAGGAGGGTACAGATACAAAGGATGAGGATGGGGGAAGAAGCGGAAGGCTAAATGAGCCACTCAATCAACTCTGGTGCGTCCTTTGAAGTAATCGCTCGTGCCTTCTCTAACTTCCCATTTAGGCTCTGGCCTGCTGCACCTGCCCAACCGCTATCACAACTGTGGAACAGCCTGCCTATATCTCTGCCTGTCATTTTCAAAATGACCCTGTGCCTAATTTCCGATAGAAGAGCAGTTTTTGTGGAAGCAGGTATATTGCAGCCCTCAATCAGTTATTGGTGTAAACAGGTATATCAAAGCCAATAATCAGTATTTTGTGGAAGCAGGTATATCATAGGCCTCAATCAATATTTGGTGGAAACAGGCATATCAAACCCTTAAATCATTATTTTGTGGAAGCAGGTAAATTGTAGGCCTCAGTCAATATTTGGTGGAAGCAGGTATATAAAACCCATTAATCAGTATTTTGTGGAAGCAGGAATCTCTCAGGACTCAATCAATATTTGGTGTAAGCAGGCATATCAATCCCCCTAATCAGTATTTTGTGGTGGCAGGTATATTGCAGGCCTCAATAAATATTTGGTGGAAACAGGTATATTAAACCCCTTAATCTGTATTTTGTGGAAGCAGGTATATTGTAGGCCTCAATACATATTTGGTGGAAGCAGGTATATAAAACCCATTAATCAGTATTTTGTTCAAGCAGGTATATCGCAGCCCTCATTCAGTATTTTGTGGAAGCAGGTATATCAAACCCCTTAATCAATATTTTGTGGAAGTAGGTATATTGCAAGCTTAAATCAATATATGGTGGAAACAGGTATATCAAACCCCTTTATCAGTATTTTGTGGAAGCAGTTATATCACAGCCCTTAATCAGAATTTTGTGGAAGCATATATATTGCAGGCCTCAATCAATATTTGGTGGAAGCAGGTATATCAATCCCCTTAATCAGCAGGTATATCAAACCCCTTAATCAGTATTTTGTGGAAGCAGGTATATCAAACCCCTCAATCAGTATTTCATGGAAGCAGGTATATCAAACCCCTCAATCAGTATTATGTGGAAGCAGGAATATCGTAGACCTCAATCAATATTTGGTGGAAGCAGGTATATCAATTCCCGTAATCACTATTTTGTGGAAGCAGGTATATCAAACTCCTTAATCAGTATTTTGTGGAAGCAGGTATATCGTATTTCTCTATCAATATTTTGTCGAAGCAGGTATATCAAACCCCTCAATCAGTATTTTGTGGAAGCAGGTATATCAAACCCCTTAATTCATATTTTCTGGAAGCAGGTATATTGCAGGCCTCAATCAATATTCGATGGAAATAGGTATATCGAACCCCTTAATCAGTATTTTGTGGAAGCAGGTATATTGTAGTCCTCAATCAGTATTTTGTAGAAACAGATATATCGTAGCCATCAATATTTTTTGGAAGCAGTTATATCAAACCTTTTAATCAGTATTTTGTGGAAGCAGGTATATCGCTGGCCTCAATCAAAATTTGGTGGAAGCAAGTATATTGAACCCTTTAATGAATATTATGTGGAAGTAGGAATATTGTAGGCCTTAATCAATATTTGGTGGAAGCAGGTATATCAATTCCCTTAATCAGTTTTTTGTGGAAGCAGGTATATCGCAGCCCTCAATCAATATTTGGTGGAAACAGGTATATCAAACACCTTAATCAGTATTTTGTTGAAGCAGGTATCTTGTAGGCCTCAATCAATATTTGGTGGAAGCAGGTATATCAATTCCCTTAATCAGTTTTTTGTGGAAGCAAGTATATCGCATGTCCTCAGTCAATATTTGGTGGACACAGTTATATCAAACCCCTTAATCATTATTTTGTGGAAGCAGGCATATCACAGCCCTCAATTAGTATTTTGTGGAAGTAGGTATATCGAACCCCTTAATCAGTATTTTGTGGAAGCAGGAATATCGTTGGCCTCAATCAATATTTGGTGGAAACAGGTATATTAAACCCCTTAATCAGTATTTTGTGGAAGCAGGTATATTGTAGCCAGTATTTTGTGAAAGCTGGTATATCACAGGCCTCAATCAATATTTTGTGGAAACAGGAATATCGAACCCCTTAATCAGTATTTCGTGGAAGTAGGTATACCGCAGCCAGTATTTTGTGGAAGCAGGTATATTGCAGGCCTCAATCAATATTTGGTGGAAATGGGTATATAGAACCCCTTAATCAGTATTTTGTGGAAGCAGGTATATCGAACCTCTTAATCAGTATTTTGTGGAAGCAGGTATATCGCCGCCCTTAATTAGTATTTTTGGGAAGGAAATAACCTTTAAAAAATGTTGTTGCGGACCCCTTTGGCGCTGCCTAGACCTTGATTGAATGAACTTCCGAATTGAAGTGTCTGGTATTAAGAGATCTTTTATTATAAAAGTATAGTCAACGCGTTTCTGGGGCAGGATTACCCCCTACATGTGGACCGCGCCGACATCCTCCACCGTATGCAAAATATTTTTTGCTGGGGATAGTCGTTTGCTGCGGTCCACATGCGGTGGGACTGCTCCCCCAATGAAAAACACGCTACAGTGTTAGGGGTTGAGCAGCTCCCCCAGATTTGCCACTATATTTCTGTGTTTTTGTCTTGTTTTATATGTAGTGTATGTGCCTTTACCTGGCATTTAAACACTCTCCTTTGCACCTGGTAGCCTCCATCACATGGTCTGGTATGGGTGTGGCTTACAGTCTGGCTTTGTTCACATTGCACTAGTTGTCCTGCTAGGCGGTTGTGTGGAAGCTTGGCTGTGAGCTGGATTACATCACCTTCAGACCTTGTTCACACCATAGGTAGCGTAGTGATAGGACCCCTTGCCATGCTGAGAGCCGTGACGTGGTGCATGTGGGCTCCGATATCTTCCTGACAGGAATATATTGGCGAAAGTCTCAGCTTTTAATATCTGCATTTATGACTAGCCAGTATAGTCAGTGGCATATCCGTTTGGTGCATTTCTTCTGTGATTTATGATTATATTTTCATCCGCACAATGCTCCATTTTTGTGTAGGATGCCCTTGTGGTGCATGTGGACCGCGCCGACATCCTCCACCGTATGCAAAATATTTTTTGCTGGGGATAGTCGTTTGCTGCGGTCCACATGCGGTGGGACTGCTCCCCCAATGAAAAACACGCTACAGTGTTAGGGGTTGAGCAGCTCCCCCAGATTTGCCACTATATTTCTGTGTTTTTGTCTTGTTTTATATGTAGTGTATGTGCCTTTACCTGGCATTTAAACACTCTCCTTTGCACCTGGTAGCCTCCATCACATGGTCTGGTATGGGTGTGGCTTACAGTCTGGCTTTGTTCACATTGCACTAGTTGTCCTGCTAGGCGGTTGTGTGGAAGCTTGGCTGTGAGCTGGATTACATCACCTTCAGACCTTGTTCACACCATAGGTAGCGTAGTGATAGGACCCCTTGCCATGCTGAGAGCCGTGACGTGGTGCATGTGGGCTCCGATATCTTCCTGACAGGAATATATTGGCGAAAGTCTCAGCTTTTAATATCTGCATTTATGACTAGCCAGTATAGTCAGTGGCATATCCGTTTGGTGCATTTCTTCTGTGATTTATGATTATATTTTCATCCGCACAATGCTCCATTTTTGTGTAGGATGCCTTTGTGGTGCATGTGGACCGCGCCGACATCCTCCACCGTATGCAAAATATTTTTTGCTGGGGATAGTCGTTTGCTGCGGTCCACATGCGGTGGGACTGCTCCCCCAATGAAAAACACGCTACAGTGTTAGGGGTTGAGCAGCTCCCCCAGATTTGCCACTATATTTCTGTGTTTTTGTCTTGTTTTATATGTAGTGTATGTGCCTTTACCTGGCATTTAAACACTCTCCTTTGCACCTGGTAGCCTCCATCACATGGTCTGGTATGGGTGTGGCTTACAGTCTGGCTTTGTTCACATTGCACTAGTTGTCCTGCTAGGCGGTTGTGTGGAAGCTTGGCTGTGAGCTGGATTACATCACCTTCAGACCTTGTTCACACCATAGGTAGCGTAGTGATAGGACCCCTTGCCATGCTGAGAGCCGTGACGTGGTGCATGTGGGCTCCGATATCTTCCTGACAGGAATATATTGTGAAAGTCTCAGCTTTTAATATCTGCATTTATGACTAGCCAGTATAGTCAGTGGCATATCCGTTTGGTGCATTTCTTCTGTGATTTATGATTATATTTTCATCCGCACAATGCTCCATTTTTGTGTAGGATGCCTTTGTGGTGCATGTGGACCGCGCCGACATCCTCCACCGTATGCAAAATATTTTTTGCTGGGGATAGTCGTTTGCTGCGGTCCACATGCGGTGGGACTGCTCCCCCAATGAAAAACACGCTACAGTGTTAGGGGTTGAGCAGCTCCCCCAGATTTGCCACTATATTTCTGTGTTTTTGTCTTGTTTTATATGTAGTGTATGTGCCTTTACCTGGCATTTAAACACTCTCCTTGCACCTGGTAGCCTCCATCACATGGTCTGGTATGGGTGTGGCTTACAGTCTGGCTTTGTTCACATTGCACTAGTTGTCC
The DNA here is from genome assembly GCF_014858855.1 of Bufo gargarizans. Lineage (NCBI taxonomy): Eukaryota > Metazoa > Chordata > Amphibia > Anura > Bufonidae > Bufo > Bufo gargarizans. Next base: position 104,263,445 of record NC_058089.1, read on the forward strand.
TGCTAGGCGGTTGTGTGGAAGCTTGGCTGTGAGCTGGATTACATCACCTTCAGACCTTGTTCACACCATAGGTAGCGTAGTGATAGGACCCCTTGCCATGCTGAGAGCCGTGACGTGGTGCATGTGGGCTCCGATATCTTCCTGACAGGAATATATTGGCGAAAGTCTCAGCTTTTAATATCTGCATTTATGACTAGCCAGTATAGTCAGTGGCATATCCGTTTGGTGCATTTCTTCTGTGATTTATGATTATATTTTCATCCGCACAATGCTCCATTTTTGTGTAGGATGCCTTTGTGGTGCATGTGGACCGCGCCGACATCCTCCACCGTATGCAAAATATTTTTTGCTGGGGATAGTCGTTTGCTGCGGTCCACATGCGGTGGGACTGCTCCCCCAATGAAAAACACGCTACAGTGTTAGGGGTTGAGCAGCTCCCCCAGATTTGCCACTATATTTCTGTGTTTTTGTCTTGTTTTATATGTAGTGTATGTGCCTTTACCTGGCATTTAAACACTCTCCTTTGCACCTGGTAGCCTCCATCACATGTTCTGGTATGGGTGTGGCTTACAGTCTGGCTTTGTTCACATTGCACTAGTTGTCCTGCTAGGCGGTTGTGTGGAAGCTTGGCTGTGAGCTGGATTACATCACCTTCAGACCTTGTTCACACCATAGGTAGCGTAGTGATAGGACCCCTTGCCATGCTGAGAGCCGTGACGTGGTGCATGTGGGCTCCGATATCTTCCTGACAGGAATATATTGGCGAAAGTCTCAGCTTTTAATATCTGCATTTATGACTAGCCAGTATAGTCAGTGGCATATCCGTTTGGTGCATTTCTTCTGTGATTTATGATTATATTTTCATCCGCACAATGCTCCATTTTTGTGTAGGATGCCTTTGTGGTGCATGTGGACCGCGCCGACATCCTCCACCGTATGCAAAATATTTTTTGCTGGGGATAGTCGTTTGCTGCGGTCCACATGCGGTGGGACTGCTCCCCCAATGAAAAACACGCTACAGTGTTAGGGGTTGAGCAGCTCCCCCAGATTTGCCACTATATTTCTGTGTTTTTGTCTTGTTTTATATGTAGTGTATGTGCCTTTACCTGGCATTTAAACACTCTCCTTTGCAACTGGTAGCCTCCATCACATGGTCTGGTATGGGTGTGGCTTACAGTCTGGCTTTGTTCACATTGCACTAGTTGTCCTGCTAGGCGGTTGTGTGGAAGCTTGGCTGTGAGCTGGATTACATCACCTTCAGACCTTGTTCACACCATAGGTAGCGTAGTGATAGGACCCCTTGCCATGCTGAGAGCCGTGACGTGGTGCATGTGGGCTCCGATATCTTCCTGACAGGAATATATTGGCGAAAGTCTCAGCTTTTAATATCTGCATTTTTGACTAGCCAGTATAGTCAGTGGCATATCCGTTTGGTGCATTTCTTCTGTGATTTAGGATTACCCCCTACAGGCTAATCCTGCCCCAGATGCTCATCTCTAGCTGCATCTTTCTCAGGACTATACTTTTCTTCTATATACTTCACTATCTTTCCCTGTCCTCACCTACTTTACCCTATGCGAAAGCTAGCATAGCCCCATCTAGCAATGGTATCTAACGGCATGTTAACTCTGTGTGCAGGTCACATACAGAAAATGCATTAGCACCATTTTAACCCTTTAAGCAGTGGACCACAGCCATAGCAGTGGGGTGCTGCACAGTCCAGTGAGACCTCTGAGTACTTCTGATTGAAAATGGTCCCTTTATACCATTCCATTCATGCTTTACAAATGGCATTCTTATATAGATTGCGTAGATTCATGCTTTACAAATGACATTCTTTTATAGATTTTTTATTTTATTTCATCACACTTCCCAACATGATATTTAATCCTTTGGGAGATAACAATAGGATATACATATGAAGGAGAGCTTAGTTTGTTATTCAAAAAGGACTTCGAGTTCAAAAATAAAGTTGACCATACAGTTGCAAGAAAAAGTATGTGAACCCTTTGGAATTATACGGATTTCTGCACAAATTGGTCATAAAATGTGATCAGATCTTCATCTAAGTCACAACAATAGACATTTACAGTCTGCTTAAACTAATAACACACAAATAATTAAATGTTACCAAGTTTTTTATTGAACACCCCATGTAAACATTCACAGTGCAGGTGGAAAAAGTATGTGAACCCTTAGATTTAATAACTGGTTGAACCTCCTTTGGCAGCAATAATTACAACCAAATGTTTCCTGTAGTTGCAGATCAGACATGCACAACGGTCAGGAGTAATTCTTGACCATTCCTCTTTGCAGAACTGTTTCAGTTCAGCAATATTATTTAGATGTCTGGTGTGAATTGCTTTCTTGAAGTCATGCCACAGCATCTCAATCGGGTTGCGGTCAGACTCTGCCTGGGCCAATGCAGAAAGGCGTATTTTCTTCTGTTTAAGCCATTCTGTTGTTGATTTACTTCTATGCTTTGGGTCGTTGTCCTGTTGCAACACCCATATTCTGTTGAGCTTCAGCTGGTGGACATGATGGCCTTAAGTTCTCCTGCAAAATGTCTTGATAAACTTGGGAATTCATTTTTCCTTCGATGATAGCAATCCGCCCAGGCCCTGACACAGCAAAGCAGCCCCAAACCATAATGCCTCCACCACCATACTTCCCAGTTGGGATGAGGTTTTGATGTTGGTGTGCCGTGCCTATTTTTCTCCACACATAGTTTTATGTGTTTCTTCCAAACAACTCAACTTTGGTTTCATCTGTCCACAGAGCATTTTGCCAGTACTGCTGTGGAATATCCAGGTGCTCTTGTGCAAACTGTAAACGTGCAGCAATGTTTTTATTTACAGCAGTGGCTTCCTCTGTGGCATCCTACCATGAAATCCATTCTTGTTTAGTGTTTTACATATTGTAGATTTGCTAACAGGGATGTTAGCCTATACCAGAGATTTTTGTAAGTCTTTAGCTGACACTCTAGGATTTTTCTTCACCTCATTGAGCAGTCTGCAGTGTTCTATTGCAGTCATCTTTACAGGATAACCACTCCTAGGGAGAGTAGCAGCAGTGTTGAACTTTCTCCATTTATAGACAATTTGTCTTACCGTGGACTGATGAACAGCAAGGCTTTTGGAGATACTTTTATAACCCTTTCCAGCTTTATGCAAGTCAAAAATTCTTAATCATAGGTCTTCTGAGAGCTCTTTTGTGCGAGGCATCATTCACATCAGGCAATGCTTCTTGTGAAAACCAAACCCAGACCTGGTGTGTGTTTTTTATATTGCAGGGCAGCTGTAACCAACACCTCCAATCTCATCTCATTGATTGGACTCCAGTTGGCTGACACCTCACTTTAATTAGCTCTTGGAAATGTCATTAGTCTAGGGGTTCACATACTTTTTCCACCTGCACTGTGAATGTACATATGGTGTGTCCAATAAAAACATGGTAACATTTCATTCTTTGTGTGTTATTAGCTTAAGCAGACTGTGATTGTCTATTGTTGTGACTTAGATGAAGATCAGATCCTATTTTATCAACAATTTGTGCAGAAATCCATATCATTCCAAAGGGTTCACATACTTTTTCTTGCAACTGTATGTTAGTGAATCAATACTAGTTTGGTCAATGTCTTTCTTACATACAGAGATAATGTAATTTTTCATGTTTTGTTGCGTAAATCCACCTCCTAGAAGCTGACTATAAACAGTAATTCTGTACACCTGTTCAATAATAACACGATTAGTGTTGAGCGTTCGCCGATCCCTGTAATTGCACCCACTATTTACAAAGAAATCTGCTTCGTGACAAAGTAATTCGACACAAAGCAAATTGTTTTGAAACATTCAGTGAAGCAGCTGAATTGAAATTTCCAATAATTAGCTCATTTCTAAACATAATATTAGAGATGAGCAAATTGATTCAGGTCCAACTGAATTCGACCAAACATTTTCCCAAAATTCTGGTTGACACAAAATCTAACTATTTGGCGAATTAAGCAAATTTCTCAAAATGCTGTCAGCCATTTTTCAGACCAGAAGACAAGTAAAATGATGACGGAGGATCACATGACCCCAGGTGGTGTCTGTATACACCAGCAGCCATTTGCCTCCAAACAGCAAAAATGTGTAGACTATTTTTAAAACTAAACAAAAGATCTGACAGTTAAGTGAATTCAGTGCTTTTTTAAAGAGACTGTTAACACCAGCAGCAATATATGTCAATGTCACAAATTACTAATGCTGGCTTGGCATTAAAGAGTTTGAAAGCAGTTATATTACTAGGAGACCCCAAAATATCATCCACAGTTGTGACACTTTTTTTGGGTCTAATTTATTCAGACCCAAATCTGCCGACAGATTTGGCCAAATAAAATCACATCCAAATTTAAGGAAATTTACTCATCACTAGTGGTCATTTATCTACAGTGTTTAAAAAAACTAATTTAAAGTGACAACCTATATGGCTGCATTTATTGTTTTTGCAATAATGGGAGCCACAATAATGCAGAAAATGCCAATATCTCTCTAAGTTATATATGCTAAATTACACAATTACTGCTGATTTACAATCTAAATGGCCAATGTTACAAATTTTTAATGCTGTTTTGAATTTTTTTAAACGCTGAGTTGCAATACCTGATGTATGATTGTTTATTAAAAAAAAAAAAAATATATATATATATATATATATATATATACAGTATATATATATTTTTCAGTACTGGACAAACCCTTTTAATTCTAAGTAACCCCAAAATAAACTAAACTTTATTTTTTGTTTTATTTTATAAATTCCTTGTTATCCTCTTGGGCATTCGTGGATGCCAGTTGAATAGTATCATTCTATTCCGACCTCATTGGTGACATTTGCTTTTGTTTCCTTTTAGCAGTAAAAGAAAATTGAGTTAAGACCAGGTTCCCCCAGCCTTGATTAAAGTTTCATAAAGAGAATGGGCTTTTTGTCTGTAAGTAGCGAGTGCCGTACAGACAACAATGTAGCAGGAATTCTAAAACCCCATAAAACATCGCACTAGGACAGTCACCTTCACCGGAACATATTCAGTCGAAATTTACAGTAATAGTGTGTTCCTTTCAGTGGTTCTCGCTGTGTTTGTTTGCAAACTAGTATGCAGTACTTACAAGTCTGTGGTTTCATTGACATATTCTTTCCCTCTCCTGCGGTTTTTAATTGAAATTCCTACTGCTCACAGAAGCTCCTCCAAGGAAAGGAGAGAATGAAATAAATAAAACTTTTGTGATTTCTTCACCAAAAAAAAAAGATCTTCAACTTGACTTATTCTTCTACAGGATCGTTTGGAAGAAATTACTTGGAGAATTAAACTTAATGTTGTAAGAAAGTAAGATTGACTTTATTTGTGAGCTTGTAGAAAACACATCATTCTTTGTTTAGCGATTAGCGTAAGGGTTGTGCCCATTCTTGGGTAGCCAAAGAATTAAAAAAAATATTAAAAAGGTTTTCTGGGAAAATAAAATAAATAATAATGGACCACAAAGGACAAAAGGAGTTTTCTGAGTGTTATCTTCAGGACAGGTCATCAATGTCAGATCGGTAGGGGTCTAAAATTCTGCCAGGCTATGAGCTGTGCGCTGCGATTGGCCAGCACTGCAGCAAGGGACACGCCTCCTACAAAAAAATCAGTCCAATACAACAGACGGAGCTGAGACACCGGAGCATGTACCGGGCGAACGGAGCGGCGCCCAGGCATACTAGTAAGTGCAGGGGGACCCCTGGGCGCCGCTCTGCCCACAGGTATAGTTAGTTTTTAGTTTGTATATTAGTAAAAGGTCCTCTTTAAAGAGGACATTTCATTACAACAAAAAATCTAAACTAAGTATGCTGACATGGAGAGCGGCACCCAGGGATCTCCCTGCACTTACTATTATCCCTGGGCGCCGCTCCTTTCTCCCGGTATAGGCTCCGGTATCTTCAGATTTTTGGCTCAACTGGGAGGAGCCTGCTCTTGTTCTCCTGAGCGTCTTCTTCTCCCAGGCTGGAGTGCTAGCCAATCGCAGCACTCAGCTCATAGCCTGGAAGAAAAAAACCTCTCAGGCTATGAGCTGAGCGCTGCAATTGGCCAGCGCTACAGCCTGGGAGAAGGAGATGCCCAGGAGAACAAGAGCAGGCTCCTCCCGGTTGAGAAAATGTGAAGATAGCGGAGCCTATACCGGGAGAACGGAGCGGCGTCCAGGGATAATAGTAAGTGCAGCGAGATCCCTGGGCGCTGCTCTCCATGTCTGTATGCTTAGTTTTGATTTTTTATCGTAATGAAAGGTCCTCTTTAAGACGCGCCTGCCCATAAGACGCACCTAGGTGTAAGAGGATGAAAATAAGAAGAACAATATTATTAATCAGAGCTCATTCTAGAGCCCCAATCAGACCCAAAATGGTAATCAGACCTAAGAACAGACCCTCAATGTTAATAAATCCCACAATCAGAGCTCAGATCAGACCTCTATGTAAATGACCCCTAATCAGACCTCAGATCAGTCCTAAATAAGTCCCCCAATCAGGCCTCAGATCAGACCTTCATGTAAATGGCCCCCAATCAGACCTCAAATCAGATATCAAAAAGTCCACCAATCAGGCCACAGCTGCCGCTCCTCACATCCAGCACTCTTCTTCTTCTTGCCGTGCACTGTTCTGTGACTGGACACGCACAGCGTGAGGTCTCAGCATGCCTATAACCTCAAGCTATGCACAGTCACAGCTTAGTGATCGGCTAAGGAAGATCGCTTCCTGGTCCACCTGTACTAATGAGAGATTCCTTCAAAATAATATATAAATCTTCACAGCACATCCTAATCTATCCCATTCTGTCAGAGTATTGCCTTGTGTTTGCATAAAAAGGGAAGTAAATCATAATGCGCATGCTATGGCAGTTACTAATACAGTTCAGGTAAGTATGATTACCACTTCAGGTCCAGCTATGCTGGGGTGGCTGTAGAAAACATGCCCGGGGTGAACAACCCCTTCAAAATCAGTTATTTTTGCTAACAAATTGCTAAATTAATATAATATCCTAATGCTTACAAAAGTATAAAGTACAAAAACTTCCTGGGCTGTCTTCAGATAACTCGAGGACTGAACGTCTTGCAGATATGTTAGATCTACTGTTGTCTTTATTGCTTCACAGCATCCTCAGCACTTATCAATCAGGCATTTCCCAATTGAATAAAATTAGATCTTGCAATCATTGCATGAAGATTATGATTACATTGGCATAATGTACAGCACTCAGATTCATTTTATAAACTGCACTAGCAGCTTTATAACTAGTGTCTAGTGGTTCAATAGAACATTTTGCCTAATAGGAATGCAATCTTTGCCTTAATTGCTGTCTATGATCATGCTTACACTCATCTTATATTTCAAAGATGTGCCACTGCTTTAACTTAATGTTGTTCTAAAAATGTAATTTACATATAATATAACAGAGCTGTTAGAGAGATGTAGCATTACAATCCAAACTTCAGAAAAAAGGATGGCTTATGTGGTCAAGTTACTGAAGAACTAAGGAAGAACTTGACCCAAGATAACGGCCCTGTTGCAATTGAATGAAAGATTGAACCCAATACAATGTAATTTTCTAGAAATACCAATGGCATGAAAAGCCTGGTGTTGAAGCCGTGGGCAAAGACAATGTCAGCATGGAATAAGTAGATCTTCCAAAGAACTAAATAGTACCGGAAAGAAGGGTTTATTTGTAGCTACAATGGCTATTATTGTGTCTTGTGGCCTCCAGCCTCCATGACAAGCAAATCTAAAAAATCCTTATCAGATTCAAAGCAGTGTAACCAGAAGTTGACTGTGCTTTTCTTTGGTCTATTAAACAATGTGGTTAGGATTTAGAAGAAATCAACTAACTTTGCCAAAGTTTGATCTTCCAATATAGGACAGCCACTAGCCAAAACACTTAGCCAATGGGGTTGGTTTATAGAACCAAAAATAGGCATGGACAGACTGTCAATTTAAAATGGCTCTGGAAAAAAAAAATTAAGTGGCCCATCCAAATTGACAGAAGGTGGGAGCAACGCAAGTAGGCAGGCTCAGCCATACCATATTCAAGTATTCAATACAGGCCACAGGTGTGGTAACCAGTGCAGCAGGAAGCCATGGCCTCTTGTGCCCACCACAGTATTCAACTTTATCCTGATAATGGTAATACAGTTGAATTCAGGAGGGGGCATATGCTACCCTGCTAGGTACAAAAGTACCTGATGCTTCCATTTTTCATGTTTAGAGCATCAGATTGTTACATATCTGGTGGTTTGAGGAGGGTTTGAGTGGCCCTGTAGGGTCTATAGCCTGTCTGTCCCTGACAATGGAACAGAGGAAAAGAGGAAAACTATCCCATTCATTTGTTACCTGGCCTAGATAGATGTGTAATATTGTCCCATAGCCCTTATTGATGATTATTTATTTCATGTCTTTAAAGTAAAACTGCAAAAAATAACTGTTTGCCATAAATGTCTCATGTGCTACTGAACAACTGCCCAAAGATACACTCTATCATAGCAACCCCTCTTGGAAAGGAAGAGTCCCAGCAAAACCTCCACATTCCTTGAACCAGAAGGTCTAACAAGTCTCAAGGATCGATAAACTCCTTTTGCTGAAGAGTTGCCACCTTGGCGTCCACCAGGAGCCAAAACAAAGGTTTAGCTTCCTCTTTTGTGGTTGCAAGGAAATGAGGAACTTAATGGCAGCCTCTAGAGGGTACAACCAATAAGGGCACCTCACCTTGAAAAAAGTACTTATGACAAGCAAATATGAAAAGGGAATGCACAGTAACTTATAAGATAAAATAGATAAATAAGAGGGTATACTATGAATCTGGCCTGGACATCCATCCTCTGTTCTACCAGGTGAGGGAGATGTTTCAAGAAGCAGATCAAACGGTGAGGTGGCCATGCATGTGTGCAGCTCTCTCCTATCTTTTCTAGTGCTTGTAGCCCATAGATTCTTGATAGGTGTGTTCTCCAGATATACCTTTTTAAATGTATCTATTTTTTTTTTTTTACTAATTTTTTGTTTCCTTTTTCCAAAGCTATCACATTAACACACTTTAAATAAATTTACATATTGACTAACTCCTTATGAAAGTGTTTTGCAAGTTTTATTTGGGTGCACTGAAGCATTCAAAATCAGATTCATTTGGCACTAAAGAAAAATCGCTTTGTTCATTTCAAAATGAAATCTATTAAGTTTTATCTGATCAGTCAGAATATCTGGAAAATATAAATTTGGTGGAGCCTTAGTGTTAACGGGGGCTGATGACAATAATTCATGTTAGGGTAGCAAAATAGTGTATGCCATCTGTTGAAACCATTTATAATAGAAGGTACCTAGATGATCTATGATCCCACTATCATTAAAAGTGACCATATTCCCGTTATAACTGCGGACTTAAGACATAGAGTTTTGCAGCATTTGCTGATGATGTGCGACGAGGGGACCTCCAGGGGAGTAATCCCAATGTTTAGGAGTACAAGTGATAATGGCTCTGGTGTCATGTCCAAGTATTTGTGTCACGGTGCTCAACCCTTAAGGTCGTCGCTCCCTGGGGTTCAGCTCCATTGCAGAGATTGAGTTTCGAGAATAAAGATAAGTCTAGACTTGAGAACATTTCAATCATGGTTAGTTGAGTAACTTAAACTTGACAATACAATCAATGTCAAGAGTTTAATGAAATTCTCCTTTATTTGGTTCCAGCAGGATGTAATATGGTGGCAGGTTTTCTATCTACTGCTTCCATTTCATATACATGGCTTTAATTTGATTGGTGTTCCAAAAGAGTGGGGTGTTCTTAGGCCATCGTTCCCCCTGTAGAGTACCGTCTCTTCCTATTGATAGGGCCAAGCTCTTGCTGCAGGAGGGGCTGATACTTCTTCTCATCACGCGATGTTCACTGTTCCACCATCCAGCTCCAACTCAAACTAACTTCAGATTTCTGAAAAACCCTGCCCTTGGTGGGGAGCAGGTCAGCCCACTTCTGCCCAAAGGTGGAAAAGTATTGAATTGGATTCTTGTCTCTAAGACTCTGCCAAACCTACTCCAACTGCTGGAATCCATGTACATAGCATCAAATGCAATATAAGGTAACAGTTGCATAAATACAATACTTAGTAAGGAGGGCATTTATTAAATAGGAACATGGAAAGCTAGCCATAGGAAACAATAACAAGGTGTTAATTGAAAGTGCTCCATATCAGGGGTATTGCAGATGCCCCTCATCATGTTTTCACTTACTGTCCATATATACTGTACACTTAATAATGTTCTACAGACTGTATAGACAGAATAGAGCATTCCTGTTGTAATAGTGCCACTGCACTAGGAGTGTTGCCCTTGCCCAATCCCAGTGAAGTGGTACTACTAGGAAAGGGAAGGATGCCCAGTGACCCTGTGTGTAGAGTGCCTGCAGTTGCTTGTCGAGCCAGACATCAAAGAACGAGAAGCCAACAGAAGTTGCAAAGGGGAGTTTCAGTCGTTTACCTCTCCCCTCGAGTACACGCCTGCTGAATTATGCTTAGTGCATTGACTCAATAGACTATGCTTGACATCAAAATGAAATTTCTAGTAATCTGCACTTCCTTGTGAGAACCTGCACTAGGCATAACATGGTTTTACACGGAGAGGAATTCTCTAGATTCATTGCTTTTATAAGAGAATATGACACCTCATAAAAGTAACATACAGTGGCCAATATAGTCCCTATGATAGAGGGTGTCACTATACAGGGTCAGAGGACATGGCAATGGCAAGACATGGGTTTTAGAGGCTCATATTAAGGCCCTATATACATTAGTGCATTGTCAGCTGAACCCAGCAAGGATGGATCTAAAGGGAACTCCCAACTCACCCCTGACACATTAGGTCTGGTAAGGAAACGACTGGACAAACTGAATTATTTTTCGCTTGATCTTTTTGTTCATCCAGGAGACAGGCCACCACCAAAAGTGTCTGGCAGCAAGTCTCTTATCTCCCCCTGTTGACAAAGACAGACTTTAGAAAGGTCACGGCACTCTCAAACTTCAATCCAAAATTCAGTGTTTTATTACACCAAAAAAAATCAGCAACGTTTCGACATACAAGTCTTTCTCAAGCATGTAGCATTGAGAAAGACTTGTATGTCGAAACGTTGCTGATCTTATTGGTGTAATAAAACACTGAATTTTGGATTGAAGTTTGAGAGTGCCGTGACCTTTCTAAAGTCTGTCTACTTTTTTGGGGGGTCCCTGAGGCCAGGACCTGACGCCACGAGCACCGCCGCCAGTAGTGAATTGCCTTCAAGTAAGTGGTGCTGTCCTACTCCACTTTTTTTATTCCCTGTTGACAAAGAAATGCATGTGTATGGGAGGGTCAGCTGGAAGTCGGGAGACATAGATATTTTCAGAATGGTCATTTGGCCCTCAGTTATTGACTGTGTTTGACAACTTGATCAATGACTTTAAGAACAATGGCAGAACCTGTGGACGATTTTATGGGTTCCTACACCCTACAATTATCATGCCCAGTTTGGGTAAGGGTGTGCTCTTTCACGATCCAGGATAAACCTCATCTTTTGTATACATTTACATTTAAAGTTGTGTAATCATGTTATTATCTGAAACTAATACCATGCTGCTGAAATGTAGATAACGTGTCCTGTAATGCATACAAAATACTCATTTGTTGAAGGCCATTAAGTTAATTTCCTGGGAACAAGATTAAATGCAAAGCATTTACATAATCATTAGTTGTAAGGTGTAGAATAGATAATTAAATATTCCACCACATTACTTTATATTTAATTAACTAAGCTTTTCTGATCTTTCTGCCTGAATATTAATAGTGAGTAAATAAACAATGGTGGAACATAATATCCACATGAATTGGGACGGTTCAGATCCTGTATATGATTTCATTGTGGACATTAACCAAAAATAAAAGAACATGAATGATTAGTTGCATATTCTTTTTAACAAACCCTTCTTGGTGCACCATATTCTACAGCACCAACGTGTGGCACAGCTCTCACTGAGAATGCACTCATATTGACCCTCATGCTCAGTCAGCTTAAAGAGGACCAGTGTCCTCTCCTGATATGTCAGTTTTAGTAACTACTTGCATCCTCCGTGTTATAACAATTCTGGAGCATCTATTCTGATGACTCCATGGTGTAACATTCCTTTGTTATTCTTGCTAGAAGTTATGAATGCATGGCAAGCAGTTTGCAATGAAGGTCAACTGGGTATTACCAGTTTGTGGTGTGTCCAGGGGCGTAGCTATAGGGGGTCGCTACCGGGCCCAGGAGCCTGAGGGAACCCAAAGATCCTTGTGCCATATAATAGAACACTGGTATTATGGAAAGTACATGCTGGTCAAGTTAAACCTCTGGCTTAAGGGAACGGGTTAGGTCAAGAATTTGGATTGAGGGGAGGGGGGGTGCCGTTTCAATTTTTGCCTCAGGTGGCACGAAGGCTATGTGTTTCCCTGTCCCTTGCCACAAAGTACTGAGGGAAGGGGGGCCCAAGCTGAACTCTTGCACCAGGGCCCATGAGCCTTACGCCCCTGGGTGTGTCCCTACACAGTCTGACACTAGCAGCACTGACTGGTTAATGCCAAAGTGCTCAGGGACGTACTACTGGGGGCTAGCATGTAAAATTCCTTAGGCTACTTTCACACTAGCGTTTTTTGCGTATCCATCATGGATCTGCAAAAACGCTTCCGTTACAATAATACAACCGCTTGCATCCGTCATTAATGGATCCGGTTGTATTATTTCTTGTATAGCCATGACGGATCCGTCTTGAATACCATTGAAAGTCAATGGGGGAAAGACCAGTTTTCTATTGTGTCAGAGCGTTATTCTGTCTGCCATAGGGACGTAGCCAAACGGAATGGAATGCATTCTGGTGCACTCCGTTTCAGTTCAGTTTTCTCCCCATTGACAATGAATGGGGACAAAACTGAAGCATTTTCTTCCACTATCGATACCCTATGACGTATCTCTATAGCGGAATTGAAAATGCTAATGTGAAAGTAGCCTTAAATGGGGTAAGCCGCGATTATTTTAAAAAGAAAAAATGAAAATCAGACATCATTAAGTACATGTCAATACTTTTCCTGTACCTCACATGGATCCAGAGATCTCCCCACTCATTGCTCCAATTGCTCTGATAAATTTACAACAAGCTGGCAGCTCAAGAGGCATGTCCTTTCTGCTGCAGCTCTCTCCTAGAGCAAACAGCAGGTGGTGCTATACAGATAGATTTAACTGAGTAACTCAGTTAAAGATTGCTGACAACAGTGAGCTTCGCCACAATTTGTGACTTTTCCCCGCTTATGCCAGTTGTAGAAAAGTGAGCGTGGCGTGGACAGGAAGGGGGCGGGTCTTACACTTAGAACTGGTCCTGGATGACCCGAAGTTATGTAGAGGCCGGTACCTCTTCATAACTTTGGTGGATCCACCACCACATATAGGGGTTATTAAACTCCGGTCTTAATAAATGATCTCTAGGGGCACAGCTATAGGGGATGCAGTGTGGAGACACAGACCTGAAAGCCCACAGAAGAGTCCGTGCCTCTGCACTGAAAAATATAGGATATGTCTTACCTTTTACCACCTGCCTATTTTTCTTAAAACTTAACTTTTTTGTATTTTGGGGTATCATTTTTGGGCTTTGGAACCAATTACTAGTTTTTTAGTAAAGGGAATCAACAAGGTAAAAGAGGAGAGAATATTTAAAAGAAGAAAAACTGCTACAAGAGGACATCGTTTTAAATTAGAGGGGCAAAGGTTTAAAAGTAATATCAGGAAGTATTGCTTTACTGAGAGAGTAGTGGATGCATGGAATGGCCTTCCTGCAGAAGTGGTAGCTGCAAATACAGTGGAGCAGTTTAAGCATGCATGGGATAGGCATACGGCCATCCTTCATATAAGATAGGGCCGGGGCTATCCATAGTATTCAGTATATTGGGCAGACTAGATGGGCCAAATGGTTCTTATCTGCCGACACATTCTATGTTTCTATATGTTTCTATAGAGTTATGGACTCAAGTTACAATAATTTCAATTAAGGTTGAGCGAACTGGTTCTACCAGTTTGTGATTCGGTCTAAATTTTCAAAATCACAGGTAACTTTGTGGTTAATTTAGGGAATTTTTGTGTGGTTCATTTCGGGCGAACAAGAGAGAGAGTGAGGTCTCGTTTTGATCGATTCGTACACATAAGAAAATTTTGGTGAACTTGAAACTAACCGAATCTTGCCAGGTTCAATTTTCTCTAGTTTCAACTTACAATGCTCATCTCGGAACCAATTTATATTGTAACTTGAGGGACCACTTCTTCAACTTTACTCATATTAGCCATTTATGAGCACCACTCCATTCAATGTCAATAGGGCTGCTCTTGGCATCTCTGGAAGTCCCACAGAAGTATATGAAGCCGATGTGAATGTACACTTGCGCACTACTGCTCCATTCACATATGGGACTAGGGAAGCCTCTCTATTCTCACAATTTAAGGGATCCAGCATCATCATACATTTATTATCTTTCCCGGGCCAGTCTTTTTAAATACTATAGGGAAACCATGAAAAAAAAATCCTCAATAATACAGTACACCTCAGCTACTCCCATATGACAATTTCTCATGCCATTTTTCTAAAATATCTCAGATTTGTGACCACAAGATATTTTTCATTGGCGAACCTTCTCTCTGAATATGTTTATTTGTGTGGCTTTGCAGCCCGCAGTGTGACAAATAACCCTTGTGTGTCATGGATCAATACTAGAAAACTGCTCCTAGGGATGACATTGATTTTTATTTTTGTTGTTCCGGTGTTACCGACAGATTTAGCAGGATAAAAATGGCTCCCAGTAACGTATCTCTTACTGCTAAAGCTCTCAAAAAGAGAAAAGAATTATATGTTTTTAGCAGAAACTTGCCATTTCTTGCTTTAAAGATTTTATTATTTTATCATACACTTTATTGTGGACAGTTAATGACTTTTTTGGCATTTTATCAATACATGTTTTTTTTATTATTTTGGAAATGAAGGCTGTAATTTGAGCAGCCATATGACAAAGGATCTCTGAAGTTTTTGATCTTGGCTTTGTTTGACATCCACTGTTACAACTCATGCTGTACTGACTGAGCTGATATCCTTGTTCTAATATCTCTAAGGACATTAAAAGAGGTATTCTTACTTAGAGCATTTGTTACATACCAATAGGACATGCCATAAATGTTCGATGAGAGCGAGTCTGACCTCTGACATAGCCACCCTACATTCATTGTTATATGACTTTCAAAAGTAGTCACGCAATGACTCTTTTTGGAAGTCCCATAGCAGTGAATGGAGAATACAGCGCATGCCTGGTGTGCTCTCTGTTCATGGTGTAACCCTGTTCTTGAGATAAGAGGAGGTCCCTGGGCAGGGACCTGCACACATCAGACAATTATGGCATATCCTATTATATTCCATATATGTTCCAGATAGGATGACCAAAGAGTCTGTCTTATGACAATAACCCCATGTATAAGCCCTATTAGAGAATGTAGAAATTAGAGGGGTCTTCCATGCTTGGGATGACCAAGTTTGACATGGTTTTCCAATCATTTTATTGGGCTCCACATTTCTACCACATTTCTACCACATGTCGGCCATATTGTATGTGTATGAATATTAAAGGTCGTCAAGAATTTCCATGACTATATAAAAGCAATGTATTTGCAATCTGTAAATGTATTTTACAGAGATTACAAAATTCCAAGGTGACTTCTTATATACACAGTCAAACCACAATATTAAAACTAGGTATGAGTACTGATGAGCGGCAGGGGCAATATTAAAATTTGCGATATTTTGTGAATATCTAGTCGAATATTCGTAATACGAATTCGAGAATTTGCAATCTCCTTTCATTATTTTCTTCATTGCGTAAATTGGTGATGTTATATTTGCATAATGCAAACTGCCGCAAGTTTCCTGAGGCTGGAGAAAATGGTTGGCAGCAATTTTCGCAACCGTGAGGAAGAAATCCTGATCACTAATTAATTTCACTGTATTTGGATAAATTTTGCATGTATGGCAGAATAATAGCTTTATATGCAGATAGAGTGTTCCAAAATATTTGCGATTGCGAAAATTGGCGCTAATGATGCAAATATTTTTGCGCAATACATACAACTTCACATTTTATCAGGTCTGAGTAGATATTAATGATTGGTGCACTATGTATTGTTGTGACATCACTATGTCAGTAGCATGTATGTATGGACAGCATAGAAATATCTATCACATGCACATTCCACATCCATTTTTCTTCCACACACTATATACCACACACACACAGACACACACACAGAATCTATAGATTAGAGTTTATGTTGGTCATGAGAAGGGTGCACCACGGGGAGGCGAACCAGCTGTACACCCCATATCACAACGTCAATTCACTAGACAGGTACATCTCTGCTCAGCTGGCCAATATCAGATTGCTCAGACCCTACACACATACAATCGCAATACAATCCGATCTTATAACGGTAACATCTAATGTAATATTTCCCCTTCAAACACTTAAATTGTTTTTGCTGTGTTGTCGAGGACATTATTTTCAATACTTTAAAAAAATTGGGATTATATGCTTGCATCTTTATCCTGCAGCCCATGTTGGAGAGCGGGTATGACAGGACCTGGGTTCAATCGGAGAAGCAGAGGATCGTAAGGGGGATTTGTTTTGAGCTATGGAGGAAGTTCAATGCCAGGCACACTAAGATGGCCATAATCAAGCATTGGTCTGATCTGAAGCGGAGGCACTCAGAGATGATCACAGAGATTACTTTTGTATCTCTCGCCAACACTCTGTAATGTTGTCACGGCCATGGCTATGACCGTGACTCCTTAACCGCATGCAGTTGCCTGCGGTTTAGCTTGGGTGTTCAACCACAGGTGAGGGCCGCTGTGTGTGGCCTCACTTGTGGTTGCCGCAGGCAACTAGTTGTGTTGTGTATGTGTCAGCAGAGCAGCCTGAGCGGTGCTAGGCAGCTTGCTGCAGTGGCATGCGGTTAAACCTGACTACCTCTATGTTAGGTGTGTGTGTATGGTGTGCACTGTGTTTTATGTATTGTGTGCACTTCCCCTTTAAGTGGTGTTTTCCCTTCCCTGGTGGTGGAAGGGTTAACTCCCTTTCTGTGTGTGTGAGAGACACTGGGTGTGTCTGTGTGGGTGTGGCCACTTAGGCCTATAAAGCCTCTGTGTTTAGCATGGCTCAGTGGGTTGCTTCAGCCATGCTTAGCTGGAGCAGCCTCCTGTAAAATACCATCTGCCAGTGAGGGCCACCCTTGTGGTCATAAGTGTAAAACTATCTGTGACTCTTTAGTTTATGTTGATGTCCATTTGATGTTTTCCTTTGTTATGTTATGCTCCTATGGATCTGGGTTCCTGTGTGTTTGTGTGTGTGCTGTGTCCATCTGTGTTTGGGTGTGGACACTTGCTGTCTTGCACAGGATCCAGTCTGAGTGTCTGTGGCAGGTAGGTGTGGAAGTGCATATCCATAGGCTGTTTATGTTCCTTTCCCTGCATCTTGGCCAGTGAGACTCCTGTTCCTTCGTGTCCAGAAGGAACAGGCCGTCTTACCCTGCTCCTTGTTCCAGGGCAATCCTGAGGGCTAGTAGGGACCCCAAGGCATCCGGTGTATGAGTCCTCTCACCTTCAGGGTTGACTCATATGGATAGGAGTCAGGGTCAGTTTAGGGACGCGATAGGAGGTGACCTGCTCCCTAATACTGTCGTCCTGGTCAAGCAGCGCGTAACATCTTTGGGCATCGCACGGCTGAGGATTTTCCCCATCCTCAGCCGTGACAAATGTATATATACAGTTATGCAAATAAGTGTTTCATTCCTTTACACATGATTACTTATTACATGGTGTGACACATAGCAAATTAGCCATTTACATCATACTCGCTGTGAGTGTATATACAGTGGATATAAAAAGTTTGCATACCCCTGTTAAAATGTCAGGTTTCTTTGATTTTACTTTTCCCACCTTAAATGTGACCTATAAACTGTACCACTCAATTGAAAAACAAACTGAAATCTTTTAGGTGTATGTAAGAAAACAAACAAAAAAAACTTAAATAATGTGGTTGCATAAGTGTGCACACCCTCTTATAACTGGGGATGTAGCTGTGTTCACAATTAAGCAATCACATTCAAAATCCTGTTAAATAGGAGTCAGCATACACCTGCTATCATTTAAAGTGCCTCGGATTAACCCCAAATAAAGTTCAGCTGCTCTAGTTGGTCTTTCCTGAAAAAGTCGCATCCCACAGCAAAAGCCATGGTCTACGAAGAGCTTCCAAAGCATCAGAGGGATCTCACTGTTAAAAGGTATCAGTCAGGAGAAAAGTGCAAAAGAATTTCCAAGGCATTAGATATACCATGGAACACAGTCAAGACCGTCATCATCAAGTGGAGAAAATATGGCACAACAGTGACATTACCAAGAACTGGACGTCCCTCCGAAATTGATGAAAAGACAAGAAGAAAACTGGTCTGGGAGGCAACCAAGAGGCCTACAGCAACATTAAAGGAGCTGCAGGAATATCTGGCAAGTACTGGCTGTGTGGTACATGTGACAACAATCTCCTGTATTATTCATATGTCTGGGCTATGGGGTAGAGTGGCAAGACGAAAGCCTTTTCTTACGAAAGAAAAGCATCCAAGCCAGGCTACATTTTGCAAAAACACATCTGAAGTCTCCCAAAAGCATGTGGGAAAAGGTGTTTTGGATCTGATGAAACCAAGGTTGAAATTTTGGGCCATAATTCCAAAAGATAAGTTTGGCGCAAAAACAACACTGCACATCACCAAAAGAACCCACAGTGAAGCATGGTGGTGGCAGCATCATGCCAAGGGGCTGTTTTTCTTCAGCTGGAACTGGGGCCTTAGTTAAGCTAGAGAGAATTATGAACAGTTCCAAATACCAGTCAATATTGGCACAAAACCTTCAGGCTTCTGCTAGAAAGCTGAACATTGAAGAGGAACTTCATCTTTCAGCATGACAACGACCCAAAGCATACATCCAAATCAACAAAGGAATGGCTTCACCAGAAGAAGATTAAAGATTTGGAATTGCCCAGCCAGAGCCTAGACCTGAATCAGATTGAAAAATCTGTGGGGTGATCTGAAGAGGGCTGTGCACAGGAGATGCCCTCGCAATCTGACGGATGTGGAGTGTTTTTGCAAAGAAGAGTGGACAAATCTTGTCAAGTCAAAATGTGCCATGCTGATAGACTCATACTCCAAAAAGACTGAGTGCTGTAATAAAATCAAAAGGTGCTTCAACAAAGTATTAGTTTAAGGGTGTGCACACTTATGCAACCATATTATTTGATTTTTATATTTTTTCTTCTCTCTACCTAAAAGATTTCAGTTTGTCTTTCAATTGAGTGGTACAGTTTATAGGTCACATTAAAGGTGGAAAAAGTTCTGAAATGATTTATCTTTGTCAATTTTTTTTACATCACAGAAACCTGACATTTTAACAGGGGTGTGTAGACTTTTTATATCCATGGTATATATATTTATACACACAGCGAGGTAGAGATTTATGATTTTATACGTTTCACACACACATAAATATACGTGTGTGTGTATATACATAAACTGCAATCATCATTCTGTATTCCAGTAAAAGGCCCCGTCCATAATTACATTGGATACATCCCCCACTTAATTTGCATGGGATTATAGATCATATATATACACACCCCAGTAACTTAACCTCATAAACCAATAAAAAATAAGACACATGGACACATGATATAAATTGATAAATTAGGCCACAGCCAACTTTATTAAAGAATAGCCTAACAAATGAATAAATACCATAAAACTTTTTAACCACTGAATAGACCAGCCGTAAGCTCAGCCTAAATACAATAAAAACATCTAGTCCGCTCGCCACCTATCGGCAAGTGACTTTACCCCTCCTTCTAATAAAGTGACCGTGACAACAAAATCAATAGGGAGGGCAGGGCAGCAGATCTTCAAAATGCGGCATGGCAGACAGCATATCTCTCCCTTCTGCTCTCCAGCTCTCCCTGACTAAGACTGAGCCGAACACGTGCCATCAGGTGTTATAAAGCACCCGATGACGTGTTACGGCCAGCCAATCACTGTAATGCCAGTAGCCAACATGGCTACTGCATTACAGTGAATGGCAGTACTTACCTGCATGTAACGTGTGAGGAGAGACTCAAGCATCGCGCTTGAGCACACGTGGTATTCTGCCGAACACCGTGATGTGCCGAGCATCCCAATGCTCGAGTAAAATTAGTGTTCGGCCGAGCATGCTCGCCCAACACTAGTTATGATCACCCTGCAATCCATCAGCAGTGGTTGTGCTTCCACACTGCTGCTGATATATGAGAATGTGCATAGACCACGCATATGCAACAGCTCCCGTTCCATCCACCTCATATGTGCTCTGCAGTGGGGGCTGTAACTCTTTGAAACGAGCTGTGTATAATTGTGATGGAAAAGTGAATCCAGCCAGCAGAGGAGGCAATATGGATAATAACAATACATTAGTGAGAGCCTTGTATTAACTCTCTCTACATAATAAAGGCTATTTGCTAAAATGAGATAAGCCCTTTATTCCCTCAATAGTGACCGACCTATTGGTGCCCTGTGACACAATTGTGGGGAAGCTGAGAAGTTGCCATTGGAGCAGGTGGTCTAATAAAAGTCTGCTATATTTGTAAGTAGTGTTGAGCATTAAAAGCGGAATTTGGTCCAAAGTTTCGGAAAATTTTAATTCGCAATGAAGCCGAACTTCCTCGTGCATCATGATAATAAATCAGGTTTTCCAAAAATGGCAGCTGCACGTGTTACAAAGTGAAAGTAAGAAGTCCAGAAACGTGAGATCACACATAATGCCGTGCAGCCAGCCAATCCACTGATAACCATCCCCTGTGATGTTACATCCCTATAAAACCCTCATCCCGCATGGTCTCTGCCATTGTACTGTCAGCTGAGCATAGGGAGAGACGTGGTAAGAGCTAGGGACAGTGTTGCTGCAATAATCCAGTGGCCACGTTTGATCCATCCACCAAGGTCAGCATCTCGTTTTTGCCCTAATAACTTAAGAAAGAAAATACCACTAGGTTCATAGTAGGGTGGGATCCTAGACCTTATGGAAGGATCCACATGGGAATATAGTCATCCCTGTTATGAATCCCTCAATTTTATTACTTTGTGGAAGTTTTTGTGACTCAATGCTGTGTATAACTTAATGGGGGGGGGGGGGGGTTGATTACCTAACAGAAAACCAGGCTGTGCACAGATTCCCCTTTTGAATTTAGCTTTTTCAGTTCATAAATGCTGTAGATAATAAAATTCTAAATTTTGTAAAAAGAATACAGCGGCTCACTAGTAATTTGTATGGAAAGGTGCTCACCCTCAGGTCCTACCCTCAGGACCAAAGAAAGTGGTATATTGTATAAAGGGATGAGGGGGCACACTCATAAGAAGAACACTTACAGGGTGATGTACACTAAATTTAATAAGCAATAAAAGCAAACCCCTAAAATACACATAAAACATACATCAAAAATAAAAATAAATTATGAATATGCGATATGCAGCAATCAAATGCAATATATTACAACAGGATGACGCCAATGTCCCACTGGTAGATGTAATTGCTGTTGTGTTGTTAGTACACAATATGGTGATGATATGACCTTTAGTGTTCCATTTGGGAATTTGTGGCGTCAAGCTTGTTGATAATAAGTGTCCCTCACTATAGGTGTAGCACTCTAGCCCCTTTGGGGTGATGTTATAGAGCCCGCACCGTGCTGTGTCTCAGGACACTATTCCAACTGGAGATTAGGTATCTCAGAGTTAAAGTCCTGTGTCTTTGAATACGTGTGGCACTCCGTTCACTTAAGATATAGTGACCCGGATCAAATGTTAAAGTCCAATGTATAAGTTGACAGAGATGCGTGTGTGCCCTCCAGGTTACTTACTTTGATTCTTCGCCGCTGTGTCTTTCTTTTCTTACCCCTTCCTGCTGCGTAGCTGCAGCGCTAGTCTCCCAGGTAGCCGTACACGGCTGTGGCGTCCCACGTGACCTGGTCTCTGGAGTTCAGGGTAGACGCTTGTGTATGACGTCACTAGTCTGCGGCAGTAACTTTGGTAATGGAGGTTAATCACTTTCGTTTTAAGATCGCTGATGTTTTTCGATCTTTGTTGATGTCCAGCTTCTTTTGTATGTTCTTAGGATTCCACGCTCACTCTGATATGCCAGACGCGTTTCAAGGTATTAAACCTCTTCCTCAGTGGCCCTAAATTCTAAATTTTGTTTGGGAGTTTTTTAAGGGTTTTCTAAGACTTAGTTATTGATGTCCTATCCTCAGGATTGGTCAACAATATAAGATTAGTGGGGGTCTGATGCTTAGGGCATCTGCAGGTGCCAGAAACTATACAGTGCACAAAATACTGCATCCATAGTATGTTTTCTGGCACTGTGCATACTGAGGTCATCTCTCATTCACTTGACTAGGAGCTGAGCTGCAGAACCTCAGCATGGCCACTACACTGTTGATGGAACCTCATGCTTCCAGTTCCATCCACTGTTGTCTTTCAGAGGTTGCCCAAAACAATTGATCGGTGGGGGTACAGGATGTTGGATCCACACCAATATGAATTGATGACCTACCCTGAGGATAACCTATCAATTTCTCAGTATCGGAAAATCCCTTTAAAAACTCCCACTAATTTTACACATGGGAAAATTGATAGTTTTCATAAGATTTTAATTATTTTTCTTAAACTCTCTTACATAAAGAATATATTTAACACTTTTCTTCCACATAATACAAAAAAAGTTAAAAAAAATATTCATGTAAAAACATAATTGACTAATTTTATTAAATAGACAAATTAGGCAAAACAAAAATCTCTCTTAATTCAAGTATTGGAATTTCCGTACCAGATGTCTGCTCTTTGCCGATTTTCATGTCTGCTTACGTAAACCTTTGATGAGTCCCTGTATGTAAAAGGACATTACGGTTGAGCCATTGGAGTCATCATAGCTGGTGAGTAGTGCATTGCCAGTTTTAGTGTTTTTCTGAAGGACAGTAAATGACAGCTCTGTTTCTTGCTCTTCTCAAATGCACATCTCTCTCTATTTACTCAGAGATTTTTTTTATTCAGAAAGAGGAGCAAAAAAACAGAAGGATATGAAGAAGTTGGTAAACAGCATACTAATCAGGTCTGTCAATCAAGTTCCGCCATAAACTCAGCTCGCTTCTTCCCGTAATCACTAGCCTTATAGATGTAATGCTAATTCAGCCAAAACCGAATGAGTATTTTTATACATTCACCTTAACATAAGTATTCGTCTTTAA
Organism: Bufo gargarizans; assembly: GCF_014858855.1. Lineage (NCBI taxonomy): Eukaryota > Metazoa > Chordata > Amphibia > Anura > Bufonidae > Bufo > Bufo gargarizans. Next base: position 104,286,881 of record NC_058089.1, read on the forward strand.
CGTATGTATGTAAAAAGCAGCAATCAAACACCTTGTAATTAAATGGTCTATTGTGCAATTGGAAGCACATTTAACTGTTGTTCAGAATTTGTACCCTGTGGAAATGCCACAGCTATATAGCAGTAAATTGTATAGTGTAAATTCCTGCAAAAATGCCTCCAAAACATAACTTTTAACCTAGTTAAAATCCATAAATAAATAAAAATTACATACAGTGATATACCAGATAAGGAACACACTCCATAGTCGTCACAAACTCATTGGGCCAGACTCACAAATACCATATTACTATCCACAAAGACTCATGATCGCAGAATGGTATATGGTGTTCGTTTTGTGGTGTGGTGGCGCTGGGAGAGTTCGGCCTAGCCCTGGGGTTGCCCTATATCGGCCACTGGAGGAGCACCTACTCCGAAATCAGTGACCCCTCAAAGATCAATCTAATAAATTCTACATCCCAGATGTGTTTCTACTAGAAAATCCACTGGTATCATCAGTGGGAGGCAGAAAAGGTGTAATAACAGGTACTGAACAGTGCAGCCCATAACTCCCCCCATACCACTTCACCTACCTACTTGCATGATTTGCCCTAAATGATGGCCCAAAACTTGGCGACAGTCTTTGCCTTGACTTTGTGCAGGGGCCTAAACCTAATGGGGTGCAAAAAAGAGTAGTAGACAGAAATAAGTTAACACCAGACAGGCAAAACCAGGACTGGATCAGATTAAAAAAACTAGTCAAATAAACAGCTGAGTGCAACCAATAGTTAACGTCAGAGAAAAAGTCAGCAGGCAAAGGTGAGGTCACAAACTAGCATAAACTCATACCAGAAAATGTCCAATATCAAGCAAGGTCAAATAACAAGCAGAGTCAAATACTAGAAGGTTACATCGGAGGCAAAATCAGAATACAGAGTGTCAAAATCAGAGAAAAAGGCAAAAGGTCAACAATCCAGAGAAACAAACACAAAACTAGCTATAGATGAACCAATACCAATCAGAGGCAACTGTGGCTAGCAGCTTCTTATTTAAATAGACTGATTGGTTTGGCGTCCCTGCTCCCTGATAGGTCGACAGCCCCACTGTCAGTGGGGCTGGTTGCCATATCAATAGAGCATTCAGGACATCATTGTCATTATAGGAGGACAGCTGGCTATGTACACTAGAAAAGGTTCAAAAAGAAACTAAAAGTGAGAAGGTCATAGGCAAGAGTTAGGTAACTAAAGCCCACATTTCGTGCAACCATACTGGCTGTAGGGCAACCCTGGCTGCCATACCAAAAATGAATACTGGATAGCTTCTTGCCATCATGAGTCTTTGTGGATAGTCATATAGTATGGATGAAGAAGTATACACAGATCTCAAAAGGCCCCATAGCAAAACCTAGTGTGAGCCCCCTCCTGCCCCAACAAATTTCCCAGTACACAACTCCCCAGATTTCTGACAAATTTGAGATTTTTTTTATTAAGCAGAAGAAATGTTTTATAAGAAAAGTGATAAAAAAATAAAAAAGTTACCCTCCACCTCTTCTACCTTAGCCAACTTCCATATGGAGCAGGTGCTTCATCAATGTGGTGGTCTTCCTGAATACCTTATTTTTCAATAGAAAACTGTCATACATACTGTGGCGATGTGAACTGTAAAATGCATCGGATAGTCCCGGAAGGGGGGTATATCTCTCCCAGGTTCCTCAACTGGCTAAGGGGGGTGAAATCCAGAATGACGCTGGCTTAACTAAATATGGAGTTGGTGGAACTATTTTCTTTATTTATTCAGGGCTGGATTTTACTTGGATTGGGATGGTAGGTTTTGGCAGTGGGACCTCCCAATCCACCCCCCAGTCCGGGGCAGGTTTTTCCCAAGCAGGAAGGTGATCGCAGGTGAGGGCGGCTGTAATCAGGCCGGCATAAAGCATCTCCCAGGGTGTCAGTCTGAGAGGGGGAAGTGTGTGTGATACTGGAGCAGAGGCTCTGTGTGTGGTCTCAGTCAGGAGGACCGAGGGGCCACAAGGCTATGCAAAGCCTGATCTCTTCCCTGTGTGGACTGATGCTTGATGAGCGGAACCTGCTAAGGCTTAGAGCCTGAGACCCTGGCACTAAGCAGTACTTAGAGGTGAGTCAGGGAAACCTATATGTTTAGGTAGAGCCCAGACGGGCAGGAGTTTATTTTGTATAACTGTTTATGTTTACGTGGACGTGCCGCAATAAAACACAGTTGTGGCCCTTAAATCCTGGTGTCTGTGAAGATGTCTGTGAGTGTAACCCCCTGAAAGAGAGCTACCCCTTACAATACATTAATACATACTCTGATTCCTTTTTCAATGACTATTAGAAGACTGGTTTCCTGCTGCCACCTCTAGGGGCAGCTCACTACATAGGAATTTATACAGTTACCCTTTATATTGATGGAAGCTGTAAAAAAATTACCTGCATTAAGCTCCATCTAGTAGTGATTGCCAAAAAATGCAGTGAATCTACAGTACAGTAGAGTTGAGCGAACACCTGGATGTTCGGGTTCGAGAAGTTCGGCCGAACTTCCCGAAAATGTTCGGGTTCATCCCGAACCCGAACATTTTCGGGAAGTTCGGCCGAACTTCTCGAACCCGAACATCCAGGTGTTCGCTCAACTCTACTGTACTGTAGATTCACTGCATTTTTCGATCCGAACTTCGTCCCGAACCCGAACCCCATTGAAGTCAATGGGGACCCGAACTTTTCGGCACTAAAACGGCTGTAAAACAGCCCAGGAAAGGGCTAGAGGGCTGCAAAAGGCAGCAACATGTAGGTAAATCCCCTGCAAACAAATGTGGATAGGGAAATGAATTAAAATAAAAATTAAATAAATAAAAATTAACCAAAATCAATTGGAGAGAGGTCCCATAGCAGAGAATCTGGCTTCCCGTCACCCACCACTGGAACAGTCCATTCTCAGATATTAGGCCCCGGCACCCAGGCAGAGGAGAGAGGTCCTGTAACAGACAATCTGGCTTCATGTCAGCAGAGAATCAGTCTTCATGTCATAGCAGAGAATCAGGCTTCACGTCACCCACCACTGCAACAGTCCATTTTCATAAATTTAGGCCCAGCACCCAGGCAGAGGAGAGAGGTCCCGTAACAGACAATCTGGCTTCATGTCAGCAGAGAATCAGTCTTCATGTCATAGCAGAGAATCAGGCTTCACGTCACCCACCACTGTAAGAGTCCATTTTCATAAATTTAGGCCCAGCACCCAGGCAGAGGAGAGAGGTCCCGTAACAGACAATCTGGCTTCATGTCAGCAGAGAATTAGTCTGCATGTCATAGCAGAGAATCAGGCTTCACGTCAGCCACCAATGCAACAGTCCATTGTCAGATATTTAGGCCCAGCACCCAGGCAGAGGAGAGAGGTCCCGTAACAGAGGATCTGGCTTCATGTCAGCAGAGAATCAGTCTTCATATCATAGCAGAGAATCAGGCTTCACGTCACCCACCACTGCAACAGTCCATTTTCATAAATTTAGGCCCAGCACCCAGGCAGAGGAGAGAGGTCCCGTAACAGACAATCTGGCTTCATGTCAGCAGAGAATCAGTCTTCATGTCATAGCAGAGAATCAGTCTTCATGTCATAGCAGAGAATCAGGCTTCACGTCACCCACCACTGTAAGAGTCCATTTTCATAAATTTAGGCCCAGCACCCAGGCAGAGGAGAGAGGTCCCGTAACAGACAATCTGGCTTCATGTCAGCAGAGAATCAGTCTTCATGTCATAGCAGAGAATCAGGCTTCACGTCACCCACCACTGTAAGAGTCCATTTTCATAAATTTAGGCACAGCACCCAGGCAGAGGAGAGAGGTCCCGTAACAGACAATCTGGCTTCATGTCAGCAGAGAATCAGTCTTCATGTCATAGCAGAGAATCAGGCTTCACGTCACCCACCACTGCAACAGTCCATTTTCATAAATTTAGGCCCAGCACCCAGGCAGAGGAGAGAGGTCCCGTAACAGACAATCTGGCTTCATGTCAGCAGAGAATTAGTCTGCATGTCATAGCAGAGAATCAGGCTTCACGTCAGCCACCAATGCAACAGTCCATTGTCAGATATTTAGGCCCAGCACCCAGGCAGAGGAGAGAGGTCCCGTAACAGAGGATCTGGCTTCATGTCAGCAGAGAATCAGTCTTCATGTCATAGCAGAGAATCAGGCTTCACGTCACCCACCACTGTAAGAGTCCATTTTCATAAATTTAGGCCCAGCACCCAGGCAGAGGAGAGAGGTCCCGTAACAGAGGATCTGGCTTCATGTCAGCAGAGAATCAGTCTGCATGTCATAGCAGAGAATCAGGCTTCACGTCAGTCACCACTGCAACAGTCCATTGTCATAAATTTAGGCCCAGCACCCAGGCAGAGGAGAGAGGTCCCGTAACAGACAATCTGGCTTCATGTCAGCAGAGAATCAGTCTTCATGTCATAGCAGAGAATCAGTCTTCATGTCATAGCAGAGAATCAGGCTTCACGTCACCCACCACTGTAAGAGTCCATTTTCATAAATTTAGGCCCAGCACCCAGGCAATGGAGAGAGGTCCCGTAACAGACAATCTGGCTTCATGTCAGCAGAGAATTAGTCTGCATGTCATAGCAGAGAATGAGGCTTCACGTCAGCCACCACTGCAACAGTCCATTGACATATATTTAGGCCCAGCACACAGGCAGAGGAGAGAGGTCCCGTAACAGAGGATCTGGCTTCATGTCAGCAGAGAATCAGTCTGCATGTCATAGCAGAAAATCAGGCTTCACGTCAGCCACCACTGCAACAGTCCATTGTCAGATATTTAGGCCCAGCACCCAGGCAGAGGAGAGAGGTCCCGTAACAGAGAATCTGTCTTCATGTCAGCAGAGAATTAGTCTGCATGTCATAGCAGAGAATCAGGCTTCACGTCACCCAACATTGGAACAGTCCATTGGCATATATTTAGGCCCCGGCACCCAGACAGAGGAGAGGTTCATTCAACTTTGGGTAGCCTCGCAATATAATGGTAAAATGAAAATAAAAATAGGATTGAATGAGGAAGTGCCCTGGAGTCCAATAATATATGGTTAAGGGGAGGTAGTTAATGTCTAACCTGGACAAGGGACGGACAGGTCCTGTGGGATCCATGCCTGGTTCATTTTTATGAACGTCAGCTTGTCCACATTGGCTGTAGACAGGCGGCTGCGTTTGTCTGTAATGACGCCCCCTGCCGTGCTGAATACACGTTCAGACAAAACGCTGGCCGCCGGGCAGGCCAGCACCTCCAAAGCATAAAAGGCTAGCTCTGGCCACGTGGACAATTTAGAGACCCAGAAGTTGAATGGGGCCGAACCATCAGTCAGTACGTGGAGGGGTGTGCACACGTACTGTTCCACCATGTTAGTGAAATGTTGCCTCCTGCTAACACGTTGCGTATCAGGTGGTGGTGCAGTTAGCTGTGGCATGTTGACAAAAGTTTTCCACATCTCTGCCATGCTAACCCTGCCCTCAGAGGAGCTGGCCGTGACACAGCTGCCTTGGCGACCTCTTGCTCCTCCTCTGCCTTGGCCTTGGGCTTCCACTTGTTCCCCTGTGACATTTGGGAATGCTCTCAGTAGCGCGTCTACCAACGTGAGCTTGTACTCGCGCATCTTCCTATCACGCTCCAGTGCAGGAAGTAAGGTGGGCACATTGTCTTTGTAGCGTGGATCCAGCAGGGTGGCAACCCAGTAGTCTGCACAGGTTAAAATGTGGGCAACTCTGCTGTCGTTGCGTAGGCACTGCAGCATGTAGTCGCTCATGTGTGCCAGGCTTCCCAGGGGTAAGGACAAGCTGTCCTCTGTGGGAGGCGTATCGTCATTGTCCTGCCTTTCCCCCCAGCCACGCACCAGTGATGGACCCGAGCTGCGTTAGGTGCCACCCCGCTGTGACCATGCTTCATCCTCATCCTCCTCCACCTCCTCCTCATCCTCGTCCTCCTCGTCCTCCAGTAGTGGGCCCTGTCTGGCCACATTTGTACCTGGCCTCTGCTGTTGCCAAAAACCTCCCTCTGAGTCACTTCGAAGAGACTGGCCTGAAAGTGCTAAAAATGACCCCTCTTCCTCCTCCTCCTCCTCCTCCTGGGCCACCTCCTCTTCCATCATCACCCTAAGTGTTTTCTCAAGGAGACATAGAAGTGGTATTGTAACGCTGATAACGGCGTCATCGCCACTGGCCATGTTGGTGGAGTACTCGAAACAGCGCAACAGGGCACACAGGTCTCGCATGGAGGCCCAGTCATTGGTGGTGAAGTGGTGCTGTTCTGTAGTGCGACTGACCCGTGCGTGCTGCAGCTGAAACTCCACTATGGCCTGCTGCTGCTCGCACAGTCTGTCCAGCATGTGCAAGGTGGAGTTCCACCTGGTGGGCACGTCGCATATGAGGCGGTGAGCGGGAAGGCCGAAGTTACGCTGTAGCGCAGACAGGCGAGCAGCAGCAGGATGTGAACGTCGGAAGCGCGAACAGACGGCCCGCACTTTATGCAGCAGCTCTGACATGTCGGGGTAGTTGTGAATGAACTTCTGCACCTCCAAATTCAGCACATGCGCCAAGCAAGGGATGTGCGTCAAATTGGCTAGTCCCAGAGCTGCAACGAGATTTCGCCCATTATCACACACCACCAGGCCGGGCTTGAGGCTCACCGGCAGTAACCACTCGTCGGTCTGTTGTTCTATACCCCGCCACAACTCCTGTGCGGTGTGGGGCCTGTCCCCCAAACATATGAGTTTCAGAATGGCCTGCTGACGTTTACCCCGGGCTATGCTGAAGTTGGTGGTGAAGGTGTGTGGCTGACTGGATGAGCAGGTGGAAGAAGAGGAGGAGGAAGCCGAGAAGGAGGAGGTGGCAACAGGAGGCAAAGAATGTTACCCTGCGATCCTTGGCGGTGGAAGGACGTGCGCTAAACAGCTCTCCGCCTGGGGCCCAGCTGTCACTACATTTACCCAGTGTGCAGTTAGGGAGATATAGCGTCCCTGGCCGTGCTTACTGGTCCACGTATCTGTGGTTAGGTGGACATTGCTACAGATGGCGTTGCGCAGTGCACACTTGATTTTATCGGATACTTGGTTGTGCAGGGAAGGCACGGCTCTCTTGGAGAAGTAGTGGCGGCTGGGAACAACATACTGTGGGACAGCAAGCGACATGAGCTGTTTGAAGCTGTCTGTGTCCACCAGCTGTCTCTTGGCGGCGGGTGTTCTGCTTTTGCCCACTGCTCCCTTCTTTTGCTACGCTGTTGGCTCGGTCTCACCACTGCCTCTTCCTCCGAACTGTGAAAGTCAGTGGCACGACCTTCATTCCATGTGGGGTCTAGGACCTCATCGTCCCCTGCATCGTCTTCCACCCAGTCTTGATCCCTGACCTCCTGTTCAGTCTGCACACTGCAGAAAGACGCAGCAGTTGGCACCTGTGTTTCGTCATCATCAGAGACATGCTGAGGTGGTATTCCCATGTCCTCATCATCAGGAAACATAAGTGGTTGTGCGTCAGTGCATTCTATGTCTTTCACCGCTGGGGAAGGGCTAGGTGGATGCCCTTGGGAAACCCTGCCAGCGGAGTCTTCAAACAGCATAAGAGACTGCTGCATAACTTGAGGCTGAGACAGTTTCCCTGGTATGCATGGGGGTGATGTGACAGACTGATGGGGTTGGTTTTCAGGCGCCATCTGTGCGCTTTCTGCAGAAGACTGGGTGGGAGATAATGTGAACGTGCTGGATCCACTGTCGGCCACCCAATTGACTAATGCCTGTACCTGCTCAGGCCTTACCATCCTTAGAACGGCATTGGGCCCCACCATATATCGCTGTAAATTCTGGCGGCTACTGGGACCTGAGGTAGTTGGTACACTAGGACGTGTGGATGTGGCAGAACGGCCACGTCCTCTCCCAGCACCAGAGGGTCCACTAACACCACCACGACCATGTCCACGTCCGCGTCCCTTACTAGATGTTTTCCTCATTGTTATGGTTCACCACAACAACAAAAATATTATTTGGCCCAATGTATTGTATTCAAATTCAGCGGGATATAAATTTGAGGCCTAGTATTTAGGCGCTGGGTGACCGGTATGGATTTAGTGACAGAATTAGACTTGGAAATGCACAGTAGCGTGTGTGTGAAGTTATTCTGAATGACCCTATGTGCACCTTGAATATTATATACCCTTTTAGGGATAGATTTCAAATAGCTCTGATATAGCAGAAACCACTAAATTATGAAATTGCTAAATTGGGAATTGTATTTCAACCCTGAACAAAAAATGTTCTTTAACGGACACTAAATAACTTGCCCAGCCACAACAGTACAGCGGTAACGACAGATTTAGCGGGATATAAATTTGAGGCCTAGTATTTAGGCGCTGGGTGACTGGTATGGATTTACTAACAGAATTAGACTTGGAAATGCACAGTAGCGTGTGTGTGAAGTTATTCTGAATGACCCTATGTGCACCTTGAATATTATATACCCTTTTAGGGATAGATTTCAATTAGCTCTGATATAGCAGAAACCACTAAATTATGAAATTGCTAAATTGGGAATTGTATTTCAACCCAGAACAAAAAATGTGCTTTGGCGGACACTAAATAACTTGCCCATCCACAACAGTACAGCGGTAACGACAGATTTAGCGGGATATAAATTTGAGGCCTAGTATTTAGGCGCTGGGTGACCGGTATGGATTTACTAACAGAATTAGACTTGGAAATGCACAGTAGCGTGTGTGTGAAGTTATTCTGAATGACCCTATGTGCACCTTGAATATTATATACCCTTTTAGGGATAGATTTCAAATAGCTCTGATATAGCAGAAACCACTAAATTATGAAATTGCTAAATTGGGAATTGTATTTCAACCCTGAACAAAAAATGTGCTTTAACGGACACTAAATAACTTGCCCAGCCACAACAGTACAGCGGTAACGACAGATTTAGCGGGATATAAATTTGAGGCCTAGTATTTAGGCGCTGGGTGACCGGTATGGATTTACTAACAGAATTAGACTTGGAAATGCACAGTAGCGTGTGTGTGAAGTTATTCTGAATGACCCTATGTGCACCTTGAATATTATATACCCTTTTAGGGATAGATTTCAAATAGCTCTGATATAGCAGAAACCACTAAATTATGAAATTGCTAAATTGGGAATTGTATTTCAACCCTGAACAAAAAATGTGCTTTGACGGACACTAAATAACTTGCCCAGCCACAACAGTACAGCGGTAACGACAGATTTAGCGGGATATAAATTTGAGGCCTAGTATTTAGGCGCTGGGTGACCGGTATGGATTTAGTGACAGAATTAGACTGGGATATAGCCAAAAAATAACCACACTATTGCTGGTTAAATGCACTTGGTGTGACAGCTTGACCAACCACACTACTGAGGGTTAAATGCACTTGGTGACGGGCGCAGCTTGCCCCTGATGTAGTATATGGCCAAAAAATGAACAGACTATTGCTGGTTAAATGCACTTGGTGACGGGCGCAGCTTGCCCCTGATTTAGTATATGGCCAAAAAATTAACAGACTATTGCTGGTTAAATGCACTTGGTGTGACAGCTTCACCCTGATGTAGGCTTTAGACAAAAAACAACCACACCATTGAGGGTTAAATGCACTTGGTGACAGGCGCAGCTTGCCCCTGATGTAGTATATGGCCAAAGAATGAACAGACTATTGCTGGTTAAATGCACTTGGTGTGACAGCTTGACCAACCACACTACTGAGGGTTAAATGCACTTGGTGACGGGCGCAGCTTGCCCCTGATGTAGTATATGGCCAAAAAATGAACAGAGTATTGCTGGTTAAATGCACTTGGTGTGACAGCTTGACCAACCACACTACTGAGGGTTAAATGCACTTGGTGACGGGCGCAGCTTGCCCCTGATGTAGTATATGGCCAAAAAATGAACAGACTATTGCTGGTTAAATGCACTTGGTGACGGGCGCAGCTTGCCCCTGATTTAGTATATGGCCAAAAAATTAACAGACTATTGCTGGTTAAATGCACTTGGTGTGACAGCTTCACCTTGATGTAGGCTTTAGCCAAAAAACAACCACACCATTGAGGGTTAAATGCACTTGGTGACAGGCGCAGCTTGCCCCTGATGTAGTATATGGCCAAAGAATGAACAGACTATTGCTGGTTAAATGCACTTGGTGTGACAGCTTGACCAACCACACTACTGAGGGTTAAATGCACTTGGTGACGGGCGCAGCTTGCCCCTGATGAAGTATATGGCCAAAAAATGAACAGACTATTGCTGGTTAAATGGACTTGGTGTGACAGCTTGACCAACCACACTACTGAGGGTTAAATGCACTTGGTGACGGGCGCAGCTTGCCCCTGATGTAGTATATGGCCAAAAAATGAACAGACTATTGCTGGTTAAATGCACTTGGTGACGGGCGCAGCTTGCCCCTGATTTAGTATATGGCCAAAAAATTAACAGACTATTGCTGGTTAAATGCACTTGGTGTGACAGCTTCACCTTGATGTAGGCTTTAGCCAAAAAACAACCACACCATTGAGGGTTAAATGCACTTGGTGACAGGCGCAGCTTGCCCCTGATGTAGTATATGGCCAAAAAATAAACAGACTATTGCTGGTTAAATGCACTTGGTGTGACAGCTTCACCCTGATGTAGGCTTTAGCCAAAAAACAACCACACCATTGAGGGTTAAATGCACTTGGTCGCAGCTTGGATGCACTTGGTCGCAGCACCGCACAAGACACAAAATGGCCGCCGATCACGCCAGAAAAAAGTGACTGACAAACGGTCTGGGCAGCCTAAAAACAGTGAGCAATTGAATTTCAGCAGCTCAATGATGCACAGCTGCAGATCGATCGATTAATCAAGTCCTTTGGAGGAGTTAATCTGCCTAATCTCGCCCTACTGTCGCAGCCGCAACCTCTCCCTACGCTAATCAGAGCAGAGTGACGGGCGGCGCTATGTGACTCCAGCTTAAATAGAGGCTGGATCACATGGTGCTCTGGCCAATCACAGCCATGCCAATAGTAGGCATGGCTGTGACGGCCTCTTGGGGCAAGTAGTATGACGCTTGTTGATTGGCTGCTTTGCAGCCTTTCAAAAAGCGCCAAGAAAGCGTCACAAAAGCGCCAAGAAAGCGACGAACACCGAATCCGAACCCGGACTTTTACGAAAATGTCCGGGTTCGGGTCCGTGTCACGGACACCACAAAATTCGGTACGAACCCGAACTATACAGTTCGAGTTCGCTCATCCCTACAGTACAGACCAAAAGTTTGGACACACCTTCTCATTCAAAGAGTTTTCTTTATTTTCATGACTATGAAGGCATCAAAACTATGAATTAACACATGTGGAATTATATACATAACAAAAAAGTGTAAAACAACAGAAAATATGTCATATTCTAGGTTCTTCAAAGTAGCCACCTTTTGCTTTGATTACTGCTTTGCACACTCTTGGCATTCTCTTGATGAGCTTCAAGAGGTAGTCACCTGAAATGGTCTTCCAACAGTCTTGAAGGAGTTCCCAGAGATGCTTAGCACTTGTTGGCCCTTTTGCCTTCACTCTGCGGTCCAGCTCACCAGAAACCATCTCGATTGGGTTCAGGTCCGGTGACTGTGGAGGCCAGGTCATCTGGCGCAGCACCCCATCACTCTCCTTCATGGTCAAATAGCCCTTACTTTCAAATTTTTCGCAATTTTTCGGACTGACTGACCTTCATTTCTTAAAGTAATGATAGCCACTTGTTTTTCTTTACTTAGCTGCTTTTTCTTGCCATAATACAAATTCTAACAGTCTATTCAGTAGGACTATCAGCTGTGTATCCACCTGACTTCTCCTTAACGCAACTGATGGTCCCAACCCCATTTATAAGGCAAGAAATCCCACTTATTAAACCTGTGAAGTGAAAACCATTTCAGGTGACTACCTCTTGAAGTTCATCAAGAGAATGCCAAGAGTGTGCAAAGCAGTAATCAAAGCAAAAGGTGGCTACTTTGAAGAACCTAGAGTATGACATATTTTCAGTTGTTTCACACTTTTTTGTTATGTATATAATTCCACATGTGTTAATTCATAGTTTTGATGCCTTCAGTGTGAATCTACAATTTTCATAGTCATGAAAATAAAGAAAACTCTTTGAATGAGAAGGTGTGTCCAAACTTTTGGTCTGTACTGTATGTTGAGAACCAGAGAAGTATATGCCACAGTATGGGTGAGTCTGGCCCAATGGGTTTGTTATTGGGATCTGTTGCATTTCTGGTTGATCGCTGTAATTTTTTCTATTTTTTAAATATTTTTTACATTTATTGACTTTAACCTATAGAATAAAGATGATATTTAGAGTATTTTTTTTTCTGCAGCGATGGATCCAATTTTTTGCCTTGATTACCTACATTTTTTTGTGATTACTAGAATATAATGTTGGTGATAGAGATGAGAGAGTGTCTAAAAAATTCGATTTGGCCGGTTCGCCGAATTTTTCGTAAAAAATTTGGTTAGATCCGAATTTATTTGTGGTGAATCGTTTTAAAAAACTTCTATTTCCTGGCTGCAGAGTAGTGTTGAGTGGCATAGGCTATATTCGTTTTCGCAATATTTTGCTAATTTTTTGCATAATATTGGCAATAAATCAGAGAATTCTAGAGTTCGTGATCTCCAGTCATTATTTTTGCGATTGTGCAAATCGCCACTAATGATGTGCATATTTTTTGCGCAATACATGCAACTTCACATTTTATCAGGTCTGAGTAGATATTACTGATTGGTGCACTAAGCATTGTTGTGACATCATAACACTATGTCTGTGGCAAGTATGTATGGACAGCAGAGAAACAGTAATTCCTATCACACTACCTAACACCCTGCACTGGAACCTATCAGCTACACTATATCACTATCTAACCTACACTAACTATCTCCCACTAACTATCTGTATTACATATATGAGCTAACTAACTAACTAATGTAATTAGATAAGGAAGAGGATCCAGATAAAAGCACAGAGCACAGCAATGTCACTGCTCTCTCTCACAGAACTGCAAAAAAAAAAAAACTGCAAAAAATGGATGCTGTGGAGTTTCTTATATAGTAAAGGGGTAGGCAACTTTCCTATTAGTTGCTAGGGATGTTGCTAAGCTCTGAAAAAGATATTGCAGCCTTCTCCTTGGCCACAAGCAAGAAGGGAGGTTACTGATGAAAAAAAAAATCTAGAATATTAGCAATTACGAAGATATTGCACTATATTCTACATCTTCTCGAATTATCAAAGTGCCGATATTCACAATAAAAAATTCACGATTAGAATATTCACGATCAACACTACTGCAGAAAGTCTTTATAGGGGTGTAGAACACTGTGCCTTGCAGTAACACACATAGTGAGTCTGCTGTAGTAGTGAAACAATACTGTATATCAGTATGTGTCACGGGTAATGGGGAGGGGATAACACCAGATAACACACAGAAGGAATAGACCGGAGTCTAGGCCGCAAAGCTAAGGGAGAGGGATGGTGACCTCCTAGGAATCCCTAGACCTCTCCCTGACTCCTGCCAGTATGAGTAGACCCTGAAGGTGGAAATACTCATACACCGGAACCTAAGTCCTGGAAACCCTGTAAGGCCCTAGAAGAGTTGGCAGGGAATGAGACTACTGTGTCCTTCCCAGATGAAGGAACCAGCGTCTCCCTGAGGCCTAGACAACAACACACACAAGCGAACAACAAAATGCAAAACCAAATGCACTTAGCTTAAAGAAGAATGGAGGAGCAGGAGATCCAAAGGAACAACACACCAGCTCAACCAACTCCAGCAGGAAATATCAACCGCATGGTATGAAGTGTGATACCAAACTAAATAGGAAAGCAGTAATGACCACAAGCTGCACCTGACAAGAGGTGTGGTCATTGCCAAACAAACACTGAGAATCAAGAGACGTGTTAACCTCACATGCAGTCAGTCTCTCAGATGTTCTAACCTCTGTCAGAGCAGGTACCGTGACAGTATGACATGCAGATGACAGGCGGCACTCTTAGAATCACTGCACACTTCACTTATTTGGGCAATCACGGGGCCAAAACTAACCAAATAACTCAACTGTGAACTCAGACTTACAGGTCAATGTTAGCGTCAAGAAGAAGCACACTCCTTTTACACCGGCAGCTGATTCCACATAGATGTCTACAGAACCTGTTCTATTAAATGCATATACAAGTAGAGCCCCCCAACAGAGTGGAGAGGGTGTCAGCAGTAAGTTTGTGTTGACGGCACTAATTATTTTGTCCTTCCTCTGATCCGTCAGAACATTTACCCCAAAAAACGGATCCTGTCTGTAAAGCATCCGCCTTCACTCAGTCAACATTTGGTCAGTAATCCGTCAGTACTGATAAAGCCCAAAAAAACAGGAGTGGATCCAAAACAGAGATGACACGTGAATGGAAGAGTGGCACAATAACAGGGTGTGGAAGTGGCGGCAGCATCAGCATAAGGTGGAGGCCACAGAGTGCCACAATGACAGTGTGGAGGTGGCAGCAGCAGCATCAGGAGGCCACAGAGTGGCACAATGACAAAGTGTGGAGGTCGCAGCAGTAGTATCAGGAGGAGGCCACAGGGTGGCACAATGACATTGTGGAGGTGGCAGCAACATCAGGAGGCCACAGAGTCTGGTTGTGAGTTGGTTTCTAGCACTGTTCAGACCTTGTTCACACACCACGGGTAGTTGAGTGGTAGTACCCCATGCTTGCTGAGACACCGTGATGTGGTGCATGAGGGGCTTCGATATGTTCCTGACTGGAGTATATTGGCTAAGTTCTCAGCTTTTAACATCGGCTCCAAGAATTAGCTAGTATAGTCAGTTGCGTATTATTTTGGTGCATTTTTTGTTGTGACTTTAGAACATATAACTGCACCGGTGAACGGCAAATATATTTTTCTTTTGCCACTAATACACAACAAAAAGGCTTTAGAACATATAACTGCACCACTGAACGGTAAATAATATAATTATAATTTTAATGTTGTTTACTTTTAAGAATTCATCTAAACCCTTTTTAAAACTGCCCACTGTTCCTGCTATGACCACGTCCTGAGGAAGTCTATTCCACATCTTCACAGTTCTTACAGTAAAGAAGCTTTGACGCTTCCAGAGACAAAACTTTTTTTTCTCCAATCGGAGGCAGCGCCCCCTTGTCTTTTGAGCGCATTTTACATGGAACAGTCTTTCACCGTATTTTTTGTATGGCCCATTTATATATTTGTATAGGTTAATCATGTCCCCCTTAGATTTCTCTTCTCAAAACAAAATAAATTACATTCTTTTAATCTTTATTCATAACTAAGACCCTCCATGCCCCTTATCATTTTAGTCGCTCTCCTCTGTACTTTTTCCAGATGCAGTGCGTCTTTTCTATGGACTGGTGCCCATATGCATATTCCAGATGAGACTGCACCAATGCTTTGTAAAGTGGCAATATTGCATCGCTGCCCCGCAAGTCCATGCTTCGTTTAATGCAAGACAATATCCTGGTGGCCTTAGAAGCAGCTGATTGACATTGTATGCTGTAATTTAATCTACCATCCACTGTCAGGTATATAAAGCAAATGCTTTATATATATATAAAAAAATAAAATTACGGATCAAAAGAAAAAATTTTCAAACGATATTGACCCACGAGATGGACATAGACATCTCCAAAAGAGTTCAATCGAGAACCTGATTATTTTGTGCAATCAGTAAAACAGGGTACAAGCGTCTATGCAAAAATATAATGGTTTATACAATAGTTTAAAATACAATCAAAAATAAATCAACTTAAATTTCAATAATATACAATGATATGCAGTACCCAGAATTCACCACTATATGGTACCAACAAAACACTACTCAACCAACACAAGAATATTATGCAATCCGGCTTTAAAATTGTGAGAGATATACAATCAATGGATTATGCAAAAAAACTCAATCAAGAAAATGACAGATACGAGCCCTTGCTCTGCCCAAAATAATGACAAATCTCAGATATGGGGTAGTATTGCACCAAACTTATAAATTATTTGCTGGATATCAAACTAGAGAATATAAAGATTACCAACAGAGAGTTTCTCTAATATTATCCCCTTTATTCAGTTATATGCATCATAACTGAAATCAGAGAAAACATTGATGTAGCAACTAACGTTACACGTCCGTAAATGAGCGGGTATCTGGCTAAGTATCAAGCTAATTAATTTAGAACAATACTACATAAAACAAAAATATACATTACCCAAGGGTCAAATGATGTGCAGAGTCTTGAGGCAGTCTGTTTACACTTATGAAAAAGCACAACACCACAAGGACACCCAAATCTTTCTCTATAAGTGACTCTCCCAGTTTTACATCACCTAGGACATATGAAGCAAAGAGATTATTACTACCAAGATGCATAACTTTACATTTGTCCACATTGAACCTCATTTGTCAAGTTGATGCCCATTCACTCAGAATGTTCAAGTCAGTTTAGACTGTACAGTTCTACATAACTTAGTATCATCTGCAAAAATAGAAATGGTGCTATTAATCTTGTCCTCAATATCATTAATAAATACAATAAATAATAAAAGGCCCAGCACTATACCTTGGGGTACACCACTTATCACCCAGGACCATACTGAATAGAAATCATTGACCACAACTTTCTGGACACGGTCCTTTAGCCAATTTTCAATCCAATTACAAACTATACTTTTCAAGCCTATAGGTTTATAATTACCTGTGAAGAACCTTGATCCTTTATTGAATATGGGCACCACGTTTGCCTTGCTCCGAACACTTGGTACTGTACCAGTACCTAGAGAATCTTTAAAAATTATTAACTGACTGAGAGATTCTCCCCCTTCTTTCAATTGAGCGTTCAGAGCCCCATTGATTAAAACTTCTGAGATGGCACTGTAACCAAATATCCACTATGTCAAAATTTTCCTGAAGGTGCAGTTAGTCTTTAAAATAGAATGTCCCTTTAATTCTTGCACATTTTCAACACTTGCTGCACAGTAAAATAGGTTTTTATTTGTAAAATCTTTATCATCTGAATGACGATTCCTGTATAAGATGATGTACGGGAGGCAGAACACAGAAGAATTGCAAAGTGGATAATTAACTATTTGTAACGTAGCCCTTCCATGTAATTTTTTTTTTTTTAGGATAATAAAATTGAAGCGTAATATTGAATGAAGCTGCAAAATACAAAGCGATCGATACTAAGAGCTCGGTATAATGTTTTTAAGTTTCAGAAAGAATTCCTGGAGCGCAAATAAAACAGAATTATTATTCTCAAAGGAAACAAAAAGCAGCACAAGTATAGTTTTCCATAAACCCGAGCTGTCGTTAAATGGAGGACAAGAATTGCGCAAGTAGAAATAGAATGGAAAAAAAATCGCTGTAGGAATTACCAAAGGGGAGAAACAGCTGTTTTTATCACAATTTGTATTATAGGCATGTAGCATGGACAGGCATGTAATAGTCTTTCCTTCACCTTGGGCAAAGGATCTACTTGCTGCCTTTGCCCTTTATCTAAATACCCAGGCTAATGTATTGGGGCTTGTTGGCACCCCACCCTCCAGAAAACCTTCACAGGGTACACATGTGTCTTCAGCCCTTTCCATGGCTACACCCCATGTAAGGTCTAGTAGCTAACATATCATCTAAGCCAGTGTTCCAAAATTCCTTGGGTTTTAATCTGGCAATTACAGACAAAACGTAAACCAAATGTTCTATGATGCCAATATAACAACATCGCCTGGTCGAGTTGCCAAACCTTTCACCATTGTGCCTAATTAAGGATTGTAAAACTGTCACAACCAGACAGCTGAGAAGCTCTGACAGAGGCCTTTCAGAACCTCCTCCTTGAGTTCTGTGTTGTGGTATTCAGCTCCTCCTCTCATTAGCGTCTCTCAGCTGTTATGTGTTGGACTAATTGTTTCCCTTTAAATTCTTCCCCAGAATGCTTTTCTGGGCGGCTTATATTTCTTCCTGGAGTATGTGTGCATGCCCATCTGGTTCTCCTCTCCTCTACAAAGTTAAGTGTTATACTGTTATCTGTTATTTTCTGTTTGCTGGATCCCAGGTGACCCTGACTCCCTCCGTGTCTGGTGTAGGGAGCCGGTGGTCGTGTCCCCTCACTATTGCAGGGTGCTCAGGGATTATATAGTCAAGGTACGTGGATATGCATACCTCCACCATTCGGATCTATGCATAGGCTGAGCAGCCAGGGAAAGTCCCAGGTCTTCTACAGGGGTTCCCCTTTTGTTCCTTAGCTTCTGGATCCAGCGAGTCATTTATGCATGTTGTTTTGCCTTGTTTCCTGTACACCGTCCGTGACAAAAACAAAACCCAGTTCCAGCACCGGAGGGAATTAGAATCCAGCTTTATTGGGGTCAAGTTAAAAATATTGTGTGTAGTGCATATCCACAGACATTAGAAAACTGCTTACACATTTCAAGCCCTTCTTTTAGTAACATAGTACATAAGGCCAAAAAAAGACATTTGTCCATCCAGTTCGGCCTGTTATCCTGCAAGTTGATCCAGAGGAAGGCAAAAAAAAAAAAACCTGTGAGGTAGAAGCAAATTTTCCCTACTTTAGGGGAATAAATAATTCCTTCCCGACTCCAATCAGGCAATCAGAATAACTCCCTGGATCAACGACCCCTCTCTAGTAGCTATAGCCTGTAATATTATTACACTCCAGAAATACATCCAGGGCCCTCTTGAATTCCTTTATTGTACTCATCATCACCACCTCCTCAGGCATGGGACAGATCTCTGTACTGACCCCTGATATATTTATACATAGTAATTAGATCTCCCCTCAGTAGTCTTTTTTCTAAAGGCTTTTTCGCATAGCGATGCTAAGCCTATAACTAAGATCCCGAGAAAAGAAGGCTCAAAATACATAAGCACTTGCCTGATGACTGTGGATCCTGATGACTGTGGATGTGCATCAAACAGTTTTTATTTGAACTGTTTTTATTTGGAGTGTGAGCAGCAAGTCAGAGGAGGCTGGCTGTACATAAAAACACAAACTGGAGCAAAGTGCCTCCAGCTCAGCAACCCTCTCCCAGCCTGCAGTATATAACAAGTAAGATATTGTGAATTTAGGAAAGGGTGGGTTACAGTCACCCAAGGATTTAAACCTTGGTCCAAATTTGTGTTGGATTTTGTGTTGTGTTTCTAATAAGCCTTATTTAATCTAAGGTTTATATCGGCATTTTGTTTTTTGTAGTTCTGCTCTAACATGGGAGCAGTACAACGAAAATACCTGAATTGCTGACACCCTGCCCCAAAGAACCTGTACAGTGCCAGATGGGACCCATTAAATCACTTTTGGTGTCTTTTTTGCCATTTTGGTATCGCTGTATCATATGGCGTCACGAGTGAAAGCCATAAAGGCAAAAAAGTGCCCAATGTCAAACTTCATGTTTTTTTACCACATACCCCACACAAAAAATAGAATAAAAAGTGATCAAAAAGGTGTATGTATGCAAAAATGGTAAAAAAAAAAAAAACTGTGAGTAGAAATGAGGGACTGAATCACCAGGTAGGTAAAAAAGAGTAATTCACATACTGTATATCCACTCTGTAGCATGCATCTATAATACATGCCGTTTCACTGTCGTGTGCATTGTGCAAAATGTAAAAAGGTGGCCCACTGGAGACTTTATCACCCAAGGGCCCACATGAACCTGGAGCTGGCCTTGCCTCCATATAATCCTGTCTCTGATCTCCATAGGCAGTTCTTTCCTCCTCATGGCTTGGTTTTGTATTGTCAGCTATGACATCTTATATACACTGAACAAAAATATAAACACAACACTTTCGGTTTTGGTCCCATTTTGCATGAGCTGAACTCTGAAGATCTGAAACATTTTCTACATACACAAAAGACCCATTATTGTTCACAAATCTGTCTAAATCTGTGTTAGTGAGCACTTCTCCTTTGCCGAGATAATCCATCCCACCTCACAGTTGTGGCATATCAAGCTGCTGATTAGACAACATGAATATTGCACAGGTGTGCCTTAGATTGCCCACAATAAAATGCCACTCTGAAATGTGAAGTTTGATCACACAGCATAATGCCACAGATGTCGCAATGTTTGAGGGAGCGCTTGCGATGCATGCTGACTGCAGGAATGTCTACAAGAGCTGTTGCCCGTGCAATGCATGTTAATTTCTCTACCATAAGGCGTTTCAGAGAATTTGGCAGTACATCCAACCGGCCTCACAACCGCAGACCACGTTTAACCACACCAGCCCAGGACCTCTACATCAGGGCCGGACTAGGGATAAAAACCAGCCCTGGAAAAAGTTGCATACCAGCCCCACAGCATTGCGTCATTATTTACTTGTTTATAAAAGGGGAAAGCATTCATTTTAAAACACGTTTGTAAACACGAATATGAACTTTGCCCCACAATAGCTCTTTTGTAGAACCCCATTGTTCATATTATCACCGTAGACCAGCTTTTCCCTGCCAGGATGCCTCCAGCTGTTGCAAAACTACAACTCTCAGCATGCCCAGGCAGTGTTTGGCTGTCAGGGCATGTTGGGAAATGTAGTTTTGCAACTGCTGGAGGCATCCTGGTAGGGAAACACCACAGTAGCCCATTATCCCATCCAATTCGGTCAGAACTAAGAATAATCAAAGAACTTTACTTTAAAGTAGAGGTGGGACGAATCAATTTTTTTTCGAATCCGAATTTGAATCCAAAAAGGTTCTCGAATCTCTCGAATCTTTTGAATCTCGAATCCTGTACACACGAATTGTGTGAACGGTGTAAGAAACAAAGTGATCCAAACTCAATATTTTTTTAATATGAAAAAATAAAGAGTCCTTTTTTAACAAAGTATTTGTGTCACAGTCGTTACCTCTGGCTGTGACCTTCTGTCTATGCTCCCGCTGCAGCTCCGTTCCTGTGTGGTTTGTGATTATTTATGGGTTAACTCCCCTGTGTTCCTATCTGACGTTAATCCTCTCTGTCTGCTCCATGGGCGTGGCCTCTCTGCTGCACCCATGGAACCTGTATATAAGGCTTCATGCACACGACCGTTGTGTGCATCCGTGGCCGTTGTGCCGTTTTCCGTTCCGTGGAAAAATCGGAAAATGCACCGTTTTGCAGCCGCATCCGTGATCCGTGTTTCCTGTCCGGCAAAAAAATATGACCTGTCCTATTTTTTTGAAGGACAACGGTTCACGGGCCCATTCAAGTAAATTGGCCCTAGCTCTGCTTGAGTAGATGTGTTTTTAGGGCACATGGACTGCCAGAAGATTTAGTAGAAAATGTATTAAGAAGTCTGCTCTTCTTAATAAATTTTGCATATCTCACTCCAGCGTCCTTTGGGTTAAGAGCAGTATATGAGATGTCATTCTTAATCAAACCCATGACTAGGTTCTTCTGTAGTGTCCTAGTGCCTCTACTACTAGTGTGTAAAAAGTTCAAGATTTGTGCTGTTCGACATGTTCTAATATGTTCCATTTTTTGCAGGAACATGATCCATTGATAAATACTATTTTTGTACAATTGTATATTTGAGTTATTTGTTGAACTTTATCTCAGTCTCCTGCTCATCATTTGCACACTAACATCAAGGACAACTATCTTCTACCAGCTAAGAGACGCTATGCAGGGTGTGCCCTGGAGTGAACTACTATTCATCCAAGTGCAACCACCTGATTACTGCACTAGCCCTAGGAGCAAAGGAGGTTTGGTGGAGGAAATCCCAGCCACCAACATCCTGACCACTACTGCACGTATCCCTTCACACACCCTGGACTGCTGCACTGGGAAGTATAGTTCATTTGTGACAGACACAGCCCATGGACAGGCACAGGACTAAATTCAGACAATCTTCATACAATTCCTTTATTTCTAAAATCAAATATCCATGTCATATATAATACTTTTTGATATACTAATTATGCTACCATTTAGGAACCTTTATACCAACGCTATTTTTTTAGGCTGGGGACTAAGCAGAGTTAAAAACAACTTGCATTGACATTTTTAAGTTAATCAGACAGTTGTTTGGCTGGCACAATATTAATATATTTGGCTTACTGAAGCCTAGCTTCTAATAAGCATTTTCAAAGCTGACATTATCTGCAGTAAATCTTAAATACTCCCTATATAATAGACTTATAAATAGATCATATTTCCGCTCAATGCTTAGTACACACAACTCTTGGGGGACGATCAAACTAAATATACTCGTTGATTTCATGAACTTTCCAACTTGCTCACTTACTTAATGGGTTTTGAAAACTTGTGTTTTATGGCTACTGTATGTATAATAAAAAAAGAAATTTAAGTTCTCGAGTGTAGAAAACTCAGCTCAGTGCATATAAATATTTCTGGCCACAAATCTTTTTATGCATTTTTCACCATGTTTCAGCACTTTGGGAACTCTTGGCTGAATAATAAATAAAGAATAAGAGAAATAATTTGATATATGTTGAATATAGTGGTTGTAGTGGGGAACATTTTGCTCGGTAAATAATAGGGTAGTAATGTTGTCAATGTTGTGCCTTGGGGCATTTTTTTGTTTGGAGGGGGAAGGTGGTAGAATAATTTTTCATCAAAGGTAAAGCTAATTCTGAATACACAGCAAGCTCACGCATCATATTCAATAGATCAGTTTCCATTGCATTAGCTTTATCTCGTTTAATTCACCTCAAATATCTTAACTAATTATGTTATCTTAAAAAAAAAAACATTGAAAAGCAATTGCTTAACGCATTTAGTTGCATTTAGTTTAGATAGCATGTCTCATAAAGCATGTGTGTTAACCCTGCTACATCTGTAGATTATCCTAAAATATATTTTCTTCATAGCAAATATGCCTTAGGTTTATGCCTTAAAGACAAGCATAGCTAACCAGAATTAAAGCAACCAATGTTACAACCAAAAAGCAAATAGGCTAACCAAGAATGATACCACAGGGCAAGAACAAGAAGAACTCTGAGGGTCAAAATCAGGAGTCATGTTGGAAACACCATAGATGTAAGGTTCAAGCCCTGAGGTAACTCAAAACTCTTGGACTCCAATACAAATATGTAACTCCTGCCTATTATGTGCCATTTATATTACTGGCATCTCCTTAGGTAACAAAATAACCTTTAGGTGATTCCCTCAGGTGCCAGGGCCCATTTAAAAGTGATACCTCTGCACCACTAATAACTATCCCTCTGCTCAACGAACAATTTATAGGGAAAGTGCAGGAGATTGTTGGCAGGATCACCACACTTTTCTTTGCTCAGTAAATCCAGGGAAGTTCCATATATAAGCCAACAGAAACTCTCATTAACAAAGACAAGCCTGTAAGAGATGAGTAAAGTTAGAAAAATTTGATTCGGCTGCTTCGTCAAACTTTAACAAGGAATTTGATTTGTTACAAATTACTTTGTCACAAATCAATGTCTATTGTATGGAGTGGTCACAATGACAGGTCTTACCGCCCCCCTCCCCACCCCATCATTTAACCTCCCAGATGCAGTGTTAAAAGTTACTTGCAGCATCTGTGACTCACATTAAACTGTTCAGAAGTTAATCAGGGGTTAAAAAAAATATTCTCACCTCATCCACTTTTTTACAGAGAGGCCATCTGCTCTTTTCTTGATTAAAGAAAACCCGCCAAAAGATCTGCGGCGAGGATGATGATGTCACCACCACCTGGGCCCAGCGTGATCATGTAGTTAGGTCTTCACTCTTGCCGCAGGTCCTTTGGCAGATTTTCTTCAATCAAGATGGGAGCAGACAGCTTCTCCTGGAGCAAGTGGATGAGGAGACTATAATTTTTTTAATTTTCAGTCACCATTTTAGAAAAAATTCTTCGTTACCACGAAACGCAAGTAAATTCGGCTTTGTGGTAAATCTAATTTTTCCTGAAATTTGGATCAAAGTCCACTTTGGATACTTGTATTCACTTAACATTGCTATTCATACTCATGAGGTGCCTGTCTGGTCATCCATACCTAAGCATACTCAGATGCTTTCTGAAAGGGGAGAGGGGACCTAAGTTGCTGCTTAACAACTCTTATCCCTCATAGAAGAAAGAGATTAGACATGTCGAAACCCAGCAGCCCCATCCTTATCTCCCCCAACATCTGCTAACAAGGAGAGTCAAGTCCTCGCCAAGATCAGAAGGTCCAGCCAACAGACATAGTCAATAGTTTGAATGACCAACTTTAGATGAGTGAATAAAAATGAGTATTGCCCAGATCTTTATCTCACAATACTTGGTAATAATGACTAGCAAATTCAAAGTCTGGTAAAATATAATTACAATTGCTTTCTTTATTTGAGCCTGAATGTTGAATGTAATATATAGGCTACTACAAGATGTCAGGGAATGTCCAGCAATTAATCTTTTGCAACTTAAGTTGATAAATCAATAGAGGGAAATCCCTTTGAGATGACCACCCAAAATTGCATAGCAAAAATGGTGTCTAGAGTAGTGGTCTACTAAAAGACGTTGGTTAATATGCATTGCATGTACAGGTGGTCTTCTTGGTCTTCTCAGAGAGGTGTTATATTGGACTCAAGACTATATGCTCCTTTAACCATTGTTTCCAAATTAAGTCTTTAATGAATCCAGGTGAAGTCTTGAGGACTATTGAACCAAATTAAATCCTCTCTGCAACAATAAAATAATCCTTGAGAAATGGACTATTGGGGCTTATGAGTTGGGAAGCAATGTTATAGGATATAGGTCATTCTTTATAAGAAGCCAAATATGACTAAATGATTAGAAAAAAAATACGCCTGAGATTTTCACTGTTCTCATTTCTGCTTCATCTTTGATACAGCTGCTAAAAGGGTTTTGACACAGCATAAAAGAACAAGATTCTGTTGCTTAGAGCTATGATTGACAGTGTGTCACAAAAGTCTAGTAAACGGTCTAAGGAGAATTATTCACTCTTGTGTATAAAGTTGACTTCGGTGCAAAAGAAACCTTCAGACTGAGAGAATTGATCTCCTAGCCGCCCGCCCGACCTCCATGCCAGTAAGAGGACCAATATTGTTTGATACAGCTTGAATTATTAATTTCCGTCCACGATCCATCATTCCGTTCTTTTTAGAAGGTCAAAACTGAGATGTATTTTTGTGTTAGCAAGTATAGAAAATATTTATGCCTGACAAAGACTTCCTGACACGGGTTTCAGGCGAATGCGACACATTTTGAAAAGTGGTGATTGTTAACAAATTTGAAAATCTCAAAATCAAGATTAAGAAAAGTAAGTGTTTTCCATTTATTTACCGTACCTTGTAGCTATTACATAATTTTATATTTTTGATAGTACCTCATCAAAGGTTTGACATGCTGCACCTTGTCATATTCCCATAATAAGATACATGTATCTAATAGGGGACAACCAGCATGATGGTTTAAGACCATAGACCATAGTGATGGCCTATCAGTGGAGCATTGGTGATCTTGGGTGAATACCCCATTTAACTGTATCTGCATTCACAGGACGCCAATGTAGTTGAACTCTATGGTGATATGTTCCATGCCCTACCATTCACCATCTTGTAGGCTGCATTAGGAATTGCATCAGGACACTTTCTGGGTAGAGATTTGGATGCCACGCTTGTCGGGGGATATGGTGGCACAATGCTAGACTTTGTATGTTGGACACTTAGTGGGCATCATACTTCATAAGAGGGAGCATGATTACTTATTTAAGAGGCACTTACTTATTAAGGAGGTATTATTACATATCAAGGGGGCACTTAGGGAGCATTATTAAGTGGCAACTTTGAGGGTATTATAGCTTTTTAAAGGGCATCTATTCCATGTGTGCTTGGCAGCTGCAGCATCTGTGTTGGTCTCATGTTCATATGTGCCTACATTGCTGACAAAAATTGTGTTTTAATATATGCAAATTAGCCTTTAGGAGTATCCAGGACATTACCATTAAACCTAGAGGCTCAGCTTTCTCGGCTTAGCCCTCTGCACTTTGCAAGGTAGTGAAAACACCATAATGCCAATCAAAGTGGAGAGGGCACAGCAGTTGCAGAAAGAGCTAAGCCTCTAAGTGAAATGGCAACATCCCCATTGCTCCTAGAGGTATGTAGTTCTGTATTTTGCCCATATGTTTGGTAGCGCTGAATGTAATTTAAATAGCAATAGTCCATCCTGGGTCCTAATGTTGTGTCTTGTCATTTTGACATGCTGATTCATGCTGATTTGACATGAGATTATTTTTGTCAAATCTGAAGGAACTGCTTAGCAGAGAACAAGAAAGTGGCGTGAGAATAAGCTTAACATTTATCACTGTTCACTACCTCGGTTCAGATTTCTTGTCATTGAAGGGTACTTGGTGTGAAAAGGTTAAATACCACTGGGTTAAAAGACAGAGAATAAGGCATCTGCCACCCAAAAGTGATATTTGTTTTTACTTTTTAAATTTAAAAATATTCAACAGTATAGGTTGGTTTTAAACAGGCTGTTTTACCACCGGCTTCCATCCATTTCCCCATACCTATACATATATCACTGTCACTTTAACATTACTAAAGCTGTCTTGGTGTTAAAGAGTCTAAAAGGGGTTGAAAACATTTCTAGGAGACCTCAGAGTGTCATATACAAAGTTTCACATCAATTGGGACACTTTTAAATTTATTCGGATGGGAACAAATCTGATGACCAATTTCTGCGAATCAAACCCCAAAACAAATTTCAAGATATTTCTGATCTCTAGGAATCAGAATTAGTTTCCGACTTCTGCAAGGAGTGTAATATCAAGACTTAGGACCAGATTGATCGATCACTTTACCTACTCACTCATTTATATATATATAAATATATCTTTACCGACTTTTATCGATGTACCAGGCTGAAGCCGTTGTTTCTGTACTTTGTTTTACTGTTCAACATCTTCGAGAGCTTTCGCCTTATCGCACCTCTGTAATGGTCCCACTAAGTGGAAGCACACCTTATAATCAAGTCTGGGATAGTGCTGCATTAAGATTCAGCAGCGCTTCTTATCACAGCTGAACTGTTTAAATGACCTAGTTGTACAGTATCTCTTCTGTGAGGTGCTGAAGGGCGGTTATAAATGCAGAATGGTGGCGGGTAATAAAAACATAATGGTATTTACCACCTACAGTACCAACAGCGATGCTCAGGATACTTTGCTTTAACTCTTCTAATCCAACGACATGCTGAGAAGGACAAACTACACCATCCATGGGCTAATGTACCTGCTGTTAAGATATATGTCGAGGCTGCTCCTCTCCTACAGTGCAAAGGATTTGCATTATGAGTAGGGATGAGCGAACTCGAACTGTATAGTTCGGGTTCGTACCGAATTTTCGGGGTGTCCGTGACACGGACCCGAACCCGGACATTTTCGTAAAAGTCCGGGTTCGGGTTCGGTGTTCGTCGCTTTCTTCGCGCTTTTGTGACGCTTTCTTGGCGCTTTTTGAAAGGCTGCAAAGCAGCCAATCAACAAGCGTCATACTACTTGCCCCAAGAGGCCATCACAGCCATGCCTACTATTGGCATGGCTGTGATTGGCCAGAGCACCATGTGACCCAGCCTCTATTTAAGCTGGAGTCACATAGCGCCGCCCGTCACTCTGCTCTGATTAGCGTAGGGAGAGGTTGCGGCTGCGACAGTAGGGCGAGATTAGGCAGATTAACTCCTCCAAAGGACTTGATTAACTGATCGATCTGCAGCTGTGGATCATTGAGCTGCTGATCCTCAATTGCTCACTGTTTTTAGGCTGCACAGACCGTTTGTCAGTCTCATTTTTCTGGGGTGATCGGCGGCCATTTTGTGTCTTGTGGTGCGCCAGCACAAGCTGCGACCAAGTGCATTTAACCCTCAATGGTGTGGTTGTTTTTTGGCTAAAGCCTACATCAGGGTGAAGCTGTCACACCAAGTGCATTTAACCAGCAATAGTCTGTTCATTTTTTGGCCATATACAAAATCAGGGGCAAGCTGCGCCTGTCACCAAGTGCATTTAACCCTCAATGGTGTGGTTGTTTTTTGGCTAAAGCCTACATCAGGGTGAAGCTGTCACACCAAGTGCATTTAACCAGCAATAGTCTGTTCATTTTTTGGCCATATACAAAATCAGGGGCAAGCTGCGCCTGTCACCAAGTGCATTTAACCCTCAATGGTGTGGTTGTTTTTTGGCTAAAGCCTACATCAGGGTGAAGCTGTCACACCAAGTGCATTTAACCAGCAATAGTCTGTTCATTTTTTGGCCATATACAAAATCAGGGGCAAGCTGCGCCTGTCACCAAGTGCATTTAACCCTCAATGGTGTGGTTGTTTTTTGGCTAAAGCCTACATCAGGGTGAAGCTGTCACACCAAGTGCATTTAACCAGCAATAGTCTGTTCATTTTTTGGCCATATCCCAGTCTAATTCTGTCACTAAATCCATACCGGTCACCCAGCGCCTAAATACTAGGCCTCAAATTTATATCCAGCTAAATCTGTCCCTAGTGCTGTAGCTGGGCGAGTTATTTAGTGTCCGTTCAAGCACATTTCTTGTTCTGGGTTGAAATACAATTCCCAATTTAGCAATTTCATAATTTAGTGGTTCCTGCTATATCAGAGCTCTTTGAAATCTATCCCAAAAAGGGTATATAATATTGAAGGTGCACATAGGGTCATTCAGAGTAACTTCACACACACCCGCTACTGTGTATTTCCAAGTCTAATTCTGTCACTAAATCCATACCGGTGACCCAGCGCCTAAATACTAGGCCTCAAATTTAATTCCCTCTAAATCTCTCGTTACCCACCGCTGTACTGTTGTTGCTGGGCAAGATATTTAGTGTCCGTCAAAGCACATTTTTTGTTCTGGGTTGAAGTACAATTCCCAATTTAGCAATTTCATAATTTAGTGGTTTCTGCTATATCAGAGCTATTTGAAATCTATCCCAAAAAGGGTATATAATATTGAAGGTGCACATAGGGTCATTCAGAATAACTTCACACACACCCGCTACTGTGTATTTCCAAGTCTAATTCTGTCACTAAACCCATACCTGTCACCCAGCGCCTAAATACTAGGCCTCAAATTTAAATCCCTCTAAATCTCTCGTTACCGTTGTCCTGTTGTAGCTGGGAAAGTTATTTAGTGCCCGTCAAAGCACATTTTTTGTTCTGGGTTGAAGTACAATTCCCAATTTAGCAATTTCATAATTTAGTGGTTCCTGCTATATCAGAGCTATTTGAAATCTATCCCAAAAAGGGTATATAATATTGAAGGTGCACATAGGGTCATTCAGAATAACTTCACACACACGCTTCTGTGCATTTCCAAGTCTAATTCTGTCACTAAATCCATACCGGTGACCCAGCGCCTAAATACTAGGCCTCAAATTTAATTCCCTCTAAATCTCTCGTTACCCACCGCTGTACTGTTGTTGCTGGGCAAGATATTTAGTGTCCGTCAAAGCACATTTTTTGTTCTGGGTTGAAGTACAATTCCCAATTTAGCAATTTCATAATTTAGTGGTTTCTGCTATATCAGAGCTATTTGAAATCTATCCCTAAAAGGGTATATAATATTGAAGGTGCACATAGGGTCATTCAGAATAACTTCACACACACCCGCTACTGTGTATTTCCAAGTCTAATTCTGTCACTAAATCCATACCGGTGACCCAGCGCCTAAATACTAGGCCTCAAATTTAATTCCCTCTAAATCTCTCGTTACCCACCGGTGTACTGTTGTTGCTGGGCAAGATATTTAGTGTCCGTCAAAGCACATTTTTTGTTCTGGGTTGAAGTACAATTCCCAATTTAGCAATTTCATAATTTAGTGGTTTCTGCTATATCAGAGCTATTTGAAATCTATCCCTAAAAGGGTATATAATATTGAAGGTGCACATAGGGTCATTCAGAATAACTTCACACACACCCGCTACTGTGTATTTCCAAGTCTAATTCTGTCACTAAATCCATACCGGTGACCCAGCGCCTAAATACTAGGCCTCAAATTTAATCCCTCTAAATCTCTCGTTACCACCGTTGTACTGTTGTAGCTGGGCAAGATATTTAGTGTCCGTCAAAGCACATTTTTTGTTCTGGGTTGAAGTACAATTCCCAATTTAGCAATTTCATAATTTAGTGGTTTCTGCTATATCAGAGCTATTTGAAATCTATCCCTAAAAGGGTATATAATATTGAAGGTGCACATAGGGTCATTCAGAATAACTTCACACACACCGCTTCTGTGCATTTCCAAGTCTAATTCTGTCACTAAATCCATACCGGTGACCCAGCGCCTAAATACTAGGCCTCAAATTTAATTCCCTCTAAATCTCTCGTTACCCACCGCTGTACTGTTGTTGCTGGGCAAGATATTTAGTGTCCGTCAAAGCACATTTTTTGTTCTGGGTTGAAGTACAATTCCCAATTTAGCAATTTCATAATTTAGTGGTTTCTGCTATATCAGAGCTATTTGAAATCTATCCCTAAAAGGGTATATAATATTGAAGGTGCACATAGGGTCATTCAGAATAACTTCACACACACCGCTACTGTGTATTTCCAAGTCTAATTCTGTCACTAAATCCATACCGGTGACCCAGCGCCTAAATACTAGGCCTCAAATTTAATCCCTCTAAATCTCTCGTTACCCACCGCTGTACTGTTGTTGCTGGGCAAGATATTTAGTGTCCGTCAAAGCACATTTTTTGTTCTGGGTTGAAGTACAATTCCCAATTTAGCAATTTCATAATTTAGTGGTTTCTGCTATATCAGAGCTATTTGAAATCTATCCCTAAAAGGGTATATAATATTGAAGGTGCACATAGGGTCATTCAGAATAACTTCACACACACGCTTCTGTGCATTTCCAAGTCTAATTCTGTCACTAAATCCATACCGGTGACCCAGCGCCTAAATACTAGGCCTCAAATTTAAATCCCTCTAAATCTCTCGTTACCCACCGCTGTACTGTTGTTGCTGGGCAAGATATTTAGTGTCCGTCAAAGCACATTTTTTGTTCTGGGTTGAAGTACAATTCCCAATTTAGCAATTTCATAATTTAGTGGTTTCTGCTATATCAGAGCTATTTGAAATCTATCCCAAAAGGGTATATAATATTGAAGGTGCACATAGGGTCATTCAGAATAACTTCACACACACCGCTTCTGTGCATTTCCAAGTCTAATTCTGTCACTAAATCCATACCGGTGACCCAGCGCCTAAATACTAGGCCTCAAATTTAAATCCCTCTAAATCTCTCGTTACCCACCGCTGTACTGTTGTTGCTGGGCAAGATATTTAGTGTCCGTCAAAGCACATTTTTTGTTCTGGGTTGAAGTACAATTCCCAATTTAGCAATTTCATAATTTAGTGGTTTCTGCTATATCAGAGCTATTTGAAATCTATCCCTAAAAGGGTATATAATATTGAAGGTGCACATAGGGTCATTCAGAATAACTTCACACACACCGCTTCTGTGCATTTCCAAGTCTAATTCTGTCACTAAATCCATACCGGTGACCCAGCGCCTAAATACTAGGCCTCAAATTTAAATCCCTCTAAATCTCTCGTTACCCACCGCTGTACTGTTGTTGCTGGGCAAGATATTTAGTGTCCGTCAAAGCACATTTTTTGTTCTGGGTTGAAGTACAATTCCCAATTTAGCAATTTCATAATTTAGTGGTTTCTGCTATATCAGAGCTATTTGAAATCTATCCCTAAAAGGGTATATAATATTGAAGGTGCACATAGGGTCATTCAGAATAACTTCACACACACGCTTCTGTGCATTTCCAAGTCTAATTCTGTCACTAAATCCATACCGGTGACCCAGCGCCTAAATACTAGGCCTCAAATTTAAATCCCTCTAAATCTCTCGTTACCCACCGCTGTACTGTTGTTGCTGGGCAAGATATTTAGTGTCCGTCAAAGCACATTTTTTGTTCTGGGTTGAAGTACAATTCCCAATTTAGCAATTTCATAATTTAGTGGTTTCTGCTATATCAGAGCTATTTGAAATCTATCCCTAAAAGGGTATATAATATTGAAGGTGCACATAGGGTCATTCAGAATAACTTCACACACACGCTTCTGTGCATTTCCAAGTCTAATTCTGTCACTAAATCCATACCGGTCACCCAGCGCCTAAATACTAGGCCTCAAATTTATATCCCGCTGAATTTGAATACAATACATTGGGCCAAATAATATATTTGTTGTTGTGGTGAACCATAACAATGAGAAAAACATCTAGTAAGGGACGCGGACGTGGACATGGTCGTGGTGGTGTTAGTGGACCCTCTGGTGCTGGGAGAGGACGTGGCCGTTCTGCCACATCCACACGTCCTAGTGTACCAACTACCTCAGGTCCCAGTAGCCGCCAGAATTTACAGCGATATATGGTGGGGCCCAATGCCGTTCTAAGGATGGTAAGGCCTGAGCAGGTACAGGCATTAGTCAATTGGGTGGCCGACAGTGGATCCAGCACGTTCACATTATCTCCCACCCAGTCTTCTGCAGAAAGCGCACAGATGGCGCCTGAAAACCAACCCCATCAGTCTGTCACATCACCCCCATGCATACCAGGGAAACTGTCTCAGCCTCAAGTTATGCAGCAGTCTCTTATGCTGTTTGAAGACTCCGCTGGCAGGGTTTCCCAAGGGCATCCACCTAGCCCTTCCCCAGCGGTGAAAGACATAGAATGCACTGACGCACAACCACTTATGTTTCCTGATGATGAGGACATGGGAATACCACCTCAGCATGTCTCTGATGATGACGAAACACAGGTGCCAACTGCTGCGTCTTTCTGCAGTGTGCAGACTGAACAGGAGGTCAGGGATCAAGACTGGGTGGAAGACGATGCAGGGGACGATGAGGTCCTAGACCCCACATGGAATGAAGGTCGTGCCACTGACTTTCACAGTTCGGAGGAAGAGGCAGTGGTGAGACCGAGCCAACAGCGTAGCAAAAGAGGGAGCAGTGGGCAAAAGCAGAACACCCGCCGCCAAGAGACTCCGCCTGCTACTGACCGCCGCCATCTGGGACCGAGCACCCCAAAGGCAGCTTCAAGGAGTTCCCTGGCATGGCACTTCTTCAAACAATGTGCTGACGACAAGACCCGAGTGGTTTGCACGCTGTGCCATCAGAGCCTGAAGCGAGGCATTAACGTTCTGAACCTGAGCACAACCTGCATGACCAGGCACCTGCATGCAAAGCATGAACTGCAGTGGAGTAAACACCTTAAAACCAAGGAAGTCACTCAGGCTCCCCCTGCTACCTCTTCTGCTGCTGCCGCCTCGGCCTATTCTGCTGCTGCCGCCTCGGCCTCTTCCTCCGCCTCTGGAGGAACGTTGGCACCTGCCGCCCAGCAAACAGGGGATGTACCACCAACACCACCACCACCACCTCCGTCACCAAGCGTCTCAACCATGTCACACGCCAGCGTTCAGCTCTCCATCTCACAAACATTTGATAGAAAGCGTAAATTCCCACCTAGCCACCCTCGATCCCTGGCCCTGAATGCCAGCATTTCTAAACTACTGGCCTATGAAATGCTGTCATTTAGGCTGGTGGACACAGACAGCTTCAAACAGCTCATGTCGCTTGCTGTCCCACAGTATGTTGTTCCCAGCCGGCACTACTTCTCCAAGAGAGCCGTGCCTTCCCTGCACAACCAAGTATCCGATAAAATCAAGTGTGCACTGCGCAACGCCATCTGTAGCAAGGTCCACCTAACCACAGATACGTGGACCAGTAAGCACGGCCAGGGACGCTATATCTCCCTAACTGCACACTGGGTAAATGTAGTGGCAGCTGGGCCCCAGGCGGAGAGCTGTTTGGCGCACGTCCTGCCGCCGCCAAGGATCGCAGGGCAACATTCTTTGCCTCCTGTTGCCACCTCCTCCTTCTCGGCTTCCTCCTCCTCTTCTTCCACCTGCTCATCCAGTCAGCCACACACCTTCACCACCAACTTCAGCACAGCCCGGGGTAAACGTCAGCAGGCCATTCTGAAACTCATATGTTTGGGGGACAGGCCCCACACCGCACAGGAGTTGTGGCGGGGTATTGAACAACAGACCGACGAGTGGTTGCTGCCGGTGAGCCTCAAGCCCGGCCTGGTGGTGTGTGATAATGGGCGAAATCTCGTTGCAGCTCTGGGACTAGCCAATTTGACGCACATCCCTTGCTTGGCGCATGTGCTGAATTTGGTGGTGCAGAAGTTCATTCACAACTACCCCGACATGTCAGAGCTGCTGCATAAAGTGCGGGCCGTCTGTTCGCGCTTCCGGCGTTCACATCCTGCCGCTGCTCGCCTGTCTGCGCTACAGCGTAACTTCGGCCTTCCCGCTCACCGCCTCATATGCGACGTGCCCACCAGGTGGAACTCCACCTTGCACATGCTGGACAGACTGTGCGAGCAGCAGCAGGCCATAGTGGAGTTTCAGCTGCAGCACGCACGGGTCAGTCGCACTACAGAACAGCACCACTTCACCACCAATGACTGGGCCTCCATGCGAGACCTGTGTGCCCTGTTGCGCTGTTTCGAGTACTCCACCAACATGGCCAGTGGCGATGACACCGTTATCAGCGTTACAATACCACTTCTATGTCTCCTTGAGAAAACACTTAGGGCGATGATGGAACAGGAGGTGGCCCAGGAGGAGGAGGAGGAGGATGAGGAAGAGGGGTCATTTTTAGCACTTTCAGGCCAGTCTCTTCGAAGTGACTCAGAGGGAGGTTTTTTGCAACAGCAGAGGCCAGGTACAAATGTGGCCAGCCAGGGCCCACTACTGGAGGACGAGGAGGACGAGGATGAGGAGGAGGTGGAGGAGGATGAGGATGAAGCATGGTCACAGCGGGGTGGCACCCAACGCAGCTCGGGTCCATCACTGGTGCGTGGCTGGGGGGAAAGGCAGGACGATGACGATACGCCTCCCACAGAGGACAGCTTGTCCTTACCCCTGGGCAGCCTGGCACACATGAGCGACTACATGCTGCAGTGCCTGCGCAACGACAGCAGAGTTGCCCACATTTTAACCTGTGCGGACTACTGGGTTGCCACCCTGCTGGATCCACGCTACAAAGACAATGTGCCCACCTTACTTCCTGCACTGGAGCGTGATAGGAAGATGCGCGAGTACAAGCGCACGTTGGTAGACGCGCTACTGAGAGCATTCCCAAATGTCACAGGGGAACAAGTGGAAGCCCAAGGCCAAGGCAGAGGAGGAGCAAGAGGTCGCCAAGGCAGCTGTGTCACGGCCAGCTCCTCTGAGGGCAGGGTTA
Organism: Bufo gargarizans; assembly: GCF_014858855.1. Lineage (NCBI taxonomy): Eukaryota > Metazoa > Chordata > Amphibia > Anura > Bufonidae > Bufo > Bufo gargarizans. Next base: position 104,322,170 of record NC_058089.1, read on the forward strand.
GCATGGCAGAGATGTGGAAAACTTTTGTCAACACGCCACAGCTAACTGCACCACCACCTGATACGCAACGTGTTAGCAGGAGGCAACATTTCACTAACATGGTGGAACAGTACGTGTGCACACCCCTCCACGTACTGACTGATGGTTCGGCCCCATTCAACTTCTGGGTCTCTAAATTGTCCACGTGGCCAGAGCTAGCCTTTTATGCCTTGGAGGTGCTGGCCTGCCCGGCAGCCAGCGTTTTGTCTGAACGTGTATTCAGCACGGCAGGGGGCGTCATTACAGACAAACGCAGCCGCCTGTCTACAGCCAATGTGGACAAGCTGACGTTCATAAAAATGAACCAGGCATGGATCCCACAGGACCTGTCCGTCCCTTGTCCAGATTAGACATTAACTACCTCCCCATAACCATATATTATTGGACTCCAGGGCACTTCCTCATTCAATCCTATTTTTATTTTCATTTTACCATTATATTGCGATGCTACCCAAAGTTGAATGAACCTCTCCTCTGCCTGTGTGCTAGGCCTAAATATATGCCAATGGACTGTTGCAGTGGTGGCTGACATGAAGCCTGATTCTCTGCTATGACATGCAGACTAATTCTCTGCTGACATGAAGCCAGATTGTCTGTTACGGGACCTCTCTCCTCTGCCTGGGTGCTGGGCCTAAATTTATGACCATGGACTGTTGCAGTGGTGGCTGACGTGAAGCCTGATTCTCTGCTATGACATGCAGACTGATTCTCTGCTGACATGAAGCCAGATCGTCTGTTACGGGACCTCTCTGCTCTGCCTGTGTGCTAGGCCTAAATATATGCCAATGGACTGTTGCAGTGGTGGGTGACGTGAAGCCTCATTCTCTGCTATGACATGCAGACTGATTCTCTGCTGACATGAAGCCAGATTGTCTGTTACGGGACCTCTCTGCTCTGCCTGTGTGCTAGGCCTAAATATATGCCAATGGACTGTTGCAGTGGTGGGTGACGTGAAGCCTCATTCTCTGCTATGACATGCAGACTGATTCTCTGCTGTCATGAAGCCAGATTGTCTGTTACGGGACCTCTCTGCTCTGCCTGTGTGCTAGGCCTAAATATATGCCAATGGACTGTTGCAGTGGTGGGTGACGTGAAGCCTCATTCTCTGCTATGACATGCAGACTGATTCTCTGCTGACATGAAGCCAGATTGTCTGTTACGGGACCTCTCTGCTCTGCCTGTGTGCTAGGCCTAAATATATGCCAATGGACTGTTGCAGTGGTGGGTGACGTGAAGCCTCATTCTCTGCTATGACATGCAGACTGATTCTCTGCTGTCATGAAGCCAGATTGTCTGTTACGGGACCTCTCTGCTCTGCCTGTGTGCTAGGCCTAAATATATGCCAATGGACTGTTGCAGTGGTGGGTGACGTGAAGCCTCATTCTCTGCTATGACATGCAGACTGATTCTCTGCTGACATGAAGCCAGATTGTCTGTTACGGGACCTCTCTGCTCTGCCTGTGTGCTAGGCCTAAATATATGCCAATGGACTGTTGCAGTGGTGGGTGACGTGAAGCCTCATTCTCTGCTATGACATGCAGACTGATTCTCTGCTGACATGAAGCCAGATCCTCTGTTACGGGAGCTCTCTCCTCTGCCTGGGTGCTGGGCCTAAATTTATGACAATTGACTGTTGCAGTGGTGGGTGACGTGAAGCCTGATTCTCTGCTATGATATGAAGACTGATTCTCTGCTGACATGAAGCCAGATTGTCTGTTACGGGACCTTTCTCCTCTGCCTGGGTTCTGGGCCTAAATTTATGAAAATTGACTCTTACAGTGGTGGGTGACGTGAAGCCTGATTCTAGGCTATGATATGAAGACTGATTCTCTGCTGACATGAAGCCAGATTGTCTGTTACGGGACCTTTCTCCTCTGCCTGGGTTCTGGGCCTAAATTTATGAAAATTGACTCTTACAGTGGTGGGTGACGTGAAGCCTGATTCTCTGCTATGATATGAAGACTGATTCTCTGCTGACATGAAGCCAGATTCTCTGTTACGGGACCTCTCTCCTCTGCCTGGGTGCTGGGCCTAAATTTATGACAATGGACTGTTGCAGTGGTGGCTGACGTGAAGCCTGATTCTCTGCTATGACATGCAGACTGATTCTCTGCTGTCATGAAGCCAGATTGTCTGTTACGGGACCTCTCTGCTCTGCCTGTGTGCTAGGCCTAAATATATGCCAATGGACTGTTGCAGTGGTGGCTGACGTGAAGCCTCATTCTCTGCTATGACATGCAGACTAATTCTCTGCTGACATGAAGCCAGATTGTCTGTTACGGGACCTCTCTCCTCTGCCTGGGTGCTGGGCCTAAATTTATGACAATGGACTGTTGCAGTGGTGGCTGACGTGAAGCCTGATTCTCTGCTATGACATGCAGACTAATTCTCTGCTGACATGAAGCCAGATTGTCTGTTACGGGACCTCTCTCCTCTGCCTGGGTGCTGGGCCTAAATATATGCCAATGGACTGTTGCAGTGGTGGCTGACGTGAAGCCTCATTCTCTGCTATGACATGCAGACTAATTCTCTGCTGTCATGAAGCCAGATTGTCTGTTACGGGACCTCTCTGCTCTGCCTGTGTGCTAGGCCTAAATATATGCCAATGGACTGTTGCAGTGGTGGGTGACGTGAAGCCTCATTCTCTGCTATGACATGCAGACTGATTCTCTGCTGACATGAAGCCAGATTGTCTGTTACGGGACCTCTCTGCTCTGCCTGTGTGCTAGGCCTAAATATATGCCAATGGACTGTTGCAGTGGTGGGTGACGTGAAGCCTCATTCTCTGCTATGACATGCAGACTGATTCTCTGCTGACATGAAGCCAGATTCTCTGTTACGGGACCTCTCTCCTCTGCCTGTGTGTGTGCTGGGCCTAAATATATGCCAATGGACTGTTGCAGTGGTGGCTGACGTGAAGCCTCATTCTCTGCTATGACATGCAGACTAATTCTCTGCTGACATGAAGACAGATTCTCTGTTACGGGACCTCCCTCCTCTGCCTGGGTGCTGGGCCTAAATATATGCCAATGGACTGTTGCAGTGGTGGCTGACGTGAAGCCTCATTCTCTGCTATGACATGCAGACTGATTCTCTGCTGACATGAAGCCAGATTCTCTGTTACGGGACCTCTCTCCTCTGCCTGTGTGTGTGCTGGGCCTAAATATATGCCAATGGACTGTTGCAGTGGTGGCTGACGTGAAGCCTCATTCTCTGCTATGACATGCAGACTGATTCTCTGCTGACATGAAGCCAGATTCTCTGTTACGGGACCTCTCTCCTCTGCCTGTGTGTGTGCTGGGCCTAAATATATGCCAATGGACTGTTGCAGTGGTGGCTGACGTGAAGCCTCATTCTCTGCTATGACATGCAGACTAATTCTCTGCTGACATGAAGACAGATTCTCTGTTACGGGACCTCCCTCCTCTGCCTGGGTGCTGGGCCTAAATATATGCCAATGGACTGTTGCAGTGGTGGCTGACGTGAAGCCTCATTCTCTGCTATGACATGCAGACTAATTCTCTGCTGACATGAAGACAGATTCTCTGTTACGGGACCTCTCTCCTCTGCCTGGGTGCCGGGGCCTAAATATCTGAGAATGGACTGTTCCAGTGGTGGGTGACGGGAAGCCAGATTCTCTGCTATGGAACCTCTCTCCAATTGATTTTGGTTAATTTTTATTTATTTAATTTTTATTTTAATTCATTTCCCTATCCACATTTGTTTGCAGGGGATTTACCTACATGTTGCTGCCTTTTGCAGCCCTCTAGCTCTTTCCTGGGCTGTTTTACAGCCTTTTTAGTGCCGAAAAGTTCGGGTCCCCATTGACTTCAATGGGGTTCGGGTTCGGGACGAAGTTCGGATCGGGTTCGGATCCCGAACCCGAACATTTCCGGGATGTTCGGCCGAACTTCTCGAACCCGAACATCCAGGTGTTCGCTCAACTCTAATTATGAGCCATGCTCCTCGAGGAATAGATGTCTGATTGCATCTACTTTAAATACATATGACTCTTTTTTTAATGCACTTCGGATTGATATGTCTGTTTCGAAGACTCCATTTTTGGAGCATTTTTGGCACCACGTCCTGACTCCTGGGAGCCCTCTGCTCCTCATTCTCTGTAATGTTTGATGTGGTTTTTACATTGGACTCCAGAGGCAGAGCAGACGCATCAGGTACAGTGTATGGAGACGGAATGAAAATGAGTGTACCCAGCGTGAACTGCAGTGTTACAGCTCTTCTAATTATGAATAGGATCATTTTATTCAACTTAATTAAGAGTGGACATAATGTTCTTTTTTTTCTCCTACTTTCCTCACGAATATGTTTAGAGCCTTGTGCTAGGAATTACATTAGACCAACCCAGTGTGCTCTACACTTTGAAATCAATTGTTAAGTGCAAGCAAATTGCTTACATTTTGATGTGTTACTGATCCGTGCCCTCGCATACAGTTGTTGAGACAATTTCTTTTAAGAACCATTCAATTAGTTTGCCTTCGGTCATTAAGTTACTAGTTGCTAACTGCTTGCAGGGACTAATTCCTCAAGGATTATTGCTTAAATAACATCTAAATTGCCAGTAGAAATTAATGGTTCTGCAGGTCCCATCCTTGTTTTTTTTTTGTTTTTTTTTACTTTGCCGTTCTTGCCCTTAAACTGCTTAGATGTGTTATTACACTCCAACGTTCTCTGGATCTTTTTATTTTAATTTTTTCAGAAGATGAATGTTCATTACTTCATTTGTAATTGCACATTTGTAGATTAAAATAAATGGATTTTTTTTAGCCACCAGCATTTTTTTGGCCCGACTTTTTCTGTGTTTTTTTCTTGCATTTACTTTCAAACTGTATCCTCATGGCATTTTTACCACATAGAGAGGGTGATGTTAAAAAACCTGAAAAAACACCAAGAGCTCCAGCATGCCACATTTTGGAAAATAATACAAAAAGACAAAACATTGCATAAAAATACTTGTGTATCATGTGTTTTCATATTTTTCATACACCTTAAAATAGTCGTGCGGTGCTAAGATATTGATAGTCTATCTTCAGAATAGGTCATCAATATCAGATCTGAGGGGTCCAACTCCTGGCACCCACCCTCCCCCACAATCTGTTGTTTGAAGAGGTAGCGAACTAGTGCACCATCTCCTTTGCAGCAATAACACAGTGTCCAACTGCTCGTCCCATTCATCTGGAGCTGGGGTTTTTACTGCTAAATAATTTACTAAAAAACACAGGTGCTAAAAATGCCACTAAAGACACAAAAGTGCAGGAAAAAAAACCTACAAAAACCCTTTGTGTGAAGTAACCCTAACGGTGTATACACATATAAGTTTGTAGTGGCCTTTCCAGCGCTTTTGCATTTATTTTTTTTGGTGCATCATGCACTTTTTATGTTCATGGGCTGTTCATTGGTGAGCATAAGAAGGGTATGATTAGCAAATAATATAAATGGACCCCCCTATAGTGCTGAGTTCTGCCCCCCTGGACAGGCCTGGTGCTTGCTTCCCTCACCTTCCTCTATCCATATCCCTTGGGTCAGGTCTCAGCCTCCTTGTTTGCTGACAATGGGATTGAGTCTTGCACAGATTCACACCACCCAGTGTGAATGGAATTGTTTCATTGAATGATTAGGGCTGACTGTAATCCCCTTAACAGTTGGGTGGCTGGGAACACCTCTATGCAGAGAAATTAACATTATATCAGTGCTGGTTCCTCTCCATTCTCAGGGAATATAGGATCATTTAGGGACCCGGAGGTTGGTTTTCTAACAAAAATAAAGTCCTAGTAATATACCATGACTATATAAGATGGGTATAATAACCCTTAAGGTCCAATCAGTTCATTTGATCATTAATCAAGCATATATTATTTTTCTTCCTCATCTTCCTCATCTAAACATGTATATACATTGCCGGATTGTAGGGCAGATTATTGGGGACAAATGTTCCTACGAATGATCGTTACTGATAATTTGCCTGTCTAAAAGTGTAGCCAATTAATTAATGAATGAGCAAAATGCCCCTTCTTTTGGTGAAATAGTTGTTTGTGCAGGCAATGAAGACAAGTCATCACAATAACAATCTCTTGTTCTCATGGAGTGGAGGTGATCGCTGCATGTAAATGCAAAGCTTCACCCCCACTGAAGGCTTCCTTTTCAATAATCTCCTGCTCCTCGGAGCCTGTAAACTCACCTTTAGAATTCTAAACAGTCCCCATGACCATTCTTTTAGACATCAGCCATAGATACATCCTACTGTATTTGTCTTTAATTGAGCACTAAACAATACTACTGACCAATAGTGTAACTCTCATCCCAAGAATCCTCTTTGCTGTGTTGTCCTTGAGTTCCAGGGAGCCTTTGGTCATTCGTCTGGATCACAGACCTCTTTGATGGCCTCGTCCAGATTTCTCCTTCTCTTCAGCTAGACACTGCTGCCCTGTGTTTTTCTTTGGGAGTTAGCTAGAGATGTGTGTGTTCTCATAATTTTCCAACCCTGCCTTTGGGAAAAAGTTCAAGTCACCTGTACATTCTCAAGGTCACCTAACTTGACGTCATTGCAGTATAGGACAAACAGTATCAAGATTCTAAACTAGACACTTCTATTGAAATTCGCAAAGCAAAGTGACAATAACTCGATCCTCAGTTCTAGTGGACATTTCATTGCTCTGTGCCTGGGAGCCATTTACACGAATCTAATTGAAGAGATTTAAAAGTTTACCTTGCACTGTTTTCTAGGAAAAATAAGAAGGAAGACAGAAATCTTGTGAAAGTCTCAGTGGTACCAGCAACTTGATGTCTTTTACTGACAGGTACATGCAACTTTGAGATTATTAATGTTATTGTCTTCACATGTCTTTACGATTTTTGGCAGCTGATATGAATTTTGTACCTTGAAGCTTTGTCCTGTCAGTTCATCTCAGATCTGATACAGATACCTATAGCATCCTTTGGGGTCCAGCGGTTGGAACATCAGCTGCGTTTTCACTGTGTTCTCCCTGGCAGAACCTTAGTGACAGCTATTTGGACCATTTCCAGTAGCACAGAAGCTGCCCTAGCTTTCAAATTAAAAACTAAACCATTTTACAAGCTGAAGGCTCCAGAAAATGTATTTTTATTAGCAGAAATACATTGGCGTTTAATCTCAGAATGTTTTTCCTTAAATGGGGAAAAACATGCAACTTTGAGTAAACTTTTCATTATCCATTTTGTGCAAAGACATAAAAAACCCTGCAGTCAGCCAGATTATTATAATAAGCACAGTCGCTCGGTCGATTAGGGTGTTTCATTTTGTAATGGAAAATATTTTTTTACATTTTTGCAGACTTTGCTTACGCCCTGAGTCTCAGTGATGTAAAAGATACATATGCCAAATTTCAAGAAGATTTAATAATGTTTAGAGGTTGCACACTTTAATCAGTTTTGTTAAAGTAGACAAAAAATAAGATTTTTCAATGTTAATTACTTTTATTAGGAAAACTAGAAATTACAAACTTAAAATAATATTAAAACGAGATACTAAAATTAACGGGTAGTATGATAGGCAAAACATGTGCTATATTAATCATTATTCTTTTGTTAGCTTGGTGACAACTTTTCTGTGATGCCCAACTACCCTCAACAAGAATTGTTTTTGTTGTTCGTCTCTGACCGATTCATTAAACTTTTTTATCAGAGCAATTCCTCTTTCTGCGGTATCATTGACCACCTTAAGAGCGTTCACATGGCTTCTTAAAGAATCACTGCAGTATTCTGTCACGTTATGGATCCCAAGAACGTCTTTGTTTTATTAGTAACAAAATGGCTCAGGTCTTTTCCTTCAAAAACTAGGTTTTTACCCTCTAATTGTTTAATTTCCTTTTTCTTTGCAGGTTTGGTTTCAATTTTTTTTTGTCATATTTTCCTTAACAGTCTGAGTAATACGTTCGTTCAAAAAAGCCAATCCTACACCAAAGGTGTCTCTTAGCAACTGTGAGAGCACTTTTTTGACGTCTGCATCTGGGTAAGTGCTCAGAAGCTGTAGCATATCAAAATTATTCTTTGGAGCCCATCGACAATTGCCTCGTGCAAAAAGTGAACTTATATGAGGCTGACAAAATGTGCAACCCGATTCATTCCTTTCAATTCTCGTTGAGGAATATTCAACTGTTTAGTGAAAAGAAAAATTTTCAGTGCATATATTTCCTTTGCCATCCACCTTGCCTGATGCATAGCCCCTGGGATCCTGAAACTGAAGTCGTTTTTAGACCAACCTCCTAGGTACAGGAGTAAGAGTAGTAATAAAAGTGATCAATGTGTGCAACTCCTAAATATTATCCAATCTTATTGAAATTTTGCATATATATCTTTTACATGACTTGGGGCATAAGCAAAGTCATATGAAAGTCACATCTAGTCTGATTGTAATAAAATAGGGATGTGGTAGGGGCATTGAGTATTTAAAAGGGTTTCCTAGACTTTCAAATTGATGACCACCTCCAATGATCTGATGATTGCTGGGCATCTAACTAACCAGAACCAGGCAAAGCTCTGTACACTGTGTAGTAACTGTGCCTTGTTACTGCAACGCAGTCCAAGTCAAGTGAATAGGGAGAGCTACATTAACCAGGCATGGCCACTACACAGTGTATAGAGCTGTGCCTGGTTCCAGTGCTTGACTGGATAGATGGGTGTGCTGGTAGTTGTACTTCCACCAATCTGATATAAATTCCCTGTCATCAATGTGAAAATCCTTTAAAAACATTTACTTAGTGGGGAGACACTGGCTTGGAGGTTACAGTCGTTGAGGCTCAAGGTTACAGTCTTTGGTGGTTAAAACTGGCAGGAGTAAAGCCTAACATTAATTACAATGAGGCGCATACATTTTATGGCTACGGAAGGTCCAGAAGCATTGCGGTTCTCACGCACTGGCAGAAATGTAGATTAACAGGCAATGGTAATGATTAGTGACGAGCAAAGTTTTCTAAAATTTAATTCGGCTGCCTTGCCGAATTTTACAAAAGAATTCACTTTGTGATGAATTACTTCATCATTAAACACATTTCTTTGTAAATAGTGGGTGTAATAACAGGGAATGGTGATTGCACTGTCCACTGTCATTGAACCCCTCAGATGCTGTGTTCATCGCTGATCACGGCATCTGAGATCCATATTAAAGCATTTTACGGTTTGCAATTTTTTTTTTTATTAAATCATACTTACCTCCTCCATTTTTATTGTGAAGAGACTGCCTCGTCCATCTTGCTTGAAAATCCAGTGAGAAATCTCGTGCAGCTCGTGGTGGTGTCATCACGTCGGCCACCATTGCGGAGTCATGCGTCACTGTGCACGAGATTTTGTCAAGATCTTTTAGTAAGATGGCCACGGAGGTCTCTTCATGCTCCAATGGATGAGGTAAATATGATTATTTTTATATTTCTGCCATTTCAGAGGAAACCGATTAATTACCGCGAAGCACGAGGAAATTTGGCTTCAAAATTCGGATCGAAGTCCACTTCATGAACTTCAATTTGCTCAACACTAGTAATGATGGGAACCATTATGGTACTTACTATCTTTGGTTGCAGAGCTAAGGATGGTTTGCCCACCCACAGCAAATCAGTCTCTTGCTGAAGTAGTGACTTGGTACTGTTTGGGGCAAAACCCCCTACATCTATGATTGTCGGGGTCCTAAATTGATGTGGATGTACAAGCGCTCGGAGAGCTAATACAGACACACAGCTGAATCAGGTTCTCTCTCCTTTATTCTGCAGAAGCATCGATTTTTATAACACTACAGATGAGCATAGACAAAACAGGCCTGCCATCAAGGGGTTGGAAATCAAAACTAGAGATTTGATTGGTTATTCATATAAGGTAATACTTCAGCACTATACTAACAGAATTCTAATAATTAAAAAGTTTCTGCAGCATCTTATCTCAAGGTTAGTATTCGTTAGCAGCGCATCCTGAAACTCAGAAAGAACATAACTCTCTCTTGTATGTCAAACTCTGATAAGGGAGCGAGGAAGCTGCTACTGGGGCCTTGTAGCTATCTATACACAGAAACTGCCATGTCTTCACATCTGGCTTAGTAATTTTCCACATATGCACAAGATGGAGGACATATTTATACAAAATGGATTCTCATCCCTCACAATACTCAGCAAAAAACTTAGAAGCCTTTTATTGCTCTCTGCAACCTGTCTTAACCCTGTGCTACTCAATAACCACCTCCTGCCTTCCCCTGCAGCAGAGCAGCAGTCATTCTTCAGACCCTTTATACATTGCAGTGTAATGGGCAGTGGATGTGGACCCACTGTACCAACTAGCCAGCTTGATGGCTAATGCTAAAGGCATTATCCTGGCAGTCCCATGTTCCTCACCTTTGAATCTCTATACAGGGACCTTGTCTTCACTGCAGGGGTGCCACCAGGCCGCTACCTCTTGATATAGTCCTGGTGTAGTTGGTTGCTGACCCACTGGGATCATAAACACTGATGCAAAGCACCAAAGGGTTAGGCAATAGTGATAATCAGGAGATAGACCGAGGTCAGGTTAGGCTGTGTAGAAAAGTATCCAAAAAACAAGTCCAAGGTCAGGGCATGTGGCAAATTGGTCAAACAGGCAGCGGAGAATCGCGTTCGATTGTCAGGAAAAAACACTCACCTTCGTTGATAAACTAGAAACTAAGAACCTAAGCTCAAGCATCCTTCCACTGGGGAAGGTGCCTAATATACCCATGGCTGGCCAGCAATAGGCTGGAGAATAATTGTGACTTGACTGATTGTCTTTTGAAAGGACGAAAACCCTATGTCAAGAGTGAATATTGCAGCAGGCATTGATTTACATGTAAACAGGTGGGGAACTTCATGACTCAGCACATTCCCTGCAGTGCACGGCAAAGCAACAGGTTTAACATTTAGAAAAACAGCAAATAACACATAACAGAATGCATAACTTGACATAATATGGCACAGAGTTGGGCACCGGTTACTTCACTGACTTTATAATTCAGGGATATACTTTGAGAAAGGGGGTTGTTCAGTGCTCTGACAGTTCTCTTCGAAGAATCTCCTTATTCTTTTTCTCACCAAGAGCTTCTAAATTTTGCCTCCAGCAACAGTATATGACACCAACTCGACTACTAACTGACAACCACACTCCATTGGTTGGAAGATGCCCAGTGTATATGAAATCAGTCCACCACCATTTATATCAAGTAATTACTTTTTGGGTTTATTGTGTCATTTTCCAGCATACGGACAGCTAGGATATGTAATCGATGTCAGATACGGTAGGTACGGGTTCCACCTCTGGGACCTGCTTCTATCTCCAGAATGGAGCAGGGTGCGGTATGCTCTCCCTTATCATTATGGGAGTTCCGAAAATAGCTGAGTGTGCAAGCTAGGCTATTTTCAAAAGTCCTATAGCGGTAAATGGAGAGTGCACTGTGCGTGCACGACCACTGCTTCATTCATCGCTATAGGACTGCTGGAAATAGCCTATGCTGTTCTCCGTTCACTTCACTGACCCCTTTCTAGAGACAGGAGTGGGACCCAGAGGTGGGTATTTGACAATGATGGCCTATCCTAGTGACATACCATCGGGGTCTGAAATGAGCCAACCCCAAAATTTTGCTGTAGATAGCATTTGGTTAAATGATAGGTGTAAGCATTGTATAAAATACTGTGATCTACCTTCACAGCAGTAAATGCAATGTTAGTAGTTAGGGTTCCACAAGAAGCAAATATTCAGCCTGAAATACTGGAAAGGAATCTCTCTGATGAGAATGTTGTACATCGGACTCGCCGTGTTGCACAACATGTTTTATATTCATCTGTTGGCACAATCCCTTATTTAGACAAGAAATCACCGCATGCAATGACTTTTCCTGTCAGTGGGATCCTCTAATCGAATAAGTCAAGAAGTGCTTTTAAAAGCACATGTGCAGCCCTCTCCCTGAGAATGTCTACAAGGTTTGTGGTGATTTTCTACTAAGAATGATAGGTTACAGCTCCGTGCCAGCAGTAATCAGGTCCCTCAAGATTTTATGTTGGAGCAGAACGAGACTGCAGGGATTAATCACAATCTACTCCAGTTCCTTGTAGTGAAACCTCCTTTATAGCATGGTACAAGGCAAGATAATATGGTACTGCTGCATGGCCCTTATTATTTGCAAATAAGGCCCTTAAGGTAAATTATGGGATCTGTTAGAAGTTTTATGCTGGGCAGCGTAGAGTGGGAACCGAGAATCTGATTATAACGTGGGGTCACTTACTTGAAGTGACTCAGTCAGTTTGCTACAATTAGTGGTTGAACAGTTCCAGTACGAGCTAAGCTCTAAAGTTTGGAATCTCAAGGTTCTTGAGGTCCCGACTATACCCTAGATGACTGACAACTCTTTATCAATAAAAATACTGTGTATAGGAAGAAACTTATAATAGATGGAGTATGCGTGTGCGGGGAAGAGGGTTAGTTATTAGTCATTAGTCTTAAAAGGAATTGTCTACCTCTGGATAGGTCATCAATAACTGATCTGCCAGAGTCAGACACCCAGCACCCTGACGATCAGCTGTTTTTGAGTAACCAGTAGTTCCAGTGCCGACTTCTGGTCTGGAGCTCCTTCGAAACCGCTGATCAGTGGGAAAGCAGGGTGTAAGACACCCCATCCCCCCATTGATCAGATATTGCAATTAGATTTTTTTTTATTATTATGGAAATTAGGTGTTTAGTGCACTGAGTTGCAGGCCCAAAACCCTTGGTATACCTTAGCTCCGACTGTGTCTCAGTTGCCAGGCCTTAGCTTACACTATTTGCGCATGTGCAGTACATCTATTTTGGCCTCCCTGGCAGCAGAGATGACTGTTGCACATGTTCTGATACTTTAAATCATGGAATTACAAGCCCAGTCGAGATGATTGGTCCTGTCATCACAAAGGGAGGTGGGAGTAGTAACTGAGACAAAGTGTTGGAGCTAAGGTGCACCAAGGGGTTTGGGCCCACTCTTCAGCGCATTGAACATCATATTTTCATAATACAAAAAACTTGAATTCTACATGAATAGCAGAACACAATTGTATGTTTTAATCTTCGTGACAAGTCCTCTTTAATGTGTTGAACTGAAATGGTTTTTCCATCAGGTGACCTAAAAAAGATCGGAGATGATTCAGGCATGCTCTAATGTTCTGGTATAGTAGCTAAAGAAGTTCTCAGCAACTCTTGTAACATGGGTTATGTCTGGTATTCACTTTAGTGATGATGAACTTCAGGCCATGTACAGGAGTGGTGCTGTTTAAGGAAGATAAAAAACATGATTCAATTCAGGCAAAGTTCTCAAAATGAATCTCATATCCAACTTTTGAGGGCAATCGGAAAACTTCTTATTTGAGTCAAATTTATTCAGACCTGAATCAAATCTCCTCCTGACCAATTCTGGCAAACTGAATCCGAATCGAATTTTAAGAACTTCGCTCATTACTATAACTAAACCAAGAAAGAACAAATCCAAATTTTCCACTGATTTCATATTTTTCAATCCAGCCAGTTCCTAGTTTCTTTTGCTCCCTCCTCCACCGCACCTTTGCCTCATCTGTCTATAAATTATAAATCATCATGCAGTTTTCAGTGTAATCTTTCACTTGAACATTAGAGTGGTGATATGTCGATATAACCCCTGGACCTACATTCCATGAAATGGGTAAACACTTTCTGAAAAAAAAGTCTAACATTTTAAGCCTCAGCTGCGGATCAGAGACACTGCACATGGTAATTAGTGTGAAATCCAACCTTGTAAATCATTCTGACAGATACACATGTGTTCATAGGAATCCATGACAAAGCCTACATCCTTTGAGGGTGTTGAAAAACGCTTGACGAGTCTTGGCAAGTAGTAGGGGATCCCTGTATACCTTGCATTTCATCCCACAATCTCAACCTCTATAGATTCCAATTCAGAAAGCTACTATTGTCATATCAAACTACATTTCTCATATAAAGTGTAATATAATGTATTAAATGAATGTATTCACAAATACCTAGGTTTTAACTGATGCCCACAGACTGCTTCCACCATTGAAAGATGTATACTTACCAGCTTCTAGTCACTTCGATCTTGCGTCTTGGCATGATTGTGTCTATTTTCCAGTCCATGGCTTGGTTACTTCAACCTTGGCATTGACATGGTCATCCACCAACTGACCAAGCCAATGCCAAGAAGACAGTAAATAAGCCGTGGATCAGAAAACGGACACAAGAAAGCCAGCATGCAGGACCAAAGAGATAGGTATCAGGTAACTATGAATCTTTCAATAGCAGAGGCAGGCTGTGGGCATCAGTTGAGACTTAGGTATTCCCTGACAACCCCTTCAACTAGGTTGTACAGTACTATCATTTTGACTTAGCAACATAGATAACAAGGCGGCACAGCTGTGAACATTCAGATGCAGCCACCGAAAGACTTTACTGAATAAAACATCAAGTTTGAACTTCACACTGGTGAGTGCCGCCTATTATTGAGCTGTTTGAAAAGAAGGGGGCTGGTGCCCTCGCTGCTTCTGCTCCAATATTACCTGTGCTCTGCTATATATTTATATATATATATACATATATATATATATATATATATATATATTAGTATCAGGATGACCCGACTTTGCACAGGTATATTTTCACTATTTTATTTAATGTTTGGGTGTGAGGTTAAAATATATACGTAGTGACCCCCATAACAGTGACCTCTACAGCACCTTTCCACCTTAATAGTGACCTTTACAGCAGCCAACTCCTTTAACAGTGATGCCACAGTGCCCCACCCACTTAACAGTGACCCTCCACAGCAGCCCACCCCCTTAACTTTGATCTTCACAGCAGCCCATCCACTTAACAGTGACCTCCAAAGAGGCCCGCCACCTTAACAAAGACATCCACGGTATCTCTCCTCCTTAACAGTGACCTGCACAGTGGCCAACCCCCTTAACAGTGACCTTGACAGAGCCCCACCCCTGTAACTGTGATCTACACAGTTCCCTGCCCCTTTAAATGACCTACACAGTGGCCTGCCCCTTAAGAGTCAGCCCACAATGCCCTGCCCCCTTAAAAGTAACTGCTACAGCACCCCACCACCTTGACCCGCGTGGAATACTCGCTCGTGTGAAAGGGGCCTAAGTCCTAGAGAGCTGAGACCCAGTCTAAAATCTTCCCGGACACCTGATGTACCTGCGTGCCAAATTTGGTGTAGATTGGTCCAGTTGTTTGGTCGCGCATAAAGAACAGACAGACAGACGTCCAGACAGACAGAAACTCATTTTTATATATATAAGAGATATGAGATATATATATTTCCACACATGCTTGCAATCCCACAGTTGTGACTGAGGAAAGTAAATATATCAGTATACAGTTTATTGAGTAAATGGTGCAAATTTAAAATGAAGGTAGGTGAGCACAGAGGTCAATGTTCTTCAAGGCTTCCTCGAAAAAGAGAAGAGATTGCTTTTGTTTCCCACATTGCGTTTAATTCTCTAGACGGTTAATATCAGATGAAAGGGTAAAATGAAGATGAGACAATTTCATAATTCAATCACTTCTTCGGAGAGGTGAGAAAGCATAAATAGAAACACAGATACTTTCCACACGATTTTCACTTTTCCTTCTCAAACTCTTCCTATGGGTCTGTTTAATAAAGTGACAGATAAATGTGTTTTGGGAGAGAGGCATGACCTAAGAACATTGCAAATTTAAGCTGATTTTACTTCTGGGGTGAGAAAATTGCAAATTTTGAAGCAAATGAAATGTGAGAAAAAGTGAGATCAATTCTGAAATAACTGATGCCCCTTTTCTTTAATATCCACATAATTCTCCACAGGGGATCTTCAGATCTTCCATTGATCATCATGAACTGTATTATAAGATATGGTTTGATCATGAGGGTCTGACCTTCAGGGTTTACACTGATTAGCACAATCCCTTAATTCCTTACACTGGCACAGGGGCTCGTTTGGACTTGATGGGCTTGATATTGCAGCTTCCCCACTGATCGGACCCCCACCAATCATAGACTTATGCTCTAGAACAAGGTGCTAGCAATCAGTTTTTTCACTGCCATCACAAAACAGAACAGTTGGTGTCATATATAGGGATGAGTGAACCAGTGGAAGCTGTGAACCAGTTTGGCCAAACTTAAGGTCAAAGTTCGGGTAGTATTATTTCTATAGTAATATACCTCCGGCCACATAATCACTTGATCTTTTCTGTACGGTGAATGCCTAATGTTTGGGGCCTGTAGTCCAGTGGCCTACAGTACAGTTTTTATCCATTGACTGCATAATGTACCTCGAGCCACATAATCAGAATTTCTTTTATGTCTGGGGAATGCCAAATTTTTAAGGCCCATACTCCCGTGGCCTAAAATAAAAATTTTCTAGGCTCCAACAGGGCACATTTCTGAAAATTTCCCTTTAAGACGTATAAAAATGTCCCCTGATTAAGATACATATTTTTTGTTGGAATTTTTGTCATTGATCCCCCTCTAGTATGTCACTGTCCATACAGTGAATGGGGCCCGCCGCGAACTTGCGGTTTGCGAACATTTGATCGCGTTTGCGCGTTCGCGAACCGTCCTGGCCGATATTCATCAATAACTATTTGCGAATATTCTAGATTTTTTTTCATCTGAACTCATGATCCCTCCCTGTTTCTTGCTTGTGGGCCAATGAGAAGGCTGCAATGTCTTTGTCTGAGCTTAGCAACATCCCTAGCAACCAATAGGAAAGTTCCCTCCCCTTTACTATATAATTTTCTACAGTTTTTTGCAGTTCTGAGAGAGACAGCAGTGTCATTGCTGTGCGCTGTGCTTTGCTGTGTCATTACATTAGATAGTTAGTTAGTTAGCTTATATATATAATACAGATAGTGGGAGATAGTCAGTGCAGGTTATATCCTGATATAGTGTAGCTGCTGTCCATACATACATGCTACAGACATAGTGCTGTGATGTCAGAAGTTCACAACAATACTTAGTGCATCACTTAGTAATATCTACTCAGACCTGTTAAAATGTGAAGTTGCACGTATAGTGCCAAAATATGCACATCATTAATTGCCGATTTGCGCAATCACAAATATATTGGAGCACTCTATCTGCATATAAAGCTATTGTAATGTTTTGCCGTGCCAACCATTTTCTCCTGTCTCAGGAAACTTCTAGCAGCATAAAAAAAGTAGCAAAAGTGACCCACGCCTGTATTGTGCGCACAATTCGCACATATTACATTGCCGATTTTCGCAATCAAGAAAATAATGCCGAATTCGCTAATTTGAAAATTTATGACGAATATTTGCCAAAATATTTTCAAAATATCGCAAATTCAAATATTGGCCTTGCCGCCCTTTACTAATAGATAGTGATGATCGAGCATGCTCGGCCGAACACCAGTTCGACTCGAACATCTCGATACTCGGCACATGGCGGTATTTAGATGAATACTACATGTACTCGAGCGCAATGCTCGAGTATCCGCCTCACACATTTCTTGACTTCTACACAGCCAATAAACGTGCAGGTAAGTACTGCCCTCACTGTAATGCCGTAGCCATGTTGGCTGCTGACATTACAGTGATTGGCTGAACGGAACGCATCATTGGGTGCTATATAGCACCCGATGACGCATGTTCGGCTCATTCTTAGTCAGTGAGAGCTGTTCTGAGGAAGGGACAGACAGTATAGGGAGTGATTTAAGAATATGTTTACCTCCAAAACTTTTCAGAGACCCAAAAGTCCTTTTAAGGACTATTGTATGTGGCAGCAATATCTATTTTTAGCGCATCATGCGGCGTAGTTAGGCCGCTGCAGACAGCGACATTAGCTGCGCCACATCTCCAGTGTAAATTGTGCGCATCCCCAAAAAATTTGGGACATCCAGTGCACTTTTTTTCCATAGACGGTGTCTGCTGTGGACAGTGACATAGAAACATAGAAACATGGAATATGTCGGTAGATAAGAACCATTTGGCCCATCTAGTCTGCCCAATATACTGAATACTATGGATATCCCTTGGCCCTATCTTATATGAAAGATGGCCGTATGCCTATCCCATGAATGCTTAAACTCCTCCACTGTATTTGCAGCTACCACATCTGCAGGAAGGCTATTCCCTGCATCCACTACTCTCTCAGTAAAGTAATACTTCCTGATATTACTTTTAAACCTTTGCCCCTCTAATTTAAAACTATGTCCTCTTGTAGCAGTTTTTCTTCTTTTAAATATTCTCTCCTCTTTTACCTTGATTCCCTTTATGTATTTAAAAGTTTCTATCATATCCCCTCTGTCTCGTCTTTCTTCCAAGCTATACATGTTAAGGTCCTTTAATCTTTCCTGGTAAGTTTTATCCTGCAATCCATGTACCAGTTTAGTAGCTCTTCTCTGAACTCTCTCAAAAGTATCAATATCCTTCTGGGGATATGGTCTCCAGTACTGCGCACAATACTCCAAGTGAGGTCTCACTAGTGCTCTGTAGAGCGGCATGAGCGCCTCCCTCTTTCTACTGGTAATGTCTCTCCCTATACACCCAAGCATTCTGCTAGCATTTCCTGCTGCTCTATGACATTGTCTGCCTACCTTTAAGTCTTCTGAAATAATGACCCCTAAATCCCTTTCCTCAGATATTGAGGTTAGGACTGCGCCACATCTCCAGTGTAAAGTGTGCGCATCCCAAAAATATCTGGGACATCCAGTGTACTTTTTCCGTAGACGGTGTCCGCTGCGGACAGTGACATTAGCTGCACCACATCTCCGGGGAAAAGTGTGCACATCCAAAAAATATCTGTGACATAAGTTGTTCTTTTTTAATAGACGGCATCTGCTTCTGACAGTGGCATAACCAGTGCCACATCTGCAGTGTAATGTGCGGGCTGAAAAAATTTATCTGTGACATACAGTGTCTCCTTTATTCCGTAGACGGTGTCCGCTGCGGACAGTGACATTAGCTGCGCCACATCTCCAGTGTAAAGTGTGCGCATCCCAAAAATATCTGTGACATCCCGTGTCCTTTTTCCGTAGACGGTGTCTGCTGTGGACAGTGACATTAGCTGCGCCACATCTCCGGTGAAAAGTGTGCGCATCCAAAAAATATCTGTGACATACAGTGTACTTTTTCAATAGACGGTGTCCTCTTCTGATAGTGACATAACCAGTGCCATATCTGCAGTGTAATGTGTGTGCTGAAAAAATGTATCTGTGACATCCCGTGTACTTTTTCCGTAGACGGTGTCTGCTGCGGAGAGTGACATTAGCTGCGCCACATCTCCAGTGTAAAGTGTGCGCATCCAAAAAATATCTGTGACATCCAGTGTCCTTTTTCCGTAGATGGTGTCCGCTGCGGCCAGTAACATTAGCTGCGCCACATCTCCAGTGTAAAGTGTGCGCATCCAAAAATATCTGTGACATACAGTGTACTTTGTCAATAGATGTCCACTTCTGACAGTAACATTACCAGGGCCACATATGCAGTGTAACGTGTGCGCTTCAAAAATTTATCTGTGACATACAGTGTACTTTTTTGCGTAGACGCTGCGAACAGTGACATTACCAGTGGTACATCTCCTGAATAACGTTTCCTCATCCCAAATACCTGTGACATCCCTGTACTTTTTCATTAGCCGCTGGTGACAGCATTGATATTATCTGCGGTATATCTCCTGTGTGACGTTTCCACATCCCAAATACTGTTTTTAAATTTGTTTGTGCATACACTTCCAAATCCTACACTACTGTACGTGTGACAGACTTTGAATCATATATAACATTTAATATGAAGAAGGCGAGCAGTAAGGGACAGGGAAGTGGCCGTGCTGCTGATGGTGCACGCAGAGGCCGTGGCCCTGGGCGTGGTGAAACTGTGCCTGCTGCCAGAGCACAATAAACACACTCATCCACGATACCTAGCTTCATGTCCCAGTTTGCAGGGAGGCGCAGGACACCACTCTTGAAGTCAGACCAGTGCGACCAGGTGGTCGGTTGGATTGCAGCAGATAATGCTTCCAGTCGGTTAAGCACCACCCTGTCTTCCACCAAGTCCAGGCTCAGATGCCAAAAGTCTGCTCAACCCAATCCTCACCCTGATCCTCCTTCCTCCCACCATGGATAGTCTGGGCAAACAAGTGATCTCACACTCAGATATTCAGAGGAGCTCTTTTCAGCGCCATTCCTTGATTTGGCCCTCTCACCAAGCACGCTTGAAGAGGGAAAGATCTTGTGCCCTAATTCCCAAACACTTGAGTAGAGTTGAGCGAACACCTGGATGTTCGGGTTCGAGAAGTTCGGCCGAACATCCCGGAAATGTTCGGGTTCGGGATCCGAACCCGATCCGAACTTCGTCCCGAACCCGAACCCTATTGAAGTCAATGGGGACCCGAACTTTTCGGCACTAAAAAGGCTGTAAAACAGCCCAGGAAAGAGCTAGAGGGCTGCAAAAGGCAGCAACATGTAGGTAAATCCCCTGCAAACAAATGTGGATAGGGAAATGAATTAAAATAAAAATTAAATAAATAAAAATTTACCAAAATCAATTGGAGAGAGGTCCCATAGCAGAGAATCTGGCTTCACGTCACCCACCACTGTAAGAGTCCATTTTCATAAATTTAGGCCCAGCACCCAGGCAGAGGAGAGAGGTCCCGTAACAGAGAATCTGGCTTCATGTCAGCAGAGAATCAGTCTGCATGTCATAGCAGAGAATGAGGCTTCACGTCAGCCACCACTGCAACAGTCCATTGGCATATATTTAGGCCCAGCACACACACAGGCAGAGGAGAGAGGTCCCGTAACAGAGAATCTGGCTTCATGTCAGCAGAGAATTAGTCTGCATGTCATAGCAGAGAATGAGGCTTCACGTCAGCCACCACTGCAACAGTCCATTGGCATATATTTAGGCCCAGCACACACACAGGCAGAGGAGAGAGGTCCCGTAACAGAGAATCTGTCTTCATGTCAGCAGAGAATTAGTCTGCATGTCATAGCAGAGAATGAGGCTTCACGTCAGCCACCACTGCAACAGTCCATTGGCATATATTTAGGCCCAGCACACACCCAGGCAGAGGAGAGAGGTCCCGTAACAGAGAATCTGTCTTCATGTCAGCAGAGAATCAGTCTGCATGTCATAGCAGAAAAATGAGGCTTCACGTCAGCCACCACTGCAACAGTCCATTGGCATATATTTAGGCCCAGCACCCAGGCAGAGGAGGGAGGTCCCGTAACAGAGAATCTGGCTTCATGTCAGCAGAGAATCAGTCTGCATGTCATAGCAGAGAATCAGGCTTCACGTCAGCCACCACTGCAACAGTCCATTGGCATATATTTAGGCCCAGCACCCAGGCAGAGGAGGAAGGTCCCGTAACAGAGAATCTGTCTTCATGTCAGCAGAGAATCAGTCTGCATGTCATAGCAGAGAATGAGGCTTCACGTCAGCCACCACTGCAACAGTCCATTGGCATATATTTAGGCCCAGCACCCAGGCAGAGGAGGGAGGTCCCGTAACAGAGAATCTGGCTTCATGTCAGCAGAGAATCAGTCTGCATGTCATAGCAGAGAATGAGGCTTCACGTCAGCCACCACTGCAACAGTCCATTGGCATATATTTAGGCCCAGCACACACACAGGCAGAGGAGAGAGGTCACGTAACAGAGAATCTGGCTTCATGTCAGCAGAGAATCAGTCTGCATGTCATAGCAGAGAATGAGGCTTCACGTCAGCCACCACTGCAACAGTCCATTGGCATATATTTAGGCCCAGCACCCAGGCAGAGGAGGGAGGTCTCGTAACAGAGAATCTGGCTTCATATCAGCAGAGAATCAGTCTGCATGTCATAGCAGAGAATGAGGCTTCACGTCAGCCACCACTGCAACAGTCCATTGGCATATATTTAGGCCCAGCACCCAGGCAGAGGAGGGAGGTCCCGTAACAGAGAATCTGGCTTCATGTCAGCAGAGAATCAGTCTGCATGTCATAGCAGAGAATGAGGCTTCACGTCAGCCACCACTGCAACAGTCCATTGGCATATATTTAGGCCCAGCACACAGGCAGAGGAGAGAGGTCCCGTAACAGAGAATCTGTCTTCATGTCAGCAGAGAATTAGTCTGCATGTCATAGCAGAGAATGAGGCTTCACGTCAGCCACCACTGCAACAGTCCATTGGCATATATTTAGGCCCAGCACACACACAGGCAGAGGAGAGAGGTCCCGTAACAGAGAATCTGTCTTCATGTCAGCAGAGAATTAGTCTGCATGTCATAGCAGAGAATGAGGCTTCACGTCAGCCACCACTGCAACAGTCCATTGGCATATATTTAGGCCCAGCACCCAGGCAGAGGAGGGAGGTCCCGTAACAGAGAATCTGGCTTCATGTCAGCAGAGAATCAGTCTGCATGTCATAGCAGAAAAATGAGGCTTCACGTCAGCCACCACTGCAACAGTCCATTGGCATATATTTAGGCCCAGCACCCAGGCAGAGGAGGGAGGTCCTGTAACAGAGAATCTGGCTTCATGTCAGCAGAGAATTAGTCTGCATGTCATAGCAGAGAATGAGGCTTCACGTCAGCCACCACTGCAACAGTCCATTGGCATATATTTAGGCCCAGCACCCAGGCAGAGGAGGGAGGTCCCGTAACAGAGAATCTGGCTTCATGTCAGCAGAGAATCAGTCTGCATGTCATAGCAGAGAATGAGGCTTCACGTCAGCCACCACTGCAACAGTCCATTGGCATATATTTAGGCCCAGCACACAGGCAGAGGAGAGAGGTCCCGTAACAGAGAATCTGTCTTCATGTCAGCAGAGAATTAGTCTGCATGTCATAGCAGAGAATGAGGCTTCACGTCAGCCACCACTGCAACAGTCCATTGGCATATATTTAGGCCCAGCACACACACAGGCAGAGGAGAGAGGTCCCGTAACAGAGAATCTGTCTTCATGTCAGCAGAGAATTAGTCTGCATGTCATAGCAGAGAATCAGGCTTCACGTCAGCCACCACTGCAACAGTCCATTGGCATATATTTAGGCCCAGCACCCAGGCAGAGGAGGGAGGTCCCGTAACAGAGAATCTGGCTTCATGTCAGCAGAGAATCAGTCTGCATGTCATAGCAGAGAATGAGGCTTCACGTCAGCCACCACTGCAACAGTCCATTGGCATATATTTAGGCCCAGCACCCAGGCAGAGGAGGGAGGTCCCGTAACAGAGAATCTGGCTTCATGTCAGCAGAGAATCAGTCTGCAAGTCATAGCAGAGAATGAGGCTTCACGTCAGCCACCACTGCAACAGTCCATTGGCATATATTTAGGCCCAGCACACACACAGGCAGAGGAGAGAGGTCCCGTAACAGAGAATCTGTCTTCATGTCAGCAGAGAATTAGTCTGCATGTCATAGCAGAGAATGAGGCTTCACGTCAGCCACCACTGCAACAGTCCATTGGCATATATTTAGGCCCAGCACACAGGCAGAGGAGAGAGGTCCCGTAACAGACAATCTGGCTTCATGTCAGCAGAGAATCATTCTGCATGTCATAGCAGAGAATCAGGCTTCACGTCACCCAACATTGGAACAGTCCATTGGCATATATTTAGGCCCCGGCACCCAGACACAGGAGAGGTTCATTCAACTTTGGGTAGCCTCGCAATATAATGGTAAAATTAAAATAAAAATAGGATTGAATGAGGAAGTGCCCTGGAGTCCAATAATATATGGTTAAGGGGAGGTAGTTAATGTCTAATCTGGACAAGGGACGGACAGATCCTGTGGGATCCATGCCTGGTTCATTTTTATGAACGTCAGCTTGTCCACATTGGCTGTAGACAGGCGGCTGCGTTTGTCTGTAATGACGCCCCCTGCCGTGCTGAATACACGTTCAGACAAAACGCTGGCCGCCGGGCAGGCCAGCACCTCCAAGGCATAAAAGGCTAGCTCTGGCCACGTGGACAATTTAGAGACCCAGAAGTTGAATGGGGCCGAACCATCAGTCAGTACGTGGAGGGGTGTGCACACGTACTGTTCCACCATGTTAGTGAAATGTTGCCTCCTGCTAACACGTTGCATATCAGGTGGTGGTGCAGTTAGCTGTGGCATGTTGACAAAAGTTTTCCACATCTCTGCCATGCTAACCCTGCCCTCAAAGGAGCTGGCATTGACACAGCTGCCTTGGCGACCTCTTGCTCCTCCTCTGCCTTGGCCTTGGGCTTCCACTTGTTCCCCTGTGACATTTGGGAATGCTCTCAGTAGCGCGTCTACCAACGTGCGCTTGTACTCGCGCATCTTCCTATCACACTCCAGTGCAGGAAGTAAGGTGGGCACATTGTCTTTGTAGCGTGGATCCAGCAGGGTGGCAACCCAGTAGTCCGCACAGGTTAAAATGTGGGCAACTCTGCTGTCGTTGCGCAGGCACTGCAGCATGTAGTCGCTCATGTGTGCCAGGCTGCCCAGGGGTAAGGACAAGCTGTCCTCTGTGGGAGGCGTATCGTCATCGTCCTGCCTTTCCCCCCAGCCACGCACCAGTGATGGACCCGAGCTGCGTTGGGTGCCACCCCGCTGTGAGCATGCTTCATCCTCATCCTCCTCCACCTCCTCCTCATCCTCGTCCTCCTCGTCCTCCAGTAGTGGGCCCTGTCTGGCCACATTTGTACCTGGCCTCTGCTGTTGCCAAAAACCTCCCTCTGAGTCACTTCGAAGAGACTGGCCTGAAAGTGCTAAAAATGACCCCTCTTCCTCCTCCTCCTCCTCCTCCTCCTCCTGGGCCACCTCCTCTTGCATCATCGCCCTAAGTGTTTTCTCAAGGAGACATAGAAGTGGTATTGTAATGCTGATAACGGCGTCATCGCCACTGGCCATGTTGGTGGAGTACTCGAAACAGCGCAACAGGGCACACAGGTCTCGCATGGAGGCCCAGTCATTGGTGGTGAAGTGGTGCTGTTCTGTAGTGCGACTGACCCGTGCGTGCTGCAGCTGAAACTCCACTATGGCCTGCTGCTGCTCGCACAGTCTGTCCAGCATGTGCAAGGTGGAGTTCCACCTGGTGGGCACGTCGCATATGAGGCGGTGAGCAGGAAGGCCGAAGTTACGCTGTAGCGCAGACAGGCGAGCAGCAGCAGGATGTGAACGCCGGAAGCGCGAACAGACGGCCCGCACTTTATGCAGCAGCTCTGACATGTCGGGGTAGTTGTGAATGAACTTCTGCACCACCAAATTCAGCACATGCGCCAAGCAAGGGATGTGCGTCAAATTGGCTAGTCCCAGAGCTGCAACGAGATTTCGCCCATTATCGCACACCACCAGGCCGGGCTTGAGGCTCACCGGCAGCAACCACTCGTCGGTCTGTTGTTCTATACCCCGCCACAACTCCTGTGCGGTGTGGGGCCTGTCCCCCAAACATATGAGTTTCAGAATGGCCTGCTGACGTTTACCCCGGGCTGTGCTGAAGTTGGTGGTGAAGGTGTGTGGCTGACTGGATGAGCAGGTGGAAGAAGAGGAGGAGGAAGCCGAGAAGGAGGAGGTGGCAACAGGAGGCAAAGAATGTTGCCCTGTGATCCTTGGCGGCGGAAGGACGTGCGCCAAACAGCTCTCCGCCTGGGGCCCAGCTGCCACTACATTTACCCAGTGTGCAGTTAGGGAGATATAGCGTCCCTGGCCGTGCTTACTGGTCCACGTATCTGTGGTTAGGTGGACCTTGCCACAGATGGCGTTGCGCAGTGCACACTTGATTTTATCGGATACTTGGTTGTGCAGGGAAGGCACGGCTCTCTTGGAGAAGTAGTGGCGGCTGGGAACAACATACTGTGGGACAGCAAGCGACATGAGCTGTTTGAAGCTGTCTGTGTCCACCAGCCTAAATGACAGCATTTCATAGGCCAGTAGTTTAGAAATGCTGGCATTCAGGGCCAGGGATCGAGGGTGGCTAGGTGGGAATTTACGCTTTCTCTCAAATGTTTGTGAGATGGAGAGCTGAACGCTGCCGTGTGACATGGTTGAGACGCTTGGTGACGGAGGTGGTGGTGGTGGTGTTGGTGGTACATCCCCTGTTTGCTGGGCGGCAGGTGCCAACGTTCCTCCAGAGGCGGAGGAAGAGGCCGAGGCGGCAGCAGCAGAAGAGGCCGAGGCGGCAGCAGCAGAAGAGGTAGCAGGGGGAGCCTGAGTGACTTCCTTGGTTTTAAGGTGTTTACTCCACTGCAGTTCATGCTTTGCATGCAGGTGCCTGGTCATGCAGGTTGTGCTCAGGTTCAGAACGTTAATGCCTCGCTTAAGGCTCTGATGGCACAGCGTTCAAACCACTCGGGTCTTGTCGTCAGCACATTGTTTGAAGAAGTGCCATGCCAGGGAACTCCTTGAAGCTGCCTTTGGGGTGCTCGGTCCCAGATGGCGGCGGTCAGTAGCAGGCGGAGTCTCTTGGCGGCGGGTGTTCTGCTTTTGCCCACTGCTCCCTCTTTTGCTACGCTGTTGGCTCGGTCTCACCACTGCCTCTTCCTCCGAACTGTGAAAGTCAGTGGCACGACCTTCATTCCATGTGGGGTCTAGGACCTCATCATCCCCTGCATCGTCTTCCACCCAGTCTTGATCCCTGACCTCCTGTTCAGTCTGCACACTGCAGAAAGACGCAGCAGTTGGCACCTGTGTTTCGTCATCATCAGAGACATGCTGAGGTGGTATTCCCATGTCCTCATCATCAGGAAACATAAGTGGTTGTGCGTCAGTGCATTCTATATCTTTCACCGCTGGGGAAGGGCTAGGTGGATGCCCTTGGGAAACCCTGCCAGCGGAGTCTTCAAACAGCATAAGAGACTGCTGCATAACTTGAGGCTGAGACAGTTTCCCTGGTATGCATGGGGGTGATGTGACAGACTGATGGGGTTGGTTTTCAGGCGCCATCTGTGCGCTTTCTGCAGAAGACTGGGTGGGAGATAATGTGAACGTGCTGGATCCACTGTCGGCCACCCAATTGACTAATGCCTGTACCTGCTCAGGCCTTACCATCCTTAGAACGGCATTGGGCCCCACCATATATCGCTGTAAATTCTGGCGGCTACTGGGACCTGAGGTAGTTGGTACACTAGGACGTGTGGATGTGGCAGAACGGCCACGTCCTCTCCCAGCACCAGAGGGTCCACTAACACCACCACGACCATGTCCACGTCCGCGTCCCTTACTAGATGTTTTTCTCATTGTTATGGTTCACCACAACAACAAAAATATTATTTGGCCCAATGTATTGTATTCAAATTCAGCGGGATATAAATTTGAGGCCTAGTATTTAGGCGCTGGGTGACCGGTATGGATTTACTAACAGAATTAGACTTGGAAATGCACAGTAGCGTGTGTGTGTGAAGTTATTCTGAATGACCCAATGTGCACCTTGAATATTATATACCCTTTTAGGGATAGATTTCAAATAGCTCTGATATAGCAGAAACCACTAAATTATGAAATTGCTAAATTGGGAATTGTATTTCAACCCAGAACAAAAAATGTGCTTTGACGGACACTAAATAACTTTCCCAGCCACAACAGGACAGCGGTAACGAGAGATTTAGCGGGATATAAATTTGAGGCCTAGTATTTAGGCGCTGGGTGACCGGTATGGATTTAGTGACAGAATTAGACTTGGAAATGCACAGTAGCGTGTGTGTGAAGTTATTCTGAATGACCCTATGTGCACCTTGAATATTATATACCCTTTTAGGGATAGATTTCAAATAGCTCTGATATAGCAGGAACCACTAAATTATGAAATTGCTAAATTGGGAATTGTACTTCAACCCAGAACAAAAAATGTACTTTGACGGACACTAAATAACTTTCCCAGCCACAACAGTACAGCGGTAACGAGCGATTTAGCGGGATATAAATTTGAGGCCTAGTATTTAGGCGCTGGGTGACCGGTATGGATTTAGCGACAGAATTAGACTTGGAAATGCACAGTAGCGTGTGTGTGAAGTTATTCTGAATGACCCTATGTGCACCTTGAATATTATATACCCTTTTAGGGATAGATTTCAAATAGCTCTGATATAGCAGGAACCACTAAATTATGAAATTGCTAAATTGGGAATTGTACTTCAACCCAGAACAAAAAATGTGCTTTGACGGACACTAAATAACTTTCCCAGCCACAACAGTACAGCGGTAACGAGAGATTTAGCGGGATATAAATTTGAGGCCTAGTATTTAGGCACTGGGTGACCGGTATGGATTTAGCGACAGAATTAGACTTGGAAATGCACAGTAGCGTGTGTGTGAAGTTATTCTGAATGACCCTATGTGCACCTTGAATATTATATACCCTTTTAGGGATAGATTTCAAATAGCTCTGATATAGCAGGAACCACTAAATTATGAAATTGCTAAATTGGGAATTGTACTTCAACCCAGAACAAAAAATGTGCTTTGACGGACACTAAATAACTTTCCCAGCCACAACAGGACAGCGGTAACGAGAGATTTAGCGGGATATAAATTTGAGGCCTAGTATTTAGGCGCTGGGTGACCGGTATGGATTTAGCGACAGAATTAGACTTGGAAATGCACAGTAGCGTGTGTGTGAAGTTATTCTGAATGACCCTATGTGCACCTTGAATATTATATACCCTTTTAGGGATAGATTTCAAATAGCTCTGATATAGCAGGAACCACTAAATTATGAAATTGCTAAATTGGGAATTGTACTTCAACCCAGAACAAAAAATGTGCTTTGACGGACACTAAATAACTTTCCCAGCCACAACAGGACAGCGGTAACGAGAGATTTAGCGGGATATAAATTTGAGGCCTAGTATTTAGGCGCTGGGTGACCGGTATGGATTTAGTGACAGAATTAGACTGGGATATGGCCAAAAAATAACCACACTATTGCTGGTTAAATGCACTTGGTGACGGGCGAAGCTTGCCCCTGATGTAGTATATGGCCAAAAAATGAACAGACTATTGCTGGTTAAATGCACTTGGTGTCACAGCTTGACGAACCACACTACTGAGGGTTAAATGCACTTGGTGACGGGCGCAGCTTGCCCCTGATGTAGTATATGGCCAAAAAATGAACAGACTATTGCTGGTTAAATGAACTTGGTGACGGGCGCAGCTTGCCCCTGATTTAGTATATGGCCAAAAAATGAACAGACTATTGCTGGTTAAATGCACTTGGTGTGATAGCTTGACCAACCACACTACTGAGGGTTAAATGCACTTGGTGACGGGCGCAGCTTGCCCCTGATGTAGTATATGGCCAAAAAATGAACAGACTATTGCTGGTTAAATGCACTTGGTGACGGGCGCAGCTTGCCCCTGATTTAGTATATGGCCAAAAAATGAACAGACTATTGCTGGTTAAATGCACTTGGTGTGATAGCTTGACCAACCACACTACTGAGGGTTAAATGCACTTGGTGACGGGCGCAGCTTGCCCCTGATGTAGTATATGGCCAAAAAATGAACAGACTATTGCTGGTTAAATGCACTTGGTGACGGGCGCAGCTTGCCCCTGATTTAGTATATGGCCAAAAAATGAACAGACTATTGCTGGTTAAATGCACTTGGTGTGATAGCTTGACCAACCACACTACTGAGGGTTAAATGCACTTGGTGACGGGCGCAGCTTGCCCCTGATGTAGTATATGGCCAAAAAATGAACAGACTATTGCTGGTTAAATGCACTTGGTGACGGGCACAGCTTGCCCCTGATTTAGTATATGGCCAAAAAATGAACAGACTATTGCTGGTTAAATGCACTTGGTGTGATAGCTTGACCAACCACACTACTGAGGGTTAAATGCACTTGGTGACGGGCGCAGCTTGCCCCTGATGTAGTATATGGCCAAAAAATGAACAGACTATTGCTGGTTAAATGCACTTGGTGTCACAGCTTTACGAACCACACTACTGAGGGTTAAATGCACTTGGTGACGGGCGCAGCTTGCCCCTGATGTAGTATATGGCCAAAAAATAAACAGACTATTGCTGGTTAAATGCACTTGGTGTGACAGCTTCACCCTGATGTAGGCTTTAGCCAAAAAACAAACACACCATTGAGGGTTAAATGCACTTGGTGACAGGCGCAGCTTGCCCCTGATTTAGTATATGGCCAAAAAATGAACAGACTATTGCTGGTTAAATGCACTTGGTGTGACAGCTTCACCCTGATGTAGGCTTTAGCCAAAAAACAACCACACCATTGAGGGTTAAATGCACTTGGTCGCAGCTTGGATGCACTTGGTCGCAGCACCGCACAAGACACAAAATGGCCGCCGATCACTCCAGAAAAAAGTGACTGACAAACGGTCTGGGCAGCCTAAAAACAGTGAGTGAGCATTTGAATTTCAGCAGCTCAATGATGCACAGCTGCAGATCGATCGATTAATCAAGTGAAGTCCTTTGGAGGAGTTAATCTGCCTAATCTCGCCCTACTGTCGCATCCGCAACCTCTCCCTACGCTAATCAGAGCAGAGTGACGGGCGGCGCTATGTGACTCCAGCTTAAATAGAGGCTGGGTCACATGGTGCTCTGGCCAATCACAGCCATGCCAATAGTAGGCATGGCTGTGACGGCCTCTTGGGGCAAGTAGTATGACGCTTGTTGATTGGCTGCTTTGCAGCCTTTCAAAAAGCGCCAAGAAAGCGTCACAAAAGCGCCAAGAAAGCGACGAACACCGAACCCGAACCCGGACTTTTACGAAAATGTCCGGGTTCGGGTCCGTGTCACGGACACCCCAAAATTCGGTACGAACCCGAACTATACAGTTCGAGTTCGCTCATCCCTACTCTTGAGCATCCACAATCACAAGAAGATGACGGTGGGGAACAGCAAAAACTGTTTAATTAGGTGGATGATGATTAGACACAGTTGCCAATAACTCAACGGCAATAACTGTCTCAAGAGGTTGATGAAGAGGATGAGACACAGTTGTCAATCACTGAGGTAGTAGATAGGTCAACAAGTCAGGAGGATGAGCAGAGTGAGGAAGTGGAAGAGGATGTGGTGGACGATGAAGTCACTGACCCAACCTGAGAAGGTGGAAAGCCGAGCGAGGACAGCAGTACAGAGTGGGAGGGATCTGCTGCACTGCAACAGGATGGAAGAGGCAGTGGGGTTGCAAAAGGGAGAAGGACAAACAGGCCCGCAACTGTTCCATGGAGCACCCCCTTGCAGAAATCTCCCATGCCAAGGGGTAGGCGTTCTAGCATGGTGCTATTTTGAGGAAAGTGCGAACCACAAAAGAATAGTAGTTTGCAACCTGTGCCGTACCAAAATGAACTGGGGCCTGAACACTAGCAACCTCACCACCACCACCAGCATGATCCGCCACATGGCATTCAAGCACCGTAATAAGTGGGACTAATGCCTGGGTCCACTATCTGTGTCTATGGGTCACACCACTGCCTCCTCTTCCCCTGTGTTACGTGCTGGCCAATCCCCTGTCAAAGGCGCAGGCCCGGATGCCTCCCTCCCAGCACCTGGACCTTCGCAAGCACCATCAGCGAACACATTCACTTCCTAGTCCCAGCGCAGCATCCAAATGTCCTTACCAAAGGCCTTTTAACGCAAGAGAAAATCCCCAGCCACTCACCCATAGGCCATAGCACTAAATGTGCAGCTTTTTAAATTACTGGCCCTGGAAATGTTGCCATTTAGGCTTGTGGACACTGAGGCCTTCCACAGCCTGATGTCGGCATCCGTCCCTACTCTGTCTCCAGCTGCCACTATATTTCATGGTGTGCAGTCCCAGTCTTACACCAACATGTTTCCCGTAACATCACACGTGCCCTGACCAACGCAGTTACTGAAAGGTGCACTTAACCACGGACACATGGACAAGTGCCTTCAGCCAGGGATGCTACATTTCCCTGACGGCACGCTGGGTGAATGTTGTGGAGGCCGGGAGCGAGTCGTAGCCTGGGATGGCACAGGTGCTACCGACGCCAAGGATTGCGGGCCCTAATTCCATCAGGGTTTCCGCCACCACCTACGTTAGTGGCTCCAAACTCCACTTTTTCTCCTCCGCCTCCTCCTCCACTTCCACCTCCGAATTATCCGCGTGCAGCACCAGACAGTCATCAGTAGGTAGCTGGAAGCAGTGTAGCACTGCAGTGGGGAAGTGGCAACAGGCTGGGCTGAAGCTGATATGCTTAGGGGACAAACAGCACACTGCTGCAGAGCTGTGGCAGGGGATAAGAGACCAGACTGTTGTGTGGCT
This sequence comes from Bufo gargarizans, assembly GCF_014858855.1. Taxonomy (NCBI): domain Eukaryota; kingdom Metazoa; phylum Chordata; class Amphibia; order Anura; family Bufonidae; genus Bufo; species Bufo gargarizans. The sequence goes on from NC_058089.1 coordinate 104,354,406, forward strand.
CACGCCACTCAACCTAGAACCAGGCATGGTTGTGTCTGATATTGGCCGTAACTTGGTGGCAGCTTTGGAGCTTGGGAAGCTCACACACATCCCATGCCTAGCCTACGTCTTAAACTTAGTGGTTCAGCGGTTTCTCAAAACCTACCTCAATTTGGCTGAGCTACTGGTGAAGGTGCGCTGCATGTGTGCAGATTTCCAAAAGTCATCAACAGCTTCAGCCAGTCTGTCAACGCTGCAGCAGCGATTGAAATTGTCAGCTAACCCCAACTGTTGTGCGGCGTGAGCACGCGCTGGAACTCCACGTTCAACATGTTGGCCAGGCTTTGTGAGCAGCAGAGGGCAGTAGGGGAATACCAGCTGCAACATGGTTGTTGCCTTTCCAGTCAGCTTCCGCTATTCACAAGCGAGGAGTGGGCATGGATGTCTGACCTCTGTAAGGTTTTAAGAAACTTTGAGGAATCAACACAGATCATGAGCGGCGATAACGCTTTTATCAGCGTAACCATCCCACTTCTGTGTCTACTCAAACGCTTGCTGCTCACAATTAAGGACGACGCCTTGCATGTGGAGGAGGTGGAAATGGGGGAAGACATTACACAGGGTGATAGCCAGACCACCCTCTGTTCGTCTTTTCTGCACGAATTGGACGATGAAGAAGAGGAGGAGGAGCAGGAGACGGTTGCCTCCGCTACAGAGTGTGGTACCCATGTAAGTTTATTTCCACCTGTTTTGCGTGGTTGGGCAGAAGATGAGGAAGAGGATGAGGAGATTAAGAGTGATCCTCCTGATGACGACAGAGAAGTCTTGCCTGTTGGTACTCTGGCACACATGGCTGAATTCATGTTAGGCTGCCTTTTCTGCGACCCGCGCCTTATACGCATTTTAGACAGCACGGATTACTGGTCTTTTACCCTTCTCGACCCCTGCTACAAAGAGAACTTCTCATCTCTCATTTCTCTGATGGAGAGGATGAGCAAAACGGTGCAATACCAGAAGATCCTTGTTGAAAAATTGCTCCAAAAATTTCCATCTAACAACGCTGCCGGCAGAGTCCGTAGTTCCTTGGCCAACCGAGGAGGGGAGACAAGGGGAATACACAGCAGTTCCAACAGAGGCAGGGCAACACTCTCCAAAGCCTAGGACAGTTTCATGACACCCCGCCACCACCCTCACCCTAGTGTCACAAGGAGGGAAAAAAAATTGGAAGATGGTGAAGGAGTACATAGCAGACCGTGTCAGCGTCCTCAATGATCCCTCAGTGCCTTACAACTACTGGGTGTCCAAGCTGGACACGTGGCACGAACTGGCGCTCTACACCTTGGGGTGCAGGCCTGCTCTGCCATCAGCGTTTTGTCTGAGCGGGTATTTAGTGCTGCTGGTGAGATTATAACAGATAAGCGTATCCTCCTGTCAACTGAAAATGCTGACAGGTTGACTCTTTTAAAAATGAACAAGGCCTGGATTGACCATGACTTCTCGACTCCACCAGAGAAAATCTGGTGAACATAAAGGCACTTTAAATGTGTTATTTATAATGTACTGAATACACTGTATTCCCATGCGCCCCTTCCACCACAAGCAAGAGTATATGGTTGAATCTCCCTTTTCTTATCCTCCTTATCCTTTTCTATCATATCAACATGCTTATTCATCGCATATAATGCCCTCGCATATATGCCCTTCGCATATAATTTTTTACAGGGTCAGCTCGGCTGTAAGCCCTCAAATATAATTTTTTAGAGGGTCAGCTCACCAGCAGGCCCTCCCATATAATGTTTTATAAGGTCAGATCACCAGCAGACCCTCACCTACAATGCTTTACAGGGTAAGCATACCAGCAGTCCCTCGCATATCATTTTTTTACAGGGTCAGCTCACCAACAGGCCTTCAGCTACAATCTTTTACAGGGTTAGCTCACCTGAATGCCCTTGCATATAGTTTTTGGGAGGGTCAGCTCACCTGCAGGCCCTCACCTGCAACCTTTTAGAGGGTCAGCTTTCCAGCAGGCCCTCACCTACAATCTTTTACAGGGTCAGCTCACCAGCAGTCCTGCACCATAAATCTCTTACAGGGTCAGCTCACCAGCAGGCATTCACCTACAATATTTTACAGGGTCTGCTCACCTGCAGGCCCTCACCTACAACCTATTAGAGGGTCAGCTCACCAGCAGGCCATCGCATATAATTTTTTACAGGGTCAGCTCACCAGCAGGCCCTCGCATATAATTTTTATAGGGTCAGCTCACCAGCAGGCCCGCACCTAAGATCTTTCACAGGGTCAGCTCACCAGCAGACCCGCACCTAAAATCTTTTACAGGGTCAGCTCACCAGCAGGCCCTCGCATATCATTTTTTACAGGGTCAGCTCACCAGCAGGCCCTCACCTACAATATTTTACAGGGTCATCTCACCAGCAGGCCTTCATCTACAATCTTTTACAGGTTCAGCTCACTAGCAGGCCCTCGCATGTAATGTTTTACAGGGTCGGCTCACCTGCAGGCCCTCACCTACAATCTTTTACAGGGTCAGCTCACCTATAGGCTCGCACCTAAAATCTTTTACAGGGTCAGCTCAACAGCAGGCCCGCACCTAAAATCTTTTACACTGTCAGCTCACCTGCAGGCTCACACCTAAAATCTTTTACAGGGTCAGCTCACCTGCAGACCCGCACCTAGAATATTTCACAGGGTCAACTCACCTGCAGGGCCGCACCTAAAACCTTTTACAGGGTCAGCTCATCTGCAGGCCCTCACCTAATTATACCTTATAGGTAATTTGCGCTTGCTGCCTTGCTTGGATGGGGTAGCCGTTTCTCAGGCTCACTCTCCGGAATCAAACACTAATTTCCCGTTACCCGTGGTCACCATGGTTGGCGCAAAAAATAACATTGAAAGTTGATAGGGCAGACATCGGAATGGATCGTTGCCGTCACGAGGACATGCGATCGGCCCCAGGTTATCTAGAGTCACCAAAGCGGCAGCAGGCCCTCGTCTCTAAGTGTTGTAGATGGTCAGATCAGCAGGCCCTTGCTCCAAATTTTTTTGAAGGTCACCAGCAGTCCATCAATCATAATTTTTCAAGGGTGTGTATGATGCGCCCCTTTATGTGTAACAAATGGTGTATTGGAGTGCCGGTTCCTTGTCATTTTTGGCAGCCCTTTCACTTAGTGCATAGGCTTTATAAGTAGGGATGAGCGAACTCGAACTGTATAGTTCGGGTTCGTACCGAATTTTGGGGTGTCCGTGACACGGACCCGAACCCGGACATTTTCGTAAAAGTCCGGGTTCGGGTTCGGTGTTCGTCGCTTTCTTCGCGCTTTTGTGACGCTTTCTTGGCGCTTTTTGAAAGGCTGCAAAGCAGCCAATCAACAAGCGTCATACTACTTGCCCCAAGAGGCCATCACAGCCATGCCTACTATTGGCATGGCTGTGATTGGCCAGAGCACCATGTGACCCAGCCTCTATTTAAGCTGGAGTCACATAGCGCCGCCCGTCACTCTGCTCTGATTAGCGTAGGGAGAGGTTGCGGCTGCGACAGTAGGGCGAGATTAGGCAGATTAACTCCTCCAAAGGACTTGATTAACTGATCGATCTGCAGCTGTGGATCATTGAGCTGCTGATCCTCAATTGCTCACTGTTTTTAGGCTGCACAGACCGTTTGTCAGTCTCATTTTTCTGGGGTGATCGGCGGCCATTTTGTGTCTTGTGGTGCGCCAGCACAAGCTGCGACCAAGTGCATTTAACCCTCAATGGTGTGGTTGTTTTTTGGCTAAAGCCTACATCAGGGTGAAGCTGTCACACCAAGTGCATTTAACCAGCAATAGTCTGTTCATTTTTTGGCCATATACAAAATCAGGGGCAAGCTGCGCCTGTCACCAAGTGCATTTAACCCTCAATGGTGTGGTTGTTTTTTGGCTAAAGCCTACATCAGGGTGAAGCTGTCACACCAAGTGCATTTAACCAGCAATAGTCTGTTCATTTTTTGGCCATATACAAAATCAGGGGCAAGCTGCGCCTGTCACCAAGTGCATTTAACCCTCAATGGTGTGGTTGTTTTTTGGCTAAAGCCTACATCAGGGTGAAGCTGTCACACCAAGTGCATTTAACCAGCAATAGTCTGTTCATTTTTTGGCCATATACAAAATCAGGGGCAAGCTGCGCCTGTCACCAAGTGCATTTAACCCTCAATGGTGTGGTTGTTTTTTGGCTAAAGCCTACATCAGGGTGAAGCTGTCACACCAAGTGCATTTAACCAGCAATAGTCTGTTCATTTTTTGGCCATATACAAAATCAGGGGCAAGCTGCGCCTGTCACCAAGTGCATTTAAACCTCAATGGTGTGGTTGTTTTTTGGCTAAAGCCTACATCAGGGTGAAGCTGTCACACCAAGTGCATTTAACCAGCAATAGTCTGTTTATTTTTTGGCCATATCCCAGTCTAATTCTGTCACTAAATCCATACCGGTCACCCAGCGCCTAAATACTAGGCCTCAAATTTATATCCAGCTAAATCTGTCCCTAGTGCTGTAGCTGGGCGAGTTATTTAGTGTCCGTTCAAGCACATTTCTTGTTCTGGGTTGAAATACAATTCCCAATTTAGCAATTTCATAATTTAGTGGTTCCTGCTATATCAGAGCTATTTGAAATCTATCCCAAAAAGGGTATATAATATTGAAGGTGCACATTGGGTCATTCAGAATAACTTCACACACACCCGCTACTGTGTATTTCCAAGTCTAATTCTGTCACTAAATCCATACCGGTGACCCAGCGCCTAAATACTAGGCCTCAAATTTAATTCCCTCTAAATCTCTCGTTACCCACCGCTGTACTGTTGTTGCTGGGCAAGATATTTAGTGTCCGTCAAAGCACATTTTTTGTTCTGGGTTGAAGTACAATTCCCAATTTAGCAATTTCATAATTTAGTGGTTTCTGCTATATCAGAGCTATTTGAAATCTATCCCTAAAAGGGTATATAATATTGAAGGTGCACATAGGGTCATTCAGAATAACTTCACACACACGCTTCTGTGCATTTCCAAGTCTAATTCTGTCACTAAACCCATACCTGTCACCCAGCGCCTAAATACTAGGCCTCAAATTTAAATCCCTCTAAATCTCTCGTTACCCACCGCTGTACTGTTGTTGCTGGGCAAGATATTTAGTGTCCGTCAAAGCACATTTTTTGTTCTGGGTTGAAGTACAATTCCCAATTTAGCAATTTCATAATTTAGTGGTTTCTGCTATATCAGAGCTATTTGAAATCTATCCCTAAAAGGGTATATAATATTGAAGGTGCACATAGGGTCATTCAGAATAACTTCACACACACGCTTCTGTGCATTTCCAAGTCTAATTCTGTCACTAAATCCATACCGGTGACCCAGCGCCTAAATACTAGGCCTCAAATTTAAATCCCTCTAAATCTCTCGTTACCCACCGCTGTACTGTTGTTGCTGGGCAAGATATTTAGTGTCCGTCAAAGCACATTTTTTGTTCTGGGTTGAAGTACAATTCCCAATTTAGCAATTTCATAATTTAGTGGTTTCTGCTATATCAGAGCTATTTGAAATCTATCCCTAAAAGGGTATATAATATTGAAGGTGCACATAGGGTCATTCAGAATAACTTCACACACACCCGCTACTGTGTATTTCCAAGTCTAATTCTGTCACTAAATCCATACCGGTGACCCAGCGCCTAAATACTAGGCCTCAAATTTAATTCCCTCTAAATCTCTCGTTACCCACCGCTGTACTGTTGTTGCTGGGCAAGATATTTAGTGTCCGTCAAAGCACATTTTTTGTTCTGGGTTGAAGTACAATTCCCAATTTAGCAATTTCATAATTTAGTGGTTTCTGCTATATCAGAGCTATTTGAAATCTATCCCTAAAAGGGTATATAATATTGAAGGTGCACATAGGGTCATTCAGAATAACTTCACACACACCCGCTACTGTGTATTTCCAAGTCTAATTCTGTCACTAAATCCATACCGGTGACCCAGCGCCTAAATACTAGGCCTCAAATTTAATTCCCTCTAAATCTCTCGTTACCCACCGCTGTACTGTTGTTGCTGGGCAAGATATTTAGTGTCCGTCAAAGCACATTTTTTGTTCTGGGTTGAAGTACAATTCTCAATTTAGCAATTTCATAATTTAGTGGTTTCTGCTATATCAGAGCTATTTGAAATCTATCCCTAAAAGGGTATATAATATTGAAGGTGCACATAGGGTCATTCAGAATAACTTCACACACACGCTTCTGTGCATTTCCAAGTCTAATTCTGTCACTAAATCCATACCGGTGACCCAGCGCCTAAATACTAGGCCTCAAATTTAAATCCCTCTAAATCTCTCGTTACCCACCGCTGTACTGTTGTTGCTGGGCAAGATATTTAGTGTCCGTCAAAGCACATTTTTTGTTCTGGGTTGAAGTACAATTCCCAATTTAGCAATTTCATAATTTAGTGGTTTCTGCTATATCAGAGCTATTTGAAATCTATCCCTAAAAGGGTATATAATATTGAAGGTGCACATAGGGTCATTCAGAATAACTTCACACACACCCGCTACTGTGTATTTCCAAGTCTAATTCTGTCACTAAATCCATACCGGTGACCCAGCGCCTAAATACTAGGCCTCAAATTTAATTCCCTCTAAATCTCTCGTTACCCACCGCTGTACTGTTGTTGCTGGGCAAGATATTTAGTGTCCGTCAAAGCACATTTTTTGTTCTGGGTTGAAGTACAATTCTCAATTTAGCAATTTCATAATTTAGTGGTTTCTGCTATATCAGAGCTATTTGAAATCTATCCCTAAAAGGGTATATAATATTGAAGGTGCACATAGGGTCATTCAGAATAACTTCACACACACGCTTCTGTGCATTTCCAAGTCTAATTCTGTCACTAAACCCATACCTGTCACCCAGCGCCTAAATACTAGGCCTCAAATTTAAATCCCTCTAAATCTCTCGTTACCGTTGTCCTGTTGTAGCTGGGAAAGTTATTTAGTGCCCGTCAAAGCACATTTTTTGTTCTGGGTTGAAGTACAATTCCCAATTTAGCAATTTCATAATTTAGTGGTTCCTGCTATATCAGAGCTATTTGAAATCTATCCCAAAAAGGGTATATAATATTCAAGGTGCACATAGGGTCATTCAGAATAACTTCACACACACGCTTCTGTGCATTTCCAAGTCTAATTCTGTCACTAAATCCATACCGGTCACCCAGCGCCTAAATACTAGGCCTCAAATTTATATCCCGCTGAATTTGAATACAATACATTGGGCCAAATAATATATTTGTTGTTGTGGTGAACCATAACAATGAGAAAAACATCTAGTAAGGGACGCGGACGTGGACATGGTCGTGGTGGTGTTAGTGGACCCTCTGGTGCTGGGAGAGGACGTGGCCGTTCTGCCACATCCACACGTCCTAGTGTACCAACTACCTCAGGTCCCAGTAGCCGCCAGAATTTACAGCGATATATGGTGGGGCCCAATGCCGTTCTAAGGATGGTAAGGCCTGAGCAGGTACAGGCATTAGTCAATTGGGTGGCCGACAGTGGATCCAGCACGTTCACATTATCTCCCACCCAGTCTTCTGCGGAAAGCGCACAGATGGCGCCTGAAAACCAACCCCATCAGTCTGTCACATCACCCCCATGCATACCAGGGAAACTGTCTCAGCCTCAAGTTATGCAGCAGTCTCTTATGCTGTTTGAAGACTCCGCTGGCAGGGTTTCCCAAGGGCATCCACCTAGCCCTTCCCCAGCGGTGAAAGACATAGAATGCACTGACGCACAACCACTTATGTTTCCTGATGATGAGGACATGGGAATACCACCTCAGCATGTCTCTGATGATGACGAAACACAGGTGCCAACTGCTGCGTCTTTCTGCAGTGTGCAGACTGAACAGGAGGTCAGGGATCAAGACTGGGTGGAAGACGATGCAGGGGACGATGAGGTCCTAGACCCCACATGGAATGAAGGTCGTGCCACTGACTTTCACAGTTCGGAGGAAGAGGCAGTGGTGAGACCGAGCCAACAGCGTAGCAAAAGAGGGAGCAGTGGGCAAAAGCAGAACACCCGCCGCCAAGAGACTCCGCCTGCTACTGACCGCCGCCATCTGGGACCGAGCACCCCAAAGGCAGCTTCAAGGAGTTCCCTGGCATGGCACTTCTTCAAACAATGTGCTGACGACAAGACCCGAGTGGTTTGCACGCTGTGCCATCAGAGCCTGAAGCGAGGCATTAACGTTCTGAACCTGAGCACAACCTGCATGACCAGGCACCTGCATGCAAAGCATGAACTGCAGTGGAGTAAACACCTTAAAACCAAGGAAGTCACTCAGGCTCCCCCTGCTACCTCTTCTGCTGCTGCCGCCTCGGCCTATTCTGCTGCTGCCGCCTCGGCCTCTTCCTCCGCCTCTGGAGGAACGTTGGCACCTGCCGCCCAGCAAACAGGGGATGTACCACCAACACCACCACCACCACCTCCGTCACCAAGCGTCTCAACCATGTCACACGCCAGCGTTCAGCTCTCCATCTCACAAACATTTGATAGAAAGCGTAAATTCCCACCTAGCCACCCTCGATCCCTGGCCCTGAATGCCAGCATTTCTAAACTACTGGCCTATGAAATGCTGTCATTTAGGCTGGTGGACACAGACAGCTTCAAACAGCTCATGTCGCTTGCTGTCCCACAGTATGTTGTTCCCAGCCGGCACTACTTCTCCAAGAGAGCCGTGCCTTCCCTGCACAACCAAGTATCCGATAAAATCAAGTGTGCACTGCGCAACGCCATCTGTGGCAAGGTCCACCTAACCACAGATACGTGGACCAGTAAGCACGGCCAGGGACGCTATATCTCCCTAACTGCACACTGGGTAAATGTAGTGGCAGCTGGGCCCCAGGCGGAGAGCTGTTTGGCGCACGTCCTTCCGCCGCCAAGGATCGCAGGGCAACATTCTTTGCCTCCTGTTGCCACCTCCTCCTTCTCGGCTTCCTCCTCCTCTTCTTCCACCTGCTCATCCAGTCAGCCACACACCTTCACCACCAACTTCAGCACAGCCCGGGGTAAACGTCAGCAGGCCATTCTGAAACTCATATGTTTGGGGGACAGGCCCCACACCGCACAGGAGTTGTGGCGGGGTATAGAACAACAGACCGACGAGTGGTTGCTGCCGGTGAGCCTCAAGCCCGGCCTGGTGGTGTGTGATAATGGGCGAAATCTCGTTGCAGCTCTGGGACTAGCCAATTTGACGCACATCCCTTGCTTGGCGCATGTGCTGAATTTGGTGGTGCAGAAGTTCATTCACAACTACCCCGACATGTCAGAGCTGCTGCATAAAGTGCGGGCCGTCTGTTCGCGCTTCCGGCGTTCACATCCTGCCGCTGCTCGCCTGTCTGCGCTACAGCGTAACTTCGGCCTTCCCGCTCACCGCCTCATATGCGACGTGCCCACCAGGTGGAACTCCACCTTGCACATGCTGGACAGACTGTGCGAGCAGCAGCAGGCCATAGTGGAGTTTCAGCTGCAGCACGCACGGGTCAGTCGCACTACAGAACAGCACCACTTCACCACCAATGACTGGGCCTCCATGCGAGACCTGTGTGCCCTGTTGCGCTGTTTCGAGTACTCCACCAACATGGCCAGTGGCGATGACACCGTTATCAGCGTTACAATACCACTTCTATGTCTCCTTGAGAAAACACTTAGGGCGATGATGGAACAGGAGGTGGCCCAGGAGGAGGAGGAGGAGGATGAGGAAGAGGGGTCATTTTTAGCACTTTCAGGCCAGTCTCTTCGAAGTGACTCAGAGGGAGGTTTTTTGCAACAGCAGAGGCCAGGTACAAATGTGGCCAGCCAGGGCCCACTACTGGAGGACGAGGAGGACGAGGATGAGGAGGAGGTGGAGGAGGATGAGGATGAAGCATGGTCACAGCGGGGTGGCACCCAACGCAGCTCGGGTCCATCACTGGTGCGTGGCTGGGGGGAAAGGCAGGACGATGACGATACGCCTCCCACAGAGGATAGCTTGTCCTTACCCCTGGGCAGCCTGGCACACATGAGCGACTACATGCTGCAGTGCCTGCGCAACGACAGCAGAGTTGCCCACATTTTAACCTGTGCGGACTACTGGGTTGCCACCCTGCTGGATCCACGCTACAAAGACAATGTGCCCACCTTACTTCCTGCACTGGAGCGTGATAGGAAGATGCGCGAGTACAAGCGCACGTTGGTAGACGCGCTACTGAGAGCATTCCCAAATGTCACAGGGGAACAAGTGGAAGCCCAAGGCCAAGGCAGAGGAGGAGCAAGAGGTCGCCAAGGCAGCTGTGTCACGGCCAGCTCCTCTGAGGGCAGGGTTAGCATGGCAGAGATGTGGAAAACTTTTGTCAACACGCCACAGCTAACTGCACCACCACCTGATACGCAACGTGTTAGCAGGAGGCAACATTTCACTAACATGGTGGAACAGTACGTGTGCACACCCCTCCACGTACTGACTGATGGTTCGGCCCCATTCAACTTCTGGGTCTCTAAATTGTCCACGTGGCCAGAGCTAGCCTTTTATGCCTTGGAGGTGCTGGCCTGCCCGGCAGCCAGCGTTTTGTCTGAACGTGTATTCAGTACGGCAGGGGGCGTCATTACAGACAAACGCAGCCGCCTGTCTACAGCCAATGTGGACAAGCTGACGTTCATAAAAATGAACCAGGCATGGATCCCACAGGACCTGTCCGTCCCTTGTCCAGATTAGACATTAACTACCTCCCCATAACCATATATTATTGGACTCCAGGGCACTTCCTCATTCAATCCTATTTTTATTTTCATTTTACCATTATATTGCGAGGCTACCCAAAGTTGAATGAACCTCTCCTCTGCCTGTGTGCTAGGCCTAAATATATGCCAATGGACTGTTGCAGTGGTGGCTGACGTGAAGCCTCATTCTCTGCTATGACATGCAGACTGATTCTCTGCTGTCATGAAGCCAGATTGTCTGTTACGGGACCTCTCTGCTCTGCCTGTGTGCTAGGCCTAAATATATGCCAATGGACTGTTGCAGTGGTGGGTGACGTGAAGCCTCATTCTCTGCTATGACATGCAGACTGATTCTCTGCTGACATGAAGCCAGATCCTCTTTTACGGGACCTCTCTCCTCTGCCTGGGTGCTGGGCCTAAATTTATGACAATGGACTGTTGCAGTGGTGGCTGACGTGAAGCCTGATTCTCTGCTATGACATGCAGACTGATTCTCTGCTGACATGAAGCCAGATCCTCTGTTACGGGAGCTCTCTCCTCTGCCTGGGTGCTGGGCCTAAATTTATGACAATGGACTGTTGCAGTGGTGGCTGACGTGAAGCCTGATTCTCTGCTATGACATGCAGACTGATTCTCTGCTGTCATGAAGCCAGATTGTCTGTTACGGGACCTCTCTGCTCTGCCTGTGTGCTAGGCCTAAATATATGCCAATGGACTGTTGCAGTGGTGGGTGACGTGAAGCCTGATTCTCTGCTATGATATGAAGACTGATTCTCTGCTGACATGAAGCCAGATTGTCTGTTACGGGACCTTTCTCCTCTGCCTGGGTTCTGGGCCTAAATTTATGAAAATTGACTCTTACAGTGGTGGGTGACGTGAAGCCTGATTCTCTGCTATGATATGAAGACTGATTCTCTGCTGACATGAAGCCAGATTGTCTGTTACGGGACCTCTCTCCTCTGCCTGGGTGCTGGGCCTAAATTTATGACAATGGACTGTTGCAGTGGTGGCTGACGTGAAGCCTGATTCTCTGCTATGACATGCAGACTGATTCTCTGCTGACATGAAGCCAGATCCTCTGTTACGGGACCTCTCTCCTCTGCCTGTGTGTGTGCTGGGCCTAAATATATGCCAATGGACTGTTGCAGTGGTGGCTGACGTGAAGCCTCATTCTCTGCTATGACATGCAGACTAATTCTCTGCTGACATGAAGACAGATTCTCTGTTACGGGACCTCCCTCCTCTGCCTGGGTGCTGGGCCTAAATATATGCCAATGGACTGTTGCAGTGGTGGCTGACGTGAAGCCTCATTCTCTGCTATGACATGCAGACTAATTCTCTGCTGACATGAAGACAGATTCTCTGTTACGGGACCTCTCTCCTCTGCCTGGGTGCCGGGGCCTAAATATCTGAGAATGGACTGTTCCAGTGGTGGGTGACGGGAAGCCAGATTCTCTGCTATGGAACCTCTCTCCAATTGATTTTGGTTAATTTTTATTTATTTAATTTTTATTTTAATTCATTTCCCTATCCACATTTGTTTGCAGGGGATTTACCTACATGTTGCTGCCTTTTGCAGCCCTCTAGCTCTTTCCTGGGCTGTTTTACAGCCTTTTTAGTGCCGAAAAGTTCGGGTCCCCATTGACTTCAATGGGGTTCGGGTTCGGGACGAAGTTCGGATCGGGTTCGGATCCCGAACCCGAACATTTCCGGGATGTTCGGCCGAACTTCTCGAACCCGAACATCCAGGTGTTCGCTCAACTCTATTTATAAGTGTAGGAGTCCCACTACCTGAACAATTGTACTACAATATGAATAAGGGCCCTCCTTTATGTGATATACAGGTTGTATCGGAGTGCCTCTTCCTTGTGATTTTTGTCAGCACTTGCACTTTATATACAAGTAAAAATATAGGAAAGAATGTTTCCTAACAATTTTCCTATAAAATCTATTTTATCTTCGGTTTGGTGCGTATTTGTGTCAGTCTGTAAAAGTGTCGTACTACTCGGACAACATCGTTCTCAGCAGCGACCTGGGAGTCCAAGATGCAGCCAGACATCCTCCCCATGCTGTTCCCAAACCATTTCGGTGGTGTTTCCATCAATTTCTGACCTTTTCCTGTGAACCAGGCACCCTCCCCTCTTCAGAGCAGGGGGTGCCTGGTTTAATGCTCGGGTTCTCCTATTGACTTCCATTATACTCGGGTGCTCGGTAGAGCACCCGAGCATCCCAATGTGTTCGGCCAGAGCACCTGAGCACTTTGGTGCTCGATCAACACTTTTAATAGATACATCCACACACTCACTGTACAATACACATACCTGGAAGAGCCACCAGCATGGCTCTCACTACTATAGCCCTCCTCCATAGCCCACTGGCATTGCTATGCTCCTAATTATTTTTTTATGTATTTTTTTTGCACCTTTTGAAACATGAAGAGCCCATTTTCAGAAGCCTTTTTGGCAGATCCGTGTCCTTTAGACTACATTAGCTTTTCATCTTAATCAGTATTATTTATAAGGTAAGGAACATTTTCAACAGAGTTTGGTTTAGTGACAAATTTTGTTGTCGGCTCTAGTGACAGACAATATTCATAACTCTAAACAAGAAACGTTGAGTTTGAAGGGCAGAACCTCATATGAGAAGCTGGTATCAGGGGACAGATCATAAAAATATAGCTTTTTTACTTCTACCAGTGACTTCTTTGTGCCCTCTTTTATACCAGGTTTATTTTTGTCACACATGGACAAAAGTGACATAGAACAACAGAAATCTATTTATCATCTATCTATCTCATATCTATCTATCTCATATCTATCTATTATCTATCTATCTCATATCTATCTATCTATCTATCCAATCTATCTTCATAGAAAAACAAAAAGCAAGAGAGAAGAGACAGATCCTCCCTTTCTTCAAGTTATTGTATTACTCTAGATGTATTTTATAAGGGGCTACTTATCTTCTCTTGTACTTAGCATACTTAGACATATTGAACCTTTGGTCTTATTGCATATTTTTTCACTATTTAGTCACTGCATGGCTATACTATTCAAGCACCATATGTTGGTTTTATTTAGCAACCGTATGGCAGTAAAATTTGGTGATGTATGGCAATGTCTTTTGCACAGTGGGGAGGCATTATTTGGCATTGTTTTCTAGTATTAACTGGCTGTGTTTGGTAGAATTGAGTAAGAATAGAATATAGAATCTTAGTATTTTTGTTTTATTTAGCAACTGTATAACAGGCTGTGTTTAGCAGAACTAACAGGCCATGGTTATTTTTTTACAAAGTCCAGCAGTATTATTTTGGCATCATAGAGTTGTAACTGTACAGTACTGTTGACACTGTATGACAGTTAAATTATTACTCTGTATTTCAATATTATTTGTAGTGATGAGCGGCATAGGCAATATTCGTTTTCACGACATTACGCTAATTTTTCGCATAATATTTGGAATAAATTAGCAAATTCTAGAATTCGTGATCTCCAGTCATTATTTTCGTGATTGCGCAAATCGGCACTAATGATGCGCATATTTTTTGCGCAATACATGCAACTTCACATTTTATCAGGTCTGAGTGGAGTCACCTGTAAGGCGACCTAGGCAGCCGCCTAGGGCGCAATTGAGCAGGGGGCGCCGGCCCCGTGCAGTTTTAAAAAAAAAGCGTTGCCGCAAAGCAAAAAAAAATTTAGTACGGCGGCGGGCCCTCCCCAGCACCCGGCGGCTGCCGCACTGCCGCACTGCCCAGGCTGGTGCGTCTATGATTGTGCACCGCCCGGGGGCAGCCTGAAGAGAGGGACTCAGGAGGGAAGCTCGTCTAATGTAGCGTGGCCGAGCCCTGTTTGGTCCGCGGTACAGCAGCTTTTGTTTCCTGTACCCGGCCGGACTGACAGGAAGTGCTCACTTAGTGAGCACTTCCTGTAAGTCTGGCTGGGTACAGGAAACAAATGCTCCTGTACCGCGGACCAAACAGAGCTCGGCCACGCTACATTAGAGGTGGGGGGGAATGAGAGTGACAAGGGGGGGGAGTGACAAAGGAGGGGGGGAGTAAATGAGAGTGACAAGGGAGGAAGGAAATGAGAGTGACAAGGGAGGGGGGAGTAAATGAGAGTGACAAGGGAGGGGGGAGTAAATGAGAGTGACAAGGGAGGGGGGAGTAAATGAGAGTGACAAGGGAGGGGGGAGTAAATGAGAGTGACAAGGGAGTGAGGAAATGAGAGTGACAAGGGAGGAGGGGGTGTATGAGAGAGTGACAAGGGAGGGGGGAGTAAATGAGAGAGACAAGGGAGAGGGGAGTAAATGAGAGTGACAAGAGGGGGAGGAAATGAGAGTGACAAGGGGGGAGGAAATGAGAGTGACAAGGGAGGGGGGAGTAAATGAGAGTGACAAGTGAGGGGGGAGTAAATGAGAGTGACAAGGGAGTGGGGGTAAATGAGAGTGACAAGGGAGGGGGGGGAGTAAATGAGAGTGACAAGGGAGGGGGGAGTAAATGAGAGTGACAAGGGAGTGAGGAAATGAGAGTGACAAGGGAGGAGGGGGTGTATGAGAGAGTGACAAGGGAGGGGGGAGTAAATGAGAGCGACAAGGGAGAGGGGAGTAAATGAGAGTGACAAGAGGGGGAGGAAATGAGAGTGACAAGGGGGGAGGAAATGAGAGTGACAAGGGAGGGGGGAGTAAATGAGAGTGACAAGTGAGGGGGGAGTAAATGAGAGTGACAAGGGAGTGGGGGTAAATGAGAGTGACAAGGGAGGGGGGGAGTAAATGAGAGTGACAAGTGAGGGGGGAGTAAATGAGAGTGACAAGGGAGTGGGGGTAAATGAGAGTGACAAGGGAGGGGGGGAGTAAATGAGAGTGACAAGGGAGGGGGGAGTAAATGAGAGTGACAAGGGAGGGGGGAGTAAATGAGAGTGACAAGGGAGGGGGGAGTAAATGAGAGTGACAAGGGAGGGGGGAGTAAATGAGAGTGACAAGGGAGGGGGGAGTAAATGAGAGTGACAAGGGAGGGGGGGAGTAAATGAGAGTGACAAGGGAGGGGGTAAATGAGAGTGACAATGGAGGGGGGAGTAAATGAGAGTGACAAGGGAGGGGGGGGAGTAAATAAGAGTGACAAGGGAGTGGGGGGGTAAATGAGAGTGACAAGGGGAGGGGTAAATGAGAGTGACAAGGGAGGAGGGGGGAGAAGAGAGTGACAACGGAGGGGGGAGAAGATAGTGACAAGGGAGGGAGGGGGAGAAGAGAGTGACAAGGGGGGGAGGGGGAGAAGAGAGTAACAATGGAGGGAGGGGGGAGAAGAGAGTGACAAGGGAGTCCCCAGAGCCAGACTGCAGCCAGAGACCAGATCATCTTATTGTCCTAGTGGTAAGTAGACAATGCAATATGTTTATTATGTAATTGTTTAGTTATTAATACTACATTGGAAACTAATTTACCTCACATTAAGGCTCCATTCACACATCCGCAATGTATTTTGCGGATACACGGAGCAGCGGATCCGCAAAACACGGAAAGCGTCAATGTGCGTTCCGAATTTTGCGGACCGCACATTGCCGGCACTAATAGAATATGCCTGTTCTTGTCCGCAATTGCGGACAAGAATAGGACATGTTCTATTTTTTTGCAGAACGGAAATGCGGACCCAGAAGTGCGGATCCGCAATTCCGTGTCCGGGCAGCATATCGTGCTGCCCCATAGGAATGAATGGGTCAACAATTCCGTTCCGCAAAATGCAGAACGAAATTGCGGACGTGTGAATGGAGCCTAAAAGGACACTATAGTCCCAAAACCAGTACAGTTTAATGTAGTGGTACTGGTGTCTATAGCCTGTTCCTGCAGAGAAAAGACACTGTGCCGTACTGGTGGTAAAGGAGCACTATAGTGCCAGGAAAACAAACTCATTTTCCTGGCATTATATAGTTGTTAGGAGTGCGGCACCCTCGTGTCCCCCTCCCACTGGGCTGAAGGGGTTAAAACCCCTACAGCCACTTACCTTTCTCCAGCGCCATCACTGGGAAGCACCTCTAGCGGCTGTCAGGGAGACGGCTACAAGAAGCTGGATTAACCCTAAGGAAAACATAGCAGTTCTTTTAATTTAAATGCTGAGAAAGGGGTGGAACATATGTGATGTCATGATATGGGCAGATCATCTGATAAGGGGAAGGGGGGGGGCGGCAATTTTTATCTTGCCTAGGGCGGCAAAAATCCTTGCACCGGCCCTGCCCATGTTATGGTATTATTTGAGCACTGTGTCTGTAATATTTGCACTTACATGAGCATTGGTTGTGACCTATGCCCTCCATCTTTTAGCACCCCTTTACAATTTTACAGCAGCAGCTTCTGCAAGCCACTACTGGTCATCTTACCCTGCCCAGCGGTCCGGACCCACTTTTCATTGTCTTTCTCCCAGTGGGTCCGGCCACTGCAGTCTGTGGCCTACTTGCCGGCCAGACCTCTCCTTCTGTGCCCATAGGGCATGTATGTGCTCTCTCTCTCTCTCTAGCTCTTAAAGGCCAAACACATACCTGCATTTTCACTAGCCTATGGCTACGCTGGGTGCTTGAGTATGTTAGAAATATATCTGTGTCTCACATATGAATGCTGTGGATTGTCCTAAAAACGATTTTATATTTATGCTAATTACTCATGAAAACTGCCCAAGAGGCTGTCCTAGCGGTTAGCGGAGCCCAGCCATACCCATTCTGGCTGTGCCCTGCACCTCCTCTAATCCTAAAGTCCCCTCCCAGCTCACTTGAGCTTCTGCCCCTGTCTGCAATAACCTCTGTCGGCTTCAGCTTCACTTAACCTATGCGCGGGTGTAACAAGATGTCACTTGAGCATACGCTCGGTCTGCAATCCCTCTGTGCATGAGCAGTAGGTTAAATGAAGCTGAAGCCGGCAGAGCGATCGCAGACCATGCAGATGCTCAAGTGACATTTTGTTATGCCTGCCTGAAATTACAGGGCAGGGTCTGCTTGATGTCACAGGAGCTGGGAGGGGACTCTAGGATAAGGGGAGGTGTGGGGATAAGCCAAAATGGGCGTGGCTGTTCTCCATTAACCGTTACGACAGCCCCTTGGGCTCTTTTCACGGGTAATTAGCATAAATATAAAATAATTTTTTGGGCAATTCACAGCATTCATATGTGAGACACAGATATATTTCTAACATTCTCAAGGAGACCTCAGTGAAACTATTGACAGCATAATATAAAAATTCTTGCTGACAGAATCCCTTTAACCCCTTCAGGACTCAGCCCTCTGTCACCTTAAGGACTTTTTCAAATCTGACCAGTGTCACTTTAAGTGCTGATAACTTTAAAACGCTTTGACTTATCCAGGCCATTCTGAGATTGTTTTTTCATTGCATATTGTACTTCATGACACTGGTAAAATGAAGTAAAAAAAAATAATCGTTTTTATTTATAAAAAAAATACCAAATTTACCCAAAATTTGTAAAAAATTTCAAATTTCCAAGTTTCAATTTCTCTACTTCTATAATACATAGTAATATCTCAAAAAATAGTTATTAATTTACATTCCCCATATGTCTATTCAAAACTGATTTCACAAACATCGTTAACCCTTTAGGTGTTCCACAAGAATTAATGGAAAATAAAGATACAATTTAAAAATTTCTCTTTTGGCAGATTTTCCATTTTAATATTTTTTTTACTTTTAGAAAGCAGGGGTTAACAGCCAAATAAAACTCAATATTTATGGCCCTGATTCTGTAGTTTACAGAAACACCCCATATGTGGTCGTAAACTACTGTACGGGCACACGGCAGGGCGCAAAAGGAAAGTAATGCCATACGGTTTTTGGAAGGCAGATTTTCTTGGCTTGTTTTTTTTGACACCATGTTCCATTTGAAGCCCCTCTGATGCAACCCTAGAGTAGAAACTCCCAAAAAGTGACCCCATCTAAGAAACTACACCCCGCAAGGTATTCAAAACTGATTTTACAAACGTTGTTAACCCTTTAGGTGTTCTACAAGAGTTATTGGCAAATGGAGATAAAATTTCAAAATTGCAATTTTTTGGCAAATTTTCTATTTTAATCCATTTTTCCCAGTAACAAAGCAAAGGTTAAGAGCCAAACAAAACTCAATATTTATGGCTCTGATTCTGTAGTTTACAGAAACACCCCATATGTGGTCATAAACAGCTGTACGGGCACACGGCAGGGCGCAGAAGGAAAGGAATGCCATACGGTTTTTGGAAGGCAGATTTTGCTGGACAGTTTTTTTGACACCATGTCCCATTTGAAGCCCCCCTGATGCACCCCTAAAGTAGAAACTCCCAAAAAGTGGCCCCATTTTAGAAACTACGGGATAGGGTGGCAGTATTGTTGGTACTAGTTTAGGGTACATATGATTTTTGGTTGCTTTATGTTACACTTTTTGTGAGGCAAGATAACAAGAAATAGCTGTTTTTATTTTTTGTTTTTTACAACATTCATCTGACAGGTTAGATCATGTGATATTTTTATAGACCATGTTGTCACGGAGACGGCGACACCTAATATGTATACTTTTTTTTATTTATGTAAGTCTTACACAATGATTTCTTTTTTGAAGCAAAAAAAATCATGTTTTAGTGTCTACATATTCTGAGAGCCATAGTTTTTTCAGTTTTTGGTCAATTATCTTAGGAGGGGTCTCATTTTTTTGTGGGAGGAGATGACGGTTTGATTGGCACTATTTTGGGGTGCATGTGGCTTTTTGATCGCTTGCTATTACACTTTTTGTGATATAAGGTGACAAAAATTGGTTTATTTAGCAGTTTTTTTTTTTACGGTGTTCATCTGAGGGGTTAGGTCATGTGATATTTTCATAGAACCGGTCGATACGAATGCGGCAATACCAAATTTGTATACTTTATTTTTATTTATGTAAGTTTTACACAATAACAGCCTTTTTGATCGCTTGCTGTTGTACTTTTTGTGATGTAGGGTGACAAAATAATGGTTTATTTAGCACAGTTTTTATTTTTTATTTTTTATGGTGTTCATCTGAGGGGTTAGGTCATGTGATATGCTTATATAGCCGATCGATACAGACGCGGCGATACCTAATATGTATACGTTTTTTTCCCCTATTTTTTAACAAATTTTTTTATTTGGGTAAAATGACGTTTTTGTTTATTTGTACTTGAAACGTTGAATTTTTTGGGGGGAAAACTTTATTTTTTAAAATATTTTTTTGACCTACTTTTGGACTTGAACCTTTGGGGTCTAATCCTTTACAATGCATTCCAATACTTCTGTATTGGAATGCATTGGCTGTATGAGTAATACAGTGTGTATTACTCATACAGCTTCCGGCCTGTGAGATCCAGGGGGCTGGATCTCACAGGCACGTCACAGGAAGGCAGCGACGATGCCTCAGGAAGGCATCACTCTGCTTTCCATACCATCAGGTCCCTCCTACAGCCCCATGGGGACCGCCGCCGCCGCACCAGGTAAAAGCCGCAAACCGCAGATCTGAATTGACCTGCGGTTTGCAGCGATCGCTGATGCGGGGGGTCACATGCCCCCCCCCCGGCGTTGTGACAGGATGCCCGCTGAATGATTTCAGCGGACATCCTGTTCCGATTAACCCCCGCCGCGCCGCAATGTATTTTTTTTAAGTTAGGACGTACCGGTACGTCCTGGGTCCTTAAGGACTCTGCATACATGGCGTACCGGAACGTCCTAAGTCCTTAAGGGGTTAAGACACCTTCCACTGTGGTAGGCTGCCTGAGCAATAAGATTCTTTAGCTTGCCAAGTTCCCTGTGATGGTATGCTGTTCTATTGTCTGTACCAACCTCTGCCTTTTTACCCGTATTGCCTCTTTGCTGCCTTACCTGACCTGTGCCTATTACCTCTTTTGACTCTTTACTGCCTGACCTCAGACCATTTACTGTATTGCATGTACTCTTTCAGCCCTGACCTCAGACTGTCTCTGCCTACATATTCTGACTGAACTCCTGGTGTCCTGAACCGGTGTCTCTGAAATGCATGGGTAGGCTGTTAACCACCTTGAGACTACACCAGGAGGCAGTAGTCTGATGGTTCCCCTGCATAGAAGTCTTGATAACTGTACAGTGGATACCAAAGGTCTGCCAGGATAATTCCCTTAGGATTAGTCCCAAGCCAAATCAGTTGGTTAATACAGTGGTTCCACACCTGCTGTCATAACATACAGTACAAATAGTGTAATACAACAATGTTATTTACAAGAAACTAAAAGACATTAAGAATAAAAGAATGAATTTGAGATAAAAGTAAGATTTTGAGTGCACTTAATAAAACTAATTTTCTCGGCACAGTCAAATGAGATTAGACACAGAAATAAAGCAGACTGATTTGTAGCTTGTAATATCTAGATATACTTTAAAGGTTATCTCTGTTATGCCTCATAACTGGTTGAGTGATTTGTGCTAAATTACATGACATCTTATCAATTGTTCTCATTACTTTTGTTATTTCACATAAATAAGAGCCAGCAAAATTATAGTATATACGAATGAAGCCATCCAAGGTCAGATATAGCTCAGAGAATTACTTCATTCTCTTTATGATTTGAATTATTTTACAATTTCCTGTTGGAACAGCTGCCTCGGTATTAAAGCCGCACAAAAGAGGAAAAATTAGAATTTTTTTTTTTCAGTTTTACCATCGATTGGTACAATAGAAAAATACATAAAAGCATAATATTTAAGGATTATTTAAGAGGTTGAATACAAGTTTATATGACAAACAACAAGAATGTGGGAAGAATACCATACTAGGAGTCGGCAAATGGATTCTTGTAATGGTCTGGTTCCTTATGTAGATATAGTACATAGAAAATAAAAAAATTAAAAAAACATTTATACCACTAAAAGCACATTCTCTGCACATGGGTTTTTAATAGTAATATTAATAATAGTAATAATCATAATAATAGAAATTCCATGAGGGCTGCCATGTTGGAGGCAAGCACTTAAATTTTGGATTGCCTATGTAGGATTTGTGCTTGATGGTAGCTATAGTTAGTGTTGATAGGAAAACTTCGATTGTAAGCGAATCCGAATTTCGTGGTAATGAGTCAGGTTTCCCTTAAAATGGCGGCTGCACGTGTTACAAAATGAAACTAAGTGTAGAGGAGACAAGCCTGGGAACACAAGATCACCCATAATGCCGTACAGCCAGACAATCTGCAAATAGCCACCCCCTGTGATGTCACAGCACTATAAAAGCCTTATCCTGCGCGGTCTCTGCCATTTTACTGTGAGCTGAGCATAGTGAGAGATGTGGCAAGTGCTAATGCGTGTCACGAACCAGCGGGTGTGAACCCACTGTGCCACATGTCCTACCTCCTCCAAGGGCATTGTCTAAGTGAACCCCTCGGTCTTCACAGTACCCCTGATGGTGGGGATAGACTTTTTGGAGGAGAACACCAGGTCGCTACCTCTTGAGGAGGATAGGCACATTAGGCAGCAGGCCCAGGAGGACCAGGAGGTACCAGAGAAAGGTACCAGAGATATAATCATTGTCAGCAGGAGTCATTACCAGGAGCAACAGTGCAGGACCGAAAGATGAGGCAAAGTCAGACAGGTAAAAGGTCAGGGCAGGCGGCACAGGTACAGGTTAGGCAATCCGGATCGGCAATAGGAGAGTCAAAGCAAACAGGCAGGGATCAAACGGGTAGCAGAATCCAGGAACACAAGTACGAGTCAGGAACGCAGGAACAGAAGCAGATATCATAAACCTTAGCAGGACAAAAGGATCTTGACACTGAGGCATCTGGAAAGGAGGCTGAGCCACTTATATATGTGCAGGAGGGCTAGAATTGGTCACCAAGGTCACATGACCTAAACCATAAAGCCCAGGAAGTAACGCGCTCCGGCCCTTAAGGAAGTGCTGCAGGAAACAAGCAGCAAGCATGCTGTGGCCGGGGCTGAGAGGAAGCTGTGAAGCGGATCCCAGAACAACAGTACCTACACAGACAAAGCCCAGGACTGCAGCAGTGAATAGGAAGCACTGGCCGCAGATCACCACTGATCACAGCGCTCGGGACCGCGGCGGTAAACAGGGGAACAGCGGCGCATAGCAGCCGCTGTTAAAATGTGCTAGGGACAGTGTTGCTGAAAATGATTAATAACAGAATATTGGAGAGAGCAGGGAGGCTGCAGGAAGAGTACAGGGAGGCTGCAGGGAGAGTACAGGGAGGCTGCAGGGAGAGTGCAGATAGACTGCAGGGAGAGTGCAGGGAAAGTGCAGGGAGACTTATTCTGCATCAGTTCTATTTATTTATTCCCACATTTACTTATTTCTACATCAGCCATAAATGTAATTCAATACCAATAAAATGGAAGTCTTTATTATTCCGGTGCCAATGTGCCAACCAATACCGTCTAATTTACACCCCTTAGAGGGGCCAGGTCTTAATGATAACCATCCTCATCTTTTGCTGGCTTTAGGTTTTTTTCACACATGCGGCAGGATGGATCCGACAGGCTGTTCACCATGTCGGATCCGTCCTGCTGCTATTTCGCGGTGCCACCGGACCGCCGCTCCGTCCCCATTGACTATAATGGGAACGGGGGCAGAGCTCCGGCGCAGCGGTGCATGTCCGACTTTTTAGTCCGGCGGCTTTTGCCGTGCTGCGCCGGAGCTCCGCCCCGTCCCCATTGTAGTCAATGGGGACGGAGAGGCGGTCCGGCGGCACGGCGAAATAGCGGCAGGACGGATCCGACATGGTGAACAGCCTGTCGGATCCGTCCTGCCGCAAGTGTGAATGTACCCTTACTTCTTCCAAATCAACTGTCAAAGTCTCCATTTCCTAGAAAAGACAGCAAGATGCAGAGAGAGGAGTAGCTGGATGTTCTTGAAGACATATTCTCATCAATGATTTGGCAAAGGATGAAAAGCAGATAGCAGAAGAAGGGCTCCCACCTGTAGGGTAGGAGAGCTCTGGGGTTGGGGAAGTGGGTACAGCCCCTGTTTAAAGGTGCATTAAAGGTGCCGTGCATCCGTTAACAATGATGACTGACTATTCAGTGTGGCCTTCATTGTTAAATGAAAGGCAGCTGAGGGCTAATTGACTGTGTGGTTCTTCATTGCAGCATGACCGCAACTTGTCTACAGCAGGCCACTCCGTGTGGCTGTACCCAAGCAGAGTGGCCCATGTATACCTAATTTATAGCGATTTGTGACTAATTCAGAACAAATCAAATTTCTTGGCGAACTTCAGCGCAGTTGCAGAATTTTATTGCAGTTAACCCCTTAATGACCCAGACATTTATTTTTTATTTTTTAAGTTTATTTCTCGAAACCTTTTACGTGCCATAACTTTTTTTTAATTCACTTAGTCATATGAGGGCTTCTTTTTCTTGAGGGGCAAGTTATATTTTTTACTGGCACCAATTTAAGGGGTTGTCCCATCTTATACATTGGTGGCATATAGCTAGGATATGCTGCCAAATGTTTGATATAAGTATAATTAAAAAGTTCAGTTCAAGAGACTGGCACAATAGTTGCTGTGCTATTAAATGATATTATGATTGTCATATACATGTAAGAAATACTTTTGCTCTATCTATTATCAAACTCGTTTTTGTCCACTTGAACTTTTCTTCTAGTGTAAAATAGAATCTCCTGCTGAGAAGTGACAGAGTGTATAATATATTGGAAATTCAGAATTTTCGCAGCCTTCGTTCTTTCTGTCTACTCCATCCTGGATGCCTAATAGAATAGAACTTTGTTTCATAAAGAATTCTAAGGCAGATAACACACGGAGGGAATTTAGTGCAGCAGACGTCTGGTTCTAGACTTAGGAACTACACTATATAGAGAAGAGTACTGGACACACGTCTTAAAGGGGTTTTCTCACTTCAGCAAATTGCATTTGTCATGTAGTTAATACAAGGCACTTAGGCTGGCTTCACATCACACGTTTCTCCCATCCGTTTAGCATATACAAAAAACGTATACGTTAAAGGATACTTCAGACTGATACCATACAATGGCATCCATTCACCATAAAGTTCAATTTTCTACCAGAGATACGTCAAACGGAGGTATAAAACGTGATGTGAACCCACCCTTACTAATGTGTTGTGATTGTCCATATTGCCTTCTTTGATGACTGGATTCATTTTTCCATCACATTATACACTGCTCAAAAAATAAACCCCCCTTGGACCAAAAAACACAACGTGATAAGGTGGATCTTTTTGTTTATCTTTTTGTTTATTCGGAGTGGTAAAATCAATGTGTTTCTGGGGAAGACAATCTCCTTCATCGGGTTCCCAGTTGCTCCAGTAGTAAAAACAACGTGTTTCGGGGGAATACAACCCCCTTCATCAGGTTACCAGTTGCTAACCTGATGAAGGGGGTTGTCTTCCCCAGGAACACGTTGTTTTTACTACTCTGAATAAACAAGAAGATCCACCTCATCATGTCACGTTACTCTGGTTTTATGCGCCAAGGGGTCCTTTTACTTTATCTGTAATTACTCTTCATCAGGAGTTCTGGCATCTCCATTTTGAAGATTCACCCACACATATCTACAATAGGGTTGTGCTGATGCTAGCGCAACTCTACAAGGTGAGCCTCCAATCAGCAGTCCTTTTGCTAATCGTATTGTACTAGACGTACTTACCCTATGGTGCACCTTTGTTCCCTGTATTTACAGTTAATTTGCCTTCTATTTGTATCCATGATTTACGACCACCATGCAATCCAGCAGCAGTGACCGTGCTTTCACAGTTATAGGAAACAGTACCGGATTATGCACACAACTAAGAAGTTGGTGCCTTATCTTATAGTGTTCAAGCATGGCCACCCTTGATGCATTGCAGGATGGTCGTAACTCCTGGATATGAGCAGTGTATAATGTGATTGAAAAATGAATCAAGCCAGCAAAGGAGGCAACATGATCAATCCCAATACATTAGTAAGTTCCTTGTGATTAACTTTCTCTACATGATAACTGTTAGTTGCTGAAGTGAGACAATCCCTTTTAACCATTGAAATCAGGGCAATCTTTCAGTCCCATTGCCACAGGTGTATAAAATCCAGCCCCTAGTCATTTAGTCTTTACAGACATGTGAAAGAATGGATCATCATAAAGAGCTCAATGACTTTCAGCGTGATCCTGTAATAGGATGTCACCACTGCCAAAGGTAGTTCCTGAAATTTCTTCCCTACCAGATATTACACTATCCACTGTGAGCGGTATTATTGTAAAGTGGAGGAGTTTACAAACCATCACAACTTATCCACGTAAGTTACGGAGCGGAGTCACTGGGTGCTGAAGAGCATAGTGCATTAAAGTAACCAACACTCCACAAGCTGCAACATCCAAACTTCATCTGCTATTAACATCAGCACGAAAGCAGTGCTGTGCCGGGAGCTTCATGTCGTGGGTTTCAATGGCTAAGCAGCCGTATGAAAGCCTTACATCATCAGGCATAATGCAAAGCGTCGGATGGAGCGGTGTAAAGCACAGTGCCACTGGACTCTTGAGCAGCAAAAATGTATCATGTGCCATTAATAATGAAGAACTACTATACAATGTGGGCATTATTAGTTAAATGAGAGGTAGCTTTGCGCCAATTGGCCATGTGGATCTTGACCGCAGCACAGCCTCAACCAGACCAGATCACGACTGCTCCATGTAGTGGTACCCTAGGATTAGAACAAAGTCAGATCTGTTGGTCGGCACAGTGGTTCCACCCATTGCCATAACATCCTTACATAATTTGCTCATGCTAAGCAGATGTACTTTATGTCAACACCTCTGAGAAGTCACCTAACTTCTGACTATGCTATAGGCATCTATGTACTCTAGTAGACATTCCAGTTCTGCAGGTAAAACTTATCAGACATTCCAGTTGTGCAGATAAAGCAGGATCTTCTGAGTCTTCACTAGTGTTGAGCGCGAATATTCAAATAGCAAATTTTTCTCGCGAATATCGGCACTTCGATAATTTGCTAATATTTAGAATATAATGATATGTATTCGTTAAAATGAATTTTAATTTTTTTTCCATCTGAACCCATTAGTGATAGTAAATGTAATGGGTTGAGATGGAAAAAAAAATATATATGAATATTCATATTACGAATATAGCGCTATATTCTACATATTCGACAATTCTACCAAACCAACCAATAGGAAAGTTGCTTAACGCCCTTACGCAATTCGGTTAATGCGCATATTTAATTGCCGATTTTTCCCATAAGATAAACTATATTAAAGAATATTTTAATTCAGTACTGACTAAGATATTTTAGCCTTCTCACATTGGCCCACAAGCAAAAAGCAGGCCGGTAATGGACTATTACTTGTGGGATTACTTGTGGGCCAATGTGAGAAGGCAAAAATATCTTAGTCAGTACTGAATTAGAATTTTCTTCATTATTTAATATAGTTTATCGCATGCGCACACAAATATTTTAATGACGATTTTTCACAATAGAATAGCATTGTACGTATATAACGAAGTCTCGAATTAGAGAATATATTACAAATATTTAGAGAAAATTGAATTTGAATATGGCACCTGCCACTCATCACTAGTCTTTAGCTCAATATTAACAAGGACAAAAACATTGCAAGCCCCATTCAAATTCCACTGTGAAAAACTCAGCATCTTAATGTATTATTATTTATTGTTACTGTGCTTCATGCACAAAATCTAGACTGCCAGATTAGGCGTGATGAAATCATTCCCTACAAGGGTCCATCTAATATGATAATTCTCATCCTCGCTCACAGCTTCTTCTCTGCCGCATTTTATTTAGACCCTGAAAACTTTCGCGGCTCAGCAAGTCGCTAATGCATGTGTGTTGGAAAAATATGGTTGAAATAGGTACAACTAATTAAAAGCTATTCTCGGAATCTTTGCATTCTTTACGAGAAAAAAAGCCAATCACAGATTTGAGGATTTCGTCTCCAATCGAAATTACCTTTCAAATTTAAGACACTCCAACGAAATTGAATACTTGTCTGAACGCCCATATTTCCAAAAGGTTATCATACAAAATAAAGACACTTCATCAGAAGATCTAGCACTCGCTAACCACAATCCATAAATCAGGCTTGTGTCGTGCTCCTTTTAGCCTGAATTCATTTCATCGACTGTCTCCTCCAACGTCTCTGTCAAGTACGCTGCTTGCATCATTACACATAATTATATTTTAATGCAGATGTTCTACAGAATGTCACTGCATCTAAGAATCTAAACCAGTTTGTCATGTTCTATTGCTTTGATATGCCACTCGATACAGGTACACGTAGATGAGAGAGACTCGGTAAGGAATATTTCTTTAAATATTCATAGGGATGCCAAGTTTTGTTTCATAGACAAGGTAAGTTAAGAGGAATGACAACTTTTTGGTTGGTTTCCTATGTGACTTGATTGCAGTTGATTGCAGGAGTTAAAAGCTATTGCTAGTAGATTGGACTTTGTGGTAGTAGCTGTGGTTAGGCCTGAGCAAGTTTTTATTTATTTAAAGGGATTGCCATGAAGTTATATAAAGTTCAGGTTTCTTTTTTTAGTGCTGAAACTTAAAGAGGATCTTTCATCGGTCCAAACATTGTGAACTAAGTATCATGATATGTACAGCGGGGCCCAGGGATCTCACTGCACTTACTACTATCCCCGGGCGCCTCTCCGTTCTCCTGCTATGCCCTCCGGTATGTTCGGTCACTTGGTTATAGTAGGCGGAGTCTGGCCTTGTTTTCCGGGGCATCTCCTTCTCCCAGAAAACCTCCCAGGCTGTGAGCTCTGTGCTGCAATTGGCCAGCGCTACAGCCTGGGAGAAGGAGACGCCCAGGAGAACAAGGGCAGACTCCTCCTACTATAACCAAGTCCCCTAAGTCTCCGCCTACTATAACCAAGTGACCGAACATACCGGAGGGCATAGCAGGAGAACGGAGCGGCGCCCAGGGATAATAGTAAGTGCAGTGAGATCCCTGGGCGCGGCTGTACAGATCAGGATACTTAGTTCACAATGTTTGAACCGATGAAAGGTCCTCTTTGAAGGAAAAAAGTAAAAAAAATATGTATATATATATATATATATATTTTACTTCATTGACCCATTTCCATCCCATACAATGGAGTAACTTCAATGGAGGCAGGCCACACAACAGCTACAGGGCCCAGTGAGGAGTAGGGCCCGGATCTGTACTCCTTTTTCTGTTCCTCATGTAAAAAGCACTGCAGCCTACACTAGAGGAAGCTCAGTGCAAAGAAATGATTACAGCTTCTATTGCAGACAATAGTAACTGTATAAATTCCTACGCATTGAGCTCCCCCTAGTGGTAGCTGCAAACAGACCGTTTTGTAATATGTGATGTGAAGCAGGTTATGTATCCGTGTATTTATGCTAGCTGTTTGGTGTAAATACATTGAGAAATACTGTATGGTCGTCAGAATTAGCGCTAGATTTATGAAGCACCTGTTTCACTTATGCTGGCATTTAAGATAGAAAAAGTGGGTGAGACTGAGGGTGACATTTTTATAACTTTTTTTAATTCAAATTTATTCTGCTTAATAAAAAGATTGAACATTTGTCTGATATTCTGGGCATTGCAGTTTGCCTTCTGCAGACTGTTTGGTGCGTGCAGACTGGGAAATTGTTGGTGCAGTGGGGCCCATACTAATTATTTTATGGGGCCCAATGAAATCTATGTATGCCACTGGTCCAATATCACAATTCAAAGTCACAGGAGTCTAATGCACACCCTTTCAGTGCTGATTCAAATGATTCAAGAGGATAAAGAGCTTGCATTTATAGGTTAGTTATCTAGAACACCGAATTTTAATCATTTTATCAATTTAGACCTATTAAAAAATAGTGTTTATTTGCAAAACCATTCACCTTTTATACCAATAACGGTGCCCCCTTCTGTTCATAGTGATGCTAAATTTGTGCACCCATGAATGAGCTTCAGATTAGGCGGCCAAGTACGCTCACTGTGATATACTCACTATGGCGGTAGTGCTGAACGTCTTCTGCTTACAGATGCAGGGTTACAGCATTTTTCTGGCAGTCACCACTAAAGGCCACCGAGTGGCACAATGACCGAGTCTTGAGGTGGCAGCATCAGGAGAAAGCCACCGAGTGTGGTTTACCAGTCGCCCCCCTAAAAAAACTGATTGAGGCAGGGGTGTGATATACCTATGATATACTTCCTACATAGTGCATTTGTGTTGTGCAGCATTTGTGTTCCGTTCTGCTGAGATACCGCAGCTATACAGAGGGACAAACACTATTGGAAAAACAAATTGCAACTGGTGTGAATAACCAGTTGCCCCCCAAAAAAACTTATTGAGGCAGGGGTGTGATACACTATATAGCAAGTATATTATAGGTATATTTGTATTGCGTAGCATTTGTGTGCGGTCCTGCAGAGATACTGCGGCTATACAGAGGGACAAACACTATTGGAAAAACTAATTGCAGCTGGTGTGATATACCAGTTGCCCCCCCAAAAAAAAACTGATTGAGGCAGGGGTGTTATATACCTATCATATACTTTCTATATAGTGCATTTGTATTGTGCACCATTTGTGTGCGGTTCTACTGAGATGCCGCAGCTATACAGAGGGACAACCGCTATTGGAACAACTAATTGCAACTGGTGTGATATACCAGTTGCCCCCCCCCCCCCCCAAACAAACTGATTGAGGCAGGGGTGTTATATGCCTATAATATACTTTCTGTATAGTGCATTTGTATTGTGCAGCAGTTGTGTGCGGTTCTGCTGAGATACAGCAGCTATACAGAGGGACAAATGCTATTGTAACAACTAATTGCAACTGGTGTGATATAGCAGTTGCCCCTCAAAAAACTGATTGAGGCAGGGGTGTGATATACCTATAATATACTTTCTATTTAGTGCATTTGTATTGTGCAGCATTTGTGTGCGGTTCTGCTGAGATAACTCCGATATACAGAGGGACAAACGCAATTGGAATAACTAATTGCAACTGGTGTGATATACCTTTTGCCCCAAAATAAACTGATTAATGGGTTTGATAAACCTGCTTCCAGCAAATACTCATTAAGGGGTTCTATTTACCTGCTTCCAAAAATACTGCTCTTCTATCGGGACTTTGTCACAGGGTCATTTTGAAAATGACAGGCAAAGGAACAGGCAGGCCATTCTGCAGGGGTGGTAGGAGTCGGGCAGGTGCACCAGGCCAGAGCCTGAGTGGGAAGTTGGAGAAGGTGCGTGCAATAACTTCAAAGGGCTCACCAAAGTTGGTTGAGTGGCTCACTCAGCCTTCCGCTTCTGCAGCCTCCTCATCCTCTGCATCAGCACCCTCCTCACTCTCTGCTGTGTGCACCCCCAAAGACACCACCACCACCACCATAGCCCCTTCGCCTCAAGTCAGAGGAATTATTTTACCATCCATTCCCAGACCTTACCGATGATCAGGAAGAGGAGGTATCAACGGCCGCCACCCAGAGGTCTGACGACGGTACCCAGATAAGTTCAAGGAGGGTGGTTCCCGCTGCTGCTGCCTACTCCAAGATCTCTAATGTCAGTGGTGGTGAAGGTGATGATGATGTTGTGTCGATGGACTTCACTTGTGTGCCCACAACAGAGGAAGAGGAGGGGAGTTCAGAGGGAGAGACGGAGCAGCAGAGAGGGAGGAGAAGGAGGAGAAGCAGGCAGAACTCGCAGTGCACAGGAGGCAAAATGCAAATGTATCTGGAGCGAGCCATCCACAATGCACGGTCACATCTGGCGCTCCCAGGACACCGACACATGGCACCGCAGTGTCAGCTGCTGACAATAGTGTTGCCATCTGCAGCCTGTGCTTTCAACACATAAGTCACAGTTATCCCAAAACTCACCTAGGGACGACTGCCTTAAGAAGGCACTTGGCCTCCCATCACGGAGCCCAGTGGGAACAACACCGTGAGAACCCATAATGCCACACTCCCGGCGCTCCACGTCCTGCCTCTTCTCCTTCTCCTCCCATTTGTCCTCCACTCCACCTTCCACCGCGCTGTCGTCACGTTCATCTGGCATAAGGCAGGCTTCCGTGGCCCAAATGTTCGAACTTAAAAAGTTGATGACGCAGGATAACCCTCTTGCCCAACAGCTGACCACCGGCTTGTCGGAACTGCTAGCCCGCCAACTACTGCCATATAAACTGGTAAACCTTTAGAAAATTTGTGGCCATTGGCACCCTGAAATAGAAGGTCCCAGGAAGGTAATATTTCTCCCAGAAGGGCATCCCAGAGCTATATGGCCATGTTCAGCGGCAAGTGAATGTATCTCTGGCACACAGTGTCGGTGCCAAGATACAGCTGACCACAGACACGTGGTCTAGCAAACACATCAGGGAAAGTACATAACTTTTACTGCCCGCTGGGTGAACCTTCTGACTGCAACCCGTGGCACCCGTGTGGATTTGGTGTTACCGCCACATATTGAATGCAGGCCTGCCTCTTCTTCTCCTCCTCCTCCTCCTCCATCCTCCGTCTCCTCCTTGGCTGACTCCTCCTTTTCCACTGCTACCGCCTCTTTTGCTGCATCCCCCCAGCTCCCCAGAACGTATTTGACGTGCCAGGTAAAACGTTGCCATGCTGTGCTGCGGCTGCTCTGCCTGGAAGCCAAGAGCCACACCGGTCCTGCACTCCTTTAAGCTCTGCGGTCACAGACTGATAATTTTACAGTTGGTAAAGTGGTGTGCAACAACGGTGCCAATCTGCTGAGCGCGCTGAAACAGAGCAGAATGGCACACATCTTGAACTTAGTCGTGCAGCGATTCATTGCCAAATACCCCGGGGTTCAGGACGTCTTGCTGCAGTCCAGAAAAATCTCTGGCCATTTTAGATCTTAGACGGCCATGGCTCGACTTGCTGACATTCAGGGGTGACACCATTTTTCCCGTCAGACGTCGGATTTGTGACTGCCCGACGTTCTGGAACTCCCCCTTGTATATGCTTGATAGGCTGCTCCAGCAAAAACGTGCTGTTAACGACTACCTGTACGAACTCTACGGCAGAACAGGTTTTAGGGAGCTTGTTTTTTTTCACTGCACCAGTGGCTGCTCATGCGCGACGCAAGCAGACTTCTGCGGCCATTTGATGAGATTACCAAACTGGTCAGTTGCAGCTAGGGCGCAATCAGTGATATCGTACCTTACGCCTTACTTCTGGAGCGTGCATTGCGTCATGTCATTGATCAAGCTGTCGAGGAGCAGGAACAGGAAGTTGAGGAAGTTGCAATGCTGAATGAATTCCCAGGGGGGGCTACTCCATCTAAGACAAGTCAGCAGGAATCTGAAGAGAAGTCAGAGGAGGATGGTGCCTGGGGGAGGAGGAGCAAGAAGAGCCGGCTTTAAACTTTTCTGGGTTCCCTGGTGTTGTCCGTGAATGGGGGGAGGAGACCGAGGACGACATTCTCCTGGGAGATAAACAGGGCCAGACTGCTCCACCGCTTCCAATTTAGTGCAAATGGGGGCCCTCATGCTCCAGTGTTTGAAGAGGGAACTCTATATAAAAAGAATAAAGGGCAAGGACCAGTACTGAGTGGCAACAAACTTAGATCCCCGGTACAAACACAAAATGGCAGACATGTTACCAGCATCACAGAGTGCTGTCAGAATGCAGCATTTCCAAGCCTTGCTTTTACCCTGGGTTCAGACCTGAGCGTTTTACAGCGCGTTCCTACGCGCTGTAAAACGCTCAACACGGAGAAGCCAATGATTCCCTATGGGAATGGTTCTCACCTGGGCGTTTTACAGCGCGTACGATCGCGCTGTAAAACGCCCGGCGCTCAAACAAGTTCTTGAGCTTTTTTTTGGGCGTTTGTCGCGCGTTCCCGCACATAGATATTCGGGAACGCGCGAAAATGTGTGCACGCCTGTCTCTGTATGCGCGATTGTAAACGCCCGTACAATCGCGCATACAGAGCGCTTGTTTCAGAACGCTCAGGTCTGAACCCCCTGTTAGAGATACTGTATTCTGCTGTTGTGGGTAGTGATGGACGAACATCGGCTGGGACGGTTAGCGAACCGATCAAATGTTCGCGAACCGCAAGTTTGCGGCGGGCCCCATTCACTTTACTGCAGGCGAACCTGAAAAACCTTCAGGTCATATTTGCAGCCACCAAATACTTAGTAGAAGTGTACAAATAGTCCCACAACATGGACAGTGACATACTAGAGGGGGATCAATGACAAAAATAAAAAAATATATATGTATCTTAATCAGGGGACATTTTAATGCATCTTAAAGAGAAATTCTCCAAAATGTGTCCTGTTGGAGTCTAGAATTTTTTTATTTTAGGCCAAAAATTAGGCATTCATCTGACAAAAAATAAATTGTGATTATGTGGCTCGAGTTACATTATGCGGTCACTGAATAATAATTTTACTGTAGCCCACTTTTTTTTTCACTTTTTTTGGTGGACAACTGGTATATCACACTAGTACAAATTATTTGTTCCAATGTCATTTGTCCCTATCTGTAGCTGCGGTAACGCAGCAAAACCGCAAACCAATGCTTCACTACCTAAATGCACTATAGTAGAAAGTATATAATTGGTATATAACACCCCTGCTTCAATCAGTTTTTTTGTGGGGCAACTGGTATATCACACCAGTAGAAATTATTTGTTCCAATACCGTTTGTCACTCTGTGTAGATGCGGTAACGCAGCAAAACCGCAAGCAAATGCTGCATTACCTAAATGCACTATATAGAAAGTATATTATTGGTATATAGCACCACTGCTTCAATCAGTTTTTTGGGGGGGCAACTTGTAAATGACACCTGTAGAAATTATTTGCTTCAATAGCGTTTGTCCCTCTATCTAGCTGCAGTATCGCAGCACAATATAATCACATAGCTACAGGCTAATTTCCTTTCTTGTCCCAGATAATAAAATGTAACTTTTAATGATTTGCTTAAAATGAAGTCAGAACATCTATTAACTATTATAAGTGATCTCTAAACACTGTGGGTTAAAACTAGCTGTTGCTCATTATTACTGCCAGATCACTATGTTATTGACTTGCTTCGTTTTTAGATGGTGGCTGGGAGTGCACTTCCTCGCACCAGCACTCTGATTGAAGTGCGCACTCGTACACACTGATCGCTTATAGCATAGCACGTATCGGTGTATTAATCAAACACTTGAAGGCAAATAAACATAAGAGGTCAGCAAACTAAAACCTAAGACTGCCAGGGGGGGCACATAATCACTTGTTCTTTTCTGTCTGGTGAATGCCTAATGTTTGGGTCCTGTACTCCACTGGCCTGACGTAAAATTGTTATCCAATGATCATGTAATATACCTCCAGCCACATAATCACTTGATGTTTTCTGTACGGTGAATGCCTAATGTTTGGGGCCTGTACTCCTGTGGCCTAAAATAAAAAATGTTTAGGCTCCAGCAGGCCACATTTTTGACAGTTTCCCTTTAAGATGCATAAAAATGGCCCCTGATTAAAATACATATTTTTGTGGGAATTTTTGCCATTGATGTATTCAGAATGCTATTATTTTCCCATATAACCATGTTATAAGGGAAAATAATA
Organism: Bufo gargarizans; assembly: GCF_014858855.1. Lineage (NCBI taxonomy): Eukaryota > Metazoa > Chordata > Amphibia > Anura > Bufonidae > Bufo > Bufo gargarizans. Next base: position 104,389,721 of record NC_058089.1, read on the forward strand.
ACATCTACACAACACCGAACCCAAACCTGAACTTCTGTGAAGAAGTTCGGGTCTGGGTACCACAGTCGGTTTTTTATCAAGCGCATGCAAAACACATTGCACCGGCATGATAAAAACTGAACATCGGAACGCAATCGCAGTCAAAACTGACTGCAATTGCGTACCTAATCGCGCGGGTTTGCCGCAATACACCCGGGTGAACCCAGCCTAAGATGTCTAGACAGAACAATCTCTTTAACTAGGGTACATATTGCATGAATATTGTGTGATTTTTTTTTTTATGTTTGCAACTTTGCCTGGCATTTCAATCAGCAAATTTACACTACGTGCAGAATTATTAGGCAAATGAGTATTTTGACCACATCATCCTCTTTATGCATGTTGTCTTACTCCAAGCTGTATAGGCTCGAAAGCCTACTACCAATTAAGCATATTAGGTGATGTGCATCTCTGTAATGAGAAGGGGTGTGGTCTAATGACATCAACACCCTATATCAGGTGTGCATAATTATTAGGCAACTTCCTTTCCTTTGGCAAAATGGGTCAAAAGAAGGACTTGACAGGCTCAGAAAAGTAAAAAATAGTGAGATATCTTGCAGAGGGATGCAGCAGATTAAAATTGCAAAGCTTCTGAAGCGTGATCATCGAACAATCAAGCGTTTCATTCAAAATAGTCAACAGGGTCGCAAAAAGCGTGTGGAAAAACCAAGGCGCAAAATAACTGCCCATGAACTGAGAAAAGTCAAGCGTGCAGCTGCCAAGATGCCACTTGCCACCAGTTTGGCCATATTTCAGAGCTGCAACATCACTGGAGTGCCCAAAAGCACAAGGTGTGCAATACTCAGAGACATGGCCAAGGTAAGAAAGGCTGAAAGACTACCACCACTGAACAAGACACACAAGCTGAAACGTCAAGACTGGGCCAAGAAATATCTCAAGACTGATTTTTCTAAGGTTTTATGGACTGATGAAATGAGAGTGAGTCTTGATGGGCCAGATGGCTGGATTGGTAAAGGGCAGAGAGCTCCAGTCCGACTCAGACGCCAGCAAGGTGGAGGTGGAGTACTGGTTTGGGCTGGTATCATCAAAGATGAGCTTGTGGGGCCTTTTTGGGTTGAGAATGGAGTCAAGCTCAACTCCCAGTCCTACTGCCAGTTTCTGGAAGACACCTTCTTCAAGCAGTGGTACAGGAAGAAGTCTGCAAGGTAAGAAAAACATGATTTTCATGCAGGACAATGCTCCATCACACGCGTCCAAGTACTCCACAACGTGGCTGGCAAGAAAGGGTATAAAAGAAGAAAATCTAATGACATGGCCTCCTTGTTCACCTGATCTGAACCCCATTGAGAACCTGTGGTCCATCATCAAATGTGAGATTTACAAGGAGGGAAAACAGTACACCTCTCTGAACAGTGTCTGGGAGGCTGTGGTTGCTGCTGCACGCAATGTTGATGGTGAACAGATCAAAACACTGACAGAATCCATGGATGGCAGGCTTTTGAGTGTCCTTGCAAAGAAAGGTGGCTATATTGGTCACTGATTTGTTTTTGTTTTGTTTTTGAATGTCAGAAATGTATATTTGTGAATGTTGAGATGTTATATTGGTTTCACTGGTAAAAATAAATAATTGAAATGGGTATATATTTGTTTTTTGTTAAGTTGCCTAATAATTATGCACAGTAATAGTCACCTGCACACACAGATATCCCCCTAAAATAGCTAAAACTAAAAACAAACTAAAAACTACTTCCAAAAATATTCAGCTTTGATATTAATGAGTTTTTTGGGTTCATTGAGAACATGGTTGTTGTTCAATAATAAAATTAATCCTCAAAAATACAACTTGCCTAATAATTCTGCACTCCCTGTATATGTCTGTATTGAATCCCACATTGATCAGTACAATGGTTATCACTTATGTAAAACTAGAAAGGATTCCAAAGCCTATAAAAGATGAGCGAATTAATGGAAAGTTCGATTCGGCTGCTTTGCCGAATTTTACAAAAAAATTGGCTGCGTAACAAATTATTTTGTCACGAAGTGCATTTCTTTGTAAGTACTGAGTGCATTGACAGGGAGCGGTGATTGCGCCGCCTCTCATCATTGTACCCCTCAGATGTCGGGTTCCTACATGATTGCGGCACCTGACATAAATAAAAGAGTGTAAAATGTAAAAAAAAAATCATACTTACCTCATCAATTTGCTTGTGACCAGCCGGCCACCAGAGTCTTGCTTGAAGATCTGAAGCGGGATCTGGCACTGTTCGCGATAACGTCACCACGCACAGGTATTTCACTGAGATCTTCAACCAAGAAGGCGGCGGCAAGCCCATCGCAACCAAATGGATGAGGTAAGTATGATTATTTATTTTTTTTGTACACTGTTTCATGTTAAATCAATTCTCTACCAGGAAGCACTAGAGAATTGGGCTTTGCGGCAAATCGAAATTAATTTGCTCTACACTACCTACTATTACTAGGTAACCCAAGCTTTACAATACCTAGAACGAGCATGCAGACAAGTGGAGCAGAGTTGAATTTACCATTTTACTCTTTAGGGCTGCAATATTTGTGGATTGTGAGTTTAGATAACACAGCACTATGGGAATCTCTTGTGTATATGGCACATTGTGACATCCCCAAGAACTTTCCCATATTACAGACTTAAAAAATGCTACATCTGTACCACCAATTCCATTTCATTCCATTGCATTGTTGCAAGCGATACTTTAGATGTGAATTAAGTTGTTTCTACAAAGTAACAAAGTTTTCTCTTAACACACCAAAAAGAACTGTTTAAAGCAAGCTGAGGGATACAGCGCTTTCTTTTTTTTTTTTGTTGTAAGAAAATAAAAGAGGCAATACGTTGCAAATCCCAAAGCACCAGAGTGAGAGTAGAAGGAACTGCCTTGGGTTTGCAGCTACTATAAATCCTACTTTACTGATCCCACTGGCGCCGGAGGGAAATGGAGAAAGGAGGAAGTGTTAGAAAAAATACAGGCAGAAACAGACAGCTTCGGGAGGTTAGGGGAGAGAAAACTCTACCTTATTGACAAGCATGTTTCAGACATATATTGTAATTATGTCCTGTGGTAAAAATGTATTCTCACATCTGTCAAGAAATGAGCATAAATGTATATCACATTGTGTATGCGTGAGGCGGCAGGCATACAGAACATGTACATTCATCTTTAATCCGCTCTGCGGATTATATTCTGCAACACTTGTTAGGATCTCCACAGAAATAAACTAACAGAGACATGGACCTCACACAGAAAAATGGAGCAAGTTTGTTAATTGTATTCCTTGCTCTGTTTTCCTGCTGGTTACGCCAAATTGCAATGGAAAGTGACTGATGTTGTGCTCTGATCCTGTCTTTGCCTCATATTCTAGTTCCAGTCTCTATTCTTAGTCTGGTGAAAAAACGGAAGGGGCACATTTATTAAAACCGGCAATTAATACGTCGCTGCACTGGTGGCTGATGCGCCTAAGTTATGTTGAGGTACAGGCATCTACATAACTTTGGCGCTTGCTGCCGCCGACCCTTGCTGGCATAGTTGAAGACCCTTTTCCACATCATAAATTGCTGCAGAAAATGGCAAATGATACAAGCCCGATCGGCCCACCCTCTTCCACTCCTACACCACGGCCACCTTGGAAAAGTGGAATGAGCAGAGAAAAGGCGTCGATTTTGACGCAAACCCCCTTAAAATAAGCCAAAAAGTGTCATATTCTTCTGGTTCAAGAGAAAAAAATATCACATTAACTGGGAAACAAACAAAACACTTACCTGGCGAATCTTTTTAGTTGCAGATGCACCAAGTCTTGGGCTCCTCTTCTTCCATCCAAGGTAGCTGCAACGTCATGAGTGTGTATCTGTACATGGGAGTTTTTATCACTTGAAAAATAAAGGCTACCATTTTTTTGGGGAAGCTGGATTCTATCTTTTCTTTTTGGATTTACCTAATGTATAATGTGTATTTGGTAGCCCAAGACACTTCCTGCTGCCATCGGATTGGCCAGCACTGCTCATGTGAACAGTACTGACGAATCCAACTGCAGGGCTCGACAAGTAGGAAGTGGTTTGGGCTACCAAATGCACAGTATGCATCATATAGTCTGAAAAGAGATATAGCCATATTGGGGGGGGGGGGGGGCAGAAGAAGAGCCCACGAATTAGTAGATCTGCATCTGAAAAGACGAAAAGGAGAGCACCAGGTAATTGTCCTGTTCAATCCCCCACTGATGTAATTTTTTTTAACCAGAGGGTGACTTTAAATAATTGGTTGCAAAGGTGTACATAGCCTTTAAAGGGGTTATCCAGTATCTAAAATATCCCCCCCTAATATGGATTAAACTTACCTGCTCCCCAGCACTCGCGTTGCTGTAGATCCCTGCACAGCCGCTGCATCTCCCCGACGCTCAAATCAAAACATCTGGTGATGGAGGGAAGCAGCCAAATGGCAGGCTGCAATGGGGATGAGCCTTCTTCAGGCTGGTCACCATCGCATCCTGCTATTGGTTGCTTCTCCTATCGCCAGATGTTTTGATCCAAGCAACAGGGAAATGAAGCGGTGGCATTGCTGGGATCAGGAGCGACGCGGATGCCGGGGTAGCAGGTAAGTATAATCCATACAATTGGCCTGGGTAGAGATTAGCAACAAATTTAAAAAAATTCGACTTGCCGGTTCACCTAATTTTTTCTGGAAAAATTCGATTTGATCTGAATATATTTGCGGCAAAATACGTAAAAAAATGCCTATTTACTGGCTGCAGAGAGCCTTTATAGTGGTGGAGAACACTGTGCCTTGCAGTAACATGCATAGAAAGTCTGCTTTGGTAGTGAAATAATACTGTGAGTCCGTATGACATGCAGATGACAGGCGTCGCTCTTAGAATCACTGCACACTTCACTTATTTGGGCAGTTACGGGGCCAAAACTGACCAAATAACTGAAGTATTAACTCAGCCTTACAGGTCGATGTTAGCTTCAAGAAGAAGAGCACTCCTTTTACACCGTCATCACTGATTAAACACGTTTACAAGTAGAGCCCCTCTGACAGAGTGGAGACGGTGTCAGTAGTAATTTGCTTGTTGACGTCACTGATTAATTAGCCCTTCCTCTGATCCGTCAGAATAATAACCCACAAAAAATGGATCCTGTCTGTGGAGCATAAACCTTCACTCGGTCAGCATTTGCTCAATAATCCATCAGTATTGCTAATGCCCAAAAAAAACAGGAGTGGATCCAAAAAAAGAGATGACATGTAAATGGAATATTTACATGTCTTCTGTGTTTTGTACCCATTCCTGCTTTTGGCTACCAAATCATAAGCCAATTCTGATAGGACCGTACAGGTCTTACAGCTGCTACACAGACAGGATCCGTTGTGCGTCTTCTTCCTTCCTTCTGACAGATCAGAAAAAAGGTCAAAGAAATGATGATGTCAGCCAGGCGAAAGCCAAAATAGTGGAGTAGAGTGAGGAGGGTTGGAACAGCATGAGAAGTCCAAAGAGTGGACCTATGACATAGTGGTGAGGTGGAAGCAGCATTAGGAGACCACAGAGTGGCAAGGTGACATAGTGTGGATATGGCAGCAGGAGCTGCAGGAGACCACAGAGTGGCAAGGTGACATAGTTTAGATATGGCAGCAGCATAAGGAGACCACAGAGTGGCAAGGGGACATAGTGTGGAGATAGCAGCAGCATGTGGTGTCCACAGAGTGGCACAATGACAGAGTGTGGAGGTGGCAGCAGTAGCATCAGGAGGAGGCCACAGAGTGGCATAATGACAGAGTGTAGAGGTGGCAGCAGCATGAGTAGGCTGCAGAGTGTCACAATGACAGAGTCTGGAGGTGGAAGCAGCATGAGGAGACTACAGAGCGACACAATGACAGACTCTGGAAGTGGCAGCGGCAGCAGCATCAGGAGTAGGCCACAGAGTAGCACAATGACAGAGTCTGGAGGTGGCAGCAGCATGAGGAGACCACAGAGTGACAAGGTGACATAGTGTGGATATGGCAGCAGGAGCAGTAGGAGACCACAGAGTGGCAAGGTGACATATTGTGGATATGGCAGCAGGAGCAACAGGAGACCACAGAGTGGCAAGGTGACATAGTGTAGAGATGGCAGCAGCATGGGGAGACCACAGAGTGGCAAGGAGACATAGTGTGGAGATAGCAGCAGCATGAGGTGTCCACAAAGTGGCACAATGACAGAGTGTGGAGGTGGCAGAAGCAGCATCAGGAGGAGGCCACAGAGTGGCATAATGACAGAGTGTAGAGGTGGCAGCAGCATGAGTAGGCCGCAGAGTGTCACAATGACAGAGTCTGGAGTTGGCAGCAGCATGAGGAGACTACAGAGCGGCACCACATACCCTAGATGAACTCAAGAAGAACATCACAAACACCATCCGCAGCATCACTTTCAAAAATTCTTTTCATTTTTTCTATATGTAGTACTGAGTGCTTTATTTTATTTTAGTAGCATAATTACATAACAAAATGTGTAAAAAGTGAAAGGGTGTGAAGACTTTCTGAATGCATTGTATATGGTAGCATTAGGCTGGCTGTAAATATCAGCATTATCGTGGCACTATATGGCTGGCACAAAAAAATATAATTTGGTCTGAAACATGGAAAACCATCTAAAAGCGCTAACTACTTGCTCAGTTGCCCAGAGCCCCATTTCCCAGTGATAAGGACAATATGGAAACTTCCATTTTATTACAGCATGAGTATGGGAGGCAATGTCAAAAGTGCAGTTTTTATCAGACAAGGAATAGGGTTTATATAATGATATTGGAGTACTCCTAATATGAATTGATTTTGCAGAACAGCACTACTGTACACACTGCACTGCATTCAATGCCACCTATGTGTCATTCTGTAGATGGCAAGGGAGTGAAAGAGAGAAATCACATCCTATCTGTCTGTCACATGAAAGACACTGGAGATTTCTGAGCTTACATTGCACTAAAAGTAAGTCTGGTACACAGCCAGGAGAGACTTTTTTGAAGTGATCTATAGCACAGCATCTACCCTCTAGATTTTCTATGGCTCCATTACCTGGCATTACTACACCACTTCACAAAGCAATATTTCTGAGGAATCACAGGTGCCATCCACACATCTTGTAATGGTTCCCTGCCCATGCTGTGCAGAGAAATGTCGACAGCAAAACACAACTTTTGAAGCACCAGTTCTTTTTCTTACTGCTCTGCACCGTAAATATCTCTGGAAGTTAGTGGCTGGCAACAGAGGTTGCAACGGCAGATGAGCCCCGAGGGGTGTTGGGGGGGGGGGGGGTTTCAACTCTCCTACAAATTAAGACTACAGAAGCACTATAATATGTTGGTGCCAATGTGCTATATTTTTATATGATGCTGTTTGCACAGTAATGTAATTGGTTTAGGCAGGAATCAATCTATCAGCCTAAACTCGGGCTCAGCAACCTCCGGCACTCCAGATGTTCTGAAACTAAAACTCCCAGAGTGCTCCATTCACTTCTATGTGAGTTGTGAGAACAGCCGAGCATTTTTGCATGCTGGGAGTTGTAGTTTCACAGCAGCTGGAGTAGTGAAGGTTGCTGATCCCTGGCCTAAACCCAATGATTATTTCATTTTTATAGAGCATATAGCAACATTACTGGTGGTTCACTAGTATAATCCATGGCAATTCATAAAAATATGATAAATAGAGGTCGTGGTTGGTTTGGGTGGGACTCATGGCTGTCCTACCTGCCTACTTACTTTGAAGTTTTAACAACATTGTCTCATTTTAATGCATCTGGATAGGTCATCAATATCAGATTGGCCTGGGTATGACACCTAGGAATCCTGCTAATCTGCTGTTAGAAGAGGCCGGCACTCAAAAAGCAGCCTCCTCCTAGGTCATATGACATTATCGTACATCAATCACATGGCCTAGTTGCAGTTCAAGCTGCAATACTAACCACAGCTGCTATACTATGTACGGCACTGTACTTGGAAAGCTGCCGGAGCCAGTTGAACTTACCAGAAGTCCAGTGAGCAGCTGTATCAGGAGGGGATGCCAGGACTAGGAACCCCGCCAATGTGATAATAATGACCTATCCAGAGGATAGGTCATCATTATTCAGTACTTGATAACTCTTTTAAACCATGAAGCTACTTGACCTCTACTAAGGTCCTCAAGCCTCTGCAACAATCCTCCATGGAATAGAACACTGCCATAGAACATATCTAAGGCAAGTGTATAGCGGCCTGAGCTGCAGGTGCGAGATTGTCAGGCCCAGCCGAGTCCGACCCTATCAATCAAACATCAGGGGATTTCATTAGCGTGCATCTGAGCTGCCACGGATCTTGAAGTGAAGTCGCATGACCTCTACTAGGGTCCTCAAGCTTCTGCAACACTCCACCATGGAATAGAATACTGCCTAGAGAACATGTGTAAGACAGTTATGTAGTGGTGCAGACGCTGAATTGTCAAAGCCAGCTGGCAAGCCAGGCACTGTCAACCAAGCGGCAAGGAGAGCATCCTCTGCTTGATGAGATGAATCAATCCTTACAAATCAATTTTTGCTCATCTCTGATTGGTACTGTATAAAGTGGACATCCAATACCTGGAGTCCTGTGTAAATCAACATGTATTACATTGTCGAGAATTATATTGGTTAATCGGTTTACTATGAAACTGTCTTTAGTGTATGCAAGTCTGAGGTACGTGTGTGAGCCCCATTGAGAACAGGAACATACATGAATGATGACACTTTATGTGCAGCACCGTGGACTATACTAGCAATATATATGCAATAGGAAACACTGTAAGTAATTGTGATATCACAATCAAGCTCTTCTACTTGCGTCGCCTAATACAATGGATAGCTCCAATTCAGCACAGCTCTATTAATAAGCGATGCATCTCTTTCTCCAGTGGGCTGCTGGCTCCTAGTCTTTGGCATCAATAGTAACTGTAATATATGCAAGTATATTATCTATAAATTCCTTACTAATACCCTTGCCTCTTAAAACGACTGAATCTAAAATTTAGTTCCATCAATTTAAAATAATGGCAGGAAGCCCCGGGGAAAGTATTGCACTTAAAGAGGCACTTAGCATTGTGTATGAGTCTCATCTTTCATTCAAAATATTCTTCTTAAATGGAAAAAAAAGAGTATAAAACAGGATCCAGATTCTCCCTTTCCAGGTGAAATGATTTATTTTTGCATTTCGGGTGTCATAAGGTTTGATGACATTTCAAGTACATGTTTCTCGTTTACTAACCCAGTGCCGGAAATCTGAAAAATACTGTTTCACTGAGAGCACATTAGAATAATTGGGCCATTCTTCAACTAATACAATATTGCCCTACACTTGACCTGCCACTCTCTCCCCTTTTAAAATAGATTTGTTAATATTGATATGACGACTTTATGATCTTTGATATTAGCAAAAAAAAAAAAAAAAAAGCTGCTGTAAATTCTCAACGGCGCCATTATCAGTAGAGCTTCCCATCCCATCTGCAGGTTATCAAATCTTTATTTCTTCATTTTTATTATTTTAGGATGTTGGGACTTACAGGGGAGAATTTATTGAGACTGGCATTTCATATGTCAGGAATAACCAGAAGGGCAGCTGGAGTTAGTGGAAAAATTGCACCAGAATAGCAATTCCTGGTATAAATTGTAGTAAATCTTTTGGGCCAGGGGTAGACCTGTTCCTCCTGCTAAGACCCATCTGCTTTTATGAAAAGTGAGAAGACCAGATTTTCAATCAAGTATGCACCAAAATGTTATGCTCTTTTATGGGAGAGAATTGGCGCAAGTCACTTTACCTGCTGAGTTTTCCATTTAATATCTGTTTGTTCATTAAAAAGTCCCTTCTCCTGAGGAGGAAATTAAATGATGCCCCAACCCCACGCCTTCTCCAAAATGGAGATGAAAATTCAATAATAGTACATATGGTGTGTATAGAAACCCTTGAGTTTTTTGGTTTTTTTTAGATGCAATCCCCACCCTTGAATATTCTTGTCATACCTTCTAAAGCTGGCTATGCTCTCTAGACTTAAGAGGGGCCCCATAGCATCCAAAACATTGGGATCCTTTTAGGGTCTTCTATGAAGTTCACCATCTTCATGACTAACATCCCACAAAAAGCAGATTAGACCAACCTTTAAAAAAAAAAAAGGACAATCATGACAGTCACACTTTAAAGTGGCCGTGGAAAAAAGAAAAAAAAAAAGAAGTCACCCCATGTAGGTGGGTCCAAACTGACAAAAGGTGGAGCAACGCAAGAAGGCAGGGCCAACACATGTAGGTAAGGACAACTCATGTAGGCCAGCAATACTGTAGTGCCGAACAAAATACCGCCCCAACAGAACCAATTACCACAGTGCAGCACAACATACTGCCTCTGCAAAAACAAATACCAAAGTGCAGCACAAAATACTACCGCCTGTGCCACAGTATGAAACTGTATCATTATCCTGAAGATGGCAATACAGTTGAATTCAGGAGGGCACCTGCTGCCACTGGCCAGCTGATATGTGACTAATACTCCTATATTAACTGATGCTGAGAGCATAAGATCTTTATGTACCTATGCAGTCGGCCAACCAGGAAATTTCCCTAAAGGTTTTATAGCCAGTTCATCCCTGAGAATCAGGTTGCACATGTGCAGCACTCACTTCATGTGATTTTTGTGGGTCCCAGAAGTCGACCACCCCCCCCCCCCCCACCCTGTTCATGGTCCAGTGATGCTGTATGAATGGATCAGCAGGTTGTGTATGTCTGCCTGCCTGTAGCTTGCCACAACACTTTTAACGTTCCTATTGCCCTGAGATGCTATATCTGGAGAATAATAATGTAAGATGACCAGCTTTGAAAAAGAAAAGCCGTACTTTGTCAGATGTTGTTTAGGCTATATGTGTCTATGTGACAATGTATCTTGGGGAACTGGAGTTTCTGACCTTTCAGAATGTAAGGCTTGGCACATCTGTAGGTTGCAGCCACCACTAGGGGGAGAGGTATACAAACAGAATGCAGTAAGCACTTAAGCTCCCCCTAGTGGCGGCTGAAGGCACCCATCATTTTAACATTTAACTCTCTGTCTGTACAGGAGATTTTGAGCTCTACATCAGAATGAAGATCCAACCATTATAAAGATATATTAATTAATCAACTAAGAATTTTGGATCTTTACGAGTTAAATCTTTCCCGGGTAATTGATAAAGTAAAGGGGAAAATCAGAGCCTGGCAAAAATTGTTAATATCGCAATCTGATCGTCTGGCATTAGGTTAAAATGATCATACTACCTCTGTCTGTACCCGATCTGTGCCTCCCCCATCTGGATAGAGGATGCCTTCTTCTCTAGACTGGAATGCTTTAATAAACGACCTAATTTGGGGGAGGAAGAGGGTTCGTATAAAGCAGAGGTATTTGTGGCTGGACGAGTCAGAAGGGGGACTATCACTTTTTTTCTTTCAAGGGTATTTTTTTTCTGTGCAGCTACAAAGATGCTGTAATTTTAGAGAGAATGCACTTGGGCAATATTTAATTAGGGTAACTGGTAGGTCACTTGATAATATTTTTATGCACTTAGAAACAGCACAGCTTGCAGATTTGGACACTAGTTGTTTAATCCCGAGAACTCTGCAGAGGGTCTGGGATATATTGAAAACGACTTTGCAGGTGTCACATGTGCTTCATTTTACCCCCTTGCGGGAGAATCAGAACTTACCAGAATTTTTGAAAATAACCGATCACATTTATTGGAGTCGTAGGGGTATCACTAGTGTGGCACATCTGTTTGTCGCAGATCGTTTTAGAGTCTTAGGGGACTTCAATTTCACAAATATCTCGTTTTTAGACCAATTTATGTACTCTCGCTTAAAACATGCAAACGAAGCTACATTTAATAAAACATATATGATGACTCAACAACATTTTTCTTTTGATTATTGTTTTTTTCACTTAGGGAAAAAGATTAAAATGGCACAGATTTATTCGAAAATGCGGGTTTCACTGTCCACGGTGATTTCCTTTAAAAGTATACCTAAATGGGAGCAGGAATTGAAAACTTCCCCCCCTCCCCTGGCCACAGATTTTTCAAAATACGAAAAAGGTAGTATCTGCAACCAGTTATAGATTGATTCAGTTTAAAATTCTGCATAGGTTATATTATACACCGCAAATACAGGCTAAGTTTGCTAATAATAGAGGTCGTGAATTTTTTTGTCAAAAGTGTGGCAGCCCCAATGCTGGATATATTCATCTTTTATGGGAATGTAGCTGTTTTGGGAGCAGGTATTTACAGCACTTCAGGGGGATTTCCCCCAATCTTGTGTACCGGATATGATTTCCGTGATTATGGGTTCCTATATACCAAAAAACCCCAATTCTTCCGTACATCAATTAATCTGGCTAAAGGGCTGCTTGATAGCAAAGGTTCTGATAGTCAAGAGATGGGGTTCCCCCATATCTCCCGCATTTGAGGAGTGGAGACGGATTATGTCCCAAATAAAGCTGTATGAGGAGGTTGAGAGGCAGAGAGAAGGCAAGGTACGCGATATCCCTCTGTCTTGTAGAAGCAAGGTGGATTGACTGTCTCGCTTTGTTGGGTGGTGTATGTGGACGGGTACGAGGGGGGGAGTATGGGGTTCGGGCTTCAGCGACTGCAGCCAAGGGAAGGGGGGGGAGATATTTTGGATTTTGGATTTAAAGGTATTAGGCTTAGGTTTACAGAGCTGGATTTAAGGCCATGGTCTGTGATGTTAAAACAATAGTCATATCTTTTATATGTGCATAAGTCGCTTTTGTGTGTTCTTTTTTTTTTTTCGCTTTGTTTAAATGTTGTGTCATTATTATTGAAGAAAATAAAATATTTACTGATTTAAAAAAAATATTTGGATCTATATAAAAAAAAAACGGAATGGTTTTCAGTGATAGACCTTCACTTGAAAGCCAGAACTATCTAATGCACCTGCACTCTGCTTTTGCTTTTGTCTAAAAATTACCACGAATGGAAAGAATTCATATGAATAATTCCACTTTAATTTCTCGCATTTATCTTTTAAATGTTACATTTCATTCTCCCAGGACAGTTATTAGTATCCTTATTAAGAACTGTCTGTAGGAAATGGTTAATTTGCTCCATCAGATTTAATAAAGAAATATAGTGATCGGTGCACTCGGATATTAATTTACACTTCCGTGTGATTTAATTAGACAGTGGAAAACCTGTTCTGCCAGGTGCTTCCCAGTTTATTCACAAATTAGTTTTAATTGTTATTATTAAGGAACAACGTAACACTTGCAAATAATTACCCTCGTTTTTAGAACAATGGAGCCGTATTCCTCAGCCACTTGCAATCGCAATTAGCATATGTTTAACGGTGGCATTTAAAAGTAGGGTCAGGAAAACACTTGCATTTGTTTTCAAAGTTTGAAATTGAAACACTCTAAAACAATTATAGCGCCGGATTTGTGCGGCTAATAAAATCATGGCAGCAAACAATAGAAGTGAGAAATGGGGCTCATTCTAAATTACAGTGGTATTATATCTACTATAAATGAAAAAATACAAGCTTCTATTTTTTTATTGATAGTAGGTATAATACCCCTTCAATTTAGAATGATCCCCATTTCTCTGTTCTATTGTTTGCATGTGAAATGTAGTGCAGCCATGCTTTTATGAGTATTCTGTATGCATAGCTTTATGGATATGCACCTGTGACCATGAATGTGCTAGTCTAAATTTTATTGTAGTATATATTGAGGGTAGCAGACTCTATTAGACTAAGCAACACCCATCTGCCTGGGGCTTAGGCAGAGTATTAGGCATCTTTCACACGGGCGTCGCGTGTGAGGGCCGGATAGGATGCGGATGTATCGCGGGAAAATTGTGCGAATTTTGTATGCAATTGTGTTGCGTTCTTCCGTTTTTTCTGTGCGAGTGCAATGCATTTTGCACGCGCATGAGAAAAAACTGAATGTGGTACCCAGACCCAAACCCGGACTTCTTCACTGAAGTTCGGGTTTGGGTTAGGTATTCTGTAGATTTTAATATTTTCCCTTATAAGGGAAAATAATAGCATTCCTAATACAGAATGCTAAGTAAATTAGGGATGGAGGGGTTAAAATAAAAAAATAAATATATTTAACTCACCTCATCCACTTGTTTGCGCAGCCGGGATCATCGTCTTTCTTCTTCTTTGATGACGTGGGAGGAAAAGGACCTTTGGTGACGTCACTGCACTCATCACATGGTCCATCACATGGTCCATCACCATGTGATGAGCGCAGTGATGTCACCAAAGGTCCTTTTCCTCCCAGGTCATCAAAGAAAAAGAAAGAAGACGAGCCGGGCTGCACAAACAAGTGGATGAGGTGAGTTTAATTTAGTATTTTTTTTTTCAACCCCTCCATCCCTAATTTACTTAGCATTCTGTATTAGGAATGCTATTATTTTCCTTTATAACCATGTTATAAGGGAAAATAATAATCATCGGGTCCCCATCCCGATTGTCACCTAGAAACCATGAGTGAAAATCGCACCGCATCCACACTTGCTTGCGGATGCTTGCGATTTTTTACGCAGCCACATTCACTTCTACGGGGCCTGCGTTACGCGAAAAACGCACAATATAGAGCATGCTGCAATTTTCACGCAGAGCACAAGTGATGCGTGAAAATCACCGCTTATGTGCACAGCCCCATGGAAATGAATGGGTCTGGATTCAGTGCGGGTGCAATGCGTTCACCTCACACATTGCACCCGCTCGGAAAACTCGCCCGTGTGAAAGGGGCCTAAATGTAGCTGGTTCCTACACTGCCCTGAGCATTGTAGGCTTAGTTAAGTCCAAGAAAGGCAGTTCTGTTAGTGTTAGGGACCCATCTGCGGAAGACACCTTAACGCCTTGTAGATGGGCCTGACACACGTTTGATCAAAAATGTGCGCAAAGAACTTTTATTTTTTCATTGATAGTAGGTATAATACCACTTTAATTTAGAATGATCCCCATTTCTCAGTTCTATTGTTTGCATGTGAAATGTTGTGCAGACATGCTTTTATGAGTTCTCTGTATGCTAGCTTTATGGATATGCATCTGTGACCATGAATGTGCTAGTCTAAATCTTCTTGTAGGATTTGTGCGGCTGGTATTTTATGCGGTTGTTGATGTCATAATTTGGAACCAAGAAGGATTAGCCATTTTGAGAAACAAAAACAAGAATGTTCAGCTATGTGCATGTTTTCTTTATTGTATCTAAAAAACTAATTGTACAATGTCAAAATGACTATTGGAGTACACAGCTTGCCTACACTATATGGAGAAAAATATTGAGGCATGTCTCTTAATAATTTAATTCAGGTGTTTCATTCAGTAGCATTGCCACAGCACAGATGTATAAAATCCAGCCTATAGCCATGCAGTCTTCCTCTACCACAGGTGTATAAAATCCATCCTGTAGTAATGCAGTCTGCCTTTATAGATATTTCTAAAAGAATGGCTAGTCATACAGAGCACAATAAATTCCATGGTGGTCCTGTAATAGGATGCCACCTGAGTAACAAGTCAGTTTGTGAAATATCTTCCCCCTTAGGCCCCTTATAGACGAGCGAGAATTCCGCGAGGGGGGAATGCGTGATGCGAACGCATTGCGCCCGCACAGAATCCGGACCCATTCATTTAAATTGGTCTGTGTACATGAGCAGTGGTTTTCACGCATCACTTTTGCATTGCGTGAAAATCGCAGCATGTTCTATATTCTGCGATTTTTACGCAACACTGTCCCCATAGAAGTGAATAGGGCTGAGTGAAAATCGCATCGCATCCACAAGCAAGTGCGGATGCGATTTTCACGGATTGTTGCAAAGAGATGTTGTTTGTAAACATTTAGTAAATCGCATTGCACCCGCGCGATAAAAAAAATGAACTGAACGTGATCGCAAACAAAACTGAATGGCTTTGTTTGTGAAATCACGCAGTTTTCACCGAATGCATCCGCAACACATCCGGACATAATCCGGACTCGCTCGTCTGCAAGGGGCCTTAGGGTTTCCACTTTCAATGTTGAGTGGTATTATTGTAAATTGGAAGAGTTTAGGAGCAACAGCAACTGAGTCATGAAGTGGAGACCACATAAAATTGGAGAGCGGGGTGACCGAGTGCTGAGGAGCATAGTGCAGAAAAGTCATGAATGCTATGTGTACTCCTATAGGTTTGGTAATGTGTAGGTTTCCAATGCCTCTGTTTGTATAGTGTATGCAGTACAGACCAAAAGTTTGGACACACCTTCTCATTCAAAGAGTTGTCTTTATTTTCATGACTATGAAAATTGTAGATTCACACTGAAGGCATCAAAACTTTAAATTAGCACATGTGGAATTATATACATAACAAAAAATTGTGAAACAACTGAAAATATGTCATATTCTAGGTTCTTCAAAGTAGCCACCTTTTGCTTTGATTACTGCTTTGCACACTCTTGGCATTCTCTTGATGAGCTTCAAGATGTAGTCACCTGAAATGGTCTTCCAACAGTCTTGAAGGAGTTCCCAGAGATGCTTAGCACTTGTTGGCCCTTTTGCCTTCACTCTCACCATCTCGATTGGGTTCAGGTCCGGTAACTGTGGAGGCCAGGTCATCTGGCGCAGCACCCCATCACTCTCCTTCATGGTCAAATAGCCCTTACACAGCCTGGAGGTGTGTTTGGGGTCATTGTCCTGTTGAAAAATAAATCATGGTCCAACTAAACGCAAACCGGATGGAATAGCATGCCGCTGCAAGATGCTGTGGTAGCCATGCTGGTTCAGTATGCCTTCAATTTTGAATAAATCCCCAACAGTGTCACCAGCAAAGCACCCCCACACCATCACACCTCCTCCTCCATGCTTCATGGTGGGAACCAGGCATGTAGAGTCCATCCGTTCACCTTTTCTGCGTCGCACAAAGACACGGTGGTTGGAACCAAAGATCTCAAATTTGGACTCATCAGACCAAAGCACAGATTTCCACGGGTCTAATGTCCATTCCTTGTGTTCTTTAGCCCATACAAGTCTCTTCTGCTTGTTGCCTGTCCTTAGCAGTGGTTTCCTAGCAGATATTCTACCATGAAGGCCTGATTCACACAGTCTCCTCTTAACAGTTGTTCTAGAGATGTGTCTGCTGCTAGAACTCTGTGTGGCATTGACCTGGTCTCTAATCTGAGCTGCTGTTAACCTGCGATTTCTGAGGCTGGTGACTCTGATGAACTTATCCTCCGCAGCAGAGGTGACTCTTGGTCTTCCTTTCCTGGGGCGGTCCGCATGTGAGCCAGTTTCTTTGTAGCGCTTGATGGTTTTTGTGATTGCACTTGGGGACACTTTCAACGTTTTTCCAATTTTTAGGACTGACTGACCTTCATTTCTTAAAGTAATGATGGCCACTCGTTTTTCTTTACTTAGCTGCTTTTTTCTTGCCATAATACAAATTCTAACAGTCTATTCAGTAGGACTATCAGCTGTGTATCCACCTGACTTCTCCACAACGCAACTGATGGTCCCAACCCCATTTATAAGGTAAGAAATCCCACTTATTAAACCTGACAGGGCACACCTGTGAAGTGAAAACCATTTCAGGTGACTACCTCTTGAAGCTCATCAAGAGAATGCCAAGAGTGTGCAAAGCAGTAATCAAAGCAAAAGGTGGCTACTTTGAAGAACCTAGAATATGACATATTTTCAGTTGTTTCACACTTTTTTGTTATGTATATAATTCCACATGTGTTAATTCATAGTTTTGATGCCTTCAGTGTGAATCTACAATTTTCATGGTCATGAAAATAAAGAAAACTCTTTGAATGAGAAGGTGTGTCCAAACTTTTGGTCTGTACTGTATATTTCTTCTTGATAACCTAAAAGGCAAAAAACATACAGTAGGTAGATGGGGAGGTGCAAACCATGACTACAAGATCAGACTACACAGCGTCTTAAATTATGGATACATATAAGTACGCTTAGGATCTGTATATAAAAACAGTATTGTATTTACAACTCTTGCGGCTGTTGATATAAACAGTAAAACAAACAGTGGATAAATCAGAAGACAAATTGATAGAGAGATAGAGAGATAGATAGATAGATAGATAGATAGACAGATGCATGGATGGATGAATCTTCGAGATCAAATGGATGAGGGCAATTATAATTTTATTTTAAAAAAATTAAGTTTTTACTTTAATATTAAAGTCAGATGCCACGATTAACTACTGTATGAATGCGGCATCTGAGGGATTTAATGACGGGGGTGGTGCAATTGCCGCTCCCTGTCATTGCACCCACTACTTACAAAGAAATGCGGTTCGTGACAAAGTAATTCGTTACTAAGAAAAAAAAATTGTAAAATTCGGTTAAGCAGCCAAATCCAATTTTCCAATACTTCGCTCATCTCTATTTAGAACATCCTTTTTCGACAAGAAGGTTGATGTTGTACTACATATGATCATATCATAGGCGTTTCACCCTTTAAGAATGTCGTGCACATAGAATAAAATTGTAAGTCAGAGATTTGCAGTAATGTCTATGAAAACTTCCAGTCTTCTAATACTCTAGAGGAATCAGTCGCTAATTGGCGGTACAGCATTTAACTGGTTGGCAGGCATTTCAATTTACAGCTAGAAAATTGCTTTTTTTCTAGTTTCTGCACATTCCTCAACAGGGGGACAGTGCGATGTATACGTCAGCGGGCCAATGGACATTTACATTCATATTGTTTACACTGAACTGATTTTTACTTCCAGCCAACATTATGGCTCCTTCTGAATCTTATACCAAGACTGCAGAGAGCAGAGCGCATCAACATAACAAATTAACTTGGTGATGTGTTTGTGTTGTCTCTCAATTTACCCAAATTAGCGAACATTGAATATTTAAGATGTTTGTAAATCCATGCATTATAAGATGGGGGTTGTTATATAAGCAAATGAGGCTGGCTTTTGCATCACATCGCACCATTTAAATGAGCAATAAAGGCGAAAATAAAATAATTGAGATTTGTGAAAATGGCATAATTGAACGTGTTAACTGAGAAAATGTTTTCCCATAAGGCAGAAAATTGTAAGTAAATACGATTTTTGAAAATACCACTATTAGGTTGAAAAAAGATCTAGTGTTGATCGAGCACCAAAGTGCTCGGGTGCTCCGGCCGAACACATCGGGATGCTCGGGTGCTCAGTATAATGAAAGTCAATGGGAAAACCCAAGCATTAAACCAGGCACCCCCTGCTCTGAAGAGGGGAGGGTGTCTGGTTCATAGGAAAAGGTCAGAAAATGATGAAAACACCACCGCAATGGTTCGGGAAGAGCATGGAGAGGATGTCTGGATGCATCTTGGACTCCCAGGTCGCTGCTGGGAACGATATTGTCCGAGTAGTACGCAGCTTTTACACACTGACAATAATACGCACAAAACCAAAGATAAAATCGATTTTAGAGGAACAATTGTTAGGAAACATTCTTTTCTATATATTTACTTGTATAGAAAGTGCAAGTGCTGCCAAAAATTACAAGGAAGAGGCACTCCAATACACCCTGTATATCACATAAAGGAGGGCCTCATTTACATTGTGGTACAATTGTTCATGTAGTGGGACTCCTACACTCCTATGCACTTAGTGAAAGGGCTGCCAAAAATTACAAGGAACTAACAATCCAATACTTCCTTTGTTACACATAAAGGAGAGCATCAAACACAGCTTGAAAAATTATGATTGCCTGTTGGTGACCCTCAAAAACATTTGGAGCAAGGGCCTGCTGATCTGACCATTTAAAACATTATGGGTGAGGGCCTGCTGCTGCTTTGGTGACTCTAGATAACCTGGGGCCGATCGCACGTCCCCGTGACGGCAATGATAGATTCAGATGTCTGCCCTATCAACTTTTTAATGTTATTTTCAGCCCAACCATGTAGACCATGGATAACGGGGGAATCATGGTTCGATTCCGAAGAGCGAGCCTGAGAAACAGCTACGGCTACCACATCCAAGCAAGGCAGCATGCATGCAAATTACCTATTAGGTACAATTAGGTGAGGGCCTGCAGGTGAGCTGACCCTGTAAAAGAGGGTGAAGGCCCGCTGGTAGGGTTGAGTGAACCCAAACTGTAAAGTTTGGGTTCGTACCGAACTTTAGAATTTTTGGACCCGGGACCCAAACTTTTCAGTAAAAGTTCGGGTTAAGGTTTGGTGTTCGGCGAGTTAATTGCGCTTTTTGAAAGGCTGGAGAGCAGCCAGTCAACAAGCATTTAACTCATGTGCCCTTAGAAGCCATCACAGCCATGCCTACTAATGGCATGGCTGTGATTGGCCAGTGCAGCATGTGACCCAGCCTCTATATAAGCTGGAGTCACATAGCGCTGCACGTCACTCTGCTCTGATTAGTGTAGGGAGAGGATGCTGCTGCTGTGAGGGAGAGAATAGGAAAGAATCTTTAGTCAGAAGTGCTTGTTAACTCAGCGATCTACAGTGACACAGAAAAATAACTTTTATCCGTCTGTTAGTTAGGTGGGAGGCGTCAGCCATTTTATGCAAGTTCAGTGCACCAGCACAGCATATGTGCATTTGTGACAGTCAAATACAAGCTTGAAAAACTGCAATAATTTTCTGGGTTTAAAAAAGAAGCAATTTTTGGCAATACTCTACATCTGGGGCCTATGCTGCATTTGTCAGTTTGAAATATATTCTTGAAATACTGCAATTATTTTCTGGGTTTTAAAAAACACCCTTTTTGGGCAAAATACAAAATTTTCAGCCTTTGCTGCATCTGTCAGTGTGAAATACAAGCGTTAGATACTGCTGTTATATTCTGTTATTAAAAAAAACACCCATTTTGGGCAAGATCCTAAATTTGCAGAGAATGAGGAGAGCGTTGAATAAGGGACGTGGCCCCGGTCGTTGTGCTGCTGGTGGAGCTCCTGTTGCAGGGAGAGGACGTGGTCGATCTGTGCCAGCTACACGCACAAGTGAAACTCCTTCCTCAGGCGACAGAACCTTCAGCGGTATTTGGTAGGCCTAATGCGGCTCTACGAATGGTGAGGCCAGAACAAGTACAGGCGATAGTAGATTGAGTTGCTGACAGTGCCTCCAGTTTCTTCACATTGTTTTCCACCCAGTCTCCTGCTGAAAGATCAGAGTTAGCACCTGCAGCTGATGTCCATTAGTCTTTCACCTCACCCCCTTGAAAATCAGCCAAGCAGTCTGAGCCCCAAGTCATGCAGCAGTCTCTTCTACTTTTTGATGACTCTGCTAGCAGGGTTCCCCAGGGCCATCCACATAGCCCTACCCCAGAAGTGGAAGAGATTAAGTGCACCGATGCCCAACCACTTATGTTTCAAGATGAGTACATGGGAGGACCACCGCAGCACGTCTCGGATGATGATGTCGAAACACAGGTGCCAACTGCTGTGGCTTTCGAAAGTGTGCAGACTGACAAGGAGGGCAGGGGTGAAGACTGGGTGGAAGATGATGTGGAGGACGATGAGGTCCTCGACTTCAAATGGAATCAAGGTCATGCAAGTGACCAGTCTAGTTCGGAGGAAGAGGCGGTGGTTGCACAGAGCCACCAGCACAGCAGAAGAGGGAGCAGGGTGCAAAAGCGGAGCGCCCGTCCCCTAGACAGTACGCCTGCTACTGCCCACCACAGCAAGGGAGTTCCCTGGAGTGGCAGTTCTTCAGACAATGTGCTGACAACAAGACACGTGTGGTTTGCACGCTGTGCAATCAGAGCCTGAAGCGAGGCATAAACGTTCTCAACCTGAGCACAACCTGCATGGCCAGGCATCTAAGTGCAAAGCTTGAGCTGCAGTGGAGTAGACACCTCAAAAACCAAGAAATGTCTCTGGCTCCTCCTGCTTCTTCTTCTGCTGCAGTCTTGGCCTCTTCATCCACCTCTGGAGTGACACTGGCACCTGCCACCCTGCAAACAGAGTATCTGCCAGCAACACCACCACCTGGGTCACCAAGCATCTCCACAATGTCCCATGGAAGCATCCAGCTCTCCATCTCCCAAACACTGGAGCGGAAGAGGAAGTACCCCCCGACCCACTCGCGATCCCTTGTCCTGAATGCCAGCATTTCAAAATTACTGGCCTTTAAAATGCTGTCATTCCGTCTGGTGGAGACGGAGAGTTTTAAAAGCCTTATGGCGGTGGCTATCCCACAGTACGTCGTTCCCAGCCGCCACTACTTTTCCATGCAGGCAGCCAAGGTGTGAATACAGAAACTTTTCCATATGTCAGACTGGTTTACAGTAGTCTGATCTATGTGGATGTGAAAATATGGAAACCCAGGATACAATATGCCAAAAAATGCAAGTTATACTGTAACTAGAAACCTGATGTTTAGCTTGGATAATGTAATACCTTGATATATAAGTGACACATATCTCTTCCCAATAGTCAATATAATACCCCCTCACCCCCCCCCCCTCGCCTCTAAACAACCTTACACTCTAAATGGAAAAATATTGCAAGTGAAACTGCTGCAGTACTCGTTTCCTTGTATTATGTGTTTATTATTTTATTTATTTTAAATATTTTCTATTTAACATATATAAAGTGCTCTGCGTAGCACTGAAATGTTTTCTACAACATGTCTTGTACTTCGTAGTTCAATAAAAACAGATTTAATAAAAAAATAAATATGACATGCAACACGTTTCATCAGGATGGATCTCAGGCTTTAAGATCCAAGGAGCATTGTTGCCCCATTGTTTTCAACATTACTACCATATGTGAATGGGGTCTCCTAGAATAATCTCATAAATTGACCAAAGATAAATCTCCTGACCATAAATAACTAACATAATGACTGTTACACATGTGGGCATATTAAGATGAATAAAAAGCAAAAACTCCTGTGGCATGTGCATATTAAGATGAATAAAAAGTAAGGAGGATCGAACACCTAGAAGTACGAGTTCACCGGGTTCATCCGAACTTCGGCTCAAAGCTCGGGTTTGGGACCTGAACTTGTCCTGAACTTGAACCCGAACCCTATTGAAGTCAATGGGGACCCAAACTTTGGGGCACTAAAATGCCTGTAAAATAATCATAGTAAGGGCTAGAGGGCTGCAAAATTAAAAAAGCTAAATGGGGGTAAGAGCAGGACAATTGCCCTGCAAACAAATGCGGATAGGGAAATGACATAAAATAACATAAAATAAAAAAATAATAATCTTGATCTAGGAGGCGGAGGTCAAAGTGGAGTAGGAGGTTGAGGAGGTGGTGGATGTGGCGATGTAGGTAGAAGTGGTGGAGGAGGAGGATGTAGTCAACACTTTTTATGTTGTTTTCTATTTTATTTTATTTTATTTTCCCTTAATTATTTTTATTTTTTTAATAAATTTGGGAAGACCCTAAAACATTGGGAAATAGAAAATAGAATGCAAAGAGAAAGTGTGCTGGAGTATAACAATGGCTGGGTGCGGCCGGTATACTTGTCTGTACAAGGTACTGACAAGTCCTTTGGGATCCATGCCTGGTTCATTTTAATGAACGTGAGCTTGTCCACATTGGCAACTGAAACTCCACTATTGCCTGCTTTTGATTGCACAGTCTCTCCAGCATGTGAAAGGTGGAGTTCCACCTTTTGGGTACGTTGCATATGAGGCAGTGAGCGGGAAGGCTGAAGTTACGCTGCTGCGCAGACAGGCGAGCAGCAGCAGGGTGAGAACTCCGAAAGCGCACACAGATGGCCCGCACTTTCTGCAGCAGCTCTGAGCTCTGACATATCGGGATACTTTTTCAGGAACCTCTGCACCACCAAATTCAGCATATGCGCCAGGCAAGGGATGTGCGTCAAAACGGCTAGGCCCAGAGCTGCTCCGAGATTTCATCCTTTATCGCACACCATCAGGCCGGGCTTGAGGCTCACTGGCACCAACCACTCATCGGTCTGTTCTTCCATGCCCGTCCACAGCTCCTGCGCAGTGTGGAGTTTTTCCCCCAAACAGATGAGTTTCAAAACAGCCTGCTGTTGTTTCCCCCTGGCTGTGCTGAAGTTGGTGGTGAAGCTGTTACGCTGACCAGAAGAGGAGGTGGTAGAGGAGGAAGCGGAGTAGGAGTCGGTGTCGTAAGGACATGCGCCAAACTGTAATCTGCCTCAGGCCCAGCCGCCACTGCATTTACCCAGTGTGCTGTTAGGGAGATATAACGTCCCTGCCCGTGCTTACTGGTGCAAGTATCGGTGGTTATGTGGACCTTGCCACAGATGGCGTTGCGCAGTGCACGCCTAATTTTGTCCCCCACTTGGCTGTACAGTGCAGGGATGGTTCGCCTGGAAAAGTAGTGGTGGCTGGGAACTAAGTACTGTGGGACGCCATAAGGCTTTTAAAAGTCTTTGTTTCCACCAGACTGAATGACAGCATTTCAAAGGCCAGGAATGTTTAAATGCTGGCATTCAGGGCCAGGGATCATGGGTGGCTAGGGGGTTACTTCCTCTTTCTCTACAGTGTTTTGGAGATGAACAGCTGACCACTTCCATGGGACAGTGTGGAGATTATTGGTGCTGTTTGCGGGGTGGCAGGTGCCACTGTCAATCCAGAGGGGAAGGAAGAAGCCGAGACTGCAGCAGAAGAGGTAGCAGGAGGAGTCTGAGATCTTTCATGGTTTTTGAGGTGTCTACTGCACTGCAGCTCGTGCTTTGCACTTAGATGCCTGGTCATTTAGGTGGTGCTCAGGTTTAGAACGTTTATGCCTCGCTTCAAGCTCTGATTGCACAGCGTGCAAACCACTCGCGTCTTGTCGTCAGCACATTGTCTGAAGAACTGCCTTGCCAGGGAACTTCTTGGAGCTGGCTTTGGTGTGCTCAGTCCCTGGGTGCAGTGGGCAGAAGCAAGCATACTGGCTAGAGGACAACCACTCTGCTTTTGCACCTTGCTTCTTTTTTTTGCTGTGCAGCTGGCGCTGTGTGACCACCGCCGCTTCCTCCAAACTGCACATTTTACTCGCATGACCTTGATTCCATGTGGGGTTGAGGACCTCATCATCCTCCACATCATCTTCCACCAACTCTTCACCCCTGTCCTCCTTGCCGGTCTGCACACTGTAGAAAGCCGTAGCAGTGGGTACCTGTGTTTTGTCATCATCAGAGATGTGCTGCAGTGGTCCTCCCATGTCCACATCCTGAAACATTAGAGGTTGGGCATCGGTGCACACAATCTCTTCCACTTCTGGAACAGGGCTATGTGGACGGCCCACAGAAACCCTGCCAGCAGAGTCATCAAAAAGCATAAGAGACTGTTGCACGACTTGGAGCTCAAACTACTTGGCTGATTTGCAAGGGGGTGAGGTGAAAAACAGATGCCCATGGGCTGCAGGTGTCAACTCTACACTTTGGCAGGGGACAGGGTGGGAGACAATGTGAAGGAACTGGAGCCACTGTCAGCTACCCAATCTACTACTGCCTATACGTGTTCTGGACTCACTATTCATACACTGGTATTTGAATCTACAAAATAATGCTGAACGTTCTGTCGCCTACGTGCACCTGAGGAAGTTGTTTAATTTGGGACTGTAGCTGGCACAGATCGACCATGTCCTCTCCCTGCAACAGGAGCTCCACCAACACCAGAAGCACCACGACCAGGGCCACGTCCCTCATTTGATGCTCTCCTCATTCTTTGAAGTCACCCACTGAACTAACAGACGGATTAACTATATTAATTTCCCTGTCACGTATGCAGTGCAGGTGTACTTCACACAGAAAATGGGAATATGTCACCCACCAAACTGTACCCACAGGGTACAAAGATGGTGCATTGCCCAAAACTTGCTATAGGTCACCCACAGAATTAACAGCCAGATTAATTATTATATTTCTATGAGGAGGTTAGTTCTAGACTTGACAGCGGCGAATCAATGGATGTCGTATATCTGGACTTCTCCAAAGCATTTGACACTGTACCACATAAAAGGTTAATATATAAAATGAGAATGCTCGGACTGGGAGAAAACGTCTGTATGTGGGTAAGTAACTGGCTCAGTGATAGAAAACAGAGGGTGGTTATTAATGGTAAATACTCAGATTGGGTCACTGTTACTAGTGGGGTACCTCAGGGGTCAGTATTGGGCCATATTCTCTTCAATATATTTATTAATGATCTTGTAGAAGGCTTGCATAGTAAAGTATAAATTTTTCGCAGATGACACTAAACTGTGTAAAGTAATTTACACTGAAGAGGACAGAATACTGCTACAGAGGGATCTGGATAGATTGGATGCTTGGGCAGATAAGTGGCAGATGAGGTTTAACACTGACAATTGTAAGGTTATGCACATGGGAAGGAATAATGCAAGTCACCCGTACATACTAAATGGTAAAACACTTGGTAACACTGACATGGAAAAAGAGCTAGGAATTTTAATAAACAGCAAACTAAGCTGCAAAAACCAGTGTCAGGCAGCTGCTGCAACTACAGTACTCTGAAAGATTATCAAAATTTGGGCTATTCACTTTAGAAAAAAGACGACTGAGGGGAGATTTAATTACTATGTATAAATATATCAGGGGTCAGTACAGAGATCTATCCCATCAGCTATTCATTCCCAGGACTGTGACTGTGACGAGGGGACATCCTCTGCGTCTGGAGGAAAGAAGGTTTGTACACAAACATAGAAGAGGATTCTTTACGGTAAGAGCAGTGAGACTATGGAACTCTCTGCCTGAGGAGGTGGTGATGGTGAGTACAATAAAGGAATTCAAGAGGGGCCTGGATGTATTTCTAGAGCGTAATAATATTACAGGCTATAGCTTCTAGAGAGGGGTCGTTGATCCAGGGAGTTATTCTGATTGCCTGATTGGAGTCGGGAAGGAATTTTTTATTCCCCTAAAGTGGGGAAAATTGGCTTCTACCTCACAGGGTTGTTTTTTTTTGCCTTCCTCTGGATCAACTTGCAGGATAACAGGCCAAACTGGATGGACAGATGTCTTTTTTCGGCCTATGTTACTATTTCTGAGTCAGGGGTGCAAAGATGGTGCACTACTCAGAGCTGATGGGCGGTGATACACGTGATCCAGCTTTTATAGAGCAAAAGAACAAGACACGTCCCACGGCGCGAATTACCGTCAACCGGTCACCAGGGTCAAGAAGGAATCTTTTATTGCAGCGATACAACGTGTTTCGGGAAATCACTCCCCTTCATCAGGTACAAAAAAGCTGCACATTGGGGTGCAGCTGGGTGCAGCTTTTTTGTACCTGATGAAGGGGAGTGATTCCCCAAAACGCGTTGTATCGCTGCAATAAAAGATTCCTTCTTGACCCTGGTGACTGGTTGACGGTAATTCGCGCCGTGGGACGTGTCTTGTTCTTTTGCACTACTATCTTCTTGGGGGCTCCAGGCTTCTCCTTTTGAAGATCCCTCGTGGTCCCGAGGCTGCAGACCGTTATATCCAGACGTCCAGGCTTGTTTGAAAATACCTACAATAGTGTTGTGCCTACATTTGCACAACCATACAAGGTGAGCCTTGCCAATACCCACAGAATTACCCTATGGTGCGCCCATCTGTTTTCTTACAGATTTAAAACCAGCCTGTTATATCACCAGCTTTTATAGAGGCTGGGTCACATGATTCACCGGCCAATGACAGCTATGCCATTACTAGGCATGGCTGTGATGACTTCTAAGTGCCCACAGCTTAAAAGCTTGTTGATTGTTTGCCCTGCAGCCTTTCAACAAGCTTTATTAAATGCCCGAACACCGAACTCGAACCCAAACTTTTCCTGCAAAGTTTGTGTTCGGGTCCGGGTCCCCAAAATCATAAAATTAGGTACAATTCGGGTTTACTCAACACTAATAAAAAGTGCCAACTCCTGTAACATGTGCATATAAGATTAATAAAAAGTGAAAACTCCTGTGACATGAAATGCTCTTCCTAGTTGTTTACTTGTAGCAGTTACTAAACCGTTAAAATAGATTATTGCCTGCAGTGTACATGGATATGTCAGGGTCAGTCTAACTCAGATAACCTGCTTAGCAGTGACAGGAGGCACATAGACTTACTGGTCACAAGTGAAGATGTCTCCACTGAGGATTTCCTGGTAGAATGAAATAAAGTTCAAGGAAAGGAGAAACACAATAGCCAAGAGTTCAATGAGTACAGTTAAATTTTAATGAACAGTTACACAGGGCATATATGAGGAATATAAAGTTCTTTAAAAACATGTGCAATATACTAAAATGTTCTAAAGATAATATTTGTATTATAGAATTAATGCAAGCAATTCCTAAATAATTAGCACACTACAACTTGCACGTACAAAGAACCACCACCATATTGCTGTGCAAGAAGTCCCCAAAATGACCTCTTTATACACATTAGAAAAGCACCTTAATAGGAGGTTCAGCTTTTAAAGGGGTTGTCTCATTTTCGATATTAGTGGCATATCACTAGAATGTTCCACCAGTGTCAGATAGGTGCAGGTCCCAGAGCTGGGGCCTGCGCCTATCTCCAAAACGGGACCCCTGAAGTGAGCAGAGAGCAGTTACAAATGTATGGCTGCCCCCTGTTCATTTCTATGGGATTTACTAAAATAGCTGTGCTCACTTTATCAGCTTTTTTTCCAAACTTCTATAGAAGTGATTGAAAAGCATGACACTTATGTGCACAGCACTCTCCTTTTACAGTAGAGATAGATGCATGTCTCATGGGTGGAATCTGCACCAATTTGACTTTGATGGTATATCCCAGCAAAATGCCCTCAAAATCCCAGAGGACACAATCCCTTTAAGATACTTTTTTGATCCAATATCCTGTGCTGAATAATTTCTTCATGTGTCTATCTATCAAGACTCTGTTGATTCCATATTCACTGCATAGCCATAGGTTTAAAACATATATGTAATTTCAGGTGACCTTTTTGTATGTGTTGATGTGGAATAACAATATATTTGGCCATTGTGTAACTTGTATGACTTGTATCTTGCATGAATCTGCTTTTACCACCACAATTCCATTTCAAATTGTAAGCCATCCCTTAGAAAATGTTTGTAGACTATCTACAATAGTTTCTCCCTTGCCCTGCACACACAGACACAAGGGCAGCCTTCTCCCCCCATCTCAGTGTAGTATACCTCAGAAGCAGCAGCAGTATAGATGGCATCATGTAGCAGTACTGAGCAGTGTTGATGTGAGCACAGCACTGAAGTGAGACAGAACACTTATCAGAAGTAGCAGTGTCTCTCTTTTTCAAGAGATTCTGACTATAGATGGAGTCAGAAAGTCACAGAGCAAAGACCAACAACCCATGAACTCTTCTGATAGGTCTCAGGGACATGGATTCAACCAACGGACAAGTACAGGTATGGCTTTGCTTATTGAAAGAATATTTTTTTTTTAAATCATGTGCCATTTAATGCATGCACTATGAAAGTTGGGCTTAGTATTTCTATGTTCTGCAGTAGCTGAGGTTTTTATTATATGGTTTCAAACATTTTTGATTATGTCACTGATGAGCACTCAAGTAGACAGTGTCAAGACTTTTGAAATAGAAACATGTTACAACCAGCAGATATAAGTCTAGTGAGCTTCTCTAGGACTAGTAGTCATCTAATGTACAAAAAGACCTATATATACTGTATATACATATATATTAATGTTGGGCGAGCATGCTCAGCTGAACACTAGTTCAGCTCGAGCATCACGATGCTCGGAACATCACAGTGTTTGGCCGAATACCACGTGTGCTCGAGCGCGATGCTCGAGTCTCCTCTCCGCACGTTTGTTGGCTGCTACACAGCCAATAAATGTGCAGGTAAGTACTACCATTCACTTTAATGCCGTAGCCATGTTGACTACTGGCATTACAGTGATTGGCTTGCCGGCACGCGTCATCGGGTGCTATACAGCACCTGGTGACACGTGTTCAGCTCAGTATTAGTCATGGAGAGCTGGAGAGCAGAAGGGAGAGATAGTGTAGGGATTGAAATAGCAATATTTTAGTTTTTATACTTGTTATAGACCCAAAAGTCCTTTAAAGGACTATTGTGTGTGGCAGCAATATATATTATCAGGGTAACTATCCCACTTCTGAGTGTACTCAAATGCTCGCTGTTCACAATTAAGGCGGATGCTTTGCATGTGGAAGAGGTGGAAATAGGGGAAAAAAGTACACAGGGTGATAGCCAGACCACCCTCAGTTCGTCTTCTCAGCGCGAATTGGATGATGAGGTGGAGGACGAGCAAGAGACGGTTGCCTCCGCTACAGAGGGTAGTACCCTTGGAAGTTTTATTCCATCTGTTCAGCGTGGATGGGTAGAAGAGGAGGAAGAGGATGAGAAGATTGAGAGTCATCCTCCTGATGAGGACAGCAAAGTATTGTCTGTTGGGACTCTGGCACACATGGCTGACTTTATGTTAGGCTGCCTTTCCCGTGACCGTCGCGTTGTACGCATTTTGGCCAACACCGATTACTGGTTGTTCACCCTTCTCGACCCTAGCTACAAAGAGAACTTTTCATCTGTAATTTCTGTGGTGGAGAGGAAGAGCAAAATGGTACAATACCAGAAGGTCCTTGTGGAAAAATTGCTCCTAAAATTTCCAGCTGACAACATTGGCTGCAGAGTACGTAGTTCCTTGGCCAACCGAGGAGTAGAGATGAGGGGAACACACAGCAGTTCCAACAGAGGCAGGACAACACTCCCCAAGGCCCAGGACAGTTTTATAACACCCCGCCAGCACCCTCAACCTGATGCGTGGCCTAGTGTCACAAGGAGGGAAAAAGTTTGGAAGATGGTGAAGGAGTATATAGCAGACCATGTCAGCATCCTTAGTGATCCCTGTGTGCCTTACAACTATTGGGTGTCCAAGCTGGACACGTGGCACGAACTGGCGCTCTACGCCTTGGAGGTGCTGGCCTGCCCTGCAGCCAGTGTTTTGTCAGAGCGGGTATTTAGTGCTGCTGGGGGCATAATAACTGATAAGCGTATCTACCTGTCAACTGAAAATGCTGACAGGTTGACTCTTATAAAAATGAACAAGGCCTGGATTGCCACTGACTTCTCTACTTCACCAGAGGAAAGTGGCTGAACTTAAAGGCACTCTAAATGTGGCTTTTATTGTGTATTGAATACACTGTATTCCCATGCACCCCTTCCACCACTAAAAAGGTAAATGGTTCAATCTCCCTTTTCTCGTCCTCTACCTCCATCATATCAACATGCTTATTAGGCTGCCCTCGCTCCTAAGGTTTTAGAGGGTTAGCTCAGCAGCGGGCCCTCACCCATAATGTTTTAGAGGGTCACCAGCAGACCCTCACCCATAATGTTTTTGATGGTCACTAGCAGGCCCTCAACCATAATGTTTTTGAGGGTCACCAGCAGGCCCTCAACCATAATGTTTTAGAGGGTCAGCTCAGCAGCAGACCCTCACCCCTAAATTTTTAGATGGTCAGATCAGCAGCAGGCCCTCGCCCACAAATTTTTTTAGATGGTCAGCTCGGCCGCAGGCCCTCGCACACCAATTTTTTTAGATGGTCAGCTCGGCAGCAGGCCCTCGCCCACAATTTTTTTTAGATGGTCAGCTTGGCAGCAGGCCCTTGCCCTCAAGGTTTTTTAGATAGTCAGCTTGGCAGCAGGCCCTTGCCCACAATTTTTTTTAGATGGTCAGATCAGCAACAGGCCCTCGCCCCTAATGTTTTAGAGGGTCAGCTCAGCAGCAGACCCTCACCCCTAATGTTTTAGAAGCTCACCAGCAGGCCCTTGCTCCTAATGTTTTTGAGGGTCACTAGCAGGTCATCAATCATAATTTTTCAAGGGTGTGTATGATGCCCTCCTTTATGTGTAATAAAGGGTGTATTGGGGTGCCGGTTCCTTGTAATTTTTGGCAACCCTTTCCCTTAGTGCATAGGCTTTATGAGTGTAGAAGTCCCACTACCTGAACAATTGTACCACAGTGTGAACGAGGCCCTCCATTATGTGATTGTGATAAAGGTTGTAATTAAAGTGCCTCTTCCTTGTAATTTTTGGCAGCACTTGCACTTTATATACAAGTAAATATACAGGAAATAATGTTTCCTAACAATTTTTCCTCTAAAATCGATTTTATCTTTTCGGTTTGGTCCTTATTATTGGCAGTCTGTAAAAGTGACGTACTACTCAGACAACATCGTTCCCAGCAAGGACCTGGGAGTCCAAGATGCATCCAGACATCCTCCCAATGCTGTTCCTGAACCATTTCAGTTGTGTTGCCATCAAATTCTGACCTTTTCCTATAAACCAGACACCCTCCCCTTTTCAGAGCAGCGGGTGCCTGGTTTAATGCTCGGGTTCTCCCATTGACTTCCATTGTGCTCAGGTGCTCGGTAAAGCACCCGAGCATCCTGAGGTGTTCTACTCGAGCACCCGAGCACTTTGATGCTCGACCAACACTATTATACACTCATCATGTTATCTCATTGTATTGATCTCTCATCACCCGCACAATATATCGTGGGTATATTGTTCTCTAACAATTCTTTTTCCTTTTTGGTCCTTTTGTTGGCCATTTAACTTATGCAGAACAATTCTAAATGTGGGAATCTTGCATTGTTTATTAAGACTTTGACTGGCAGCCTAATATATTAAATCACTTTGGAAGACCGTGGAAAGCATTAGGTTCAGACATTTAATACTTGCATGAATTTAACTGTCACTCAAAGAGCGAGTCTAGCCATATGATTTTTTTTTATTTTTTTTTATCATAATTCTTTTTTTTCTTTTTTTTTTACGGACAAAAGAGACAAATGGAACCTTTTTACCGCAAAGGGTCAGAATTCATGATAGATTTAGTAGTTATCTTATGTAATTACTGTGATTAGTTTTATGACCTAAGCTGCTATTTTTCCCATACAAGCTCAAATAATAATGAGAGCAAAAGATGCATTTACCCCAAAAACTTCCAATGCCTAGGATACATTGCCTACCAGTTAATTTCAGTATTTACTAGATGTTTAATGAAGTAAGATATGATTATATTTGTGCTACACAGTTCTCTGCAGTTGATTTCTGAGACAGATGGGCTGGTGGTGGTGGGTGTTTTTGAATTTGGTTGCATCTTGTAATTTTTCATTTGGTCATCTTAAGTTAGCCAAGCATTATATGACATTGCACAGGGGATCCATAACTACATTTTTGCCCATTGGTCACCACCAAACTCTGCCATCAAACTGTACCATGCTGCCATATTTAAGGGTAGCATTGAATTGAGACAGGGTCATTATTGATTTATTACTCTAAACTACTCAACATACGCCACTGTAGTTCTGAACGATTGTTCAAAGAGCAGACTAGTCATCTCGCTGACTGGTTCAACTGTACATGCACTGCAATTCACTCAGGGTTGTAGCAGATCTCTGAAACTCAACATGATCTTCTTCTAGAACTAAGGTAGAATAACAGTGGCACAGGCGTGGAAATGTGATACCAGCAAAAAAAACTAAAAAAACATATTGACAATTGTTTTTAATAATTCATAATAGATATTGTTGAGTGAATCGAAGTCCACAAAGTTGACTTCAATTGGAATTTCAGTTAGAATTAAATTCTCTGCAAAGCCAAATTTCCTTGTGCTTCTTGGTAGCCGGGTGCCGCAATCTTGTTTGAAGATCTTTCACAAAATCCCGTGCGCTTTGAAGTATGACGTCACTACTCATGGGCCGTGGGAGATTTTGGGCAAGATCTTTAATCAAGATAGCTGCAGCCAGCCTGTCACAAGCAAATGGAAGAGGTGAGTATAATGAATAAAAAAATATATATATATATACTGTAATATTGCTATCAGATGCAGCGATCAGCAATGAAGGCGGCATATGAGGGGTACAATGATGGGGGATGGTACAATTGTCGCTCCCTGTCATTGCACCCACTGCTTACAAAGAAATACACTTCATGACAAAGTAATTCATCACAAAGCAATTTTATTTTGTAAAATTCAACAAATATTCTTAATATTCAAAAAAAAACTAATAGTTAGCAATATAGTGAATATTATGTAATAATTATGTAGTAAGTCAGTGATAATATTTGACAGTGGAAAAGCTGGGTAATAACTCAGTGTAGATCGTGAGTTATTACCCAGCTTTCCCAGTGTCTGATTTTATCACTGAGCTATTACCCAGCTTTCCCAGTATCAGATATCATCCTAGTGTAGATCGCAAATATTCTAATCGTGAATTTTCCATGCAAAAGGCTACACTAATAAGCTTGTTATAAGACTCAGTCTAATATTCTTGTCAGAAGACTATGAAACCAATAGAGGGTGCTATTGAGTTATGAACAGCGCCCTCTATTGGTTTCATAGTCTTCTGGCAAGAATATTTGTCTTGTCATAAGACTGTGAAACCAATAGAGGGCGCTGTTCATACCTCAATAGCGCCATCTATTGGTTTTCATAGTCTTATAACAGATGAAAAACAAGGCAGATTCTGCTCATTTGCATGTCTTTCCCATAACCCCATGTTTATGCAAATAAGTTTTCACATGACAAAACTGTATAGAAAGGTTATTGAATATTATGTTAGGACAATCAGAAAACTTTTTGTCGCCCTAGTGATATTGATCTAGGTGTGCAGATACACCCAAGTCATCCAACAGATGCAAAATAACTTTGAGGTTTTCTGGTTCTCTGTCAGATGAGAGCTGGTTTGGAATATCTCATAGTGCACAAGGCTGCCATTGTAAGGTATGCTGGCTGTTATCTTTCTCATGGATAGATGGATGGCGTGTACATACCTGGCTTTTGGCATACAGCCTTTGTGTAGTTGTCTGTTGTAGGTTGTACATAATAGGAGTCTAAGGGTCTATTCACACGTCCGTTTTTTCTTTCCTGATCTGTTCCGTTTTTTGCTGAACAGATCTGGACCAGATCTGGACCCATTCATTCTCAATGGGTCCTGAAAAAAAATCAGACATTGTGCTGTCCGTTTTTTTTCAGGACCCATTGAAAATGAATGGGTCCAGATCTGGTCCAGATCTGTTCAGCAAAAAACGGAACAGATCAGGAAAGAAAAAACGGACGTGTGAATAGACCCTAAGACGCAACCAGTTATCCTCTTAATGCTGTTGCCAAACCTTTTTGATGGGGTTCCTATCAATTTATAACCTTTTTTTTATGAACCAGACACCCTCTTCTCTTCTGAGTAGGGGGTGCCTGGGGTTTCTTCCATTGACTTCCATTGTATTCGAGCACCCAAATTATTCGACTGAGCACTCAGATCTGCCGAGCATAGCGATGCTCGAGCCGAACAGCAGTTCATCATCACAGCAAATTGTAATTTATCATATAGCAAGAAGCTGAAAAACATGATCCACCACTGACAATAAGTAAGGGACAATCAACTCCTCCTCTTCCAAGCACTATGACCTCTTCTTATGTCACAGAGCATGCCCACTCCTTATAGAAGTGTGGGCATGCTCTATGACAACCAGCAGGTCCATGTGGTGGAAAGCAAATCTTTGAACTGCTATTCACAGCTCAAAGTAGCAGCCCAGGCAAGATGTCTGCCCTATAATCATAATACACCCACAATTTTATATAACATTTTAAATCCAATAATAGCAAAATATTGCACAAAAGAAGAAATATACTAAGCTTTACTGCAGATAAAATCCACTCCGTTATATCCCATTTGGAATTCTATTCAATCCCCCCAAAAAAATAAAAAATACGACTGGAAATAGCAAACTGCTTCAGTAATATAAAATGCTACCATATAACACACCCTGCCTATCAAGATGCTATAAAAAAGTAACATTTTGTGTCGAACTCCTGTTCATTTCTCAAATAAACAATGCCTAATTGAGGCTAATAAATGAAGAATCTGTGATTTAGTTACAGCAGTAAAATTTTACAATGTGACTTAGATGCAAGACTCGTGACTAGCAAAGGGGTTGATTATGAGTTAAATGCAGACGGATATTTTATTAATGGCCTCCTTTCAAAGACACAATGGAAGAGTTTGGTCAACATTGCGGAAGACATTTCCCACTTTTTATGTTTGAGAGCATTTGTGTTCCCTCTCTAAGGCAGAGATTTATGTCTATTGAGGGAGACCTATATTACCAGAATAGTAAAACAGTCAGTCAATATGTTGTAAAGTATACCAGTTAATGGCTGAAATATTAGTTAGATGAAAAAGGCAGCCAAGCCGAGCATGATGGAAGCGTGATTATAAATCTCCGCTTAATACATTAACTGAGGGGAAGCAGACTGGCTTTGTATATTTACTTTTCATTGCCTACTGAAGCCGCAGTGACTGATGAGCAGTAGAGAAGTTTCATAAGACTCCCCTTAATGAATAATTGCTTGGAATTTATTACTCAGGTGTAGAAATAGAAGATTCTTACCAGACCGTGCTGGCGAGGACTGAAGGCTTGCAGCAAAATGAGTGGGAAACAAATGTCAATAGAGATGAAAGTTTAGTATAGATTTGAAGCGTACCTCCAGTTTTAAAACATTTTTTCATTAATGAATAGTTCATGTGAAGAAACTTTGTAATATATCTTATTGAGAAAAAAAGGCTTCTTTTTGCTTTTATCAGGCTTCTGTGCAATTTCCTGTTTTAACATTTAGAGAGAGGAGAAGGGGGAAGAGCTTGCTGGAGGACATATGCACAAACTGCAGTTTCTTAGCTCTGATACACTTAGCATTTTTGACCGTTCTATATCTAGTATAGTAGATGCTAGAAAAAGTAGAGTAAGGTAATAAATCACTTGCTAATCCTCCCTCCCTTCTCCATAGACTTGTGTGTATGAGGCTGTACATGGAGATGGATGCTACAAAGAGTCTAAGTGAAGGGATGGAGGAGGAAAAAAGCCTGAGGAGTTCGGGAGGGAGAATAATTCTTTATTAAGGTATATTACAAAGTTTCTGTAAGGTAGACATTAAATGAGAGGACAAAATTAATATGAATGTCCTGAAGAAGTGACAATGAATGTTAGTGAACAAAGATCCACGCTAGAAAAGGCAAAATGGGTTACATGGCAGCAGTACACTGTTCCATCAGTTTCATTGCTTCATGGTAGGGTCAAGGCAGTCGAAAAAGATAAGTCTAGAAAGTGGCTGAGATCTGAACTGTAGATTTTTTTTCTGTTGATGAAAAGGATAAAGATAAACTATCAATAAAACATTCTTCATATGGCTTTTATGGTAAGCTTTAACAAAAAAGAATTAGCCGCTCTATAGTTCTATATTTTTATTTAGGAAATATTGGTGGTAGAAAATACAGTTCATAGATGGAATTCTTCTTCTAGTGTGCTCATCTCTTGGCCAGAATGGAGTTTCAATAATTATCTCTGGAGGATCTGGCAATTTCGTGCATTGCAGCTTCAGTCCTTTGATTTAAAAAAAAAAGTATGGTTTATTGTTTTTTTTCTCCAGTCTTGGTGCTGCCGTAAAGGTAGGTAGTCTTTAGTAGGTTCTCCTGCATGTAGACGATTGCTGGGGTTTCCAGTAGTTGGACACCTTGTGGTCAGCTTATTTATGGGTTGAACCTTCTAAAAGAAAGAGATTTTTTTAAGTGAATGGATGACCTCTTTGCAAATCGAACTAATTATGAAACTATTATTTATTTTTTTATGTGATAATTTAATATATTAATGCAAATCTCCACTTCTTACTATTAAATTTTAAACGGAGATGTCCTTTAATGGTGGCTTCCTTGTAAAACATAAAATCCAGATTGGTGCTTTTTATATTCCTACTGATATTATAGTTTTCTTTAGTGTAGGGAGGCGCAAGGGTCCGTCATTGACGGAAGGTACGTGTCACCGAGGTTCCTGGCCTCGGTGACACAGGAATCGGTTATTTTTTGTGTCAGCCGCAGCTAGTGCTCGCTGACACAGTTTTTTCTTAGTGTGGCTGAAAAGCCGATCCGGGCCGGTTCTTATTGGGAGCAGCCAAAGAGCAGGGTGGATGGCTGTTCCCGACGTCCAGGCAGGTTTTGGGCTGGGGTTTAAAAACCCAGCCAGCAGCTCAGCTGGGGGTGGAATGAACCTCCAGGTGATAGTGGAGCTCTGTGTTTTGGGAGCTGAGGAGTTCTACCATACTACAAGGCTGAGAGCTGCCAGCTGGAAGCCAGGCACCCTAAAGCCTGCTGTTTCTTTGAGTTCTGTGGACTTTTGCTGTGTGAATTAACACGAGGATTCCTGCAGTGTGAATTAACACCAGGGCCCTGCCTAGTATTGTGTTTTTTCCGGCTTTTTTGTGTGTAAATAAACACTGACTTTTGTT
The DNA here is from genome assembly GCF_014858855.1 of Bufo gargarizans. Lineage (NCBI taxonomy): Eukaryota > Metazoa > Chordata > Amphibia > Anura > Bufonidae > Bufo > Bufo gargarizans. The sequence continues at coordinate 104,427,938 of NC_058089.1, forward strand.
TATCAACCGTGGTTTTGCCTTTGTATTGCGTCCGCTTACCCTGCCTACCAGAGCAAATCACTACACCAGTCAGCCATACATAAGATTTGAACTAAATATATTCTGTCAATTGGTTGGGCATATCTGTTTTAGGAAATAACCCTTGTGAAAAACAATAACTGAACATTGTGCCTTAGAACTTTGCATTGGCGCTCTGTTATTCCTCCACTGACATACTCGTATTCCAATGCCACATCCTATTTATCACTGACCAGGGCCCTTTTTATAGTGTCACGTTGCTTTTCATGCCACATCACACCTCCACTATGAACGTTTGGGAGCTGGGCTGAGTCTTCTGACACAGCATCCAGGTGTCATATATAGTTATGGTTCAAGGGTGGCCTCTCTCCAGAAAAGGTCATCCCTCCATGCTCCAAGAGATTTGCCAATGCTTCTGGGAGTCTGGGATGTCTTCCCTTCTTCTGTCTCCCAGGAATTCTACAAGTATGCCTATTGACAAGGAAAATTGCAGCATTCTGTCAATTTATTTGTGCATTTCTAGGATGAGTAACAGTGTAGTAACACCATGCAGAGTTGAAAACTTTAAAAGGGGTAGTTCAGAAGGACACCACTTTTAGTAATGTGCTCATGGTGTTGTGAAAAGCAAAAAACGGATACTTTCATTAAATTAGTCTTCTGACACTCTGATCCCAACACTCAATGGTTCTCCGCTGGTCTCTACTTCCTGGTCTGATCTCAACAATAAAAGGCCTACTCTGTCAATCATGACTGAATTAATGACTTGCGTCAGCCAGCATCAAAACAGGAGCACTGGGGTATTGATAAGGGTGAGTATCAATTCTTAAATTATTTAAAACCACTCTGAGCACTTTATTAAAATAAAATGACCTGATGGACATCCCCTTTAATATTTTATAAACAATGCAAGTATTTACAGTAAAGGCTACTTGATGACATCACTTCTATATCTAAACCATCCATCCCCATTCAGTTTGAAGCTCTGAAGACTAGAAAGATATTGTTCGGTTCACATAAGGACACAGGATTCTCGGCATCATCAATGAAGCTCCCTTGATTAGTCTCGTAAAACTCTGTGATTTGATTTTGCTTTTGGTGACTTAACGTAAAGCCTCTCCTTTAGCGCTATACTAAAGATCTTTGATACATTTTAGATGCCGTCTTGCAACTTTAAAATCCCTTCACCTGCATCAAAGAGGAGATTGTTAATTTCACATATTATAATAGAAGTTAAGCTGCTCGAGTGACATCAAAGTCAACAACTGACAGCACCAGTCAATATCCTCCGCAGCATTTCATTCTAATCAATGTTTAACAATTATTGAATGTAATTATTTTCATGTGTTGCTGTTACAAACAATCTTATTCTTCCACTTTCATTTGCATTGTAAAATTGACTAGCATTTAAAGGGGCTGTCTCATCACATCAATCGTTTCCATACCTGCCCTTTAGGACCCACTGTGCGAGCCAATGTTAAGAGACCCAAATTAGAGTTTCTCCCAATCTTGCCAAGTGGAAAACCAGAATTACATGCCAGCCATTGAGATTCCATTACGTCCTTGTGCTCGAATAGGGAAAATGAACCGTCTTTGTGAAACAACCCGTTTTTCTCAGAAGGTTATCCCAGCTCATAATTCTAACCAATCCTTTACACAAACCTTGCAGTTGACATTTTGGTAGTCCATCTTTGTGAGTGAAAAGCTGCATAGTACTTGATATGCTAGTTACATAGCCTGTTCTTGTGAGATTTGGCAACAGGGCTTTTTCTCCCTGGCTGTGGAGCGGTCCACTGAGATTGGACAGCTTCACAGCCAGGGAGAAGGGAACACCCACTGAGAAGAGCGGAGGTCTCTTCCTCTCTTTACCGATAGTGCTAATTTACATATTGGGCGCTGGAAACGCAAAGAAGAGCCCAGGGTCACAATGGAGGGATCTATCAGGAAAAAAAAAAGTCTGAACATCTGCAGCAGGTGGACTTCTACATAAGGTATTTGGGTTAAACAAAATGAAAAGGTCCTCCTTAAGAATTGATTCACTCATCTCCAATTATAGTCCAAGTAGAGACAAGAGAATTTATCAAAATCCGTTTTGACTCTGAATCATCTCTCACTCTCTTTCTCTCCTAAATTGAATCCCATAAAACTCAGGTCAAATTTTGATTCTTAAAGGGGTTATCCAGTCCTTATAACGACCCCCTAAATGCCCCTCCTCTAGAGCATACTCACCTACTCCCCGGCACCCTCATCCCTCTGGATCCCTGCACAGCCACCGCTACATCTCCCCATCGCACGGATCATAACATCCGGCGACAGGGGGAGCAGCCAGTAGTAGGTCGCAACGGTGTGACCAGGCTTCCTAGCATCGTGAGTGACGCTAGGGAGGCTGATCACCATTGGGACCTGGTATTGGACAACCCCCCTCACCCATCGTCGGATGTTTTTATCAGTGCAACGGGGAGATTCAGCGGCGGTCGTACAGGGATCCAGAGGGATGTGGGTGCTGGGGAGCAGGTAAGTATGCTCTAGAGGAGGGATCAAGGCATTGTGGGGGTCATTATAGGGATTGGATAACCCTTTTAAGAATCAATTCACCGATCTCTAGATCCAAATAAACAAATCTTTTACTTTTCCTCGTTCATTAATTTTCATGTTATCATGTTGAATTTCTGAGTAGTCTGTGTTTGTTGTCGCAGTCAGTCTGTTATAGAAATGTTACTGAACTGTATAATGCTCATCATCTGTTGAGGCTGACTTCCAAAAAGAGAATCTCCGAAAAACAACTACCTGCCATGTAATAGATTTTTCTGCAGTCTCAAAAATTTGATTAATAACCCAAAGCAGTATCTCTCTGCCCGTGAAATCTTATGTATTTTCCTAAGATGTTTAGAGGATATGAAGCAAAGAGTTTCAGCCTGTCTTAACTAACATCCTCTTCTAAATAAAGGGATTTGTGAGACTGAAAGAAATATGCCTGTTTTCGGCTGCTTCACCGAATAAAAAAATAAATAGCTTCATGATGAATTACTTTGCCACGAAGCACATTTTTGTTGTAAGTAGTGGGTGCAATGACAGTGCTGCTCCCCTATCATTGTACCACTCAGATGCTGGAGAACAGTCTGTGAGAGAGGAAGGGGCATAAAGAGCAGTCTGATAAAGAGAATGGGGTAGCAGTCTATAAGAGAGGAAAGAGACACAGGTAACAGTCCGGTAGAGAGCAAATGGGCATTAAAAGCAGTCCATGAGAGAGGGAGAGGGCATGGGAACCATCTATAAGAGAATCATTTGCAGTTTTTGAGATAGATGGGGACATGAGACGTAGTCTATAAGAGAGGAAGGGGGCATGAGGAGCAGTCTACAAGAGAGGAAGGGGGATGGAGAGCCATCTGTAAGAGAGGAAGGGGGATGGAGAGCCATCTGTAAGAGAGGAAGGGGATGGGGAACTGTCTATAAGAGAGGAAGGGGAATGGGGAGCCATCTATAAGAGATAAAGGGGACATGGTTTGCAGTTTGTGAGAGAGCAGGGGGGGGATTTGGGGAGCTGTCTTTAAGAGAGGAAGAGAGATGGGGAGCCTTCTATAAGAGATAAAGGGGGCATGGGGAGCAGTCTATAAGAGAGGAATGGGACAGGAGTAGCAGTCTATAAGAGAGGAATGGGGCAGGAGTAGCAGTCTATAAGAGAGGAATGGGGCAGGATTAGCAGTCTATAAGAGAGGAATGGGGCAGAAGTAGCAGTCTATAAGAGAGAAATGGGGCAGGATTAGCAGTCTATAAGAGAGGAATGGGGCAGGAGTAGCAGTCTATAAGAGAGGAATGGGGCAGGAGTAGCAGTCTATAAGAGAGAAATGGGACAGGAGTAGCAGTCTATAAGAGAGGAATGGGGCAGGAGTAGCAGTCTATAAAAGAGGAAGGGGGCAGGAGTAGCAGTCTATAAGAGAGGAATGGGGCAGGAGTAGCAGTCTATAAGAGAGGAAGGGGGCAGGAGTAGCAGTCTATAAGAGAGGAATGGGGCAGGGGTAGCAGTCTATAAGAGAGGAATGGGGCAGGAGTAGCAGTCTATAGGAGAGGAATGGGGCAGGGATAGCAGTCTATAAGAGAGGAATGGGGCAGGAGTAGCAGTCTATAAGAGAGGAATGGGGCAGGAGTAGCAGTCTATAAGAGAAGAATGGGACAGGAGTAGCAGTCTATAACAGAGGAATGGGGCAGGAGTAGCAGTCTATAAGAGAGGAATGGGGCAGGAGTAGCAGTCTATAAGAGAGGAATGGGGCAGGAGTAGCAGTCTATAAGAGAGGAATGGGGCAGGAGTAGCAGTCTATAAGAGAGGAATGGGGCAGGAGTAGCAGTCTATAAGAGAGGAAGGGGCAGGAGTAGCAGTCTATAAGAGAGGAATGGGGCAGGGGTAGCAGTCTATAAGAGAGGAATGGGGCAGGAGTAGCAGTCTATAGGAGAGGAATGGGGCAGGGATAGCAGTCTATAAGAGAGGAATGGGGCAGGAGTAGCAGTCTATAAGAGAGGAATGGGGCAGGAGTAGCAGTCTATAAGAGAAGAATGGGACAGGAGTAGCAGTCTATAAGAGAGAAATGGGACAGGAGTAGCAGTCTATAAGAGAGGAATGGGGCAGGAGTAGCAGTCTATAAGAGAGGAATGGGGCAGGAGTAGCAGTCTATAAGAGAGAAATGGGACAGGAGTAGCAGTCTATAAGAGAGGAATGGGGCAGGAGTAGCAGTCTATAAGAGAGGAATGGGGCAGGAGTAGCAGTCTATAAGAGAGGAATGGGGCAGGAGTAGCAGTCTATAAGAGAGGAATGGGGCAGGAGTAGCAGTCTATAAGAGAGAAATGGGGCAGGAGTAGCAGTCTATAAGAGAGGAATGGGGCAGGAGTAGCAGTCTATAAGAGAGGAAGGGGGCAGGAGTAGCAGTCTATAAGAGAGGATCACAGTAGAAGGCATAGGGAGCAGCCCATGAGAGATGATGAGGAGGAGTCATAGAGAACAATCGGTAAGGGTGGAAGGGGAAGTTGTTCCCACTGCCCAGTAGTCCCTTCAGTGATCAATAATAGTAATATGTGGTTTCCGAATCCACCTGGCTGTGGGTATACCTGAACAGTGCATGCTAGTAGAAAAATACTTCACCCTCTTCTTGCCCGACTCCACATGCCAATATGTGTTGCCTGCCACTCTGCTTCATCGTTATACCTTTCTGCAGCTATCTCTCCTTGTCACTGTCTGCAATAGAGAAGCAGAAGTTATCTTATATTGTGATTAAATTATATAAGCCACAGAACATCCACTGATAAAATCGGCACTACTGGTCCGGCTCTGAACTGGCAGCAGCACAATCTGAGTTGCATGTTTAACTTTTGTAATATTCCCCTAGAATAGGGTGATTTGTACTATAACCCCATACATGGGAGTATCCTATATACATGGTTGGGTGGTTCACAATGTATAAATATGAAGCCAGGTGCACAAGTTGCTTTTTCTTATCCTCTACGGCAGGAATGCTCAACCTGCGGCCCTCCAGCTGTTGCAAAACTACAACTACCAGCATGCTCTAATAGCTGTAGGCTGTCCAGGAATGCTGGGAGTTGTCGTTTTGCAACGGCTGAAGGACTGCAGGTTGGGCATCTCTGCTCTACGGTATCGCCCTGATGTCCCCTCTGGAAAGAGTGGTCACTGGAAAGTATAAGGAACGTTCATGAATCACCATAAAATATGATCTGTCTGAGATCATTTGCTGAGAGCACATTAGAAATTGCCTAGGAGGTTCACATGTGGGGGAAAAAACTGTTAGTCTGAACAAATATTACACCATATTTCCATACAATGCACATTGTATCAGTCTGATTTATGTTCATAAGCAAAGTCAATGGAAAGTCATAGATTTTTAGTATTCACCGGTACATTCCCAAGATGAGTATTACACTCTGTCCTAGGTTCTTTGATGTAATGGTTCCCTGAAATTGGTACGAATATAAATCCTTTCTTCAATCTTATTTACATAGACAGAAGTTATGTGGTGACAAGGTCCCTTCAAGGCTTGAATGGTTTCTTAATAACATGTACTAAATGGCATCTGGTATCAATCTTGTCCTACAGACATGCCTGTAGTGATTTAAAGCTTTCACTTCTCGAATTCAAACTCTCATTTTTAATGCACTTTCTGTCATTTGACTTCACAGACCTTAAATGAGATTCTGTCACTTTTTTGACACCCTCCAAGATAAATTGAAAATTAAAAAGAATAAATGAATGGAAGAATGATCATTAGTGTCTCATCCTTGGGTGTGAATTAATATGTTAATATAATTAGGATAAATATGTATCTAATTGTTTGTGTTTTCTGATTGTTTGGATTTATAAATTTTACAGATAAAGGCAAACAAAAACCTAAACACTTTCCACTTTTACCCTGTTCTGTGGGGGAATCTGACGTTCAGGCCCTGGTTCATCAAGATCGAGGTCAGCTACGTCATGCCGGAGGAGCCATGTAAATTATGATGAGGAGCAGGCCTCATCATTAATTACATGGCTCCTCCAGCAGTCGGTGTGCCAGAATGAAATCTAAGGAAGCTTGGAGCTGCCATAGATTTTATTCATTACTTATGCGAGTTTCTGGAGTAAATAATGATGAAGGATTCCAGCCCCCTTTTCGTAAAATTGGCAAGGGCAGTTTAAAATGCCAACAGCGACTAAAAAAGTAGCAAATCTGGCGGATTGGCAAACTTTTCTATGCCAAAAACAGGTGTAGGAGGAATAAGGAATTTACCCTCTATGTATTGTTTTTCTACAGTGCCCCCACAGGGAAAATAAGGTATTACAACATGCTTGGGATTAGAACCCCCACCTATTACAAGAATAGGTATCCTGAACCTCTTGGAGTCGCACACTCCCCTAAATGAATGGCAGGTTGAACATGCACTCTGCTGCTCCATTCAACTCTACGGGAGTTCCACAGACAGCTGAGTACAGCGCTCGGCTATTTCCAGAACTCCCATAGAGATGAGTGGAGTGGAAGTTCACATGCCCAGCCTGCTGCTCCGAGGGATCCTGTTCTTTGTGATCGATGCCCAGCAGTAGGACCCCCACAAATCTAATATTTACCTCTTATACTGTGGATAAGGGATAACTTCTAACAGACGAAAAACCTTTAAGGACTACATCTTCTCACTATACATACAGTATTCAATACATCATAACATGCTAGCAAACCCTCCACAGGCTGAAATTCGTCTCACAAACAATGGGTGGCCACATAAAGACATGTATAGTATAAACAACACCCAAAGAGTATTGTGATATTATGTTTTTTTCAAAGCTGATCATCTTGTATCACTCATCTCAGATATCCAAAAATAAATAAAATTTGACCAGCACCTGCAAAAAAATAAAAATAAAAAAAGGGTTCAGGTCCACACTACCATGGCTGCAAAGCTACTTATCTTGGATATATCAAACCAGGAGGAAATATGCGGAAGAACACATCTGTATATCCCAAGACCCAAAGGGGCAAAATGTAGATTGTCTAGACTTAAGCCTCATGCACACGTCTGTGGAACACGGACCGTGTGATACCGGCCTGGATTTCTTCTGTCATTAGTTTCTTCTTGCGTCATTAGTTGCTATTTCGCCGTGCGCTTCCTGCTGCCGCCACAGTACGGTAATAGCAACCAATGATGCCGTGCGCTCCTGCACTCAGAAGAAATCCAGGCCGGTATCACACGGTCCGTGTTCCACGGACGTGTGCATGAGGCTTTATAGTTTTCTCACTCCTGCTGCCTTTGTGTATTTTGTTTTGGAAGATTTGTCTATTATACTTCAAACCCACCTACCATATTCCATTTTATAATTATATTATGTTTTACCTGATTGTCAGGTAAATCTCCCCTTTATTGATGACTAATTATTTTCTGGTTAACCATCGGTCAGCTTAGAGTTATATCAAACTCATAAAAAACACATTTTAAATTGTTATTGGATACTGTCAATTATATTGAAAATTCATTGGCTGGGTGGTTGTATACACTGCTTAATTACAGTAATGACTTGCTTCTTTTTGAGCGATCATAATAACGTTTGGCATGTGTGAATAAAACCACTGCTAGAGAAGTGCATCTTGAGAGAAACAATGATGCTCCTCACCTGTCTGGGAGGAAACCCATCCTCGTTGACTATGAGGACTTTTGGGATCATTTATCAGTGGTTTAAAAAAAATTGTGATGCCTAAACCCACCTTAGGTTGTCCTGGTTGGAAGGATATCTGGCTGGTTGGTCTATGGACTTGATTGGTTGAAGCGTTAGATCAGGCATGCTCAACCTGCGGCCCTCCAGCTGTTGCAAAACTACAACATGCCCGAACAGCCTACAGCAGGGCATTGTGGGAGTTGTAGTTTTACAACAGCTGGAGGGCCATAAGTTGAGCATGCCTACGTTAGATTAATAATCAGTTGACTTCTTTGCAATTAAGTTGGTTCCATTGTTCACTTTATGCTACTCCCTCTTTGCCTTCTGACACACCCTTGCACCTCTGACTGTTGGCACTATATTACCATTGCATCCCGACATATACTGTTGACTTCAACAAGGCCTATATATTCTGCCTCCAGGAGTCTTCTCCAGTGCCGATTTCTGCTTGTTTCTGTGTCTAGTGTTCCTTGAACGTATAGATCTACTCATGGTTGCTTCTGGTTATCACTTGAGCTCCGTTTCTGGTTACTATGTATGGTAATATCTTCAACTCCTGACTTGACTTTTTGACTTTATTTACAAAATCTGATGATCATTTAATCATCTACCACTGTTCCTAAATATTCTCCTAGCTAGACCATTCCTTCTCTCTTAAATACATGTTCAGCATGCTCCTATTCCTATCCCAATCCAGTCTTTGCACAGCTACCACCGATCAGAGACTACTTTCAAGAACCGCGACCTCGGAACCTCTCTGCAGCAAAATGTCTGTGAAGGTTTTCAGTCATACAGGTCATAGGCATATCAGTAGTTAAAAGTATTTTTTTTCCTGAAGACTGTTCGCTAGTTATTAGTGTTGAGCGAACTTGTGTTTTAAGTTCGGCGTCTAAAGTTCGGGTTCGGGTTATCCAAGAATCGCATTATAGATTCTGCTACCATGGACCATAATGGAATTTAGAATCCATAACGCGATTCTTCGATAACCCGAACCCGAACTTTAGACACCGAACTTAAAACACAAGTTCGCTCAACACTACTAGTTATCCAGCTGGCGTTCTCAATTAGAATGTCTTATATGAGAAATGCATGACTGAAGCTATTAGATGTGTTTAAACTGCCTCAGAAGTACTGTTAGAGCAGCATTGTAAGTGGCAGACACTAGATGTTGCACCCCTCCACCCCTATTTTTATTTATGTTTTCAATTTAACATTAAAAATACAAGTCCAGTTGTTCTGACTTATTATTACTGATATTCCTGCAGCAAAGTCCAAACCTACTTGTGGGGTCTGGTCTGATCATGATATGTACAAATATTTCAATTATCTGTAATGTGACAACTTATTGGTTGCCATTGTCAGTAGTTTGAGCATAGTACAAAAACACAACATATAATACTACATTCTTCATTGAAATGTCAGAATTTCCCAACCCTTAATTGCTAAGCAACATTCCTGGTTACATCAGATTCCACTATACAAAACCTTTTCGTTCCCAGCCTCTGTCCTCCAAACTTTGATGATGTTTTCAATGACCGAACTCCACAGAACTGATCTGGAAGCAAATAAACCTGCGTTCTTGTGAGTTTCAAGAGCATCACAAATCATTATGGTACCAAGTTTAGAGGTTCAATATCATAATGTTCCCAATAAATATCAAGAAAGGTACATTGTGGATCGTAGGAGTAATCTGCTGAGGCATGTTTCTTGGCTTTCATGTTAATCAAAGCAGTGATAATTACAGCACTTACATTATCTCCGGATAGTCTGTGTCATCTGTTAGAAATATGTATACGTTTATTGCTTAGGAAGATGCTGAATGAGCCGCATATAAATGTAAATGTCTTAACTAGATGCACAGAATGTGCCATTTCTCATGTAGATTATAATAAGGTATGTTTTAGAAATGGTACATAGTTACAATTAAAAGTGCTGTATAGTGATGCCTCATGATGGATGCTCCGCTTAGAAATTCACATTGTTTTAAGGTGGAAAAAACATTCTTGCTGATTTTCCACTGATAATGCTGCCCTATTTTTGTTACTATTAAAAGAAAGTATTCTTTAAATGACTAAAGGGAGTCTTTAACCATTGAAACATAATTATACTGTTCTTGAGAAAATCTATTTATTTGATCCTGAGAAACGCATATTTGTATTTTTATGCAAATTAGGCTTTCAGTGCACCATGGGCAGGGCTTATCTGTTTGGTGCACATGGACTCTCCTCCATCATCGCTACTGGCTCTGAAATCTCATTGACTGTCAATCAGACTAGATCAGTAATCACATTATAGATTCCGTTACCACGGACCATAATGGAATTTAGAATCCATAACGCGATTCTTCGATAACCCGAACCTGAACTTTAGACACCGAACTTAAAACACAAGTTCGCTCAACACTACTAGTTATCCAACTGGCGTTCTCAATTAGAATGGCTTATATGAGAAATCTCCTGCATTAAATACTAGTGACTTGACCTTCAGTCATGGAGGTAAGAATGTTAATTACATTTGCATGACTGAAGCTATTGGGTGTGATTATACTGCCTCAGAAGTACTGTTAGCGCAGCATTGTAAGTGGCAGACACTAGATGTTGCACCCCTCCACCCCTATTTTTATTTATTTTTTCAATTTAACATAAAAAATACAAGTCCAGTTGTTCTGACTTATTATTACTGATATTCCTGCAGCAAAGTCCAAACCTACTTGTGGGGTCTGGTCTGATCATGATATGTACAGTTGCAAGAAAAAGTATGTGAACCCTTTGGAATGATTTGGATTTCTGCACAAATTGGTCATAAAATGGGATCTGATCTTCATCTAAGTCACAACAATAGACAATCACAGTCTTATTAAGCTAATAACACACAAAGAATGAAATGTTTTTATTGGACACACCATGTAAACATTCACAGTGCCGGTGGAAAAAGTATGTGAACCCCTAGACTAATGACATCTCCAAGAGCTAATTGGAGTGAGGTGTCAGCCAAATGGAGTCCAACCAATGAGATGGGATTAGAGGTGTTGGTTACAGCTGCCCTGCCCTATAAAAAACACACACCAGTTCTGGGTTTGCTTTTCACAAGAAGCATTGCCTGATGTGAATGATGCATCGCACAAAAGATCTCTCCGAAGACCTACGATTAAGAATTGTTGACTTGCGTATACATATTTCTAACAGATGACACAGACTATTCGGAGATAATGTAAGTGCTATAATTATCACTGCTTTGATTAACATGAAAGCCAAGAAACATGGACTCTCCTCCATCATCGCTACTGGCTCTGAAATCTCATTGACTGTCAATCAGACTAGATCAGTAATGCTGAACCTTTTAGAGACTGAGTACCCAAACTGCAACCCGACTATAATAGCCTGCCTGCATTCAGTGCACTGCCTGTGGTGTTCATAGTGCGCCCTGTGCTGATGAATTGCAGGAAAAGTATAAAGCCTATTGGTACACCATAGACCTTTCCAGGGCATGGGTGCCCACAGAGAGGGCTCTGAGTGCCGCCTCTGGCACCCATGCCATAGGTTTGCCACCACTGGACTAGATGGATCAGTGAGATAAAGGACAGCAGGTTGTAGAAGATAGAGAGAGTCTGTTTCCTCTGTAACTTCTTAGATGCCGCGGTTGCTATTGACTTTAAGGAGAAAGACTCAAACATTGATTAAGATATCAAATGAATCCATTTTTCGTGTGAAGGTCTATATTCTATGGTGATGTATCTACTAGGATACCCTACAATGCTAGTATTTTGTCAAGTCAGTGGGAATAAAGATCACTAGTGATCTATCTTCTTGCAGTCCTACAGAGATGGATGATACAGCTCTCCAGTATAAAGAGCCTCAGCTTCCTAGACTCATGAATGATTGACAGTGGAGGATTTCCTGGATTTGGTGGAGATAAAGAGAACGACCACCCTTGTGAATGTTCCAATTGTTGTGTCAACACATCTAAATAAACAATAAAGTAGATTTGGTTTCATGATAAGTATCTTACTATTTTAGGTACAGATCCTATCCAAAGCCATGTGCCTCCATAGCTATAGACATGCAGTCAACTGTTACACCCTGATCCTACTCTTTAGTCTGGGGATCACCAAGATGAAGGATTAGAGATACTGGACAAGGGCATTGCCTCCCTCCAGAGAGGAAAATGTTCACTCTCCAGCGGCGACGTGGCTTCATTACCATAAGAATTGTAGAAAAGAAATCACAGAGAAAAAGATAATAGTGCACTAACAAAATAGATGCAAGCATTATATATGGACTAAGCCCTCACTCTGATGTAATAAAAATCTGAGACTCTTAGGCCTCTTTCACACGGGCAAGATTTTAGCAAACGCATTTCACCCGCACTGAATCCGGACCCATTCATTTCTATGAGGCTGTGCACATGAGCGGTGATTTTCACGCATCACTTTTGCGTTACGTGAAAATCGCAGCATGCTACTCTTTGTGCATTTTTCACGTAACGCAGGCCCCATAGAAATTAATGGGGTTGCGTCTGAAATGGAGACTACTATGAACAAAGCAGCAATCTAATAGACCCCAAGTACACTCTCAACTAAATTAGGTGTTCTTCTAAGGGCACCTCAATAGCTGATAATAACAACATATATCTTTTAGGTCCCTTGCCCAACGCGTTTCGTCCAGTGTGATAAATCAGGCTCATCAGGGGACACTCAGCAAGTGTCCCAATCGGCATCAAACAGATATAAACAGAATGGTAGACATTCAGCGGTAGCAATATACCAATAGTTAATAATTTATTCAGCCGCAAACAATAGTCAAAATAGAAGTATAATGCAAAGATTTAGTTTGGCTAGTGAACCCAAAGTTCCCCTAACATGCTTATGTCAACACATGATATGCAAAGTGTTACATAAATATGGTGCATGCCGCACAGTGCACTAATGATCACATAGATAATACTTGCGTGCCCAGAGATATACACCCAGACAGGTCACATGGGTTCGCCAGTGAGTCAGATTACTCCACTATTTGCGGAGATCCAGTGATCTGTATCCAACCTCCCGTAAGTATGGACAGAGTGACTATGGAATAGTCTACCTAAGGACAGGTTTTAAAATAAGGCTTGGATACATTCTTAAAGTGTAGAAGTCTGGTTTTCTCTCCCCTTTCCTAAGATTCATCCATCCCTTGGTTGAAGTTGATGGACTTATGTCATTTTTCAACTCTACTATGTACCACAGGACTGCATGATCAGACTACGCAGGATTTGTTTGTAGTCTGTAACCATGAAGACACATCTGTATATAATTTATCAAACCCAGGAGAAAGTTACATGCATACCAATTTTGATAATGTATTCACATTAGTGAATTGGCCATTGAAACTCATAATTGCTAATGAGCAAATTCTGTACTTCTAGTTTCTGGCTCTTATATTCTGAAAACTGGATTCTTCATGTTGATGTATTACTTGCCGTTGCTATTTTTATTCTGCGGTGTAAATATTAGGCTCAACTCAATTTTATATGCAAACAGCAAGGGTACTCGCGCTTCGCAAAATAACACTCCATGTAGGATGCTCATAAAGCAGCTAATAATTTCATGTTAATCTGGTGGAACTTGTCAGACTCAAAGAGACGCCCTACCAAATTTCAAAATACTCCAGCTGTTATGCTTTTTTTTTATTATTCTTTCTTATTTTCCTCTGCTGTCAGTGTTTTTTTTTTTTTTTTAGCTCTGTTTGTACCAGGGAAAGCTAGATGACTATATGGATGGAATTGTAGCTTCCATCCCAAAATTCTCAGACTTCTGATTAAAAATGAAGGCTTCTTTCAACTCATGCTTCCATAAAATGCTGACAATCCAGGGAGATTTGCTACCTAGGCTGGTAGTTGTAGTGGGGGTCATATTGTCAAGAAGTCAATGTAGCCAAATACAAGAAGATGAAGCTTTATGCACATGTTTAGACGTGGTGAAATCTTCAACAATATATAGAAAGATACCCTTAAACAGGGGTTTCCCTCCACATGGAGAGGAAAAATATCAGACATAATTTAGGGCATGCTGATTTTCAAATCCACCTACTATGTTGTGGAATTGCTAAGGACTCTATCACAAATTTGCACTGGTGCTATCTCCATTATATGGGACACCATATGTGGCCTCCAGCATTGTTATGAGAGGAGAATATCTCCATAAAATGCCATGTGGTGGAGACATGTGGAGGTGCAGTAGGACACCATAGAATTCTGTGGGTGCCATATTACTACTCTGGAGAAGTTAAAGTTTGTATGAAGCTTTAATATGGCCAATTGCATTGTGATATCACCACATGCATAATCATATGACTTCCCTAAATACTTTGTATTATGACCATGTGCATTGTAGGGGTTCGGCCACATGGTCAGGTTTCTGCATGCAGTTTTGGAAGCCGTAGCAAATTAAAAAAAGAGGAGAAGTTGTGTTTGTCCTTTACACTTTCTTTCCTTTTATGATCCACTCCTGGTTTTGGCTTCCACAACTACATCCTGACTGTATTGCAGTACCTTTACATGACCACATCTTTTGCAATATAAGCACGTATTTTGCATTATGGCCATATGCATGTATGTATGTATGTATGCGATATGTCCGTACACATTGTAACATGACCATGTGCATTGTATTATGGCTACATGCATTGTAATTAGCACATGCATTGAAATATGACTAGGTGCACTATAGCATGCATTGCAACTATAGAGAATTTCCTCGTGCTTTGTGGTAACGAATTGCAATTTTCCTAAAATGGCACCTACACGTGTGAGGACTGAGGACATGGGGCAAGGAACTCCGGGAAGGCTGGCTCACCCAGATTGACATGACTGCATGCAGCCAATCAGCAGCCAGCCAGCCCTATGATGTCACAGCCCTATAAATACGGCAGCCATTTTAGAATCTACCATTTGCCAGCGTTCAGAGTCCAGGGACAGACGTGTGAAGGTGCTAGGGCTAGCTATTGGAAAAACAATTGTGGAAAAGAAAAATACAGAAAAAATGATTTATAAGTGAAGGATAGGGAGGAATCATTTCATAGCATCTTAGTGCAGGGAGAGATGTCAGAAGGTGCTAGGGACATTGACAGGAAAGTGATTTACAAGTGCAGGGAACGATGATTTGGGGATCCAAATAGTCATTAGATAGCTCTGTCATTCCAGCTATTTGTTATTGGGCTGCAAGTGTTATGTTGCAAAGCCTTTAGAGGCTTATATCATGGTATCTTATTCAGTACTACAAGAATAATATATACACATTTCACTTCACTGTAGATATTTCTGTTGAAAGTGTATAAAGGCGTATTACAGTAAAAAAAGAAAAATATATACGCACTGCACTGTTGCAGTTATTTCTGGTGAAAGGGTATAGGGGCATATTTCAGTAAAAATATAAAAATATATACGCACTGCACTGTTGCAGTTATTTCTGGTAAAAGCATATTGGGGCGTATTTCAGTAAAAAAATTTAATAAAAATACTCACTGCACTGTTACACTTATTTCTGTTAAAAGCGTATAGGGGTGTATTTCAGTAAAAAAAGAAAAATATATACGCACTGCACTGTTGCAGTTATTTCTGTTGAAAGCGTATTGTTGCGTATTTCAGTACTTTAAGAAATATATATATGCACTTCAATCAGGTTCTTAAATTTTTTTCTGGTCAAAGCGTATAGTGGCCTACTTCCGTCCAACAATAAATATATATTCTCAGTTCACTGCTGCAGTTATTTCTGTTAAAAGCGTATAGGGGCGTATTTCAGTAACATAGTAACATAGTACATAAGGCCGAAAAAAGAAATTTTTCCATCCAGTTCGGCCTGACATCCTGCAAGTTGATCCAGAGTAAAAAAAGAAAAATATATACACACTGCACTGTTGCAGTTACTTCTGTTGAAAACGTATAGTTGAATATTTCAGTACTTCAAGAAATATATATACACAATTCAATCAGATTCTTTAATTTTTTTTCTGGTCAAAGCATACAGTGGCCTATTTGCGTCTAACAAAAAAATATATATTCTCAGTTCACTACTACAGTTATTTCTGTTGAAAGTCTATAGGGGCGTATTTCAGTACTTCAAGAAATGTATATATATATATACAGTACGTACTTCACTCTTTATTTTTTTTCTGGTCAAAGAGTATAGTGGACATAGTGCACTGCTGCAGTGATTTCTGTTGAAAGCGTATAGGGGCGTGTTTCTGTATTTCAAGAAATATATATACGCACTTTCTTTCTAGTCAAAGCATATAGTGGCCTATTTCTTTCCAACTAGAAATATATATTCTCAGTTCACTGCTGCAGTAATTTCTGGTGAAAGTATATAGGGTCGTATTTCAGTACAACAAGAAAAATATATTCTAAGTGCATTTCTGCAGTTAATTGTGGTGAAAGCGTTTAGTGGACTATTTCAGTACAAAAAGAAAAATATATTTGTTGCTTTTAAGGGTGTTTTAAATTTCGTTTAATTTATTTAGTTCAGCTACAAGTATGTCAGGCAGAGAAGTGCCAGGCCATGCACAGAGGAGTGGCAGAGGCCTGAATGTTTCTGGCGCAAGCAGAGGTCGCAGGAGAGTAAGAGGGCATGGCAGCAGGAGTCGCAGCGAGAGGCCTGAGCACCCAGTGCCATCTAGCGGTCGTGTCTTGACCAGCAACCCAGCGATTCTTTATTGGTTAACTCGGTCATCCACTCCATCCCAAGTGACATCAGACACCCCCAGCCAACAGTTGGTGGGTTTGTCAGACACAACCCTTAGTTGGCATGGCTTGGAGCAGGCCCTGTGCCCTCAGCTGTCCTCAATCTGCCTCTGGCCTTTTCTGTTCCCTCACCGCGAGAAGTACTACATGCTGTGGGCTCAGCTCCACTTTTCACCAAGGAAGAGCTACTAGAGGACGGTCAGCAGCTACTACCCAGCCAAGATCTGGAGGAGACATCTACGGCTTCCTCCGCTAGGCGGGCAAGTAGTTATGAGGAGAGTGGCGCGGGTGCTTGTGTTGGGAGCAGTCAGGCTCCTGAGCCAGACACTGTTGAGGAGGACATCAGTGATGTGCAGACACTACTAGATGATGATAAGGCCGATCACACTTGGGAGTCGGGTAAAGAAGGGGCTTCGTCATCATCAGGAGAAGAGGGTGGCAGCTTGCCCGTGAGCCAGCGGCGGAGCCAGCTAGTCGATAGCATGGCCTGGAGTCAGCAGGGTGGCAGCAGTGGGAGGTCGGGAGACAAACGTGTACGGGTTAGCCTACCTGCCTGGAAAGGAGTGGTGCACGGGTTTAATGAAGCAACAGAGGTAGCAGTCAGCCAGTAAGTAGTGTTGGGGGTAAAATCAGGTACTCGGCGTTGTGGCAGTTTTTTGTGAAGCTGCCAGAGGAGGTCAACATGGCCATATGTAGAATATGTGGGCAGAAGGTGAAGCATGGGCAGGGTGCTAATGTTTGCACCACAGCCCTGCGTCAACATATGCAGCGTCACCATAAAATGGATGTGGTGATCCAGCTTGCTGCAGCTACCGCTACATCACCCAATGGCATCCACCCAGTTTCAGCCAGTCAAGGCTCCACCACCTCTGCCGAAGGGAGCTGTCTGTCAATCCCATCTTCTGCTGGTCCAGATGCTCCTGCTCCTACTCCTCGTCAGTCATTCCATCAGCAATCAATCACCGAAGCGATTGCCAAGAGACAGCAGTATGCATGCATCCAACGGCGCAGAAGCTGAACGTGCTCCTGTCCAAGTTGCTGGTGCTGCAATCCCTCCCTTTCCAAGTGGTGGACTCTGCACCTTTCAGAAAACTGATGGCTTGTGCCGAGCCGAGATAAAGAGTTCCAAGCCGTCATTTCTTTTAGAAAAAGGCAGTACCAGCCCTGCACAAATATGTAGAACAGAAGGTGGGCCAGTCCTTGAACCTGTGGGTTCTGCCAAAGTGCATGGCAGCGCCGACGTGTGGAGCTATAACTACGGTTATGGACAATACATGTCCTTTATGGCCCACTGGGTGAATGTGGTTCCTGCACAGCCACACCAGCAACTTGGCCAGGTCACGCTGCTTCCGCATCCATGTTGTCATGCCATTGGTCCTGTGACAATGTCCAACTCTGCCTCCTCATCCTCCACCATGTCCTCAGCCTCCACTGCAGGGGAAAGTCACAGTGCCCCTCCAGAATACCACATGTGCAGGGTTCGGCGGCGTCACGCTGTTATGCACCTGGTTTGCCTTGGCACCACACAGGGGAGGAACTGCTCCGTGAGATGCATCAAGAAATAGAATCCTGGCTTTCTCCGCAACAACTCAAAATCAGAACCATGCTGACCGACAAAGGGAAGGACATGGTGTCGGCGCTGCGTCAAGGAGGGCTGAGCCATGCGCCCTGCACGGCACACATGTTCAATATGGTTGTCAAGCGGTTCCTGAAGTCTTCCACCCATCTGCAAGACATCCTACAAATGGCCAGGAAACTTTGCATGCACTTCAGCCACTTGTACAGTGCAAAACACACCCTCCTTGATCTGCAGCGGCAGAACGGCATCCCACAACATAGGCTGATATGCAACGTTTTCACCCGTTGGAATTTCACTCCATATGTTGGACCGACTATACGAACACAGAAAGGCCTTCAACGATTTATTGATGATGCAAGCAGATAGGAGTACTCCACTGTGTAACTTCGAGGTCAGCCAGTGGCAGTTCATGCGTAACACCTGCCGCTTGCTCAGGCCCTTTGAGGAGGCAACGTTATTTGTCAGTTGCCAGGACCACAGAATTAGCTACATCATTCCACTGCTTAATGTCCTGGAACAGATGGTGGTATCGGTGGCTGGTCAGGAGTCGTGGCTCCTCGATCTCATGGCCACATGAGCCCTGTGGGGGCTGAACTGATAGAGGAGGAGGAGGGGGAGGAGGACATTAGAGCAAAGGCAATATGTAGCCAAATGGGTGGTTTTTGTACTCAGCTGACAGGACAGGAAGAGCAGCCAGAGGAGCTACAGGGCATAAGGAAGACGAGACAGAGGTCCCGGACACACCGTGGCAGTATGCAGTGGAGATGGAGGTACTTGCAAAAATGGCACGATGCATGCTCACTTGCTTGCGCAGTGACAGCCGAATTGTCATCATTCGGCAGAGGGATGACTTCTGGCTCTCCACCTTGTTGGACCCTTGCTACCGGTCCAGAATGGGGGCCTTTTTTACACCCACTGAGAGAGAGGACAAACTGAACTACTACAGACATCGTTTGTAGTCAGTTAGCTGCTGCCTATCTGCGCCATCATCCATCTGCTCGCAGGTCTGACCAGGGGGGCCCTCTGCGCTCACATTCCACTGCCATGGCTGCTGGGGAGGGGTGGGGTAGCAGTACCAGCTCTATCAACAGCAGCCTGAGTCCACAGTCGCTGATGAGTAGCTTTCTTCACCCGCATAGTGAAGAAACTACTCACCAGCAGCAGCAGCAGCTAGACATAGAGCAGAACCTGAACCAGCAGGTGGTGGCATACTTGGACAGGACCCTGCCACCCCACATTGAAGATTCGCTGAACTACTGGGTAGCCCAACTGGATTTGTTGCCGCAACTAGCAGAGTTTGCCTGGAAAAGCTGCCCTGCCTGGCCAGTAGTATGGCATCAGAGCAGGTGTTTAGTTCAGCGGGGGCCATAGTTATCCCAAGAAGAACTCTCCTATCCACCCAAAATGTGGAGAGACTGACCTTTGTCAAGATGAATCAGGCATGGTTCAGCCAGGATTTCCAACCACCAATTCCTGATGCTTCAGACTAGATAATCCATGGTGTCACACCCACACTTTCATACAAGAGACTGGTTTCTTCTGACTACCTGCCTCAGCTACTACTTTGATGCTGCAACCCGCCTGATGCCACACATCTGATGCCAAGTGCTCTTTATTTCACCCGCCTTCTTCAGCGGGTACTGGTATTGCCACCCACCAACCCACTCTGTTAAAGGGTCACTTTGTGGTCTCCTGATGCAACTGATGCAGCTGTTGCTGCCATCTCCAAACTATCAGTGTAGCAGGTGGTGGTTTTCTAAGAAAAACAAGACAGGCACACCATAGGGTAATAATGTCAGACAGATAGTATAATAATGACTCCAAGTTGGTGGCTCATCTTGTCAGGTTGTGCAAATGATAGGCACATTACTAGTGTAGGCTTAGGGTGATGAAAACACAAAGATTGGATGGTCATGCAGCCAGGGATGCGAACACTTTCACGTAGAGATGCCTGTGGTCCCCGAGGAGGCAAATGGATCTAAAGGATAAGGAGATAATCCCATGGAGCAAAGAACCAGCCTTTGTTATCAACAGGAACTAGTAAAGTTCTTCCTAGTTCCTGTTGAGAACAAAGGCTGGTTCTTTGCGCCGTGTTATTATCTCCTTATTCCTTTTATCTCCAAACTATGTCACCTTGCCACTCTGTAGTATCCGGATGCGGCTGACATATCCACACTATGTCACCTTGCCACTTTGTGGCATCCTGATTCTGACGCCACCTCCAAACTATGTCACCTTGCCACTCTGTGGTCTCCAGATGCTGCTGCCATCTTCACACTATGTCACCTTGCAACTCTGTGGCCTCCACATACTGCTGCCACCTCCAGACTCTGTCATTGTGCCACTCTGTGGGCTACTCATGCTGCTGCCACCTCCAGACTCGGCCATTGTGCCACTCTGTGGCCTACTCATGCTGCTGCTACCTCCAGAGTCTGTCGTTGTGCCACTCTGTGGTCTACTCATGCTGATGCCACCTCCAGTCTCAGTCATTGTGCCACTCTGTGGCCTCCTCATACTGCTGCCAACTCCAGACTCTGTCATTGAGGCACTTGGTGGCTTTCTCCTGATGCCGCTATCTCCAGACTCGGTCATTATGCAACTCGGTGGCCTCCTCATACTGCTGCCAACTCCAGACTCTGTCATTATACAACTTGGTGGCCTCCTCATACTGCTGCCAACTCCAGACTCTGTCATTGTGCCACTCGGTAGCCTCCCTATACTGCTGCCAAATCCAGACTCTGTCATTGTGCCACTCGGTGGCCTCCCCATACTGCTGCCAACTCCAGACTCTGTCATTGAGCCACTCGGTGGCCTCCTCATACTGCTGCCAACTCCAGACTCTGTCATTGAGCCACTCTGTTGCCGACTGATGCTGCTGCCACCTCCAGAATCGTTCATTGTGCCACTCGGTGGCTTTCTCCTGATGCTTAGACAGAATAACAACCGCACTCAAATTGAATTCTTATGTGTTCGTTTTTTTTTTGGGCAACTTCACCAATTTGTGACGTTTCGGTCATACGACCTTTATCAAACACTGTGATAATGAGAGAATATTTCAGTAAATATACAGTATAAAGGCAATATCAAAATTTATCATTGCACCCTATTTTGACATATGATAATGGCACTTTATAACATCAAAGATATTCAGATGAAAAAAAGGACAAAGCAGTCAGAACAATCCAGAAAAAATTAATAAAAGTAAGGAATACAAAACTAAAAATTCAGAAATAATACAGAAACCGCTAATACGGCAATGCGGTCATATTCATTTACATGGATTATCAAAAGCATCAAAAACATAGCACTCCGTATCTAGTAGATCGACATTAAGGATAATTATTCTATTAATAAATAGATATATTTTCTAAATATATTGGTATGCACCGATGAGTAAATGAATAAATAAATCTGCGATCCTTTGATATAGCTAGCTTGAACTACAATCTAGAAACGACCTCTGTCCCAGACTGAGATTGACAGAGTGAAAATACACATTGTAAATACAAACAGATGCAATTGAGGCTAATTCTTATAGAACCGGGTGCCCCCATTTAGACAAAACAACACTTACCAAGTTGCCATAAGAAGGAGGAGAGACCATAGGAGAAATGGAGCTGATGGTGTATCCACACCCATATAAACGCTATGGCTAGGTGGTGCATGTGTTCTAATATAGCCGGCCCGGGAGGAAATGACCGAAACCGGAAGTGCCCCTGCGTTCCAAGCTGGAACGCATATCACCCCATCTATTCAGGTGAATATAATCTTTATATATGTCCGGGGGAGGTATTGAGTAATAGCGCTTGTGGTATAAAGAGAAGGAATGTTATTATGTGGGGTGTGACTGTAAGTATTATACTATCCTCAGGAGATCGCGAACCGGAAGTGCATTCCGGCCCTGACCGGAAATAACCAATGCGTTCCAGCTTGGAACGCATCGGATGCGATCATAGTTTTGGACCTAGGCCAGTGTCTGTAATCTAGGATGAGCAGGTGATGGAATAGATGATGTGGAATATATAAGTTTGGGATATATAGTCTACACCTATAACAGAATAAATATGAGAAAAATCTTAATTTATAGTTGAAAGTGAAGATAATAAGCTAGTGAGGGAAGAAAAGTAGAAAAGTAGAGAAAGAAGGGAGGTATAAAACAAAGAAAGAGGAAAGAAAAAAAGAAAAAAGGAGAGAAAAAAAGGGGGAAGAGAAAGAAGGAATAGAAAAGAAATGACAATCAAAGAAAAAGGTGGGGGGGGGGAAAGATCAGAAAGAAATAAAAGAACCAACACCTAGAAAAGGATATAGGTAAAGATGGCAAACATTGGTGGGGGTCCGATTCTTAGTGCATCTGAAAAAAAACAAAAGGTAGATAATTAGTCATAATATCCACTATATGACACCTATACCAATGACATTACATTTATTTAAATAAACGAAGACAGTTCATAATCTCTGTTGAGCCCCTTAGGTTCTAAACTCTGTAGCCTGTGTATCCAATATGCCTCACGTTTTTTAAGCATTTGCTGTCTATTACCTCCTCTTCTAGGTAATTCAATTTTTTCTATTACCTGAAATTTCAATTGGGATACACTGTGTTTCATTTTGTGGAAATGGTGAGGGACCGGGAGCAATAAGTTCTCGCATCTGATAGTAGACTTATGTTGGCAGATACGATCCCTCACATTTTGGGTAGTTTCCCCTACATATATCAGGCCACATGGGCATTTCAGAAGATAAATTACATAATTGGATTGGCAAGTATGAAACCCCTTAATTTGTCAGGGTGGACTGACATCCACCCTGACAAACCATAGAAAAGAATCCGAGGCAGCAAAGAGAAAGAAATTTTTGCGAGATTCAGAAGACTACAGGAACAATCGTGTATACAGATGGCAGGAATCCTACTTCTCACAAAATCGCAGGAGATCATCTTCACAAGCCTCATCAGGTTCCAGCACAGACACCAATATGGAATCATCTCGATCAACCGGTTTTTTAGGCCGACGCTCACAAGGCAGAAACCGATACGGAGGGGGAGACAACCAAAGAGGACGAACAACAGTCACGACGCGCTCCCAGGTAAGGAAGAACCGATTGTGATTAACATTTCATCATCCCTTCTCAGTCCTGCGGAACTTATGCTATTGCAAAAAGGACTTTCATTTTGCCCGACATATAATTTCAATACTTTTCAGTTGGAGATGGACCTACAAAGATTCTACCGCAATCTGAGATTGAAAGCACATTTCAGTGATAAAGCCATCACTGAAATGCCGGAACCTAAGAAGGATAACACTATCACACTTAAGTCTCTAGGTCTACGAGTAAAATCACACTTTACCCCCCCAAGGACTAACTCTGCAATAGAGACATTTGTAAATTTGGTAAATAGAGACATCTCCACCTTTACCAAAAAGGTGAAAAGTGGGGATTACTACATCTCTCCGAATCTGTCTAATATAGAGCGCCAGACCTTGATGACACTCACTAAAAACCGTGATTTAGTGATCAAACCTGCGGACAAAGGCGGAGCCATTGTGGTTATGAACCGCACAGAGTATAGAGCAGAAATCCTACGTCAACTAGACGACAGGAATATCTATGAGAAAGTAAGCTCCAATCCGACCTTTCAGATATCATCCCTGATTCAAACGACACTTACCCATCACTCAACACAGGGTACTATTGATGATGACATCATAAAATTCCTGATAAATCAATACCCCATAACTCCTGTATTTTATACACTCCCTAAGATACATAAGACTCTCAATAAACCTCCAGGCCGTCCCATTGTGGCATCAACAGATTCAATTCTGTCCCCCCTTTCCATTCTATTAGAGAAAGTCCTTACTCCCCTAATTAAAACTACTCAGTCCTTCCTATTAGATACTAGTGCATTCCTCAATGTTATTCGAAAATCAGGTCCCCTCTCGAATCAAGGTTATCTCGTTACATGGGATGTCAATAGCCTCTATACGTCCATTCACCACACCAAAGGTATCAGGGCTACTAAACTCCTTCTAGAGGAAGCCGACACACCACCTCAACTTGTCCAATTTTATTTGGATCTCCTTACCATAGTTTTGCAAAAAAACTTTTTTATGTTTGAGGATTCCTTTTATATACAGAAACAAGGAACCGCAATGGGGTCACATGCAGCGCCACCTTATGCTAATGCATATATGACAAGATTCGAGATAGAACACATATACCCACAGGATCTATTTAAACAACATGCTAAAATCTGGAAAAGATACATAGATGACATTTTTTGTCTATGGGAAGGCTCGGAGGAGTCACTTACAAATTTTCATTTATATCTTAATTCTATCTACCCAGAGTTACAATTCACAATACACTATGATCAGCAAAGTATTAGTTTTCTTGACACCTTGGTTCTCAAACAACAGGATGGCTCCCTACATACAGATCTGTACCGTAAACCTACGGACAGAAACAATTTACTTCATTATAGGAGCTGTCATGCACCTTCCACAAAAAAATCATTACCCAGATCACAATTTGAGCGTATCAAAAGAATAGTAACATCAGAGGAGAATAAACAGAAAAGATTATTAGAAATGACCTCCAAATTCCAACAGAGAGGATACCCTCAGGAAATAATCTCACCAAAACCAGATTCCAGTCCACAACTAAGAAGAGATAATAAAAAATGAATCCCCTTTGTACATACCTATCATCCACACTCCTACAAGATTATAAATATTCTCAATAAACATTGGAACGTACTCACTCGTTCCTTCCCCAACATAGAGGAATTCCAAACACGATGTCTACCATGTAGTAGGAGACCTAAAAATCTACGTGATTAGCTTGTCAGAGCGGATATTGGCCCGAGCAGTACCACTTCACATCAGCGCCTATTTGGTAAAGCAAGACAGGGTACGTTTCCCTGTCTACATTGTGTGCAATGCTCCAACGTAATGAAAGGGGACAAAATTTATCATCCACAGACTGGTGAGTCCATCCAAATTAAGGGGTTTCATACTTGCCAATCCAATTATGTAATTTATCTTCTGAAATGCCCATGTGGCCTGATATATGTAGGGGAAACTACCCAAAATGTGAGGGATCGTATCTGCCAACATAAGTCTACTATCAGATGCGAAAACTTATTGCTCCCGGTCCCTCACCATTTCCACAAAATGAAACACAGTGTATCCCAATTGAAATTTCAGGTAATAGAAAAAATTGAATTACCTAGAAGAGGAGGTAATAGACAGCAAATGCTTAAAAAACGTGAGGCATTAAGATTAAGTCAATTAAGATTTTTCTCATATTTATTCTGTTATAGGTGTAGACTATATATCCCAAACTTATATATTCCACATCATCTATTCCATCACCTGCTCATCCTAGATTACAGACACTGGCCTAGGTCCAAAACTATGATCGCATCCGATGCGTTCCAAGCTGGAACGCATTGGTTATTTCCGGTCAGGGCCGGAATGCACTTCCGGTTCGCGATCTCCTGAGGATAGTATAATACTTACAGTCACACCCCACATAATAACATTCCTTCTCTTTATACCACAAGCGCTATTACTCAATACCTCCCCCGGACATATATAAAGATTATATTCACCTGAATAGATGGGGTGATATGCGTTCCAGCTTGGAACGCAGGGGCACTTCCGGTTTCGGTCATTTCCTCCCGGGCCGGCTATATTAGAACACATGCACCACCTAGCCATAGCGTTTATATGGGTGTGGATACACCATCAGCTCCATTTCTCCTATGGTCTCTCCTCCTTCTTATGGCAACTTAGTAAGTGTTGTTTTGTCTAAATGGGGGCACCCGGTTCTATAAGAATTAGCCTCAATTGCATCTGTTTGTATTTACAATGTGTATTTTCACTCTGTCAATCTCAGTCTGGGACAGAGGTCGTTTCTAGATTGTAGTTCAAGCTAGCTATATCAAAGGATCGCAGATTTATTTATTCATTTACTCATCGGTGCATACCAATATATTTAGAAAATATATCTATTTATTAATAGAATAATTATCCTTAATGTCGATCTACTAGATACGGAGTGCTATGTTTTTGATGCTTTTGATAATCCATGTAAATGAATATGACCGCATTGCCGTATTAGCGGTTTCTGTATTATTTCTGAATTTTTAGTTTTGTATTCCTTACTTTTATTAATTTTTTCTGGATTGTTCTGACTGCTTTGTCCTTTTTTTCATCTGAATATCTTTGATGTTATAAAGTGCCATTATCATATGTCAAAATAGGGTGCAATGATAAATTTTGATATTGCCTTTATACTGTATATTTACTGAAATATTCTCTCATTATCACAGTGTTTGATAAAGGTCGTATGACCGAAACGTCACAAATTGGTGAAGTTGCCCAAAATAAAAACGAACACATAAGAATTCAATTTGAGTGCGGTTGTTATTCTGTCTATGTGTTAGTGTGGCTGGGAAGCCAACACAACCAGCACCACAACCTCAAGAGATACGTGTGCCACGTCTTATCTATACAAAGCATTTCTCCTGATGCTACCACCTCCAGACTGTCAGTGCATTGTAATATGACCACTGCATTGTAATAATACCATGTGCATTGTAATATGACCACTGCATTGTAATATTGCCAAGTGCATTGTAATATGACCACTGCATTGTAATATTACCAAGTGCATTGTAATATGACCACTGCATTGTAATATTACCATGTGCATTGTAATATGACCACTGTATTGTGATATGACCATATACCTGGCAATATGATCATTTGCACTGTAAAATGAGGGTGTACATTTAGATTTCACCACATGCACTGTAATATGACTATGAGGCTGAGGCATAAGTGTAATGTGTTAATATTATTTGTCAGGCGATGCTCTTTAATACAGTTTGGCCATGTAAGCAATAAGTAGTGTTGATCGAGCACCAATGTGCTCGTGTGCTCGAGTACAGCACTTTGGGATGCTCGGGTGCTCTACCGAGCACCCGAGCACAATGGAGGTCAATGGGAGATCCAAGGCACTCCCTGCACGGTCCTACTGAGGTCTATGCAGAAGATCCCCACTCCCCTGTCTGCTTTAACCGCTTTTTATTCCCACTTACACTATTCTCTATGCAGCTGGAGTGCATCCACAAAGCGATGTCTGCAGGTGGGCGGAGCTTACTGGGATTTGTCCGGCTCCTGACTGGCAGCGGTGCGCATCCCGCCCCGCCTTGGGGGTGGGTCCTTACCTTCTTGTACTGGCCCAGTGGTGCAGTCACATAGGGTTTCTACTTACCTAGGCTCCTGATGGCAGCAGTGCGCACCCCGCCCCACCTTGGGGGTGGGTCCTTACCTTCTTGTACTGGCCCAGTGGTGCAGTCACATAGGGTTTCTACTTACCTAGGCTCTTGATGATATTTAGAATTGAAACACAGAGGGTTGCTACTTACCTATGACGATATTTACAATTGAAACGCGTCGAGCCAGCACTGTACTTATCCTGCTTTAATGCCCCAGCGCTGGACCAGTAGCACGCTATTTGGCTGGAGTATAGAGCAGTTAGCTTTCTTGGCAGTATGGGCTGCACATGTACCGGCAGCTCATACTAGCTGAGTGCGCTATTATAATACACAGTGGGGTCTTTGTTAGTCTCAGTGGAATTATCAGCCTGATATTTGAAGAAGGCGGATTCAACTATCCTTCCTATTCAACATCTGGCACTCTATTTGCTGGGACCATCGCTTACCCCCACTGTATACCACCTATGCATTGCTACTGAAGGATTGGTGGTACACACCTATGATGTGACAATTAGTGCTTGTTGATAGCACTTTCATTTTTCTTGGTCCCACAGGGTATAAGAACTGGTGTTCGGCCAAGCATGCTCGCTCAACACTAGTAATATGGAATTAAAGTCACAGCCATTTTACCTTAATATTATACTTATAGGATCGCTTTCATCCATAGCCACTCGTGTTGTTGGTACGAGTCTTTGAAATATAATCTGTATTTATTTTATTCAGATACAAGATAACATATGTTCCATATTATTACAGCAAGATGAAGAGACCTCTGAAGTCTGGAAAGCTTATGCGCTGGGGTACCTTGTAATGTTGATCCATTAAAATGAAACATAAAGCACAAAGCAACTTTCATTATTAGCCAAGGTAATCTTTATCCATAACAATATAATTGCTCCAAAACGCGCCGTGTACAAGCACAAATTCCTAGGACGGTATTTCAAGAAATTTAAAAAACAGAAATCTACTTTTGACGATAGTGGAAATGTTTCCGCATTTTGTTGAAGATGTCAGTATCGTCATTAAGATTAAGTGGTGTAAGTACAGATAATAAAGGCATAATAACTCTAAAATTCTCCGCTTTGTAATACGTAGAAATGTGATTTCAGCACCGAAGAACAACACTCCATAACACTATAAAATACATTTAGCTCAAATTAAAAATGCTTTCCCAATATAACAAAGAATATGAATATTGCTCATTAAAATGGCCCTGTAGACGGAGGAGGGGGAAAAAAAAAAAGAAATTTCAATTCCGATGAGAATGTTTTATATAAAGCAATATCATTATTATTTTACAGGTCTATTGGGGCCTTCTGTAAAATAAAAATAAAATATGTTTGATCGTTAAATTATATACACTTATTAAAATGCACTAGAACGATCCTATAAGGCCAAATAAACAAATCAGTAAATTTTGCAATGACAACATAATAATGTGAATTTTTATTACATGTGTGCCGGCATGTTAGCTACTGCTACAAGTCCTTGAATTACATTAACAAAGACAATATTTATACATGTTTTTATTGGACAGCTAGTGGTCATGTAGTATATAACAGCAGTATTTTAGTGTTTTCCTGGGGGGAAAAAATCTTGTGTAATATTTTTTTTTCTGCAATATTTATTATTTTTAAAAGAAAATTAGTTCCTCTTTTGAAGGTAATTATTTGTATTATTAAAAATATATATATAAACAACAACAACAACAATAATAATAATGTAAGTATCAATAAAAAAAAATATTGTTGTGGTTATTTATTTTAGTTAGCTTAAATTTTGTTAGCATATTAAAAAAGGGTTTTCCAAATCATACGTATTTTCTTTAAATTGAAATAATAAAATAAGTCCAATTCACCTCGCTGATTCTTATTGCTCCTGTTCTGATAATTCCTGGTACTTCGATGATCTCTACTGTCAGGTCTCTCTCTCAAGACACAGGAAGAGGAAGTCTGTTGAGAAGGGTCAGAAAGTAAGGATCAGGGACTGGCAAATGTCAGAACAAGAGAGGCAAGGGAATAGGTAGGTGAGTAGGACATATTTTACACAGTTTGGAGCCTTTTCATCTGGACAACTGTCACGAACATTTCTGTGACAGGTGCCAGGAGATCAGAAAGATTGGCAGTACATTGATCTTACAAGTTCCTTGTGGATCAATTGGGATTTGTGTTGTTTTGGTAATTGCCACACCCCTTGCTTCAGGTGTTGTGTGTGTGGTAATTTACCTTGCCTATTTATTTCCATCTCTCCCTCTCTGGGGTGGGGTTTATAGGTTAGGGTTCTACTGGAAGTTAAGTCTTGTCTTCCCAATTTGTATTTTGTTTGTTATATCTCCATTTCTTTTCATATTAGTCCTGAAATATACCCCTGTTCCTTCAGCTGGGAAGGAATAGGTCGTCTGTAGCCCTATCACTATCTTCAGGGTACTTCAGGGTGAGCCAGGCTCCTAGTTTCCGGCGGATGAACATTCCTACCATTGAGATCTGTTCATTCTGTTAGCAGTCAGAGCCGGGCTTAGGGTTTCATTAGGTGGTGACCTTCCCCCTTTCCCTAGTTTTCAGGCCTGATACCTTCTTCCACCCTCTTTTGTTTGGCGTGGAGTTTCCCTTCCACACCACTCCGTGACAACAACACCTTTAAAGGCCACCTGTATGGAGATTTGTACCTATGAAACTGGCTGACCTGTTACTAGTGCACTTGGCAGCTGAAGGCACCTGTGTTGGTCCCATGTTCATATGTGCCCACATTGCTGAGAAAAAGGATGTTTTAATATATGTTAATGAGTCTCTAGGAGTAATGGGAGCATTGCTGTTACACGTACAGCAGAGGTCGAGTTCCCCTCCACTGTTAGTAGTAGAGTGAAAATAGGACAGATTTTCATATTAGAACAATGTTCAGCCTTTTTTGTGATGTGTGACTTCTTAAAAAGTTGCTAAAAAGTTGTATCTGTGTAGCAGACAACCTACAGACATTGGCATACTTTACATTGCACTTTGCTGCAAGCAATATCTTAAATTTGGCAAAGCAAAGACAGACTTACAGCAGACACCTGTCAGACACACAGAGGGTGGGGAAGTGACCACTGTGCTCCACCCCTGTCCCTGTCTACTTGCCTCGCAAGTCCTAGTGACAAGGGACAACTGGTCGACAACCCCTTAGCTAGGAAGGTGCAGGGAAGACAGACAACACATGCAACAGAGTAGTCAAACAAGCCGAGTCAAAAACCAAGAGAGCAGTAAGGTACCGAAGGAGCAAGCAGAGGATCGTCAGGAGAAGCCAAAGTCATAACCAGGAGAAAACGCTAAGACCAAGGGATGAGACGGACGGGAAATCAGAAGCCAAGCAGGAACAACAAACCAGGTAAGTATATCGCAGTAAGGACCTCAATAACAGGCAATCTGTGGCCAGCAGATTGCCTGTTTAAATAGGGCGCTAGTGGAGTCATGTGACGTGGTCAGCGTCACGACTCCTGAGTTCCAATACAGCCCATACAGCCAAGCAATCAGTTCGGCACTCAGCCCCAGTGTGGTTTCCACGGGAACAGGCAACGGCGGGTGCGCTGATGACGCGAGCGCGCCTCGACTGTCCCCGCCTCCTGGAACCTCGCACAGAGCGCATCGTGACAACACCCTATCAGTTTCTCATTGGAGGAAACCAGAGTTCACAGAGGAAACCCACACAAACACGGGGAGAACATGCAAATACAGATGCAGATGTTGGGGGCGTGAATGGTGTATATCAGTTGTAGGTTTTGCTGCAAGACATTTTGCAACAAAATCAGCGACTTTTCCATTCTCACGCCACTTAACCGACAGGTATAAACTTCAGGCAATTGAGTGGGTGGGTAAGAGAGCGGGCCGGCAGGCAAGTCTCATTCATCATTTTGTACATCAGTTTTTGGCGTACAACATGACTTAAAGGGGTTGTCTCACTTCAGTAAGTGGCATTTATCATGTACAGAAAGTTAAAACAAGCCACTTACTAATATATTGTTATTGTTCATATTGCCTCCTTTGCTGGCTGGATTAATTTTTCCATCACATTATACACTGCTTGTTTCCATGGTTACAGACCACTCTGCAATTTTTTAGCAGTGGTCGTGCTTGCACAGTATAGGAAAAAGCGTTGTACACTCTGCTAGCCGGGACCATAGGAGTGCATATAGGCAAGTGTTTTTTTCTATATTGTGCAAGCACGACCACCACTGATGGATTGCAGGGTGGTTTGTAACCATGGAAACGAGCAGTGTATAATGTGATGGAAAAATTAATACAGCCAGCAAAGGAAGCAATATCGATAATAACAGTACATTAGTAAGTGCCTTGTATTAACTTTCTCTACATGATAAATGCCACTTACTGAAATAAGACAACCTCTTTAAATCTACGCCGGTAAGAGAGCTGGATTGTTGCACGTCCTGCTAGAGAAAGCGACAAATGTACTGAATGTAGAGGGCTGTGTCTACTCTCCACATAACTTTGGCGCTTCCTCCAGCAGTGCAGGCACAATTACGACCCGAATATAAATCGCCGATCTTAATAAATGCACACCGTTGTATACTCTCATTTACAGTATATTCTGCACATGTTCATTAAAATGTATTAATCTATTAATAAGTCCCATCTCATAAGCATTGCCTAGTAAGGTCGACACTTTATGGTTCCCGCTTTGGATACATTTTGCCATAATGAGGTTTTCCAACATGTCATCTGGTGGAGCATCGTCTTATCTGATCACACCAACCAGAAGCTGGTTTGGTAATGATGGCTCATACAGAGTGACCAGTGATTGGCTTAACATACATTTTCTATGGAGATATGTCTCCATGATTAGGTTAAGTCACCTCCACACATCGGCTGTGTCCTGTGAGATGTCTTATTACCATGGGCATATCAACAGCAATAGCAGCCATGGCTCATGCTATAGGTCACAGAAGATGAGGGGGATCAATTAGGTGTAAGAACATCTCTGTATACTGATAACACCTCCCCCGTGTGCAGTTATCCGTGAGTGACAACTATCTCTGCATACACACTTACACAGAGAATGCTATTAATCAGTAATAACACCTCCCCATTATACAGCTATCAGTGATGGACAGCTATTTCTGTATACACACTGACACAGAGAATGCTATCAATCACTGATAACACCTCCCCTGTGTACAACTATCAGTGACTGACAGCTATCGATACTAAGCTTACACAGATATTGCTATAAATCACTGATATCACCTCCCCCGTGTACAACTATCAGTGACTGACGGCTATCTCTGTAAACACACTTACACAGGGAATGCTATCAATCGCTGATAACTCCTCCCCTGTGTACAACCATAAGTGACTGACTGTTATTTCTGTATACACATTTACACAAGGAATGCTATCAGTCAGTGATAACACCTCCCCCATATACAACTATTAGTCACTGACAGCTATCTCTGCATACGCACATACACAGAGAATAGTATCAACAACTGATAGCACCTCCCCATGTACAATGATCAGTGACTGACAACTATCTCTGTATACACACTTACACAAATAATGCTAACAATCACTAATAACACCTCCCCGTGTACAGCTATCAGTGACTGACAGCTATCTCTGTATACACATTTATACAGTGAATGCTATCAATCAGTGATAACACCCCATCCTCAGTGTACAACTATCAGTGACTGACAGCTATTTCTGTGTATACACTTACACAGAGCACTTACCCAGGAATAAAAATCTCCTTGCTTTATTGCTTTCTGTGGGTTACATAGACATGAACATCTAGGCGATGGCCGTTTCGTGCATACCTGCACTCTGTCTAGGAGTGTACAACTATCAGTGACTGACATCAGGGGCGTACATAGAAATCACTGAGCCACATATCCAAATTAATTGCTCTACAAGTATGAGTGTTTCATAAAAATAGAGTAGGAAAACAATTTAAAATAATAAAAAATAGAAAACAAAGTAAAACATAATGTATAAAGCTGTCACGTTGGGGAGTGGGGAAAAACCCCCACCGTACAATGTCAGGTATAAAGGGGAAGCAGCTAGGCCAGGACACTGAATCAGGGAGCAGGTCACCTCCTAAAGCGTCCCTAATCCTCACCCTAACTCCTCACCGTATGAGCGGAGTTGGATAGCTCATACCAGGATACCTATGGCCCTGGGTCGCCATGATAATCCCTCACATAGGACCAGGGGAGAGACGACCTATTCTTCCATTACTCAGATGAACAGGAGTCTCAAATAGCCTAGCAGCAGTGAAAGGGAAAGACCATATGCAGCAACAGATTCGGCAGGTAAGAACACCAGAAACACACTTACCTGCCGCAGCCACCACAACTGGAACCCGTGCATAAGTACAGGAGCCCACACACCAAACAGGACTCCGTACAAACAACACATACACACAGGTATCCAGCACACCAGATACTGCCAGGACCCCATGCCGCAAGGAGCATGGCAGCCCCAGGCAGCGCTGCATACAGACTTATGGTTCACCCCTCCGGGAAACCAGCCCCCTTTCAGAGGAAGACAAATAAATGTTTAGCATACATGCTGGATGACAACACCAAACACACCAAACATGGAACAACAAGCTAGACATAAAAACACACCAAATACCTAACCCCACACCAAACATAAACCACATGTAAGGGAGGGAAGACTAGCTAGGACAACCCGGGATGACATCGCTGATGACATCGATATCCTACAAGGTGGCCCTCAAGTACTGGGCAGATAGAACACCCTGGACTGGAGCAGAGCTCCAGCACCAACAACAGCTGAAGTACAGCTGACTCCAGCCAGGAAGCCACAGGAGATAAAACCCAAGTGACCACACCCAGTCATGGAGTTAACCCTTACAGCACCAGACAGGGGAAGGCTACAACTTAAAGGGGAATTGCATACACAAGCCAACACGCAACACGTTGCCACCGGCAACAGCATGCGTGGCAACCATGTCAAGGCACACACAGCCAAAGCCGAGACACTGCCACCACATGCCACAACAGCAACACGTTGCCACCGGCAACCGCAAGCATGGCACCAGTGTCACGACGCACACAGCAAAGGCCGTGACAAAAGCTCAGCTCATCCGTCCAAAGATGCAAGGTTATTGTTGAGTAAGGACAGTTTAGGTGTCCGAAATATATGTGTTATTTGGCTTCTTCAACTGCATATTAGAATTATATCTGCACCTGAAGAAGGCTAGTATTATGCAAGCAGGTTTTGCAATTGTCGGGAAGGAAGCCTTCCTTCTCTGAAATCTCCTCATTAGTGATACAAGGGAAATATGACAATAAGAAGAATCTAAACTGTCTCCCTGCTACTGCAACGGGTCGTCCCCCAGGGCCGATCGTTTCTCAGGTCTTTGGGAATGCCAAGTGGTGTGGCCCTAACAGTCTGTGTGTGTCACAGTGCTCCTACCTGGATACCGTCGATTCCCAGGGCTTGGCTCCAAAGCAATAAAGGGGATGAGTAATGGTGGAGGTGGAGAATAAGTCGAGTCCAGACTCTTATAAAGTTCAACAGGTTTACCTGCATCAACTTGCAACCAGGCAATATTCAGGCCTTTTCTGTTTCCAGCAGGCTATGGCATAAACTAGCAGGCAAATTTGAGTACTCTGCTTTCTCTCTCTCTCTGCTATGCTAAACTCAGCTCTATGCTGGCAGCTAGACTTTAGCACTGTTCTGGTATCTCTGGAGTGGGGTGCCTTCGACTGTTGACCCTCTCATTACACTCTGTAGGAAAATCTGCAAGGTGTCATGGTGCTCTATGAGCCGCTTCCTCTCTGGAGGGAATCCTGCTGCAGGGGGGACTCCCCTTGCTGCTACATAATGGCACGTCTGCATCAGATGCTATGCTGGCTAGACACTTCCTGCTTCCCCTCGCTTGGTAAGAAATGGGGCTAGTCCACTTCTTCCCAAAAGGGGGAAAAATGGAATAGTAATAGTAATAGTAATTCCATCTAAAGATCTCTCTGCCATGTATCCGCTGAGACCTGCTGGTGAACCAGACACATAACATGTGCAAAACCGTTTTATAACAACATTAGCAATGCACAATGTAGGAGGACCTGGAACAAATACATTGATGACATTACTGGTAGCAGTTACAGACAGTAGCAGGGTGTAGAAGTGGTAGAAATGGTATTACCACTCTGGGGTATTACACTATGATCTCCAGTGCTCAACTGTAATCTAAGGAGAAACCTAATTTGACTGCAGCGCCACCACAGGTGAAATTAAAGGGGTTTTCCAGGATTTTGATACCTCAGGATAGTTCATCTGTATCTGATCAGGGGGATTCCAACAGTCGGGACCACCGCCAATCAGCTGTTTCAGAAGGCACTGGCACTCCTGTGAGTGCCGCTGTCTTCTCGCAGTTTACCAAGCACAGAGCCATAGATTGTATAGTGGCTGTGATTGGTATCGCGCTCAGCCCCGTTGAACTGGGGTCACCAGTATCAAAATCTCGAAAAAAAACCTTTAAAGGGACACTGACAGGTCACATTTGGTTATATATGTGACATTACAGGTCTTATACAGTCTATTAAAAGCATCTAAGTATCCCCCCTGTCCACCTTATAAATACCGAAAAATAAAGTTTTATAACCTGCCTGTCTCGTCACCAATCTGCCTAAGGGGCGGCGCTTAATCTCAAATTGCGCCCAGCCAGCCGCTCCCAACTGCCGTTCTGAAGCCTCGCCCAGCTCATCAATATTCACTTCACTGGGCGGCGGCTACAACTCTCCCCAGTCAAGATCCTGCGCATGGGCAATTGAATCCTCTTGGCATCGTCCTCGTCTAATCTTCTGCGCTTGCGCCCGGCCGTGGTTACATCGCGACTGCGCAGGTTCTTGACTGGGGAGAGTTGTAGCCGCCGCCCAGCGAAGTGAATATTGATGAGCTGGGCGGGGCTTCAGAACGGCAGTTGGGAGCGGCCGGCTGGGTGCAATTTGAGATTAAACGCCGCCCCTTGGGGAGATTGGTGACGAGACAGGCAGGTTATAAAACTTTATTTTTCGGTATTTATAAGGTGGACAGGGGGGATACTTAGATGCTTTTAATAGACTGTATAAGACCTGTAATGTCATATATATAACTAAATATGCTGATTTGGCCTGTCAGTGTCCCTTTAAGCAATACACAGTGCCCATTCATATCAATAGGTTGTCTGTAAAATGTAGAACGCAACAGGTTCTCAAGACCAAGAGATGGTCTTTTTAATCACTCTTCCCTCTGACCAAGAGGTGAGGATCTTGATCAGGGGCTCAGTCTGTATTAACTTAAAAAAAGAGTCTTTACAAGGTGTATAAAAATATGCTTTAATAACTAGCCAAACCTTGAACTGTATCATTTTTTTGCTACGGCAAACCTCTTTCCAACTCTGATTCCGCTTGCATTTCCATGTCATAGCTCTACCCCCTAAAAAATTGACATTTAAAGTTTCAAAAGAATGAAACAAATAAATAAGCAACAATAAAGACATTTCAAATTAATGAAAAACTTCTCTTTAACAGCAGTGTTACTTGTGACAACCGACATGAAACACAGAGAATTTACCTTGAGAAGATGCTTCATAACACAATTAGGGGAAGTAAGCAGAGTAATTCATCTTGAGGACTAGACACAAAGCAGAACAAAAAATCCCTTTGTTGATTAGGTAGAAAACAATCTCTTTGGAAATTATTTGAGCAGAATAATTAAATTCTCTATATATTTGCATTGACATAGTTGTACATCAAGGTTAAATAAAACTAACAGTCTGAGGATGAAGACAACAATACATACTAATAAGGAAAGAATGGCCTGATAAATAAGACATTCTGTAAATACTGGAAGACATCTCAGAATCCTTCATTACTCTTCTTAAAGTTCTTAAAGGGGTCTTCCAGATGTGTAATACTGCTGATCTAGCCTCAGGATCGACGGGGCTACAACACTTAGCACCCTTGCTGATCAGCTGTTTAAGGGAGCCGTAGCACTCCAGGGCTATCCATTACACAGGATGCCACTCGTCGGTCCCCTAACGATCTGATATTGATAAACCTATCCTGAGGATAAGCCATCGATATCAAAATATCAGACAACCCCTTTAAAGATGGATGCTGTCTATAATATTGTCCATAGAAATATTCAACACCTATTGAGGACATTAAAGGAGTCTTTAGAAATGCTCAATATCTATGAAGGACGTTAAAGAGGTTTTCTGGAATTTTAATATTGATAGGATAGGCCATCAATATCTGACCGCTGAGGTTCTGACTACCAACATTCCTGCCGATCAACAATTTGAGGGGCCACATCTCTTGGGGGAGTGCAACAGTCTCATCCTCTGCCTGTGAAGTCATATCCATCAATCAAATGGTCTTTGAGCAGCTTAGTCTACTTCAAGTGTATGGGGTTTGAGCTGCAATACCAAACATAGACACTGAACAATGTACAGTGGTGTGATTGCTATACTGTGGAGAATCTGAATGATGCAGCTCCTTTAAACTGCTGATCAGCTAGAGCAGGATGGCCAACCTGCGGATCTCCAGCTGTTGCAAAACTACAACTCCCAGCATGCCCAGACAGCCTACAGCTATCAGCCTACAGCAGGGCATGGTGGGAATTGTAGCTTTACAACAGCTGGAGAGCGGCAAGTTGGCCAGCCCTGAGCTAGAGCAGTGTTCCTCAACTCTAATACTCAGTCATGATTTGAGAATATCCCACGGAATAATTAATTCCTGGGGTAATTTATAATGCATGGACCCCAATTATATCACCTGCTCAATACTAAGGAAATCCTGAAAACATGACCGGCAGGTGGGCCCTGAGGACTGGAGTTGAAGAATACTGAGCTAGAGTTTCAGGATTTGGACAACCACTGTTAAGAAATTGTTGACCTATCCAGGGGGTACTGTAGGTCATCAATATTTAATTCCTGGAAAACCCCTTTAACTGTATACCTCCCAACAGTTCACTTTCGTCTACGGCTAGCAGATGAGCAGTTGGAAAAAAAAAGAAGCCTATACACAGTTCTTGCACAAGAGTCCTGTGGTGTTGCCATGTGCAACTAGGAAGGAAGCTGTGAGATCCCATGTGTTTCCATCAGGTAACCTATTGTGACATCTCAAGTGAGTTTTAGGCAAAGCAAGCATTCTGTGAGTTCACAACTGTTTTAGTCACGTAAACTACTATGACATCACAAAAAGGTTTCAGGCAGGTAAGTTGCTGAAGCATTATAAATGAGTTTCCAGCAAGTAGCTACAGTGACATCACAACTGTTTTCCATCATATGGCTACAGTGACATCACAACTGGTTTTCACTAGATAACTACAGTGACATCACAATCACAACTGGTTGTGATAATATAACTACAGTGACATCAAAAATGGCTTCCACCAGATAGCTACAGTGACATCACAGTTCACAACCAGATAGCTACAGGTAAAACTCTAAAAATTAGAATATCGGGCAAAAGTTCATTTATTTCAGAAATGCAACTTAAAAGGGGTTGCATTAATGCAACTTAAAATTAAAATATTGTGAAAAGGTTCAATATTCTAGGCTCAAAGTGTCACACTCTGGTCAGCTAATAATCCGTACCCCCTGAGCAAAGGGGACCTCAAAATTGAGACTTTGGGGTTTCATAAGCTGTAAACCATAATCATCCAAATTATAACAAATAAAGGCCTGAAATATCTCGCTTTGCCTGTAATGAGTCTATCTTATGTGTTAGTTTCACCTTTTAAAGGGAACCGGTCACCTCCAACAAACATCCCAAGCCGGCCGCAGTACCTGAGAGTAGCCAGCAGCATGTTTGTAATGATCATTTTCTTTCTGCAGACAGATAAAGCAAAAGCTGTAAAAACGTTCTTTAATCCCTGCCCGGCGCGCTTCTCTAGTCAGGCTTGAAGTCACAGAGCCAGTGGCCTCTTTGCTTCAAGTCACGGTTAACCACGCCTCCTTCCCTGCCCCTTGTCCCTGGACCGTGTTTATATTTAATGTGACTATAATCCCCCTCATCCTTAACAATACACCAATGTACTGCAGGACATGGGGGGGATTATTTTGGATTACGGGGGCTATAGTCACATAACAGTGTGTCATCCACAGATCCCCCATAACAGTGTTATCCACAGATCCCCATAACAATTCGTCATCCACAGATCCCCCATAATAGTGTCATCCACAGATCCCCCATAACAGTGTTATCCACAGATCCCCATAACAATTCGTCATCCACAGATCCCCCATAACAGTGTCATCCACAGATCCCCCATAACAGTGCGTTACCCACAGATCCCCCATAACAGTGTCATCCACATATCTCCCATAACAGTGCGTGATCCACAGATCCCCTATAACAGTGTTATCCACAGATCCCCCATAACGGTGTCATTCACATCCCCCCATAACAGTGTCACCCACAGATCCCCTATAACAGTGCATCATCCACAGACCCCCATTAGTTCAAAACCCACCAAAAGCACACCATTTGGTTCAACCTATTTTTTTCTTATCTTCCTCCTCAAAAACCTAGGTGCGTCTTATCATCAGGTGCGCATTATAAAGCAAAAAATATGGTACTTTGTGTAGGACTTTTTTCGATCTATAATAACGAATCTCAGACGGAAATGGCTAAAACTGATACAAAATGTGCATAATGAGCATAAGGAGTGCTTAAATACAGGATCCATTTTTTTGGGTTTATTTTTCTGTTCTTCTCATGGATCAAAAGAACGAAAAACTAAACGGTTTTGTGAACCCGGCATTAACTACTTTTAGTCGGGAAAGCTGCTATGACAACTAGTTATAGCCTGGTAAACTCAGGGGTAGGCACACAATCAATGGGCCCATGTACTCATTTGTCACAAGGGCCTTGTGGTGTCAGCTTCTGACCTTGATTCTAGAAGTCAGACCCACAGTGATAATAATGCTAATGCCATATCCTAATAACATACATTATAAGATGGAAATGTTCTTCAAACAGTATATAGCTATGACACTGTATATGGCAAATGCAAATATAGCAATTCTATAGTCCATTTCTATTCTCCAACTACAGTATCTTGCTTTATAAAGGGAAATAATTGCAATAGCAAAATAAATGAGGCTCCTGAAATATGGCATTTTGTACCGCTATGTAAACGAATAGCAGTCCTGTCAGTTTCATTGCAGTATTACAAAATATTAGTAATTACATTATATGACCCTGTTTAATAAAAAATCGGAATGATTTTGACTCACGATAGACTGTGATCAATATAAATAAGTGCCCCCAGGTCAGTGCCAGTGGGGTTTTGTAATTTCCTCACTGCAAATGTTATTAGCTGCTTACCTGGAAAAATATGTCGTTCAGCTTTTCTTTTTTTTTCTTTTTTTTCTTTTTTTTTGTGCTCTTAGTTGAATTTGCATTTCTGTCATTTGAAATGTAGATTGCAAATCATGTAACAATACAATGTAATGTGGCATTAGATGGGTGAACAGAGTGCTGTTAGATATAGCCTGCTGAGAAGAAAAATGAATTCCGCCTCTGTTTATGTAATAAAATCACTTAGACATACCAAAAGATCTTGTTTTGGAGGTTTTTTGTAGCACTACTGATTTTAATTTTTTTAACTATTAAGTAACAGCTGCAAAACACAAGATTGCGAATAACTATATGTTCCTTTGGACTATAGACAATAGTTAAAAACGATCAGTAGCACTGCAAAGGGTCTCTATGTGTAACCCTAGTCTTTACTGTATCACTCCTGTTTATGAAATGAGCTAATCTAATATAAGAAGTGTATTATGGAATCGCTATAAATATAGCTTAGAATAAGTAACGTATAATAAAGTTGGACCGGTGCACAACCACTTGTCTACATAAGGACCATCTGGCAAAATAAACTGATCCCCATGGGTATGGCAGCTGATTAAGGAGATCATGGTGATCAGGAAATGTCACTGGGGGAAACTGTTGGCGGCCACTGCTGGAGAAATGTGGTATTACATGGGACTTGTTATAATGAATAGTCACACTTAGGGTCCATTCACACGTCCGTTGTTTCTTTCCTGATCTGTTCAGTTTTTTGCGTAACAGATCAGGACCAGTTCTATACCCATTCATTTTCAATGGGTCCTGGAAAAAATCAGACAACACAATGTGTGCTGTCCGTTTCCGTTGTTCCGTTCCACATGTCCAATTAAATATAAAACTTGTCCTATTCTTTTCCGCAAAAATCGGATCCTGGTACAATACAAAGTCAAAGGTTCCGCAAAAAACGGATGACATTCGTATGTCATTACGTATGTCATCCGTTTTATGTGGAATCCGTTCCTGGAAATGAAATCCTGCCCACAGAAATCACTTATTCACTTTTTTTTTTCAATTTTTTTTCAAAGAAATCCAAACAACTTTATTTGCTTTGTGAAATTTATACATGTTTCCGTTTTTTGCGGATCCGCAAAAAACGGATGACATACGGATGACATATGGAAACATTTTCTGGAACAACGGATCCGCAAAAAACGGACCGAAATTCGGGATATAGAAAAATACTGACGTGTGAACGTAGCCTTAAAGTGTACCTCAACTCAGAACAACATTTTATTAAAACCTATTGAAAATGTGCACTTCTAATATTATATAATATTATTTTACTTTTCCTAGTGAAACAGTTGTCTGTCGCCCATAGTGGTACATGAGATTACGGATTCTACTATGGCCACACTGAGTGCTGATTAAGGCTTGTTCACAATCATTATTAGGAAAGGCCAGCTGATGCACATTTCAAAGCATTATAAATACCCAGACTCCTCTAACCTTGTCCCCAAAAACAGCAGCCCTGGGTTCTTCTAATCGGCTGCCTAAAACATTGAAAATGAAAACAGTGGAGGCCCACAAAACAGGAGAAGGCTATAAATAGATAGCATAGCACGTTCAGTTCCTCAGTTCTAAATGTAATTAAGAAATGGCAGTGAACATTGGAGGTTAAAAGAAGGTCTGAAAGATCAAGAATATTTTCAGAGACATCTGCTTGAAGCACAGTACAGCATGATGTGGACGGTACCAAGCGAGGATGGGGGGTGAAGGAAGCCATCTCATCCAAACTTACTCCACTGTGTCCCGCACTCAGCAATGTAGAGGAGGGCAGCTTTTACACTAACCTGCATGTTTGGCTCCCAGGCTCCTGCTTCACCAACAATGCTGCATTCAGAGCCCACAAGGAAGTGCAGTGCAGGAATGATCAGATGTAGGCACTAGCAAGCGCAAGTTTCTATGAAAGTAGGCCAGTGGAGCAACAGGCGAAGGGACCTCCTTAGCTGCCTTTTCATTACAACTATTATTCCTAAATCCACTAAGTAATTTTCATGAGCATGGACATTTCTTTATAGAGATTGCAGTTGTCCTGAAGCAAGAACTCTGCCTCAAAGGGGTTGGCCACTTTCTGGTTACTGTCGATCAATGTGTTTGTGAGATGATTATAATATAGCCTTTGTTAAAATTCTGCACCATTTTCCATATTTCATAAGGTATGTCCCCTTGCTTACAAATTCTTTTGTTCTGTCCACACAGAGGTCTTGTTCATAAAATGGCTGCTGACGAAGGGTCATCGGTCAAATCACCTCCATGTGATGCCTCATCCATTCAAACACACTGCACCTGCCAATTGCAGTTATTCTGTTGGGAGTTTAGTATATATAGTTTTATATATATATAAAATAAATAAAGGGAACACTTAAACAACACAATGTAACTCCAAGTCAATCACACTTCTGTGAAATCAAACTGTCCACTTAGGAAGCAACACTGAGTGACAATCAATTTCACATGCTGTTGTGCAAATGGGATAGACAACAGGTGGAAATTATAGGCAATTTGCAAGACACCCCCCAATAAAGGAGTGGTTCTGCAGGTGGTGACCACAGACCACTTCTTAGTTCCTATGCTTCCTGGCTGATGTTTTGGTCACTTTTGAATGCTGGCGGTGCTTTCACTCTAGTGGTAGCATGAGACGGAGTCTAGAACCCACACAAGTGGCTCAGGTAGTGCAGCTTATCCAGGATGGCACATCAACGCGAGCTGTGGCAAGAAGGTTTGCTGTGTCTGTCAGCGTAGTGTCCAGAGCATGGAGGCGCTATTAGGAGACAGGCCAGTACATCAGGAGACGTGGAGGAG
The DNA here is from genome assembly GCF_014858855.1 of Bufo gargarizans. Taxonomy (NCBI): domain Eukaryota; kingdom Metazoa; phylum Chordata; class Amphibia; order Anura; family Bufonidae; genus Bufo; species Bufo gargarizans. The sequence continues at coordinate 104,471,877 of NC_058089.1, forward strand.
GCCGTAGGAGGGCAACAACCCAGCATAAGGACCGCTACCTCTGCCTTTGTGCAAGGAGGAACAAGAGGAGCACTGCCAGAGCCCTGCAAAATGACCTCCAGCAGGCCACAAATGTGCATGTGTCTGCTCAAACGGTCAGAAACAGACTCCATGAGGGTGATATGAGGGCCCGACATCCACAGGTGGGGGTTGTGCTTACAGCCCAACACCGTGCAGGACGTTTGGCATTTGCCAGAGAACACCAAGATTGGCAAATTCGCCACTGGTGTCCTGTGCTCTTCACAGAAGAAAGCAGGTTCACACTGAGCACATGACAGACGTGACAGAGTCTGGAGACGCCGTGGAGAACGTTCTGCTGCCTGCAACATCCTCCAGCATGACCGGTTTGGCATTGGGTCAGTAATGGTGTGGGGTGGCATTTCTTTGGAGGGCCGCACAGCCCTCCATGTGCTCGCCAGAAGTAGCCTGACTGCCATTAGGTACCGAGATGAGATCCTCAGACCCCTTGTGAGACCATATGCTGGTGCGGTTGGCCCTGGGTTCCTCCTAATGCAAGACAATGCTAGACCTCATGTGGCTGGAGTGTGTCAGCAGTTCCTGCAAGACGAAGGCATTGATGCTATGGACTGGCCCGCCCGTTCCCCAGACCTGAATCCAATTGAGCACATCTAGGACATCATGTCTCGCTCTATACACAAACGTCACATTGCACCACAGACTGTCCAGGAGTTGGCAGATGCTTTAGTCCAGGTCTGGGAGGAGATCCCTCAGGAGACCGTCCGCCATCTCATCAGGAGCATGCACAGGCATTGTAGGGAGGTCATACAGGCACGTGGAGGCCACACACACTACTGTGCCTCATTTTGTCTTGTTTTAAGGACATAACATCAAAGTTAGATCAGCCTGTAGTGTGTTTTTCCACTTTAATTTTGAGTGTGACTCCAAATCCAGACCTCCATGGGTTGAAAAATTTAATTTCCATTTTTTTATTTTTGTGTGATTTTGTTGTCAGCACATTCAACTATGTAAAGAACAAAGTATTTCAGAAGAATATTTAATTAATTCAGATCTAGGATGTGTTATTTTTGTGTTCCCTTTATTTTTTTGAGCAGTGTATATATACAGACGTGGACAAAATTGTTGGTACCCTTTGGTCAATGAAAGAAAAAGTCACAATGGTCACAGAAATAACTTTAATCTGACAAAAGTAATAATAAATTAAAATTCTATAAATGTTAACCAATGAAAGTCAGACATTGTTTTTCAACCATGCTTCAACAGAATTATGTAAAAAAATAAACTCATGAAACAGGCATGGACAAAAATGATGGTACCCCTAACTTAATATTTTGTTGCGCAACCTTTTGAGGCAATCACTGCAATCAAACGCTTCCTGTAACTGTCAATGAGACATCTGCACCTCTCAGCAGGTATTTTGGCCCACTCCTCATGAGCAAACTGCTCCAGTTGTGTCCGGTTTGAAGGGTGCCTTTTCCAGACTGCATGTTTCAGCTCCTTCCAAAGATGCTCAATAGGATTGAGGTCAGGGCTCATAGAAGGCCACTTTAGAATAGTCCAATTTTTTCCTCTTAGCCATTCTTGGGTGTTTTTAGCGGTGTGTTTTGGGTCATTGTCCTGTTGCAAGACCCATGACCTGCGACTGAGACCAAGCTTTCTGACACTGGCTAGTACATTTCTCTCTAGAATTCCTTGATAGTCTTGAGATTTCATTGTACCCTGCACAGATTCAAGACACCCTGTGCCAGACGCAGCAAAGCAGCCCCAGAACATAACAGAGCCTCCTCCATGTTTCACAGTAGGGACAGTGTTCTTTTCTTGATATGCTTCATTTTTTCGTCTGTGAACATACAGCTGATGTGCCTTGGCAAAAACTTCGATTTTTGTCTCATCTGTCCACAGGACATTCTCCCAGAAGCTTTGTGGCTTGTCAACATGTAGTTTGGCATATTCCAGTCTTGCTTTTTTATGATTCGTTTTCAACAATGGTGTCCTCCTTGGTCGTCTCCCATGTAGTCCACTTTGGCTCAAACAACGACGGATGGTGCGATCTGACACTGATGTTCCTTGAGCATGAAGTTCACCTTGAATCTCTTTAGAAGTCTTTCTAGGCTCTTTTGTTACCATTCGGATTATCCGTCTCTTAGATTTGTCATCAATTTTCCTCCTGCGGCCACGTCCAGGGAGGTTGGCTACAGTCCCATGGATCTTAAACTTATGAATAATATGTGCAACTGTACTCACAGGAACATCTAGTTGCTTGGAGATGGTCTTATAGCCTTTACCTTTAACATGCTTGTCTATAATTTTCTTTCTGATCTCTTGAGACAGCTCTTTCCTTTGCTTCCTCTGGTCCATGTCGAGTGTGGTACACACCATATCACCAAACAACACAGTGATTACCTGGAGCCATATATATAGGCCCAATGGCTGATTACAAGGTTGTAGACACCTGTGATGCTAATTAGTGGACACACCTTGAATTAACATGTCCCTTTGGTCACATTATGTTCTGTGTTTTCTAGGGGTACCATCATTTTTGTCCATGCCTGTTTCATGAGTTTATTTTTTTACATAATTCTGTTGAAGCATGGTTGAAAAACAATGTCTGACTTTCATTGGTTAACATTTATAGAATTTTAATTTATTATTACTTTTGTCAGATTAAAGTTATTTCTGTGACCATTGTGACTTTTTCTTTCATTGACCAAAGGGTACCAACAATTTTGTCCACGTCTGTATATATATATATATATTTACTAGAGATGAGCAAATTTCAAAAAAATTTGATTCGGCCAGTTCGCCGAATTTTCCGAAAAGATTTGCTTCGATCCGAATATCCTCACGACGAGCCTTTATATGGGTGTAGAACACTGTGCCTTGCAGTAACACGCATAGGAAGTGTGCTGGGGTAGTGAAATAATACTGTGAGTCAGTATGACATGTAGATGACAGGCGTCGCTATTAGAATCACTGCACGCTTTACTTATTTGGGCAGTCACAGGGCCAAAACTGACCAAATAACTCAAGTATTGACTCAGCCTTACAGGTCCATGTTAGAGTCAAGAAGAAGCGCACTCCTTTTACACCCTCGTCAGTTGATTCCACATACAGAACCTGTTCTATTAAATGTTTATACAAGTAGAGCCCCCCGACAGAGTGGAGAGGGTGTCAGCAGTAAGTTTGTGTTGAAGTCCCTGATTATTTTGCCCTTTCTCTGATCCATCAGAACAATAACCCACAAAAAACGGATCCTGTCTGTGGCGCATACGCCTTCACTTGGTCAGCATTTGCTCAGTAATCCATGAGTATTGGTAATGCCCAAAAAAACAGGAGTGGATCTAAAACAGATATTTGCATGTCTTCTGTGTTTTGTACCCACTCCATAGAGTGGGGAGGGTGGTAACAGTATGAGAAGTCCACAGAGTGGCCCTATGAAATAGTGGTGAGGTGGAAGCAGCATCAGGAGACCACTAAGTGGCACAATGACAAAGTGTGGAGGTGACAGCAGCAGTATGATTAGGCCACAGAGTGGCACGGTAACATAGTGTGGAGACGGCAACATCAGGAGGCCACAAAGTGGCATGGTAACATAGTGTGGAGATGGCAGCAACAGCAGCAGCAGGGGCATGATACCACAGAGTGGCAAAGTGACATAGTGTGGACATGGCAGCATCAGGAGGCCACAAAGTGGCAAGGTGACATAGTGTGGAGATGGCAGCAACAGCAGCAACAGGAACATGATACCACAGAGTGGCAAGGTGACATAGTGTGGACATGGCAGCAACAGCAGCAGCAGCATGATACCACCGAATGGCAAGGTGACATAGTATGGACATGGCAGAATCATAAGGCCACAAAGTGGCAAAGTGACATAGTGTGGACATGGCAGCAACAGCAGCAGCATAATACTACAGAGTGGCACAGTGACATAGTGTGGAGATGGATTATCTAATCTGATGCATCAGGAATTGGTGGGTGGAAATCCTGGCTGATCCATGCCTGATTCACCTTACAAAGGTAAGTCTCTACACATTTTGGGTGGACAGGCGAGTTCTCCTTGGGGTAACTATGGCCCCTGCCGCACTAAACACCCGCTCTGATGCCACACTACTGGCCGGGCAGGACAGCTTTTCCAGGGCAAACTCGGCCAGCTGTGGCCACAAATCCAGTTTGGCTGACCAGTAGTCCAGCGGATCTTCTATGACGGCTGGCAGGGTGCTGTAAAAGTATGCCACTACCTGCTGGTTCCGGTCCTGCTCCAAATCTACCTGCTGCTGCTGGTGAGTAGTTTCTTCACTATCCGGGTGAAGAAAGCTGCTCATCAGCGACTCTAGACTCAGGCTGCTGGTCCTACTTACACTTGCGATGAAGTCGAAGATCCAGTCAACCAATCAAGAACCGCTGGGTTGCTGGTCAAGACACAACCGCTAACTGACATGTGGACCTGAGGCCTCGGAAAGAAACCCCTGCTGCCACCCCCCCCCCCCCTTACTCTGCTGTGACCTGTGCCTGCATCAGAATCATTGACACTCTTCTGTGCAGGGCATGGCACTTCTCTGTCTGACAAAACACCCCTAAAAGCGCAAAAATATACTGTATATTTTTTTTTTTTACTGAGATAGGCAACTAAAGGATTTGAAATTGGCAAAGAATTTCAGCATAAACAACAGCAAAATGAACTGCGTATATATTTCCTGTATTGGACTAAAATAGGCCACTAAACGATTTCTAAGTAAATAACAGAAAAAGTGAACCGCGAATATTTTTCTCTTTTTCTCTAGAAATATGGCAATAAACACTTTTACTGCAAATAACACCAAATGTTAACTGCGTCTATTTTTCTCGTATTGTAGTGAATTATGACAAGAAACACTTTCAGCGCAAATAACACCAAATGTGAACTTAGTCTCTTTTTCTCTAGAAATATGGCAATAAACGCTTTTAGCGCAAATAACAAGAAAAGTGACCTGGGTAAATATTTCTTGTATTGTATTGAAATAGGCCACTTAATGATACCAGTGCAGTTAAAGGGTTTCTGTCATCAGAAATAATGTTATGTAGCTGACTGGTATTAGCGATGTGCTACTGTTAGCAGTACATAACCGTGTGCTTTATAACTCCCTGCCGCCGTTCTGTTAAAAGAAACACTTTTAAAATATGCTAATGAGCCTCTAGGTGCTATGAGGGCATTGCTTCAGCACCTAGAAGCTCGGTCTACGAACCGTTTAGCATGCCCAGGTCCTGTTGATTGACGTCCGGCTTCCTCACTGCGCCTGCGCTGAAGGAAGGACGCCGGCAGCAGGAGCGCACCCTTCACTCACTGTTCCTGCGCCGAATACAAAACAGGACGGCGCAGGCACAGGATTAAATGGATGATGAGGAGAACTCGGGCGTGCTAAATGGTTCGTAGACTGAATTGTGTTTATTTTAAGAGCGCGTCCTTCACTCACTGCGCCGAATACAAAACGGGGCGGCACAGGCATGGGATTTAATGGACGATGAGAAGAACTCGGGCTTGCTAAAATGAGTGAATCAATTCATTAAAATTTATTTCTTCACATTTGTATTGGTAGAATTTTTAGAACGAGAGAGCAAATTTTCGGGCATTCAAATCAAATTTCTTGGCCGATTCGGATAAATCAAACCACCACAAATTTTGGGAAAATTTGCTCATCTCTAACCTAATCTATAGATAGATACATGTCAACTGTAGTGACCAGGCATATGCCAAATGGATACTGGATATGTTCTCTGTATATTCCAGGAGCTTTCCCTTTGCATACACCTAATGTAGGACCATAGTTAGATGTGATGGGCCATAACCTGAGCTTCACTACATCTCTAAGCATGCCAGGGCTCATTCTAACTTGCAACTCTGCTTTTACTGCAGTTGAAGAAAAAAGTTACAATAGTTTTTGCCATATTAGAAGCAAGTACAAACAAATGTGAATTTTTCATGTGTTGATTCATATGTGTTCTATGATAGTTGCTGAAGGATTTTCTCATGAGAAAGGACTTTTTGAACATTAATGATAACTCATTTAATGAGTTGCATTAAAGTAACACTAAGCACAAACAAATAAAAAATAAAAAATCCCAGTAGTTCTTCTATTATTCTCTTATCGTTTGATCCTATTTTCTCTCATATTAAAATGAAAACTGAGAAACATTAAGAAATCTTCTCGAAGTGTCCCAGGAGATCGGCCTTGTCGAGCATAAAAGTACTGAGAACCTATATTACATAGTAATTGAATAGGTCAGTGATGGCAAACCTTTTAGAGACCGAGTGCCCAAACTGCACCCCAAAACCCACATATTTATCACAAAGTGCCAACATGGGAATTTCCCCTGAATACTACAGTCCAGTATAGTATATCTTCCATATACTTTTCGCTATAAAAGCCTGTTTACACTCAGTGCGCTGTCTGTGGTGTTCATAGTGCGCCTGCGCTGATGAATGGCAGGAAAAGTCTAAGGCCTCCTGCACATGACTGTAGGTGTCCCGTTGCCATATTGAGGACCGCATTTGCGGATCCGCAATACATGGGCACCGCTCCACGTGCATTCCGCATCACGGATGCGGACGCTTTCACTTTAATGGGTCCGCCAAATCCGGAGATGCGGAATGGTGCGGAACGGGAAGCACAGAACGGAACCTTACGGAGAGGTTCCACTGGGGTTTCATCCCGTACTTTCCGTTCCGAAAAAAGATAGAACATGTCCTATCTTTTTGCAGATCGTGGACCCATTAAAGTGAATGGGTCCGTGATCCACTGCGGCTGCCCCATGGTCAGTGTTCTTGCATTGCGGACCGCAGCACGGCCACGGGGTTCGTGTGCAGGAGGCCTAAGGCATATTGGTACACCATAGACTTTTCCAGGGTGCAAGTGCCCACAGAGAGGGCTCTGAGTGCCGCCTCTGGCACCCGTGCCATAGGTTCGCCATCACTGGAATAGGTTGTACCAAGATTGGCAGTTATTACCATATACCTCTCCTACTCCTCACTGTCCTGTATGTGGCTATAAGACAACCCCCTGGAGCATAAGCCTCCCCCTCTGTTCTTTCAGCAGTAGTACTAAAATATTGTTAAACCCCGCCCATTTTCTAAGCCTCACCCACAATCCCCCAAAAAATGAAGATTGACAGTTATTACCATACACCCATCCTTCTCCTCACTGCCCTGTATGTGGCTGTAAGACACCTTGCTGCAACAGGAGCCTCCCTCCCTCTGCCATTTCAATAGTAATACAAAAATATTGTTAAACCTGCGCCCCTTTGGTGCGGCTCACCTGCAAGTACGCCACAAGCTGAAAATGATACAGACCAGTAGGAGATTAACCCCTGTGTTCTCTGTGGGATTTCAACAAGGTTAGCTTTTTCAGGATCACGTAGAAGAGATTGCACACTGGCAAACAATAGGGAGCAGCTATATTTCGGTCTTACTTGTATTACTTTCTAGGTGTTATTTTTATTAACTATGCAGTCCTGTACAAGCTTTTCATCAGCCATTTCAAATTGCAGAGAGGCTGACCGTAGTTTTGTTCAATAACTCATGATCACTATATTGTCTTACATATCGTCAGTGCTGAGAACCTCTAGATACATTTATACATAAGATATAACATGCAGCTGCCTGGGCTTTAATGCAAGATTGGTAATGAGGCCCCCAATCTATCAGGTGCTGTGTAAAATGCTGCAGTCTTCTTTAGGTATCAGACTCAGGGGCATCTATTATCTCTGCACCTTCTATATCTGTGTCTCTGATTTACATATGATGCCAGATGTCTATCTGATAAGTCCTTTATAGGCTTTATATCATCGTTGTTGTGGTCCTTTAAAGAAATACTTCTACTAGATCCTTTCTTCCTGGCGCTCGAGTTCGACACAACGTGGATCGGGTTGACAGATTACTGGGCGGGGCTGGAGAAGATCCAGCGGTCATGGTCCATATCGGAACCAATAACAAACTTAGAGGTAGGTGGAGCACCCTTAAAAATGATTGTAGGGATTTAAGTCAAAAGCTTAGGGCAAGGACCTCAAAGGTAGTATTTTCCGAAATACTGCCTGTACCACGAGCCGCACAAGAAAGGCAGCGGAAGATTAGGGAGGTTAACAAGTGGCTCAAGAACTGGTGTAGGAAGGAGGGGTTTGGGTTCCTGGAGAACTAGGCAGACTTTTCTCTCGGCTACAGGCTCTATCGTAGGGATGGGCTGCACCTCAATGGGGAAGGGGCAGCTGTTTTGGGGAAGAAGATGGCTAGAAGGTTGGAGAGTTTAAACTAGGGACTGGGGGGTAGGGTAATTACGTTATAAGAGGGGAAGTGCAGAGACCTAGGGCAAGGTAACGGAGTTGGGGGAGGAATGGAAGGAGGGACTAGAAAAGTTCAGAAGGAAAGGTGTAGGGTAAAAAATATACATAAACCTCTTAAATGTATGTATACTAATGCCAGAAGCCTGACTAATAAAACTGGGAAACTGGAATTAGTGATGGTTGAGGAGGACTATGACATAGTGGGAATAACTGAGACATGGCTGGATGATAGCTATGACTGGGCAGCTAATGTACAGGGGTACAGTCTGTTTTGAAAGGATCGCCAAAACCGGAGAGGGGGAGGGGTCTGCCTTTATGTAAAAACCTGTCTAAAGACCACACTACGGGAAGATATAAGTGAGGGACATGAACATGTGGAGTCACTAAGGGAAAAAATACATAAAGGCAAAAACAATAATAAATTACTAATAGGAGTTTATTATAAACCACCTAATATACCAGAGTCCAGATAAAATCTACTACTAAATGAGATAGACGAGGCAGCAAATCATATTGAGGTCATTATTATGGGGAACTACCCAGATATAGGCTGGGAAAGTGAAACCTGTACATCTCATAAAGGAAACAGGTCCTTGGCAATAACTAAAGACAATTACCTTTCCCAACTGGTTCAGGACCCGACTAGAGGGACGGCCATACTGGACTTAGTATTAACCAATAGACCTGACAGAACAACAGATGTGCAGGTTGGGGGACACCTGGGAAATAGGGACCATAAAGTAATAACCTTCCAAATATCATTCAAAAGAGTGTTTCTTCAGGGAGGAACAAAAATACCAAATTTCAAAAAAGCTACATTTAGCCAACAAAGAGAGGCCATGGGCCTAACTAACTGGGACAAAGTCCTCAAAAATAAAAATACAACCACAACATGGGATATTTTTAAAAGCATCTTAAAATATAATTGTGAGAGGTACATACCTTATGGGAATAAAAGGTTGAGGAACAAGAAGAATCCAATGTGGATAAATAGAACTGTAAAGAAAGCAATAAATGACAAAAAGAAAGCATTTAAATCACTAAAACAGGAGCGTAGTGAGGAAGCACTGAAAAACTATAAAGAAAAATAAAGAAAAAAATAGAATATGTAAAAAACAAATAAAAGCGGCCAAACTAGAGACCGAGAGATTAATTGCCAAAGAGAGCAAAACTAACTCTAAAATGATCTTCAATTATATAAATGGTAAATCTGAAGGTGTCAGCCCTTTACAGAGTGATGAGGGGGGAGTTGCAGGGAGCGATGAGGAGAAAGCAAAGCTATTAAATATTTTTTTCTCCACTATATTCACTGAAGTAAATAAACTGTCAGATGAAATGCAGAATGTAAAAGTAAATTCCCCATTAGAAGTGCCTTGTCTGACCCAGGAAGAAGCACAGTGGCATCTTAAAAAGATAAAATAGACAAATCGCCAGTAGAGATGTCGCAAACATAAAATTTTCCATTTGCGAACTGCGAACGCAAATTTTTGCAAATGTTCGCGAACGGGCGAACCGGGCGAACCGCCATTAACTTCATCAAGGCAGGCGAATTTTAAAACCCACAGGGACTCTTTCTAGCCACAGTGGTGATGGAAAAGTTGTTTCAAGGGGACTAACACCTGGACTGTGGCATGCCGGAGGGGGATCCATGGCAAAACTCCCATGGAAAATTACATAGTTGACGCAGAGTTGGATTTTAATCCATAAAGGGCATAAATCACCTAGCAATCCAATTTATTTTTTTTTAAAACGTGGTTTAAAACATCCAGTGTATGTATACGATCAGGTATGATGTTGTATCGATCAGGTAGTGTAAGGGTTACGCCCGCTTCACAGACATTTACAGAGCAAACTCCCCTTTTAATGCACTGCAAACAACTGCAAACAGTCCATTTGCCCAACCGCAAACTCCCCATTTGCACAAGGTTGGATACCAAGCTAGCCATGTCCCGTTGATGTCATTGAAGGTTTCTTCCTCCACCCAGCCACGTACAACACCAAGGGTCCCCGAAAGGTGAATTGAATAGATTTATCGAACGGGGAGATGGTTGAAAAAAATGCTGGCTCCCTCCCTTTGCTTGAATCCACGGTCACTGAGTCTGCGCCATGCAATTTACTGTCACACCCGATATGAGTGGTATTTTCTGTAGTTCTCTTCTCATCAGTTTAATCCCTGTTACGTCCCCAATCTGGGGTCCATTTATTGAATAGATTTTTCGAACGGGGAGATGGTTAAAAAAATCGCTGGCTCCCTCCCCTTTGTTTTAATCCACGGTCACTGCGTCTGCGCCGTGCAATTTACTGTCACACCCGATATGAGTGGTATTTTCTGTAGTACTATTCTCATCAGTTTAATCCCTGCTACGTCCCATATCAGGGATTGTCTTTTGTGAAAAAAAAAATTGGCCGGGTACCTTCGACTGCCTTAACAGTGACAGACCAAACTCTGATACACAAACTGAATTGATTTTAGGAACCTGGAGATGGGAAAAGCAGCTTGGTCGGTCCTCTTACTCCCAAGTTGGGGCACTGCACGTGCACGGATCAATGTGCTGTGACACCCTATATGAGTGGTGTCTTAACTAGTACTATTCCTATCAGTTTAATCCCCTTTACGTCCCCTATCCGGGGACGTGTGTCGAATTGATTAACCATTGTCGAATTAACGAACCATTACGACATCCTGAAATAATTTAGTTCTGAGCTCTGTACTTTGCTTTGTATTGAAATTGATGGGGATTTTTTAAATTGTCTCCATTATTTCTAATAAACTATTAAGAGACTTTATTATGATTTTTTTATTTTATGTATTAAAAACCCATACAATATAAAAAAAAAAAAAAAAAAAGAAAATTTATGTTTTTTCTATTAAAAATTATCTAGCCGATCGCTTTTGGTCTGATCATAATGAAGCAACGGCCTTATCATCTGGGGTGTGGCAACATTGCCAACACACTCATAGAGGTGATGATCGCTTCATTGTGATACGCAAGCCCCTTCACCACAACAAGGTAACGATCACGAAGGGGAATTGACACATGTATGTGCCTTTTTTTTGTTTTGTTTTTGCAGCCACAGTGCAGCAGCAGAGGCCAGAAAAATTAGGCATGTACACATGCCTGAAAAATTTGACATTGTTGCAGCTGCTGCTGTAGCAGCGGCCGGAAAAAAATATGTTTTCCAGGTAGAAATATGACTAAAACATTGCGGCTTGAACCCTAGTTGGTGGCGGAGAATTCACGAAAGTCATCCGGTATGCAGACATTAAATACAGCAGACCATTTTAAGGCCAAGGCATGTCATCAGGCCTTTTGTTAGTCAAACGTATCCCCCCACTGTCAGTCCCTTCGGGATCCATGCCTCATTCATCTTAACCACTTCAGCCCCGCTAGGTGAAACCCCCTTCCTGACCAGAGCACTTTTTACACTTCGGCACTACACTCCTTTCACCGTTTATCGCTCGGTCATGCAACTTACCACCCAAATGAATTTTACCTCCTTTTCTTCTCACTAATGGAGCTTTCATTTGGTGGTATTTTATTGCTGCTGACATTTTTACTTTTTTTGTTATTAATCAAAATGTAACGATTTTTTTGCAAAAAAATGACATTTTTCACTTTCAGCTGTAAAATTTTGCAAAAAAAACGACATCCATATATAAATTTTTCGCCAAATTTATTGTTCTACATGTCTTTGATAAAAAAAAAATGTTTGGGCAAAAAAAAAATGGTTTGGGTAAAAGTTATAGCATTTACAAACTATGGTACAAAAATGTGAATTTCCGCTTTTTGAAACAGCTCTGACTTTCTGAGCACCTGTCATGATTCCTGAGGTTCTACAATGCCCAAACAGTAGAAAACCCCCACAAATGACCCCATTTCGGAAAGTAGACACCCTAAGGTATTCGCTGATGGGCATAGTGAGTTCATAGTGAGTTCATATTTTTTGTCACAAGTTAGCGGAAAATGATGATGATTTTTTTTTTTTTTTTTCTTACAAAGTCTCATATTCCACTAACTTGCGACAAAAAATAAAAAATTCTAGGAACTCGCCATGCCCCTCACAGAATACCTTGGAGGGCAGTATAACTACGCCACAAGTGACCCCATTTTGGAAAGAAGACACCCCAAGGTATGTCATGAGGGGCACAGCGAGTTCCTAGAATTTTTTATTTTTTGTCACAAGTTAGCGGAAAATGATGATTTTTTTTTTTTCTCTTTTTTCCTTACAAAGTCTCATATTCCACTAACTTGCGACAAAAAATAAAAAATTCTAGGAACTCGCCATGCCCCTCACGGAATACCTTGGGGTGTCTTCTTTCCAAAATGGGGTCACTTGTGGCGTAGTTATACTGCCCTGGCAATTTAGGGGCCCAAATGTGTAAGAAGTACTTTGCAATCAAAATCTGTAAAAAATGGCCTGCAAAATCTGAAAGGTGCACTTTGGAATATGTCCCCCTTTGCCCACCTTGGCAGCAAAAAAGTGTAACACATCTGGTATCGCCGTACTCAGGAGAAGTTGGGGAATGTGTTTTGGGGTGTCATTTTACATATACCCATGCTGGATGAGAGAAATATCTTGGCAAAAGATAACTTTTCCCATTTTTTTTATACAAAGTTGGCATTTGACCAAGATATTTTTCTCACCCAGCATGGGTATATGTAAAATGACACCCCAAAACACATTCCCCAACTTCTCCTGAGTACGGCGATACCAGATGTGTGACACTTTTTTGCATGCCAAGGTGGGCAAAGGGGCACATATTCCAAAGTGCACCTTTCGGATTTCAGCCGGCCATTTTTTACACATTTTGATTGCAAAGTTCTTCTCACACATTTGGGCCCCTAAATTGCCAGGGCAGTATAACTACACCACAAGTGACCCCATTTTGGAAAGAAGACACCCCAAGGTATTCTGTGAGGGGCATGGCGAGTTCCTAGAATTTTTTTTTTTTTGTCGCAAGTTAGTGGAATATGAGACTTTGTAAGGAAAAAAGAAAAAAAAAGAAAAATCATCATTTTCCGCTAACTTGTGACAAAAAATAAAAAATTCTAGGAACTCGCCGTGCCCCTCACGGAATACCTTGGGGTGTCTTCTTTCCAAAATGGGGTCACTTGTGGCGTAGTTATACTGCCCTGGCAATTTAGGGGCCCAAATGTGTAAGAAGTACCTTGCAATCAAAATCTGTAAAAAATGGCCGGTGAAATCCGAAAGGTGCACTTTGGAATATGTGCCCCTTTGCCCACCTTGGCTGCAAAAAAGTGTCACACATCTGGTATCGCCGTACTCAGGAGAAGTTGGGGAATGTGTTTTGGGGTGCCATTTTACATATAACCATGCTGGGTGAGAGAAATATCTTGGCAAAAGACAACTTTTCCTATTTTTTTATACAAAGTTGGCATTTGACCAAGATATTTTTCTCACCCAGCATGGGTATATGTAAAATGACACCCAAAACACATTCCCCAACTTCTCCTGAGTACGGCGATACCAGATGTGTGACACTTTTTTGCAGCCTAGATGCGCAAAGGGGCCCAAATTCCTTTTAGGAGGGCATTTTTAGACATTTGGATCCCAGACTTCTTCTCACACTTTCGGGCCCCTAAAAAGCCAGGGCAGTATAAATACCCCACATGTGACCCCACTTTGGAAAGAAGACACCCCAAGGTATTCAATGAGGGGCCTGGCGAGTTCCTAGAAATTTTTTATTTTTTGCATAAGTTAGCGGAAATTGATTTTTTTGGTTTTTTTTCTCACAAAGTCTCACTTTCCGCTAACTTAGGACAAAAATTTCAATCTTTCATGGACTCAATATGCCCCTCACGGAATACCTTGGGGTGTCTTCTTTCCGAAATGGGGTCACATGTGGGGTATTTATACTGCCCTGGCTTTTTAGGGGCCCTAAAGCGTGAGAAGAAGTCTGGAATATAAATGTCTAAAAATGTTTACGCATTTGGATTCCGTGAGGGGTATGGTGAGTTCATGGGAGATTTTATTTTTTGACACAAGTTAGTAGAATATGAGACTTAGTAAGAAAAAACAAAAACAAAAACAAACAAAAATTTCCGCTAACTTGTGCCAAAAAAAATGTCTGAATGGAGCCTTACAGGGGGGGGGGGTGATCAATGACAGGGGGGTGATCAATGACAGGGGGGTGATCAATGACAGGGGGGTAATCACCCATATAGACTCCCGGATCACCCCCCTGTCATTGATCACGCCCCTGGTAAGGCTCCATTCAGACGTCCGTATAATTTTTACGGATCCATGGATCGGATCCGCAAAACACATGCGGACGTCTGAATGGAGCCTTACAGGGGGGTTATCAATGACAGGGGGTGATCAGGGTGATCACCCCCCTGTCACTGATCACCCCCCCTGTAAGGCTCCATTCAGACATCCGCATGATTTTTTACGGATCCATGGATACATGGATCGGATCCACAAAACACATGCGGACGTCTGAATGGAGCCTTACAGGGGGGTTATCAATGACAGGGGGTGATCAGGGTGATCAGGGTGATCACCCCCCTGTCACTGATCACCCCCCCTGTAAGGCTCCATTCAGACATCCGCATGATTTTTTACGGATCCATGGATACATGGATCGGATCCACAAAACACATGCGGACGTCTGAATGGAGCCTTACAGGGGGGTTATCAATGACAGGGGGTGATCAGGGTGATCAGGGTGATCACCCCCCTGTCACTGATCACCCCCCCTGTAAGGCTCCATTCAGACATCCGCATGATTTTTTACGGATCCATGGATACATGGATCGGATCCACAAAACACATGCGGACGTCTGAATGGAGCCTTACAGGGGGGTGATCAGGGAGTGTATATGGGTGATCACCCGCCTGTCATTGATCACCCCCTGTAAGGCTCCATTCAGACGTCCGCATGTGTTTTGCGGATCCGATCCATGTATCCATGTATCCGTAAAAATCATGCGGACGTCTGAATGGAGCCTTACAGGGGGGTGATCAATGACAGGGGGGTGATCAATGACAGGGGGTGATCAGGGAGTGTATATGGGTGATCACCCGCCTGTCATTGATCACCCCCCTGTAAGGCTCCATTTAGACGTCCGTATGCGTTTTGCGGATCCGATCCATGTATCCATGGATCCGTAAAAATCATGCGGTCGTCTGAATGGAGCCTTACAGGGGGGTGATCAATGACAGGGGGGTGATCAATGACAGGGGGTGATCAGGGAGTGTATATGGGTGATCACCCGCCTGTCATTGATCACCCCCCTGTAAGGCTCCATTTAGACGTCCGTATGCGTTTTGCGGATCCAATCCATGTATCCATGGATCCGTAAAAATCATGCGGACGTCTGAATGGAGCCTTACAGGGGGGTGATCAATGACAGGGGGGTGATCAATGACAGGGGGTGATCAGGGAGTGTATATGGGTGATCACCCGCCTGTCATTGATCACCCCCCTGTAAGGCTCCATTTAGACGTCCGTATGCGTTTTGCGGATCCGATCCATGTATCCGTGGATCCGTAAAAATCATACGGACGTCTGAACGGAGCCTGACAGGGGGGTGATCAATGACAGGGCGGTGATCAATGACAGGGGGGTGATCAGGGAGTTTATATGGGGTGATCATGGGTGATCAGGGGTTTATAAGGGGTTAATAAGTGACGGGGGGGGGGTGTAGTGTAGTGTAGTGTAGTGTGGTGTTTGGTGCGACTGTACTGACCTACCTGAGTCCTCTGGTGGTCGATCCTAACAAAAGGGACCACCAGAGGACCAGGTAGGAGGTATATTAGACGCTGTTATGAAAACAGCGTCTAATATACCTGTTAGGGGTTAAAAAATTCGGATCTCCAGCCTGCCAGCGAACGATCGCCGCTGGCATGCTGGAGATCCACTCGCTTACCTTCCGTTCCTGTGAGCGCGCGCGCCTGTGTGCGCGCGTTCACAGGAAATCTCGCGTCTCGCGAGATGACGCATATATGCGTGACTGTGCGCCAGCCTGCCACCTCCGGAACGCACATGTGCGTTAGGCGGTCCGGAGGTGGTTAATGAACGTGAGGTAATCAACACTTTTTTGACAGAGGCGACTTCTTTTGTTAGTGACAATGCCTCCTGCTGCACTGAAGGTCCTTTCTGACAGGACACTTGAAGCGGGGCAGGCCGAAGTTCTATCGCAAACTGGGATAGCTCAGGCCACAGGTCAAGCCTGCACACCCAGTAGTCAAGGGGTTCATCGCTCCTCAGAGTGTCGATATCTGCAGTTAAGGCGAAGTAGTCTGCTACCTGTCGGTCGAGTCGCTCTCTGAGGCTGGATCCCGAAGGGCTGTGGCGATGTGTAGGACTGAAAAAGCTCTGCATGTCCTACAACACATCTGTAAAGCGTTCTGTCCTTGCCGCCGTGGTCGTGGTAGGAGGAGGATTACTTTCACCTCTTCCCCAGTTAGATTCCTGTTGTGCTGTGACATCCCCCTTATAAGCTGTGTAAAGCATATTTTTTAGTTTGGTTTTGAACTGCTGCATCCTTTCTGACTGTCGGTAATTTGGTAACATTTCCACCACTTTCTGCTTATACCGGGAGTCTAGTAGCGTGGCCACCCAGTACAGGTCGTTCTCCTTCATCCTTTTTATACGAGGGTCCCTTAACAGACATGACAGCATGAAAGAACCCATTTGCACATGGTTGGATGCCGAGCTACTCATTTCCCATTCCTCGTCCTCACTGATGTCATTGACGGTCTGTTCTTCCCCCCAGCCATGTACAACACCATGGGTCCCAGATAGGTGACAACAACGAGCACCCTGGGATGCCTGCTGTGGTTGGTCTTCCTCCTCCTCAAAGCCACATTCCTCCTCTGACTCCTCTTCCTCATACTCCTCTTGCAGCGTTGCCGCAGGTCCAGCAAGCGATGATGACAAGATTGTTTCTGGTGGTGATGGTGACCACAACTCTTCCTCTTCACGCTCATCTACAGCCTGATCCAGCACTCTTTGCAGGGCACGCTCCAGGAAGAAAACAAATGGGATGGTCGCTGATGGTGCCTTCGGTGCGACTGACTCGGTTTGTCACCTCCTCAAAAGGACACATGAGCCTACAGGCATTGCGCATGAGCGTCCAGTAACGTGGCAAAAAAATTCCCAGCTCCGCAAAGGCTGTCCGGTCATACAAATACTTGTTGACAGCTTTTTCTTGTTGGAGCAGGCGGTCGAACATTAGGAGTGTAGAATTCCAACGTGTCGGGATGTTGCAAATCAAGCGCCTCACCGGCATGTTGTTTCTGCACTGAATGTCTGAAAAGTGCGCCATGGCCGTGTAGGAACACCTGAAATGGCCACACACCATCCTGGCCTGCTTGAGGATGTCCTGTAAGCCTGGGTACTTAGACACAAAGCGTTGTACAATAAGATTCAACACATGTGCCATGCACGGCACATGTAACAACTTGCCCAAATTCAATGCCGCCAACAAATTGCTTCCATTGTCACACACCACTTTGCCGATCTCCAGTTGGTGCGGGGTCAGCCACTAATCCACCTGTGCGTTCAGGGCGGACAGGACTGCTGGTCTGGTGTGGCTCACTGCTTTCAGGCAAGTCAACCCCAAGACAGCGTGACACTGTCGTATCCGGGATGTGGAATAGCCCCTGGGGAGCTGGGGGAATTCAGTTGATGTGCAGCCAGATGCCGCAGCAGAAGAGGACTCAGCCAAGGAGCTCCTTGCGACGACCTCCCCCTGCTTCCAACTCGTCTCCTCCTTCTCTCTGTCTCCCCTTCTGAACTTTCCCCCTCTTCTTCTTCTCTTCGAGCAGGCACCCACGTGGCATCCACGGACACATCGTCATCATCAACCGCTTCACTTGTATCTGACACCTCAGCAAAGGAAGCAGCAGCGGGTACAACATCATCATCATCATCATCACACTGTACGTCCATCTGTGTAATGCTGCCTGACTGAGACATATCCCTGTTATCTACATCCTCTGGCAATAATGGTTGCGCATCACTAATTTCATCCAACTGATGTGTAAATAACTCTTCTGAGGGATAAAGTGAAGCGGTTGTGGTGGCTGTGGTGGTAGTGGTGGTGGTGGCAGCGGGCGGGAGAGTGGTAACTTGAGAGCAGGTGACCAAAGCTGAGCTGGAGGAGGATGGTGCATCAAGGTTCTTAGCGGAAGCTGTTGAAGATTGGGTGTCCTGTGTAAGCCAGTCAACTATGTTCTCAACTTTTCGGGTTCAGGGTACGTGGCCTCTGAACACTGGGCATTATTCCAGGGCCAGTGGAAATCACAGCACCACGACCACGACGGTCCCTTCGGGGTGGCCTGCCTCTGCCTGTCAGTTTGTTTTTTAATAAGTGGTAGGGACTATGCGTGCAAGGTACTGTGCCACCCTATATAAGTGGTGGGCAGTGGGCACAGTACAGTCTGTTTGGGCCTAACACACTGGCTTGCAACTGCAATTATATCACAGTGAAAAAATAATTAGACTTTTTTTTATCTGCAAGGTATTGTGACACCCTGTAATGGTATGAGTGGTGGCCTGGCCAGTGGGCACAGTACAGTCTGTGTGGGCCTGACACACACTGGCTTGCAACTGCGATTATATCACAGAGAAATAATACATTTTATTTTTTTTATCTGCAAGGTATTGTCTGTGACACCCTGTATGAATGGTGTGCACACAGTACAGTCTGTGGGCCAGACAGTCACTCACTGGCTTGCAACTGCGATTATATCACAGAGAAATAATACATTGAATTTTTTTATATCTGCAAGGTATTGTGATTTGTCAGTGACACCCTGTAATGGTATGAGTGGTGGCCTAGCCAGTGGCCACAGTACAGTCTGTGGGCCAGACACTCACTGGCTTGCAACTGCGATTATATCACAGAGAAATAATAATTAGACTTTTTTATCTGCAAGGTATTTTGACACCCTGTAACGGTATGAGTGGTGGCCTAGCCAGTGGCCACAGTACAGTCTGTGGGCCAGACACTCACTGGCTTGCAACTGCGATTATATCACAGAGAAATAATAAATTGAATTTTTTTTATCTGCAAGGTATTGTCTGTGACACCCTGTATGAATGGTGTGCACACAGTACAGTCTGTGGGCCAGACAGTCACTCATTGGCTTGCAACTGCGATTATTTCACAGAGAAATAATACATTGATTTACTGCATACTGTGGGTTGTTGTATACTATAGGGTGCTATACTGCATACTGTGGGGTGCTGGGTTGCACTGTAACACTAGGGTGAGTCGAGCCCTGGTCTCCTTCCTGCAGAGCGGTGCCCACTGTTCCTGTGCCGCTGGAGTCTTCAGAACTGGAAGTATTTACAGTCATTCACTGTACTCTACCAGATGTGTGGATTTCTTGTGTGTGTGTTGTGGTGGAGGGCGTGATTGCATGCTAAGGTGTGGGAAGGCGGGATCCAGGGGGCCCAAGTAAATTTTTGCCCAGGATCCAATCAATATTAAAGACAGCCCTGGCACTAGCTGTTGTCCTAACATTGACCTTAGTATCCCTAACAAGTAATCCATTGTCAGTTTAATGCTAGTGTGAAGGTAATATGTCATTTGAAGACCTCATTGTGATAGTAGGTGTAGAATTGGGATAACAGTATGACAACTCTGTTGTTTAATTTATAGGCCTACCTAAATATATAATCTGAAACGCATTGCATCAATTAGAGTAATGTTTAGCACTCTAATGGAATCTCTCTCTGGTTTTAAAGATGGTCTCACTGAGAACGTCAAGCAGGACTTGTGCTGTGATGTTAAAGAGGTAGGACAGGAAATAGAATTTATGACGTGACTTCCAAAAAGTATATCCAGAAAACTATCCATCCAATTTTTGTAAAAAATAAAAAAATACATTGAATATTCACATATAGGCTGTATGTTCATAATGAAATGTAATATTAGAAAAAAGGCTAATCCCAGATAAAAGCACCAATCCTTTCATGGGCTATATCTGGTACTGCAGTTTAGTACCATTTAAATGAATAATGCTGGGCTGCAATAGCAGACACAGCCAAGGGATAAATATGACTCTCCTTCTGGATTTATTTTTTATTTTTTAATCTCAGATATACCCTATTATTTTGTGTGACTAAACCCTAAAGGAACATTGTTCAAAATGAACTAAGCTAACCCATGCTATCTATCACTCTAGCATTGTATATTCACCCCCTACAACCCAGCACAATTAATGATCTTCTGTTAAAGCCGTAAGTGCATGCACAACAGCTTAAGATGGGGTAGGGGATCCTTTAAGGCGAGATCTTGTCGGAGATACGATTTTTCATGCAAATGTTCTGTATATTAAACATATAATTAAAACACTGGTTCTTAATGAAATGAACTGTGAAAAGTGGCATAATTGGCTATGAAACTATGGGGTCATTTACTATCCCGAAACACGCTCATATTAGGTTATTTGCCCCACAATCTGTGACTTTTTCCGGCTCAAGCCAGGTCTGAAAAAGTGTCTGAGTCAATTCTACTCTACCTGAAAGTTGGTATAGTGCACTCTGAGGTCTCCTATGACCCATATTTTTCTCAATTTTTTTATTTTTTTAAATTTTTGCTTTTCCTCTCTCCCTCTTCCCTTTTTAAGCTCTTTAACTCAATGACAGCAAGAGTGACACTGACTTCACGTTTTGCATGGCTGGTGATGCCACCTGTGTAATGCCACTGCGGGAACTTGTCTACCATCACGTTCTGTACTGCTGCTGCTACCTCCGTCTCCCGAATGTCACCTCAGTCATCATATCACTGCTGTGACCTGCCACCCATCATCTCCCGTAAGGCTGCTGCGGCCTTCACCATGCTGCTGCCTTTCTGCCAACATGTACCACATGGCTGCTGCTCCTCATTGCTAATCCCCTACTGCCACCTCTTTAATGCAAAGCATCTGCCACCACTATCATAACTATTATTGTTACAGCTACCCATAGACAGTCTTGTATATTACATGCTATGCTGCTTCTGCTGCAGCTACTATTGCGGTTGCATGCCACTATATTCGTACGGTACCCTTTTCACATTCACACTACTGCTGCGCCCAATTAAAAGGAGAATTTTTCTTGGTTCTTTCACAACGAGCCACTTGGATTCACATTTGTGTTATAAATTCTGTTATAGGGTTCTGTTATAAGAGAGTTATAACGGAATATAATAGAATTTTAGGATGGAATGGAAAACGGAAGCCTTTAAGAGGCATTCCGTTTTGCTCCATCCTAATACATGTCGAAGGGCACATAACGGTTTAATTTTTTCCATTATTCATGACGGGAAAAAAAGGCCTGCCGACAGGTTTCAGTTTTGTATTCCGTCCTAAAATTCCGTTATATTCCATTATAACTCTGTTATAATGGAAACCTATAACTGACTTTATAACGCAAATGCGAACCCGCCCTAAACACTTATGCATGTCGTACGGGCATGCCTTCTGACCCTGTAAAGGCATCATTTTTAGATGCTTGGTTCCCCGAGCCACCGTGTTTGTTTAAACATCATCTGTCCCCGATAAGGGACAATTTTTGGAAGCTTTGGAATATGAAGAAGCATAACATATGTACCAGCGGGGTGTGTTTTTAAACATAGCTATGTATGTCATTGTCACTCAGACATCTTGCTGTCATTGCGTCCTGGAGCTTGGGGAGGGGATATATATATATACCTACTTTCAGGGCAGTTGGAGCAACTTTGGTTTCGCCCAAACCGATTCCCGATTCGGGTCCGAACCTAACTTTTTCAAAAATTCTGCAAACCGAACCTGAAAGGAATCTCGAGTGGTTCACTCATCTCTAACATATATATATATATATATATATATATATATATATTCATAAACTATTAATGTAGGAGCTTGCAGTAGCTGCTGGTCTGAGTGTACTTTTATAACTAACTACAGGAATTACTTTTCCCCAGAGAACGAATGGAAGAACTTTGCATGTATTAGCCTAGATTAAAATATGAATGTTTCTTCTGGTGGCTTTATTATAACGATGTATCGATTTATAAAATGTTGTCGTATATTCAGTGACTGACTGAAATCTTTAACTTTGCAAAGATTATATTGCGCATTATGATAGATTAAGAGGGTTTTGTTCTCGGTATTGCTTTTTATACTTTATGTTTCATGCTGGTTTTGTAATGGAGGTTTTAAATATATTTCTGACTACAAACTTGTTCAGATTAAATGTATTGAAATGGGAAATGCAAATCCAAGATGAAGAACATTGAATTGCTATAATTAAAATCATTAATAATAAGTGTGTTTATGCCATAAAAATAAAGAATGTAATTATACAGGTGAATACAAAATTATTCAAATTGTTTGCTTATTTTGTTACATAGGAACTGGTAGTAAATAAGAACGGATAGGGCTCGCTCGAGTTATATCATTTATTCCACAGATTTTATGTTACAGGATTTCAGAAAAAACTGATAAACAGATGATAAGCATTCTTAACTTCCATATGATGAGTAAAAGCTAGAGTGCTACCATCAATAGGACATATGGCATACTGGGTTATATCTTGCTGTATGGTACTATTTATTCCGTGGGCAACAAAGGGTGCCACATTGCTGTGAATAGAACCCTATGGGTCAGAGAGAGAGAGAGATAACCCAGTATACAAATGTGTGTTTCTCAACAATATTTTCATTACATAAAGGCCATGGTACACCGAATAAGTATGCACAGTATTGTAGGCCAGACGATGACCTTAGTATGCAGAGTAGCCAAGTAAATGTGCTCAGTATTGTAGGCCAGGAATGCCCTCCTGGGTTGCTGGGATAAAATATTTCAATTAGCTTTCCTAAAACTAGAAAAATAAGCTATGCCAGCATCACATCTGCAACTATATCTTTATAGACAAAAGTCCTTAATCAGAAAAAAGCAGATGACAACAACATTTACAGTTGCAAGGAAAACCTCTAGGTGGGTATTATTTCTATTATGGAGACCAGTTGATACATGTGACGACTAGAGATGAGTGAATCAACTTCGAATGAAACATCAGAAGTCGATTCGGATGAAACATCAGAAGTCGATTCGCATAAAACTTTGTTCTAATACTGGACGGAGCAGGTGGTACCTTAGAACCGGACCCGAGTTCAGGAAAATGTTTTTTTACAGTACTAGATGGGCAGACTAGATGGGCCAAATGGTTCTTATCTGCCGACACATTCTATGTTATAAAGTTATTGTGCGAAGTCTCGCGAGACTTCGCAAAGTAATAACTTCGGCTCATCGGAGCCAGTACATTCTAAAACAGTACGGAAATCCTGCTCCGTACAGTATTAAAACAAAATTTTATGTGAATCGACTTCGGATGTTTCATCCGAAGTCAATTCGCTCATCCCTAGTGACTACTATTGCATCTGAGACAACACTCCTTTGGATTTCTGTGTAAAAATATATGCAAATTATCATGTCTAAAATCTGCTGGCATCAGATAGGTTTAGGAAGGCTAATTTGAATATCTTTCCCAGAAACCGAGAGGGGCATCACTTGGTCTACAATACAGTGCACACGTACTCAACATAGCAGACACATTACTTTGCCTACAATAATCCACACATGTACTTGGCATAGTAGGAGCACCTTCTGGCCAACAATACTGCGCACTCATACTTGGTGTACCATGGGCTCTCCATCCTTAGTATTAAGTATAAAAATGTCTACTGTCTGGTTTACTTTTTTTGTGCAAATTTTAATGTATGCCTGTACAGGAGGATATGTTGTGCCTGTTACTATAGATAATATCTTTGTAACCACTGTGTGTTTTGAATTTTGTAGGGAAAAAAAATGGCAAGCTAATTATAAATGGGTAAATTATTTTGCAGGTGTCCTTGAGCTTTTTTTTCCGAGAAGGAAAAAAAAAACACACAAAACAAAATGCTTTTGCAGACTAGTCTTAAAAAAATATTTCACAACATGTTTTCAGAAAGCACAATCTCATTATGTGTGCAGTATTTTAAAATAATTTTCAAGCAATCAATAGATACATAAGCTGAAGGAGATATTACATCAACGTATCACAGAGTAAATCAGAGGACTAATTAAAGATGCTTGTACTTGATAGAAGTTAGAGAGCAATGATTAGTTCAGGAACTTTATACTAAAAAATATTTAATCTCTTGCATTCTCTGCCATTTGCCATAAGGTAATAACTAGAGATGAGCAAAATTTTGAAAAATTCTGACAATTTGTTGAACTTTGTCAACAAATTTGATTTGTTACAAATTAATTTGTCACAAATCGTTATAAATCTAATCATATTCATCCAATTTGATGGCCCAATCTCAGTGTGAAGGCTTGGAACATAAACTTCAGGGAGTGTAGGAAGACTGCAGGGAAAGTGCAGGGGGAGTGTGCATTACGTCCTAGTACACCCACAATCATACTTAATCCAGTCTGTTGGTACTGTGCCGTCAGTATTAAAGGCAGTTGTAATTTATCATTGTCTATATCACTATGCAGGGCACCAAGATCCATAGCTAATCCCTTCTGTTAGCTGTCAAATTACTGTACGTCAGTATTACAGGTCAATATAAGCGGCAGGTCTAATTTATCGCCTTGGACTTAACTGTGCAGTGCACCAAGATTCAAGTTGCCCGCAAGGGTGGCAGTAACAGTGAGCACAAATATTCATAGCCAATCCCTTCTGTTAAACAAAAAGAAAAGCATACAGCACCCTTCGGTAAAGCTATGTTCAAATGGCTCCTTAGTGGAACAAAATTTAGCTGTGAATGTTGTGGCAGTCCAAACCCATGCTTTTTAATCCCTTCTGTTAGCTCTCGAGTCACTGTGCATCAGTATTACAGGTAAATGTTAGCGTCAAGGTTCAAGTAGATACCCCATGATAGAGCGCGGAGGGTGGCGGCAGCAGCAGTGGCAGTTGTGTCCCCATGACAGAGTGAGGAAGGTGGCAATGACAGTATCTGCCCCATGACAGAGTGGGGACAGTGGAAGTAGCAGTAGTGGCACCATGGCAGAGTGGGGAAGGTGGAAGTGACAGTGAAAGTAGTGGCCCCACGACAGAGTGGGGAGGGGGGCATCAGCAGTGCCAGTAATGTTGTGTTAACATCACTGTTTATTTTTACGTTCTACTGACCCGTCAGAAGAAGAGAAAACTAAAAACAAAAAAACTAATCCTGTATTCATAAAGCCTCTTT
Source organism: Bufo gargarizans (assembly GCF_014858855.1). Classification (NCBI taxonomy): domain Eukaryota; kingdom Metazoa; phylum Chordata; class Amphibia; order Anura; family Bufonidae; genus Bufo; species Bufo gargarizans. Next base: position 104,497,388 of record NC_058089.1, read on the forward strand.
CAGACAGTCAGTATTTTGTCAGTGTTTTACATCAGTTTTTGATCAGTATTTGTAAGCCAACAAAAATTAGTGGGTCCAAAACAGAGATAAAATGTAATGGAATTATTAGCATATGTGTTTTGGACCCACTTCTACTTTTGGCTTACAAATTCTGTTCAAATACTGACCAAATCCTTACGGCCATACGGATGCTCAAGATACGGTATCCTTTTTTCTGTTCTTCTGACATTTTAGAAGAAGGGAAAAATAAACTATGATGTCAACACAGACAAACAGGAACAATAGTGTCCCCAAAACAGAGTGGGGAGAGGGGCCACAGCAGTGGCATACAGCACAAGATGTTGGCTGGCAGATCATAGTAGTAGCAGAACCCAACAACAGCAGTGTAATAGCAAGTCGCAGTGGCAAGCATATCTTTAAAAAAAAAAAATACCATTTATATATCAGTAGGCCAGGAAGCCCCTTTGTAGGAATGGCAGTAGAGGCAGCAGGGGGTGGCATGAGGTGGCTGGTAGCATCAGACTGGTGGCAGCAGCACATGGCCATTTCGCCCAATATTCCAGTGTGCCAGCACACTACAGTATGGTCATTTGTGGCAGAATGATCTATTCTGTTGCATCAGCCACCACTGTCTGGAAATCCTGGTTGATACATGCCTGATTCATCTTTATAAAGGTTAGTGTCTGAACATTTTGGGAGGAAAGGTTTGTTCTCCTAGGGGTAACCATGCTTGCAGCAGAATGGAATACCTGCTCTGATGCCACACCACTGGCCAGGCAGGAAAGCATGCCATTGGCAAACTTGGCTACACTTCAAGTTTACATGTCCAATAGTCCAGGGATTCTTGTATCAGGGTGCAGTCCAAGTATGCCTACACTTGCTGGTTGAGGTTCTGCTGCATGTCCTGCTGCTGGGTGGTTTCTTCAATAGGTGGCAGAAGAAAACTGCTCATCATAGACTCTAGACTGAAGTTGCTGCATATGGAGCAGGTGCTGCTCCTGCACGTTCGACTTCTGCACCACTGGATAAGTGCAAATATACGGTTGTCTTTTTGCAATCGACTCGGTGATCAATTGCTGTCAAAACAAGTGACAAGGAGGAGGAGAAGCATCAGAAGATATAGAAGACGTTAAAGTCGATAGGAAAGAAAGACAGCTTCCTTCTTCTGACATTGACGAGCCCTGACTGCTGGAGAGGGTGTGCCGGATGGTGGGACATGCAGTGGTTGCTGCATCAGGCTGTAACACTTTGTGGTGATGCTCCATGTGTTGACACAGGGCCATTGTGCCATCATTAGCATCTTGGCCACACCTCCCTTTCTGCCCACACATCCTGTATACCACCACGCTACCATCTACCAGTGACTTATTGAAAAATTCCCACACTGCTGATGGAATTTTCTCTCTTCCACTGCGTGATGCCTGCCGCTGCTTTTATGAACCCCTGCACTGCTAGTGTGTTTCTCACAGGTACTCTCCCGGTCTCCCCAGTAGCAGACTGTGTACCCCTATTGCTTTTAGCTTCAAGATTCCAACTGCTGCCACCCTGCTGTCTCACGGGAATGCTGCCACCCTCCCCCCCTGATGATGACGATGCCCCCACTTTACCTGGCTTCCATGTGCGATTGGCTATATCATCATCTACAAATGTTTGCTCATCACTTGTCACCCTCACCTGTCTCTTGAGCATGTCCCTGATGTCTCTCAGCATGTGCTCCCACTCGACTGTCATCATTGTTAGTTGCACACCTAGAAGAGTCATTAGCGGACTTCTCCTCCAAGTCTGGGCTAGCCTGTAACTGCTGACTGTTCTCACAAAGTTCATGATTGCTGAAAAGCAAAGTAGAGTCGGGGTCTATCATTACTTGGCTATCAGAGGAAGCAGCAAAAGCAAGAAGCAGGTTTAGGACAGGTGAGGGCATAGAGGCAGTTTCTGGGCCATGCCAACTGAGCGTGGTGTTAGAGGAACCCAGTGATTCCTGGTTGTGTGTATCTGTTGTCACTTGAGATGATGCTGAAAAGCAAGTCAACCATTCCAGTATAGCTGGATTACTGGTCAGAACATGACCGCTGCTTCTACCACCCTTCTTCTGCTGATGCTTGTGCTGGCTACAGCAAAAATTTTGACACTGCCCAGGAAACTGTCTGTTGGCCATAGTGTACAGTAACTTTATCCCTAAAATAACAGATTAACTCTGATTATCGGTGCACTAGAACATGATGCACAACGTGATATATTTAACCTATCGTTAATAATGAGGCACACTAATTGTATCACTAAAATAACGGATTAACTCTGAATGTTGGTGCACTAGAACATGATGCAAACGGCCATATATTAAATCTGCCTTTAATACTGAGGCACACTAATTGTATCACTAAAATAACATATTAGCTCTAAATGTCAGTGCACTAGAACGTGATGCACACAGCAATACACGCTCACTGCAGTCTCCCTCTCCAATATTAATGGTTTTCAGCAACACTGTCCATAGAGTTTGCCACGTCTCTCCTTATGCTCAGCTCACAGGACAATGGAGACGACCCAGGGTGAAGGTTTTATGGGGCAGTGACATCACAGGGGATGGCTATCTGCAGATTGGCTGTCTTTGCAGTATTACGTGTAATATTGCGTTTCTGGGCTTCTTACTTTCACTTTTTAACATGTTTAGTTACTACAAAGCGCGTGAAAATTTAGATTTGTTGCAAATCAAAGTTTTCTTAAACTTTGGACAGAATTCTGCTTTGAATGCTTCGCTTCGCTCAACAGTACTACAGAGACTCACTGATCTCTGCTTTGTCTAGAGGAGAAAGATAAAAGAAAGAATTGAAAAACATAGAAATTAAATGATCAAAAATTGTACGTAGTAAGATAACCTGTTACTAAAAGCTGCTAAGACTTTACTGCTGTGAGGGAAATTGTTAGGACACCATTTACACCTATACATATCCTGGCTAGACATGCCTTCAAAACCATGTATCCCACAGTGGAAACTATAGTCATTGCTGCACAGTTACTATTGCTTGACATATTTTCTGCTAAGAGATACTTTAGCAAGATAGAGAAGAAAAAAGGCTATAATTCCCACCCATGCTTAAATACATGCCTCATTATTTGGGAAGAATTGTATTGTGTAATGTTGAAACTGTGTTTTGCTATTATTGAATTACAACTCTTATTTTGCAATCTGGCCTGGTTACTGACTCCTGCACCTTAAGCCAGACATTGCACTTCACATACCCTGCCTTACACCCATACAGACACCTAATATCACAGCACCCCAACTACCATCATACCATCAAATGGAATAACAGTGATCAAAAAGTCATATATACATCAAAGATCGTACTAGTAAAAAACTACAGTTTGTTCTGAAAAAAAAGCCCTCATGCAGTTCTGTAGACTGAAGTTTTAAAAACATTATGGCTGTCAGAAAATGGTGATGTAAATAAAAAAAATAAGGATTTTTTCTTTTTAAGTAATAAAACAATATAAAAACTATACAAGTTTGCTATTGCTATAATCATATTGAGCTGCAGAATAAGAAGGCCATGTCCTTTTTGGCGCACAGTGAACACCCCAAAAACCTTACCAATACAAGACATGGTAAATTAAATGGTGCCATTAAATAATTCAACTTGTTATGCAAAAAAAAAATAAGCCCTCATATGGCTATGTGAACAGAGAAATAAAAAAATATGGCGCTTTGAAAATGAGGAAGAATAATAAAAAATATAAATAGACCTAGTCTTTAAGGGGTTAAATACTTGACTTACACCGTACATGTACGCTGGATGTAGAGAAGGGGTTAAAGGTGCAGCTTCCCCCTTTTACATACAGCCCACAGCTGCCTAAGAAATGAAAATGATTTTTGTTAGGTCAAAGGAACAATCTTTTCATATACAGCTTCAAGATTTCTTTTTATTTAGTCATTCTTTCATTGAAGACTTTTGTAAGATTCTCTTGCATGTGTTTAATGAGCAGTGTTACAATTACAAGCACAGCCAGGCAAAAACAGCACGACAAAATGTAGCAAGCAAAGCTTAAGGGATAATTTTGCCTTTCACTGAAAAACCTGGCATTTACTATGAAGCCGGTTGACTGGTTTTAAGCCTTTCACATGAATGTTTCAATGGATTCGATTTTTAGAGACGGCTCCTTCCTTTGGTCATTATTGTTTATTATGCACATTTTTATCTACCATCGACAAAACATGAAGAAATACATAGTGCTAACCTGTCAATGAATGCTATCCCAAGAGAGAACCTGCACTCCCTATTCATTTATCTAGGCAAGTGTAGAGGCTTTTGACCTAATTTAGCATAGATAAATGACCCATGATGTGAAATTTCCCAACAGTTTAATAATGCATTTAACTCAAAGTGACACTTGCTCGCAGCTGCCTTAAAGCAGTTTCCAGGCTATATATGTCTTTTTGAAATGATGCATGACATGTCAGTAAGCTTCCTTGATAGAACTAAAAACCTCATGGGTAAATAACCAGATTTTTTTTTTTAGATTATCAGCTGGGCATTCAGACTTTGCTGTGTTTAGTTAATTAAATTTGAGCTAATGTTAACAAGTTTAATTTTCACTAAATTTGAAGCATAAAAGGAAATAAATAAAAATAAAAAATATACATTTTTTATTGAATTAACCAGTTGTTGCAAAAATTTGTAACTCTTTGAAACTGATTTATGCATGCAGGATTTTTTTTCTCTGCTACAAAAAGTTATCCTGAATGGAAACCTAATGGATCCCATTATAGTCAGAGGGATCTGTTAGGCTCTACCCTTGTCAGTTATGCGCTCCTGTAATGGAACAGCAGAAGGGAAATGAACAGCACTGATGTAAAAGAACCCTAAGTCTGAATTAGAAATGAGTGAATATATTAAAGAGTACTGAATGCCCCTCTCTCCAATGGGAAAATAAAAATTAGTGTCTCGCAAGAAAATTGCCCTGGTTAACTGAGTGGCCTTTTTGGTGTTGGCGGCTCTTTTTCATTAGGCAGACCACCTAGTATGCACAAGGTGTGTTCTTTTCTTTTTTTGAACAAAATCTAATTTGAATATCTTTTCTAGTAACCCAAAGGTATACAAATTAGCTTCCGTTCTAAAAACGAAAAAAAAACCTCTAAATCTCTGTGATACCAGCAAAAGTAAGATATGCTAATTTTCTGTCTATCTTCTGTCTCCCAAAAATGCAGAGTAGCATTGGCTGGACTACAATAGTTCTTATGCATACTAGGCGGTCTCTCTAATGAGAAAGACTACCCTAAAAAAAGGCCCACTCTGCTAGATAGTGTGTTTTTTTGTTATTTTTTTCCTGTTGAGAATTGTATTTAACTTTTGGGAAGAGACCTGGCTTATGCAGAAATATGTGTATAAGTTTGTCTGTGATTCACCTGAAACAAGTCACAAGAAATTCAGGATATGTTCCAAATTGGTAGACTCTACTAGATTGATTGGTAGACTTATTTTTACCACCCATTTTGAGCATAATGCTAGAGTATAGCAAGTTCATGCAGCTCTTACTCCAGACTGAAAACATATATAGTAATTACCTATAGTCCTGTATTCCTTCTATTCAGGTGTCCTGCTAACATATGCCCGAGGACTGTGGTCAAAGTGTGGTCAATACTATTCATATACAGCATTTTATCTATTAATAAGGAGAAGTCACAGGGTGCACAACCATATCAGCCATGAAAAGACATATGCACGCAATCATTGATGCAGACTGTCATGGTCCTTGGAATACTGAACCATGTTTCTGTGATTATATTAAACAATGGTGGGTCCTCTGCCCTATCTTAGGTTCAAATCACTCTGTGGTTGTTTTATTATTCACAGTTTGTCTTTAGGATAACCCGCTCCACGGCCCCGTGCTCTGGAAGGAAGACATTGTTCTGTTTGTTTACTTATGCAATTTAATTATCTCCTGGGACTTCTCTGTTTCAAGTCCTCAATTGCATGGCCACACATATCTGCCCGCCCAGTCAAGCTATCGGACCAATCTTTGCTGACCCAGTTTCAAGTGCTTATTTGCATGGCCAAGAGGACCTCAGTGAGGACTAGATGGGACTTTACAATTGACTAATAGGAAGTGGTTTGTTTGGACGGGGTATTCAAACTGTTGTTTATAAAAATGTGTTGTGTGCATTCAATGAAAGAGAGATTCCTGTTGGAACTTACATATGGCCTGCCTGGTGTTTGTTCTGAGCTATTACCACTGGATTTGAATGGCACATAGCTGTAGTTTGAATCCTGGATTATCAAATGACTTAACAGTCAGACATTGCGGTCTGAAGTATGGGGAGTGCCAGGAGAGCAGAACAGAACGAGCAAGGGGCTCGTTACATTGCAACCTTATCATTCATGAAAAGACATATGCACACAATCATTGATGCAGACCATGCCACTACTATGGGGTTGTAAGCCGTGTACCGGGGTGGGCTCCCCAGGATACAGCAAAGTCACAGACAAGAAAAGCGACACAAACTCCAGCTCTTAGTAATCAATAAAACTTTACTAAACATTGACAACCAACATAACGATATAGGAATACACAAGGTAATATTCCCCACCCCTGAGGGCATCTATTGCCCTTTTGATGCAGCCCATTATCTTATTGGCCTTGGCAGCAGCTGCTTGACACTGTTTTTTACTGCTTAGTTTGCTGTTTATTAAAATTCCTAGGTCCTTTTCCATGTCAGTGTTACCAAGTAGATTGCCATTTTTACCATTTTGTATGTACTGGTGATTTGCATTATTCCTTCCCATGTGCATAACCTTACATTTGTCAGTGTTAAACCTCATCTGCCACTTCTCTGCCCAAGCCTCCAATCTATCCAGATCCCTCTGTAGCAGTATACTGTCCTCTTCAGTGTTAATTACTTTACAGAATTTACAAGATCATTATTAAATGTATTGAAGAGAATAGGGCCCAATACTGACCCCTGAGGTAGGGGGGTGTACCGTTAATAACCACCCTCTGTTTTCTATCATTGAGCCAGTTACTTACCCACATACAGACGTTTTCTCCCAGTCAGAGCATTTTCATTTTATATACTAACCTTTTATGTGGTACAGTGTCAAATGCTTTGGAGAAGTCCCGATATACGACATCCTCTGATTCGCCACTGTCAAGTCTAGAACTTACCTCCTCATAGAAACTGATTAAATTAGTTTGACATGACCGATCCCTCATGAAGCTCCTGATATGATGTTATTTGCTTGTTTTCATTGAGGTGCTCCAAGATAGCATCTTTTAGAAAAACTTCAAACAGTTTACCCACAACAGATGTTAAACTTACCGGCCTGTAGTTTCCAGGGTCTCTTTTTGCACCCTTTTTGATCATTGACACCACATTTGCTATGCGCCAATCCTGTGGAACACTCCCTGTCAGTATAGAGTCTGTAAATATCAGAAATAAGGGTCTGGCTATGACATTACTTAATTATTTTAAGATACGGAGGGTATGCCATCTGGTCCTGGCGATTTGTCTATTTTAATCTTTTTAAGTCGCTGTTGTACTTCTTAATGGGTCAGACAGGGCACTTTTAATGGGGAATTTACTTTTACATTCTGCATTTCATCTGACAGTTTATTTTCTTCAGTGAAAACAGTGGAAAAAAATTATATTTAATAGCTTTGCTTTCTCCTCATCACTCTCTGCAACTTCTTCCTCATTACTTTATTGTAATTATTATGCTTCTCTATTTCCAATAACAAATCACTTCTCATAAACCAGCATGCAGAATTGCAGATATTGTAATTTAGAGTTTAGAATATATTGTTTTATTACATGTAGTTTCGACTATGATGAAGTTTTATTACACTTTGCGCATATGTTTTTTCTCATCTAAAAAATTTCTGCTTCATTTAATGCTTTATCTTGCCCATGTGGAAAAAAGTCTAGTTGCTCGTGTTTTTGGCTCATGTATCTACAAAACACTTGTGGTCTTTGCATTTCAATATAATTCCAACAGCAAAATTTGTCAGAAATATTAGTGTGTGGGGAGGAAAAAGGAGATAGAAGTTACAAAATCCTGAAATACAGAAAAATTGGGGAAAAACAAAATAAACAAAACAGTAATAATCACTGATGTTCCCGCTTGTTTGAATCAATTTCGAGAGACAAATTTTCCCAAAATGGACTTATATTTCCTAAAAGATATTCTAAAATGTTATGAACAAAAGGGCTCCATTGCGAAATATGGTACCAGAATACTGTATAATGTTCAATCAATAGTATTGGTGTCGAAAACAGTAGAGAAGTAATTAACCCATAAGATACCAAGGCCTGGATTGATTGACAATCTCCATACCGTTTACTTATGATTTTAAGTACGAAATACCAAAATACAGAAATTTTATATTAACAGTATACTTTAAAGGGTTGTGCAGTTAAGAAAATCCATTTTCCTATTGAATGCTATAAAATTTGTCTTTTCGTGGCTCAGAGTAAACTCTCTTGGCTAGATTTGGAGAAAACATCTTGGTTTGAAAGTGCTCTACAATGTCAGTATCCCAGTTGGATTAACAAACTCCACGGCTGTAAGAACTTGCTAAATCTAAGCTTTCAATTGAACCCTAATATGCCACAGAAGACCAGCTTCTGAGTACAAGATCTAAGAAATGTCAATCCATGCAACAAAGCTGTGTATCTCACAAGGGCAACTCCTGGAAATGCTTGGTTCAAGATAAGTAAGAAATAAAACCTAAAAGATTTGCAAGAAAATAATATCCAGGATGCAACACATTTGCCAGCTGTATTCATCAGAGGTTTGTAAAACATGGAACCAGAGACACAACAGAATATTGAAACCTAGCTTGTAATTTTAGCTTTGCAAAAAATGCATTTCAGGTAGAGGACCTTGTAAAATCTTTCAGTATTTGTACCTTTTATTTTTACCAATATGGAATTTAAAAATATTACTATAAAATAAAAAAATACTTAAAATACTAGTAGAATATTTTATTGTAAAGCTAAATAAAGTCAGATGCATAGATAATAAATATTATTATTAGCATTTGCATTATTAAGCTAGTATGTATATGTAGATAATTAGAAGACCACAGGCTCCTGTGTAAATGTATTTTTAATGTTGTCTTGTATTTTTACCATCACTTTTATTTTCTAGTTATGTACTAGATTTTTGGATTTAAATGCTCTTTTAATATGCACTTTGTGCTAATCGTATTGTAGTGGTTAGATTATTATGTGGGTTTACATACCAGAAGTAGCCTTTACTTATTTGGATACTGTGCAGTACAACTGCTCAGGGGATGACAATGTGAACATGTGATGTATTAATCTTATAGCAGGTGCACATCCTCTTTTGACTTTGAGTTGTGGACTCCATTTATAAATTATTGGAATGCAAAGAGTTAGACATTTTTTAGAATATGTGACAAACTGCGCCTCACAGCCGAGTCCGACATCACATACATCGGGATCAATCAGCATGGTTTTGTAACTGGTTACCAAGACATGACGCTACACCCTCCCTGGGAGTACGTAAGGTCAACTTGGCACAGTTTTACACCGACACCCCCTGTCCACACGAGCACGGGGAGGCACAGGGAGTGAGAGAGGATAGTCCAAGCAATCTCCGGTGTGGCACAACACTCGCTCAGAACCCTGACAATCTGGGAAACAGAGCCCTGCCAGCCCAGTAGACTGCCACCAGTTCCTTATTAGATATAAGCCCGGTTTGTTAGCAGGATTATATTGGGCCAGATAGCAACTCAAGTAGCATGTAGTGTAATACCGAGATGGGGAAGTGTGGATTCGTGTATCGAGATAAGCAACAGAGCAAGATTTAATTATATATTTAATTGCCATAAGGGTGCACTAGACACAACTATATATGCACAGATTGTATACAATAGTCCGATAGGCAAAGATGATATTACAATCAAATTTGAAAGCTAAAAGTCAGTTACTGGATATGTATGTACCCTTTAAATCTGCAATCTTGTATGGTTGGATGCTACAGTCAGACGGAAGGTGGTGACGTAAGCATGATTTCCAGGTCTCACCAAACATGATACCCGGTCTGACCTCCATTCAGAAAAGACAATGGCCAGTGCCTGGCATGGGTACTTTAACCCTTAGTCAATTAAGACCTTCCATCCCCCTGGGAGGATCACACTCCCCTCCCCTCCCCTCCCCTCCCTTTGGTTCTGGTAGCCAAAAATCCACAAACCCATTAAGGATCATAGCTCCTCACTGGAAGATCATAGGGAGATGGTTCTGGCACCAATGGATCTGCCTGGACTACGGGTGAATTTGCTGACCAAACATGGTGCTGGTATTTGGTTCTTTCTAAGAGTTCTCCATATCTCCCCTTGTCTGCGTCCTATAAGCAAATGAAGACCGGGAGAACGTCCGTCTCCTTTCCAGGGTCTCAAAGAAGTAAAGAGTGTATTTCCGAAATATACCATCAGTTCATAATTTCTAGTTCCATGATGTCTGGGAGTTTTTTTGTTCTAGAAGAGCAGCACGGCCCCCCAGCAGGCTGTCGTCCTGTCAATGGAGCTTGCTTCCAGCTTGGCCGATGGGAGTGTGAACTGTAAACACTTGATCTGCTTTGAGGTAGGGCCACCTGTGGAGCCTGTTTCCTCTGCCCAACCACCCCTCACTATAAGCAAATGGGCAGACATTAAATCATAACTCCACATATTCCTCATAAATAGACATTTTCTAGATTGTGACAGGTACATCGAGGTTCTCATTGTGCCACCACTCTGGTCTGTAATCTAACTCATGTTACTTGCATGCAAATTGTTTTGATTTTGTGATTTTTGATGACATTGTGAATCTATGGTTTAGGGTACTTTCACACTTGCGTTTTTCTTTTCCGGCATAGAGTTCCGTCCTAGGGGCTCTATGCCGGAAAGGAACTGATCAGTTTTATCCCCATGCACTCTGAATGGAGTGCATCAGGATGCATCAGAATGTCTTCAGGATTAGTGATGAGCGGCAGGTGCCATATTCGATTTCGACGAAATTCGCGAATATTCGATAGAATATTCGTTTTATATTCGTCGAAATCGAATATTCGTCATTATTCTTGTTATCACGATTAATATGCGATTTAAATAATCAAATTTCGATTTTAACTTAAAGGCTACTCTCCCATTGAAATAGCAATGCGATTAATTCAAGTTATAATAATCGAATTTCGATTTTAACTTAGCACTGCTATATTCCATATTCGTTAATTCTAGCCTAATATGGAATATAGCAGTGCTAAGTTAAAATCGAAATTCGATTATTATAACTTGAATTAATCGCATTGCTATTTCAATAGGAGAGTAGCCTTTAAGTTAAAATCGAAATTCGATTATTATAACTTGAAATAATCGAATTGCGATTTCAACTTGGACCTGTTTTACTATGGTTGGCTTGGTAGAATTAGCGAATATGACGAATATATTCGTTATATTCCACAAAACGAAGATAACGAAGTATTCTGCATCTTCGTTTTAGCTACCTATTCATCAACTTCGCTAATTCTAGCAATCATATAGGAAAGTTTACTATAGAGACAGCTAAGTTTAATTCGCTATGCGATTATATGACTGCTTTTAAAAAAATAAATAAATAGAATAATTATAATACCTGATAATTATTATAATTATTCTATTTATAAAAAAAAAGCAAAGTAATATAATCGCATAGTGAATTAAACTTAGCTGTCTCTATAGTAAACTTTCCTATATGATTGCTAGAATTAGCGAAGTTGATGAATAGGTAGCTAAAACGAAGATGCAGAATACCTCGTTATCTTCGTTTTGTGGAATATGACGAATACATTCGTTATATTCGTTTTGTGGAATATGATGAATACATTCGTCATATTCGCTAATTCTACCAAGCCAACCATAGTAAACCAGGTCCAAGTTGAAATCGCAATTCGATTAATTCAAGTTATAATAATCGAATTTCGATTTTAACTTAGCACTGCTATATTCCATATTAGGCTAGAATTAACTAATATGGAATATAGCAGTGCTAAGTTAAAATCGAAATTCGATTATTATAACTTGAATTAATTGCATTGCTATTTCAATAGGAGAGTAGCCTTTAAGTTAAAATCGAAATTCGATTATTATAACTTGAAAAAATCGAATTGCGATTTCAACGTAATTCTCAAATCCGACAGTACATTCTAGCATATGGAGACGTTCCCATGGTGATGGGGACGCTCTATGAGCACGGAAGTCGTCAGAAGCGGCAACGGGCACTGACTGGAGCAGCCAGGAAGCCAGGAATCCAAAGGACAGGTAAGAACAACTTTAGGGAAGTGGGAAAGAAAAAAATATAACAATAAAAAAAAAAAAGAATATTCGAAATATCGAATTTATATCACTATATTCGAAATATTCGCGAATTAGCGAAGTGCCGATATTCGCGGAAAAAAATTCGATATTCGAATATTCGAGCTCAACACTATTCAGGATGTCTTCAGTTCAGTCTTTTTGACTGATCAGGAAAAAGATCAAGGAGGGATAAAACAACCCTCTGTGTATGACTTGGAGGGAGAAAGGCTGAGGAAGCTTGAGAGAGAGGGGGGCCTGAGAGGCTCTGTGTGGTCTCAGCCAGGAGGGCTGACGGGCCACAAGGCTTTGTAAAGCCTGAAGTTTGGGGGGCCCAATGATGCCTACGCACGGTCAGAGTCGGGAGGACTTCTGGACCATCTCCCCCCTAAGGGTGCTGGTGTGGTCACAGCCTGAAGGCTCCTGGACCATATAAGGCTGAGGAAGCCGGACCTAATTCCTTGTGTGACCGGTGCTCTATAGGTCAGGTAGAGACAACACCTGTATTAGGTAGAGCCCAGGCGGGAAGGTGTTTATTTTTGATGTTTGTGTGTGATGGTGCTGAAGTGCCAAAATAAAGCACCTTTTGGACTTCAAACCCATTGTCAGAGGAGAAGTCTGTGATTGTGACCCCCTGAGAGAGAGCGATCCCTTGCAATTGGCCGAGGATGCGTGCAGTGTCCATGCAAAAAGGGCTACAGCAGGTTGCTAAGGGCATGTGTCCATGCTAAAAGGGCACAATGTTGTTGCTATGGGCAAAGTTAAAAGGCAAAGTGTTGCTAGGGGCGACGGTATGACAAAAGAGCATGTGCTGCTGAAGGTTATATTGGAGAAATTTAAAGGGCCGGAAGCCCAAGAGAGTCTGACCTGTGGAGAACATTTTTTTTTTGTCACTATGAAATCCTATGTGGAATTTGCTGCGGCCTGGTGGAGCTCATCAGGTGCAACAAAGTATTGCTGGGAGTGTTGTCAGCTGGAGGATGCAATGGAGGATCGTTTGATCAAGAGATCTGACAAAATATGTGCGAGATTCTACGAGTTGGTGATTGGGGGAATCCCGCTGGGGGTCATTCTAGATTCCCACCAACAAGTGCCTTGGGTGATGCCCAACGTTCTGGACTTTCTGAAGAGAGGGCCCAGAGACAGATACCACTGTGTCTCTCACCTTTGTAACGTCTATGGCTCTGTACAGTTGGAGCTCTTGAAATGTGAGACCCTGGAGGTGGAATCTATACTGTGAAGATACTTTCCATTGTTTTGGCAGCTATGGAGGGGAGAAAGTGCTTCAAATTGTGCGGTTGGAGAATCCAAGGAAAAGTCTTCAGCAGAGTGCGTGACTCGTCGGCTTGAGAAGGAAGACTGGATTCAAGGCCTGTGAGTAAGAGTGCTCCTGCTATGGTGTGTGTGACGGAAAATGTGATAGTGAGCAAGGCTCTGGAGGTTGAGCATGTTGCTGACCAGTGCCCTACTACCTCAGAAGCCATGAACTGTGGTGTGAGCCGGGGGCAGTCGCTATGTGCCGAGCCGGTAGGTGTTAAGAGACTATGACAAAAGTGTGTGACATTGTGGTAAATGGCAGTCCAGTCCAAGCGCTGAGGAAGCCTGAGAGGCTCTGTGTGGTCTCAGCCAGGAGGGCTGAGGGGGCCATGAGGCTTTGTAAAGCCTGAAGTTTAGGGGGCCCAGTGACGCCTATGGAAAGAGGGTCACACAGTCAGAGTTGAGAGGACTTCTGGACCATCTCCACCCCCAACAGTGCTGATGTGGTTACAGCCTGGAGGCTGCTGGACCGTATATGGCTGAGGAAGCTGGATCTAATCCTGTGTGTGAATGGTGCTCTATAGGTGAGGTAGAGACAACACGTCTATTAGGTAGAGCACAGACAGGCAGGTGTTTATTTTCGATGTTTGTGATGGTACTAAAGTGCCAAAATAAAGCATCTTTTGGACATGAACCCCGTTGTCAGAGGAGAAGTCTGTGATTGCGACCCCTTGAGAGAGAGCGATCCCTTACATATATAACATGTGGCTAAGTGTGGTCTTCGTTGTTTTATTTTGGGATATGTAATAATAGTACCACACAGATTTTTCACAGTGTTTGTGACAACCCATTGGTTATTGGTTTAGCACTTTCAGCATTGGATAAAATTGTCCAGATTCTAATTTACAGAATAATTGGAGTTCATAAATATTACTGCAATCGTGTATTTTGTGCCCAGAACTGCTTTCACAATTCAGCTGGTTGTTATTGGAAACGATCAAGAAGCTTGGCGTAATATGCGTTCCTAACCTTACAGCTGAATTTCTATATTATTCCTAGAGTTCAAATCCCTAGAGCAAGTTTTATGTAGATATAGACGGTTATTAGTGACGAGCGGTATAGGCAATATTCAAATTTGCTATATTTTGTGAATTTTCTCGAAGTGGCAATATTAGCGATTCAAATTTACGATTCGAATATTCACGTTTATAGGGAAATAGAGAGTTCAGCTATGAAGCCTACAGAATTGTGAATGTACACATCAAATGCATAAATGGTGTTATCCCACAGGTGAAATTAGTGGTTGTCTGTGTCTTTTCCCGGTGATGAGAGCTGATTGCCAGAAGTTAGAAAAGAGTCTTTTTAAAATGGTTTTGTCTTCATGAGAGGTATTTTATCTGGCCATAGGCATAAGCTAGCTATTGGCCAAACAATCCCCTGGTACCACTTACCTCTGGGAGATCAAAGGATTGGGCAGGTTAACAAGTCAACATGTTGTACCACTATCTCCCTGTTTGTTCCTAATTGGGATGGCCCAACGGCATGGGATTAAAATCTGCAAGAATTTATATCTACAGCCAGTTTTCTGCTGCACAATGGTAGGTAAAATATATTCATGTATGGCCTAGTGATCTGTTCATTAGTTAAAGGTGTTGTCTATCTTCAGCAAATGACATTTATCATGTAGATAAAGTGAATACAAGGCACTTACTAATGTACTGTGATTGTCCATATTGCCTCCTTTGCTGGGATTTATTGTACCATCACATTTACACTACTCATTTCTAGAGGCTACTGCCACCCTGCAATCCAGCAGCAGTGGTCGTGCTTTCACACTATAAGGAACAGTGCTGGCCTCTCTGGTGGCCGGGACCGTGGGAGTGTACATAGGCTGGCATTTTTTGCTATAATGTGCAAGCATGACCACCGCTGCTGGATTGCAGGGTGGTCATAACCTTGGAAACGAGCAGCGTATAATATGATGAGAATGAATCCCAGCAAAGGAGGCAATATGGACAATCACAATACATTAGTAAGTGCCATGTATTAACTTTCTCAACATGATAAATGCCATTTGCTGAAGTGAGACAACTAGAGATGAGCGAATCGAGTCAGACGAAGTGGAATTAGATCTGAATTTCAGGAAAATTTTTATTCGCAATGAATGCCAATATCCTCGAGCTTCGTGGTAACAAATCGCAATTTTTCCTAAAATGGCGGCTAAACGTGTGAGGACATGGGGCAGAAACTCTGGGAAGGCGGCCTGACCCAAAATGCAATGCATTAAGCCAATCAGCAGCCAGCCAGCCCTGTGATGTCACAGCCCTATAAATATGGCGGCCATCTTAGAGTCAGACATTTTCAAGCATTCTGAGTGTAGGGCCTCCAGGCCTGAGAAGGCGTTAAGGACAGCAATTGGAAAAACCTGATTGTGAAAAATGAACTGTAAAAACGATTTATAAGTGCAGGGAAAGGATAGGGAGGAATCATTTCACAGCATCTTAGTGCAGGGAGAGACGTCAGAAGGCACTAAGGACAGTGCTAAAAAAGTGATTTACAAGTGCAGGAAAAGATTATTTGGGGATCCAAATAGCCATTATATAGCTCTGTCATTCCAGCAATTTGTTTTTGGGCTGCAAGTGCTATGTTGAAAAGCCTTTAGTGGCTTATATCTTTTCAAATAAGAAAATTATATACGCAGTTCACTTCTGCAGTTATATGTGTTGAAAGCGTACAGAAATAAAAAAATGTACGCACTTCACTGGTACACTTATTTGTGGCAAAAGAGTTTAGTGGCCTATTTCATTAAAGAAAGAAAAAATATATACGCACTTCACTGGTACAGTTTTTGTGGCAAAAGCGTTTAGTGGCCTATTTTAGTACAGAAAGAAAAATACATACGCACTTCACTGGTGCAGTTATTTGTGATAAAAGCATTTAGTGGCCTATTTTATTAAAGAAAAAATATATACGCACTTCACTATTTATTTCTGCTAAAAGCGTTTACTGCCGTATTTCAGTACAAAAAAAATATATATTTTCAGTTCATGTCGGCGGTTATATGTGTTGAAAGCGTACAGAAAGAAAAAATATACACACTTCACTGGTGCACTTATTTGTTGCAAAAACAATTAGTGGCCTATTTCAGTACAGAAAGAAAAATATATATGCACTTCACTGGTGCATTTATTTCAGCTAAAAGCGTTTACTGGCCTATTTCAGTACAAAAAGAAAAATATATTCTCAGTTCACGTTGGCGGTTATATGTGTTGAAAGCATGGCTGGGAGTCAGCAGGGTGGTAGCAGTGGAAGGTCGGGAGCCAGACGTTCCCGCGGTAGACCACCTGCTTTGCAGCAGCCTACCTGCCCAGGAAGTAGTGGTGCAGGGGTTTACTGAAGTAGCGGCGGTAGCAGTCAGTCAGTGCGGCGGTTATGTGTTATTTTGTATTTCAGTACAAAAAGAAAAATATATTCTCAGTTCACTTCGGCAGTTATTTGTCTTGAAGGCGTTTAGTGGCCTATTTCAGTACAAACAGAAAAATATATTCTCAGTTCACATCGGAGGCGATTATATGTCTTGAAAGCGTTTAGTGGCCTATTTCAGTACAAAAAGGAAAAATATATACACATTTCACTTCTGCAGTTATGTATATGTGGTGAAAGCGTTCAGTGTCCTATTTCAGTACAAAAATGAATAAAATATACACACTTCACTGGTGCATTTATTTTTGCTAAAAGCGTTTACTGGCCTTTTTCTGTACAAAAAGAAAAATATATACGCATTTCACTTCAGCAATTACTATTATTTCAGTACAAAACAAAATATATTCAGCATTCACTTTTGCAATTATATGTGGCAAAACCTCTATTGACGTATTTCGGTCGAAAAACTAAATATATTCAGCGTTCAGCGCTGCAATTATATGCGGTAAAATCTTTATTGACGTATTTCGGTCGAAAAACTAATTTTGTTTAGCGTTCAGCGTTGTGGTTGTCTTAAAATCATGACCGGTTATATGCAGTAAAATCTTTATTAAGTATTTTGGTTGAGAAACCAAATTTATTCAGCGTTCAGCACTGCAGTTATATGCAGTAAAATCTTTAGTGACGTATCTCAATGAACTTTGCGACTTTTCCAGGCTCAAAGCTATCTTGACGCTTTGTCTTCTCATTGTCTGTAGCTAGTAAAGGCCTGTTCATGCCAGGCAGGTTGCCCCAGAAGTATCTGGGTCAATGGGCAGCCGATACCGCACTTGCATCATTCTTGACAGGATTCGTCTCCAGGTGGACAGAAATAGTTTTATGAATGCTTTCTTAATCGAAACCACGTCGCTGAATAAACAGAAGACTGGCGGATTCTCTCCTGTCTTAGACAACACTTAATTTGTATTGTTAAATTGATTAAGAAAGTAAACTTAAATTTGCCAATATATTATTCCAATCTTCGAGGGAAATTAACAGACAATCTATTTGCCAAGCCTTTTGTGCCGGAGAACGTGTATTATTAAATCGTGTTTTAAGCAACACTTTATAGAGTTAAGAAATTTGTAACTTTTGTTCTGTTCCATATTCCCTATAAATGAATAGACGAAGCGGCCACTCTGTGGCCTCCTAATGTTGCTGCCACCTCCAGACTCTGTCATTGTGCCACTCTCTGACCCCGTCATGCTGTTGCAACCTCTTGTCGTCGTGCCACTCTCTGGCCCCGTCATGCTGTGGCCTCCTCATGCTGCTGCCACCTCCACACTATGTCACCTTGCCACTCTGTGGCCTCCTGATGCTGCCACCACCTCCACACTTGGTCATTGTGCTACCCTGTGACCTCCTCCTGATGCTGCTGCCACCTCCACATTCTGTCATTGTGCCACCCAGTTGACTACTCCTGATGCTGCTGTTGTCACCACCTCCACACTCTGTCATTGTGCCAGTCTGTGGCCTCCTACTGATGCTGCCTCCACCTCCAGACTCTGTCATCATGACACTCATTGGCCTCCTCATACTGATGCCACCTCCAGACCAGACTCTGTCAATGTGCCACTCGGTGGCCTTCTCCTGATGCTGCTACTGCTGCTGCAGCCACCTCCAGACTCTGTCTTTGTGCCACTATGTGGCATCCTGATTCTGCCGCCACCTCGACACTGTCATTGTGCCACTCTGTGGTCTCCTCATGCTGCCACCACCTCCAGACTGTGTCATTGTGCCATTATGTGGCCTCCTAATGCTGCCGAAACCTCCAGACCCTGTCATTGGGCCACTCTGTGGTCTCCTCATGCTGTTCCCAACCTCCCTACTTCATGACTGGACCATTATTTTGCCTTTCAGCCTGAATGACATCATCATTTGTTTGACCCTTCTTCTGCCTGCTTACTGAAACAGAAGCACATGCTGAGTTCCATCTGTCAACTTCAAACAGCTACAGCAGAAAGGACCCCCCCTGCCGAGAAAGGATACACCTCCTAAGCTAAATGAACAAGTGTGGTGTTTGCTGTATAAAAAGAAAAACAGGGCGCACTATAGGGTGAAGCCTAATGTGGCAGTACATATGCATATATGTTTCATTATACCTATTTGTACAATTGTTTTTATGACCCAATTTTGGGGTGGTTTAGGGATAACGCCCACCTCCCCTTTGAACTTGTTTGCATGTGACCATTTGTGTGTATATATACCCAGTATGTCTGTTCAATTGTTATGCAACATTATTCACCTGATGAAGGGGATTTTGTCCCCGAAACGCGTAGTGAGTTTGCCATAAATACTTCTGAAGATACACCATTCACATCTGGTTGGTTCCTTGCGTCGAGAGATGCTCCTTTCTTCCACTTTAGACGTTCTAAGCTGACAGCATTAGATAAAACTAGCAGAACAATCGGAGCAATGAATGGGGAGATCTCTGTATCCATATGAGGTACAGGACTGGTTCCAGCTTTGTTAGAAAGTGGTTGTTATGTTATTCTAGTGATTATGTATGATTTTCATTTTAATCATGGGGTAACTCCATTGACAAATGTTCAATCTGTCTCATTCAGAATTTTTTTAATATTTTTTTTACATGCATGACAGAATCCCACACTGGTAGAGTATGACACTTGTTACGTGTAGATAGATAGACATTCTAGGTTATTTCCTCACATATGAGTTCTGATGAGTGGAATCAAGAATTTCCTTCATCGGGGTAAAGATTCAGTTCTTGTTGGAGCAAAATATATATACTGGCAGGTGGGAATGACCCACTGCCAGTCCTCTGCATTACTGGTCCTCAGAACAAGCTTTGCTGGTAAGAAGGCAGCTACCCAAGCTCTCCTCCTAGCCTTCTTGACAAGATTAATATTGAGTCATAAAAGCAATTTCCTGGCAAACTGGGATTATTTTTGCTAATAGCAAGAGTTCTGGATTGTCAGATTCTAGATTAATAGAACTTCACAGTATTTTTAGAAAATGCTTACCGTGTTCATAACATATAAAAAGAGCCTACATTGGTGTTCAATTAGAAATGAGCAATGGCTAAGTTGATTTCTACAGTAACTCTCTAAACGGTACATTTTCCATAACAGCTGGCTACCTGTAGAAGTAAATTTCCACTAGGGTATGAAAAAAACAGATTTGTTCTGTTCTCACAGGTACATTTTAATCTCAATGAATAGTGAAACCGTGTCTCCTGAATGACAAGAAGATCATTATGAGCTTCCTCCTTTAGTAAGTCCAGATTCACGGTCCCCATTGCACCCAAAGGCAGCGATGATTAAATGAAATCCTCTGAAAGCTATTATATGGCCCAAGTGGCTACAACAGATCATTAAACTCAATACATCCCCATATTTCCCCTGTTGATATAAAGGAAAATGTTATATTTGTAATTAAAGCAGATAAAATGAAAGCTATGCCATAAAATGCAACAAATTCATGCACATATTCCATCAGCCACCCCATGCCCTGCAGAGCCATCTAGATATCACACAGAATTCATTGATCATGGTGTCATCTCTAATTATCTATTGATTTATTTAGATCACATTTATTGCCAGTGATTTTCTGGCATCCTATAACATGGTAAATTGAAGCTGTCCACAGCATTGCCCTGCAGTTAAACACTATAATAAATCCTACAATATTGTTATTTTGCAAAATTATTATTTTATTATTATTATTATTTATATTAGTTATTTGTCATTTCTTGTTATGTGTATTTTTATCTTTTTTTATCCTTTTGGATTGAATATTTACTTTGAAGTCATTTTATATAACATACTATGCAACTACATAACTATTCAAACCTCAGTCCTCCCAAATAGCATAATTGTTGGAACCCTTTTTTGGCCCCTATACTTACCCATACAGAATCTAAAAGAATTTCAAATCCCTACCTCTACTTCTTAAATCCATAGGCAGACCATTGGCAACCTACAGACTGGGGAGCAAGGGGATGGAAGCCTTTCCTGCAGCCTTAAAGGGGTTGTCTCTTGTTTAATAATCTAGTCTGTGCTGCCCAATGACAAGCTACTCTTTTTTAACTTGTGCCGAAAACCTCTTGAATAAAGTAAGCAAAGGGAGTCTCAATAAGTAATGCCCTAAAAAATGGGTGCAGAAGATGACACGGGTTACAGGGGTAAAATGTACAATATATCAGAAATTAACCCTAATTTAGTTTATCAGAGTTGCTTGTTATCAAAATACAGGGGTATTAAACAAATCTCCAGAACTGCCATAAAAATAAATGGTAGTGTTGAGCAAATCGAAGTATCCGAAGCATGGGATTTTGTACGGGATCTTCAATCTTTAATCAATCTTCATTCAAGATGGCGGCGGCAGGCTCTTCACGCTTAAATGGATGAGGTAAGTAAGATTATTTTTTAGCCCATTTCAGGGAAAATCAATTAGTTACCACGAAGCACGAGGAAATTCAGCTGCATGGCAAATCAAATTTTCCCTAAAATTCGGATCAGTTCTCTCAACACTAATTATAAACACAGTAATATCATAGTACAAGGATAATAAACACAAAGATGTCACAGTACAGGGATAATAAACACAGTGATGTCACAGTACAGGGATAATAAACACAGTGATGTCACAGTACAGGAATAATAAACACAGTGATGTCACAGTACAGGGATAATAAACACAGTGATGTCACAGTACAGGGATAATAAACACACGGATGTCACAGTACAGGAATAATAAACACAGTGATGTCACAGTACAGAGATAATAAACACAGTGATGTCACAGTACAGAGATAATAAACACAGTGATGTCACAGCACAGGGATAATAAACACAGCAATGTCACAGCACAGGGATAATAAACACAGTGATGTCACAGTACAGGGATAATACACACAGTGTTTTCAGAGTACCGGCATAATAAACACAGTGATGTCACAGTACAGGGATAATAAACACAGTGATGTCACAGTACAGGGATAATAAACACAGTGATGTCACAGTACAGGGATAATAAACACACTGAAGTCACAGTACAGGGATAATAAACACAGTGATGTCACAGTACAGGGATAATAAACACACTGATGTCACAGTACAGAGATAATACACACAGTGATGTCACAGTACAGGGATAATACACACAGTGATGTCACAGTACAGGGATAATAAACACAGTGATGTCACAGTACAGGGATAATAAACACAGTGATGTCACAGTACAGGGATAATAAACACAGTGATGTCACAGTACAGGGATAATACACACAGTGATGTCACAGCACAGGGATAATAAACACTGTGATGTCACAGCATAGGGATAATATACACAGTGATGTCATCGTACAGGGATAATATACACAGTGTTTTCAGAGTACCGGCATAATAAACACAGTGATGTCACAGTACGGGGATAATAAACACACGGATGTCACAGTACAGGGATAATAAATACATTGATGTCACAGCATAGGGATAATAAACACAGTGATGTCATCGTACAGGGATAATAAACACACTGATGTCACCGTACAGGGATAATACACCCACTGATATCACAGTACAGGGATAATAAACACAGTGATGTCACAGTACAGAGATAATAAACACAGTGATGTCACAGTACAGAGATAATAAACACAGTGATGTCACAGCACAGGGATAATAAACACTGTGATGTCACAGCACAGGGATAATAAACACTGTGATGTCACAGCACAGGGATAATATACACAGTGTTTTCAGAGTACCGGCATAATAAACACAGTGATGTCACAGTACGGGGATAATAAACACACGGATGTCACAGTACAGGGATAATAAATACATTGATGTCACAGCATAGGGATAATAAACACAGTGATGTCATCGTACAGGGATAATAAACACACTGATGTCACCGTACAGGGATAATACACCCACTGATATCACAGTACGAGACTGTAAACACAGTTATGTCACCATACAGAGATAATAATCACAGGGATATCAGAGTACAGAGATAATAAACACAGTGATGTCACAGTACAGGGATAATAACCAAAGTGGTATTGCACACCAGAATAATGCACATAGTAATATCTACCCAGTACAGTTCCAGCATAGGAATATTATGCTTGCAGCAATTTGACAGTACAGGTGTAATGCTAAAAAATATTTCACAGGGACAAGAATAACATGCTTATAATGTCTGCATGCATGGAGTGACATTACAGTATAGAAAAAAAAACTATGTGATACCACAACAGAGGAACAATTCACACAGAAGCATTACAATCGGACTCCAAACCAAAACATAGAATAGGGTACTATTCAGAATGCCCTTCATCATCCATATCCATTGCTAACTGCCAGTTACCTATGAATGGAGGTTGACCCCTTATTATTTTTGGCGTCTTTGTTCCCATACACTTGACATTATTATCTTTCATTTTTAATTATAACTTAAAATAAAATATAAGGAATAGAAATGGGCGAATCGAAGCTGACGAAGTGGAATTTGTTCAGAATTTCAGGAAAAATTTGATTTGCACCGAAGGTGAATTTCTTCGCGCTTCATGGTAACAAATCGATTTTCTTTCTAAAATGGCTGCTGCACGTGTGAGGACATGGAGAAAGGAACTCTGGGAAGACGGGATCATCCATAATGCCATGCATGCAGCCAATCAGCAGCCAGACAGCCCTGTGATGTCACAGCCTTATGAATAGCGGCAGCAATCTTAGATTCTGCCATTTACTAATGTACTTAGTGCAGGGAGAGATGTTTGCAGGCGCTAGGGACAGTGATAGAAAAAACGTCATTGTGCTAAAAAAGAAGATTATTCAAGGTGTAGGGAAAGATAGGGAGGAATAATTCCACAGCATTTATGTTGGACAGGGTTCAGTAGGGGAGGTAACAGCCTGGGTAATAGGAACAATCCTATTACACCTTGCAGCACTGACTGGGCATCCAAATTGCCATTATACAGCTCTGTAATTCCAGCAAGTTGTTCTTATTAGGGTGCAAGTGCTGTGTGATATGCAATGCAATTCGAAAGACACTCTACAGACCTTGAGTACAAAGGCCCTGGAAATAAGGATTGTACATTTAGCGGACAAAGAGGTCTGTTTATTATGGACTGTAAATTCTCTTATGTCTTATAGAGAGAGTAAAAGAGTGCCTAGGGGACTCCGCGTTTATAAAGATTCACTGCAATATAATGATGATACAACTCTTGTAACAGAATGGCAGAAGCTACATGCAGAATTTTAAATTAATATTCTAGAAACGGTCTTGAAAAGAGAAGAATTGGAATATACCACAGTGAACGTTAAATAAAGTGAAGGAGGAACAAAATTTGTGATCACACAGACAGAGGTCAAAGAGAGAGACATTTTTAAGGGACAAACATGATTATGATACTGGAAAGATCTTTGACTGGAATAAGAAGAAACAATATAAGAAATGGTCTCAGCGTCGCAATAGAAGCGATTACTGAACTGATTCAGACTCTAGTGTTTCGGACGATCCTAATAACCATGGAGATCAGTCATCGAAAAAAGACTCTTTAGGAGAAACATCAGAAGGGTTAGAAGAAAAACCAAGAAGCTTGAGAAAATCTATTCGCAAAAAGGAACAGGTCTCATGGAGACAATAATATGTCTCTCAGCTACTTAATCTGGAAGTGACATTGTTATCAACCTCAATGGGTACAACTTGTCACCAGACTGTATCGCTGCCCTGAACAAGGGATTGGGATATAGTCTGGTAGAACAGTTCGACATGGTGGGATTTGTGCTAGATCTGTTTAAATCTGGATGCAAACTACATTTACGTAAAATGTTTAATTAAACCCCCATTGAGGCCCAACCTGTAAAACAGGGTGAGATTCCAGTTTTCACTGACCCACTGAGCTTTAACATCTCAGAGAGGTTCAGTGAAGCTGAGATCTCATGTTTGGAGCTCCTTGCTAAAACGGATCTTACTGGTGAGAAGGAGGAGGGATATGTGGGTGGCAAATTTGGTGGTGGAGTTGGATCTAGGTTCTGTCCCCCCTCGCATGCTGGGAGTAGCATAGGCATCTTTTATCATTAAGTATTAAAAGATATAAGGGCTCTCATGTATCCTAGCATTAAGGAAAATATCAGTATAAAATAAAAAATTGCTCTTGAGTGGATTCGTTCACATAAAGACGTTGTGGTGAAACCAGCAGACAAGGGGGGCATTGCGGCACTCATGACCAGAGAATATTATGTGCAGGAATCTCTTAGACAATTATGGGATACCAGTGTGTATGAAAGATTACCTGGGGACCCCGTGGGGTACACAGTCTCTGCTTAAAGAATTATTAAGCAAATATGGGATGGAAGAATTTCTTCCTAGTCACATGATTGATAAACTTGTACCTCCATTCCCCACTAAACCATTGTGGCACTTTTTGCCCAAAGTACACAAGTCACTGACCCAGCCCCCGGCCTCTCTATTGTGGTGGGGATTGGGTCAGTCACTGAACCCTTATCCAAATATGTAGACTGGCTGTTAAAGCCACTTCTTGCAAGTGCTCCTGCCTATTTAAGTGATACTAATGACTTCCTCTTGGCATTGAAAGATTTGGCTTTGTATTTTATTTTAACCAACAATGTATTTAGGTTTGGGGACAGGTGGTATAGGCAGAGACATGGTACTGCATGGGGACCCCGGTATCTTGCACATTTGCAAATATCTACTTGGCGAGATTTGAGGATAGATTCAACTTCTCCACCGGTAATCCTTACCTTTGTTATACCCAACTTTTCCTGTGCTATGTGGATAACATCTTTATAGTATGGTCTGGCACAAGGTCTCAATATGAGGAATTTGTCACGTATCTAAACGAACACAAAAACATAAATATGAAGTTCACCATGAACTTTGGGGGCACTACCCTTGAATTTTTAGATGTAGCTGTCCTGGTGACTGATGGGGGGCTGGTCACGGAGGTCTATCTTTAGCTCACGGCGACCAACTCCTTACTGCACTACAACAGCTTCCATCACCATAATGTAAAGGAATCAGTACCATATGGACAATTTGTGAGATTAAGGAGAACTAACAACACTGAAGAGGGTTATAGTAAACAAGCCTTAGATCTGAAGGAACGCCTTCTAAATAGGGTTTATCCAGAGAGATTCTTGGAGAAAGCTATGGCAAAAGCAAGAGAGCATAAACAGAGCTAATTATTTAAAAAAAATATGATAAAAATAAAGGAAGGTTTGCATTCTCTTTCAAATTCAGCCCGGCAGCAGAACTTGTAAAAAAAGCAGTATAGAACAATTGAGACATATTAAAAGACGAGGCCAGTTTATCAGAATATGTAGAGCAAAGACCGTTAATATCCTTTAGAAGAAACCACACTCTAAAAGATAGGTTAGTGAGGAGTCGTTATATAGAAGAGAAAAATAAGAATTGGATATAGGTGCTGCCACTGCCAGTGTCATTGTGCCACTCTGTGGTCCCCTAATGCTGCTTCCTTCTCCACTATCTCTGTAATTTTGCCACTCTGTGGCCTACTAATGCTGCCGCCACCTCCAGACTCTGTCCTTTAGCAACTCTGTGGTTTCCTCTTGTTGCTGCCCCCGCCACACTCTGTCAATGTGCAACTCCGTGGTTTCCTCATGTTGCTGCCACCTCCACACTCTGTCATTGTGCCACTCTGTGGTCTCCTCATGCTGCTGGCACCTCCACACTCTGTCATTGTGCCACTCTGTGGCCTCCTCATGCCGCTACCACCTCACCACTATGTCATAGGGCCACTGTGTGGACTTTTCATGCTATTCCCACCCTCCCCACTTTATGACTGGACCACTATTTTGCCTTTCAGCCTGGCTGACATCATCATTTATTTGACTCTTCTTTTGATCTGTCATAAGGAAGGAAAAATGAGATGCACAACGGATCCGGTCTGTGTAGTGACTGTAAGGCCTGTATGGTATCATCAGAATTGGCTTGTGATTTGGTAGCCAAAAGCAGGAGTGTGTACAAAACACAGAAGACATGCAAATATTCTATTCACATGTTATCTCTGTCTTACATCCACTTCTGTTTTTTGGGAATTAGCAATACTGATGGATTACTGAAAAAACTGCTGACCGAGTAAAGGCAGATGCTGAACAGACAGGTTCCTTTTTTTGTGGGTTATTGTTCTGACGGATAAGAGGAATGGCAAAATAATCAGTGACGTCAACACAAACGTACTGCTGACACCCTCTTCACTCAGGTTTTGTAGATATTTATGTGGAATCAGCTGACGACGGTGTAACATGAGTGCCCTTCTTCTTGGTGCTAACATCGACCTGTAATGCTGAGTTCATACTTAAGTTATTTGTCAGTTTTGGCCCCGTGACTGCCCATATAAGCAAAGTGTGCAGTGATTCTAAGAGCGACACCTGTCATCTGCATATCATACGGACTGACAGTATTATTTCACTACCAAAACAGACTCCCTATGCGTGTTACTGCAAAGCACAGTGTTCTACACCACTATAATGGCTCTCTGCAGCCAGGAAATAACTGTTTTAAACACGATTCGCCGCAAATATATTCTGAACTAACCACATTTTTTCAAAAAAACAGCAAATTTTTGAAAAATTCCCTCATCTCTAATAAGGAATAATAAAACATCAAATAATATATAATATGAAAAAAGATCAGAAAATTTGCAAATGTTTTATAGAAGGAAAAGAAAGCTGAAGCATTTTAAAGTTCTCTTTTCACATGAATACTAAAGAAGTACAGTAAATTAAAATTAATTTATATTATACCCAAGAAACACAATGCTGGGGAAATTTATGCTGCTGCGCTAATAGATCTGTAAATAAATTGAAACATTTCATGATTATATGTTTCACATGGAATGTTATTATACTACTATCGTAACAAAAATGTCAAATTTCTTTTTTAATTGGCCCTTATTTAAAATCTATGGTGAAATAAAACGGTATAAAATTCAATAATAAAAACATTGCAAAGACACACTTACCATAATATACATAATGTTCCTAGATTCTGACAAGACTGGGTAGTATTACATTAACGCGGAGTGGGATTGACATAAAACTCGGCAGGTTTCTTTTCAAGGACATATTCTGATTGATGGGCAGAGATGGACTAGTCAAATAATATTTTTATTGCCTCATTGGTTTTCCTATCCATCTTCATGAACCGTTTAAAGCCTAGGACTTACACTTATCTGCCAATCATATTAGCTAAGCTTCTAGTCCGAGTTTTCAATCATGAATATGCCTGGAAAAAAATATAAAATATTCAAAGATCCAGGTCCTAAAACTTCATTGTGGAGGGGAACAATAGGAGTAGCACTTGGGACTGACAAGAGTATCATCCAGTGAATTATCTACACGGCAATAGATGTGGAAGTTGCACCCAAAGGTCCCTCTGCTATGCACTGTAAGAAAACTAAGATTTTGTTCCAAATTTGGAATTGGGGAACATGAACTTCAAGTTATGCCTCTTCATATGTGGAAGGTGTCCCTTGTATGTTAACTGGTGGTTAGGAGCCTTCTACATCGGGCGATGAAAACTGTGCTGGGATAAACCATTGCTAATATGTTCGTTCAGTCCCATGCAGTTTACTGTTGGTCAGTTGTAGGCTGGTTACCGCCATGTTTACACTGACTAATAATCAGGAACACTCTGGTTCTGAAAAGAGAAAAAACTGAGATGTAATGGGGGATTGGTTCACCTGTAATCTAAGGGAATCAGTGGCATGCACTGTGAGGGGTATCTAGACATGCATTCTTTAGGGCAAATATAACATAGATCATATAAGTCATGGGAATCTGAGGATATGTTTGGGGGCATCTGGTGCTTAGCCAGTGTTTAAGAACATCTATAGTACTGTACAAAATTTTTAGACAGGTGTGGAAAAAATCTGAACGTAAGAATGCTTTCACAAATAATAAATCATTTTTCATCGATTAACAAAATGCAAAGTGACCGAACAATAGAAAAATCTAAATCAAATCAATATTTGCCTTTGAAATATCCCTTCTTGGTACATTTGCACACAAATTTTATGAAGTTTAGGTTTATGAAAGAGGTTATTCCAAACATCTTGGAGAACTAATCACAGATCTTCTATGGATGTAGGCCTGCTCAGATCCTTCTGTCTCTTCATGTAATCCCAGACAGATTTGTTGATGTTCATACCAGGGCTCTGTGGGGGCCATATCATCTCATCC
Source organism: Bufo gargarizans (assembly GCF_014858855.1). Taxonomy (NCBI): domain Eukaryota; kingdom Metazoa; phylum Chordata; class Amphibia; order Anura; family Bufonidae; genus Bufo; species Bufo gargarizans. The sequence goes on from NC_058089.1 coordinate 104,526,634, forward strand.
AGGACTCCTAGTTCTTCTTTATGCTGAAGTTAGTTTTCAATAGCATTGGCTGGATGTTTGTGGTCGTTGTCCTGCTACAAATTAAATTTGGAGCTAATCAGATGCCTCCCTTATTGTATTGCGTGATGAATAAATATCTGTCTGTATTTCTCAGCATTGAGGCCACCATTAATCCTGATCACATCCAAAACTCTATTAGCAGAAAACTTAGTGTAGCAGATAAAAAGGCACATCATACTTTCTTCCCTTTGAAATCAGAAGATATCCAGCAGTGCCATGAGCTCAGAACTGGCAGAAACCAGTGGGACCCAGGTACATCCATCTACAGATGGCCTTCACAATTTTGATCAAAAATATGTGCTAAAAGCTTCTAATTTTCACGTATATTAAGTATAGCAGTAATGATATTCATAATAACCCATGTTTGAGTGTGTCCTTAAATGGAGCAGTATGCTACTACATATAGTGTTTGATTTTGCATGTCAGAAGGTGCTGGTCTTACCTTGTTTTTCACATTTACATAAGTGTCACCCAGATGTTTTGTGGGTAGAACTACATTTTTACTCAGATTTATCATTGCAACTTTAAGCAAAAAGTCACACACATTTGGATGTGTCCTGCAATCGCCTGGTGGAATGCAAACTGAAAACACCTTTGTAATAAGATTAGCATTTTGACAGCAAATTTAACTATGTATACCGGTGATTTGTAAAAAGATATACACTCACCTAAAGAATTATTAGGAACACAATACTAATACAGTGCTGAACCTCCTTTTGCCTTCAGAACTGCCTTAATTCTACGTGGCATTGATTCAACAAGGTGCTGATAGCATTATTTAGAAATGTTGACCTATATTGATAGGATAGCATCTTGGAGTTGATGGAGATTTGAGGGATTCCACCCCATCCCAAAGATGCTCTATTGGGTTGAGATCTGGTGACGGTGGGGGCCATTTTAGTACAGTGAACTCATTGTCATGTTTAAGAAACCATTTTTCCAGTCTTCAACAGTCCAATTTTGGTGAGCTTGTGCAAATTGTAGCCTCTTTTTACTATTTGTAGTGGAGATGAGTGGTACCCGGTGAGGTCTTCTGCTGTTGTAGCCCATCCGCCTCAAGGTTGTGCGTGTTGTGGCTTCACAAATGCTTTGCTGCATACCTCAGTTGTAACGAGTGGTTATTTCAGTCAACGTTGCTCTTCTATCAGCTTGAATCAGTCGGCCCATTCTCCTCTGACCTCTAGCATCAACAAGGCATTTTCGCCCACAGGACTGCTGCATACTGGATGTTTTTCCCTTTTCACACCCTTCTTTGTAAACCCTAGAAATGGTTGTGTGTGAAAATCCCAGTAACTGAGCAGATTGTGAAATACTCAGACCGGCCCGTCTGGAACCAACAACCATGCCACGCTCAAAATTGCTTAAATCACCTTTCTTTCCGATTCTGACATTCAGTTTGGAGATCAGGAGATTGTCTTGACCAGGACCACAACCCTACATGCATTGAAGCAACTGCCATGTGATTGGTTGACTAGATAATCACATTAATGAGAAATAGAACAGGTGTTCCTAATAATTCTTTAGGTGAGTGTATAGCAAAGTGCATGCAACATTTTGAAAGTTTTTCCCAAAAAGTGGCTTCAAACCAAGCAGACACTACAAAAAAGTCAAAAGGTTGCATCTTAATATATTATATCCTTAGACTATACAGTTTAAAGATGCACCAGATTTATCACCCAACATCAGCCTTTGTGAAAAATGGGGCAGATTTTTATACTGTCTAGTATTTATAGGGTACCTTCTATTTCAATCAACTTTTTGCAACAAATTTACCAAATGCTGCATGCCATATGTTAAATTTGTAGCACATATTACCTGGTGATTTTCAGTCTAACGTCTAATTCTATTCATTACTAAGGTGCTATCAGTTTCTACTCCAAGTGGACTTGTCACTTATTTTTGCAAATGGTATATCTAGCAAAAAAAATTACCATGCACACAAAACATTTGCCTGCCCTTAATAAATTCTAAATACCAGACATGGCACAAACCACATAAAAAGTGCACATTCAGTTCATACAATTTTTGCAGAAGCTATATCACCTACAAAACAGCAAATAAACTCCACTTTTTTGTGTAATGGGTTTCATACTCAACTCCCCTAAATTTACATTGTTTAAAAATTAGACAATATTAGTAAATATTGCATATTTTCTCCCATCCATGATCTAATATACCTCTCTGCAATAGCAGTTTCCTTTTTTCGTCTGTGGAAGGAGGCTAACCACGAAAGCTTTGCGGATGGTACCACCAGTGTATTAAAACAGCGCTGCCTGTATGCTGAACCTAGTAGAGCATAAATCCACCTGATAAATATTAACACCTGATTTATTAAATCTTCCATAATCCCCCCATTTCCTGGAATGCACAATATCCATGAATCATCTGCAGCAATAATTAGAAGAGTCATCTGATAATTTGCTTTGTCAGCCTAAAGGGATTATGAGAAATGACTGAGTTGGTAAAGGGTGAGATGTTAATATACATCTGGTAGATCATTACAGAATGGATCTGTAGAAAACAGAAAAAAAATGAATACAAATTAACTCATTTTGAAATAAATATTTTTTGCCATACTTGATCTTTATGTCTTTGAAAATCATAAAGATTAAAATAAAATGATAAAGCGAGCTTATGGACGCTTCTGGGGTTGTGCCTTTGATTGAAGAAAGATGAAAGGTCGCAAACCTTTTACATTTGGAAAATGAAAAATATGCTCTTATCACTCTGGCTGACATTTTCTAATGTCCAAATATACTCATGTGTGAAATGTTAATAACAACATGGTAAATATTGAAAAACATGCACTCGGGAGAATCACCGGCCTCTACCGGGACTTTATACAAAGAAATTCAGCATTTTACAAATAATGTTTGGGTAGCTGACAAATTGCAAGGTAAGAACGGTTGACGGGCAGAAGACACTGATACATATTTAAAAAATATATATTATAGTTGATAAATTCATATAAAAAAATAAAAATTCAAAAAAAGTATTTCTTCAAATCTTTGCCACTATAAAACAGAACACGACAACTTGAAAAAATATACATAAGGGCTCATTCAGACGACCGTATGTTTTGTTCTGCACCCGTTCCGCATTTTTTGCGGAACGGGTGCTGACCCATACACTTCAATAGGACAGTAAAAGATGCGGACAGCACACCGTGTGCCAGTCCGCATCCATTGTTCCATTCCGCAGCCCCGCAAAAAATATTGAGCATGTCCTATTCTTGTCCGCAATTCTGGACAAGAATAGGCATTTTTCCATGTGCGGTCCGCTAATTGGGAAACGCACACGGGCCTGTATCTGTGTTTTCCGGTCCGCAAGTTGTAGACCACAAGACACATACGGCCATCTGAATGAACCATAACTGTTTTCCAGGCTTATTGACTGATGAAGATATTTTAGCACTTTAGAATAAGATCTGTATGGGTAACCTGTGCCACCAAGGAACAGGTATAATGACAGACAATCTCAAGCTGTGTGTGTAACCTTTATTCCAGGCCATTTAACCCTTTAATAGTCATTATCCAGCATGACAGCTGCATAATCAAATGGGAATCCTCTCTTTGATTGAGTTACCAAGTTTCCCAATTACATGAACAGGAAACGGGGAGGCCCCAAGGCTACTATTAGGACACACTTAGAGTTGCCTTCGGATAGTTTCACATATGCAGTAAGAGATTCGGCAGGATGTTCTGGCAGATAATAAAATGCCAAAGCTCTTTGGATTTAGCATTGCCAGAAGGTATCCGAATACCCGCCGGCTCCATTATCTATAATGGGGTCTGGTGGAGATCCAGCCACTACCCAGCAAATATACTGAGAATAGGTCGGAAAAAAAACACTGCATGCTCTCTGCAATGGAACAGCCTGCCGAGTCTCTTACTGCATATGTGAAACTAGCCTTAACAAGAGTCCAGGTCATAAAAACAGGCAAAAAACAGGCTATTTAGTGTAAAAAATAAACAGTATAAGGATAAACAATGTTAAAATTGTGTCTTCTATATTTGCACCATGAAACAATTTATATGTGTCCCAAACATTGAAAAAAATATTTTTTTCCCACTCAAAATAACATCCCAGACAGCCACATCCATGAAAAATAAAAAATTAATCGCCACCGCAATTCAGATGGAGAAAAACTACAGCCAGTCTTTGGCTAAAGTGGTCCATGTCAAGATGTTGTTGCAATGAGACCTAAGACCTCCAGAGCCAGCTGGGCAGCAATGGAGCAGGAACCCAGCAGTGGGGATGAGGTAAGTATAAATACCACCGCAGGTCTGGCCACACTGGATGAAAACCTCTTTAAAGGGGTATTCCCATATTAGACAATAGGGGCATATTGCTAGGATATGCCCCTATTGTCTGATAGGTGGGACCTGCACCTATATCGAGAACAGAGCGGGGAGCGCTGTGGCTGGAGGACCCCAGATTTCCTGGCGTCCGTCCAACAACAAGTGCTAATCCCCGCCTCTTCCATAGAAGTGAATGGGAGCATGCGCGGCCCATGCTCCCATTCATTTCTATGGGGCAGACCTCAATAGCCGAGCCAGCGCTCGGCTATTTTCGGCAGCCCCATAGAAATGAATAGAGGGCAGCTGCGCATGCGCAGTGCTCTCCTTCACTTTCGGGGCTCCGTTCTCGACATAAGTGTGGGACCCGCACCTATAAGACAATGGGGGCATATCCTAGCGATATGCCCCCATTGTCTGAGATGAGAAAAGCCCTTTAAGCAATTTTACTAAACTAGCCTTCTAAACTCTGCAGCACTCCTAGCACTGCTGCCCTAACCCTCTCAACCCTCTGGATGATCTTTAACAGTGTTTTTTTTTCCTACGCAAAACAGGAGAGAAAATGGTCAGTCATCGTCTGGAGGTAAGGGAAGGTTAGGGCAGAGTGCTTTATTAGACTCATCTCTCTCTAAGCGCTAGTGCACTGCACAGTATAGTGGCTATGGCCACCTCTGGACAGCATACAGTGTGGGACAGTTTTTTTTTAATCTCAGTAATGAATGGCTGAGATGGGAATAACCCTTCATTGTCATCATTGAATGTTCATATGTCTTTTACAGAGATGAGTGAATCCTTTCACCTAATTGGCTAATTTGTAAGAACCACAATTAACCAGTGCATAGGATATCATAGATGTGTGTATAACCAATACATAGTTTTGATCCATGGGCAAAAAACACAACCATTTAACCTTCTGTTTCTTTTGATATAGGTCATGTATACCCGACTGGATAGCAGAAATGTTAACACAATCAAGGTAATGGAAGTGACAGAATGGAACATTTTATACCACTGCTGTGGGTGACATTTAACAGCCACACAACAAGCAAACATTTATTCAGCAAATCAAGACTTTGCTGCTTTAACTTTTGACATGCATTGAGATGTATGCATGTATGGTATGTATGTGTGTGCTTCCTTATTTAGCCGAGCAAGATGTTCTGTAAGAAAAGCTGATTTGTGTTCAAAATTTAGCAATAACATGTTTCAAGTCATTGTAAAACAGCTCTTCTAACATGAAAAGTAAAACAGCTCAACAGTGCAGAAATGACAATAAGTTTCCGTTCCTTTCTGTCTTTACATGATTGTGCATAAATCAGTTTAGAAGTTTGTTTAAGAGAGTTCAGAGAGAGAAAGGAGTATGAGCAGTTTGGCAAGTGCTGTGACGGATTTATCGTGGTTTTCTGCAACTGCAATGTACTATGAAGCATAGAAGCTGCGGAAGACAAAAAGTGCAATATTTTGAATGGGAACTAGAGATGAGCAAACTGATTTTAGAACTTTGGATTCTAACAAACTTGAAATTCTTATGATATATTTCAAGCGAATCAGAGACGCCCATGTGTAATACTCCACTGGAAATAAGATGTGCAAGTCAGTTCTCCTTACAAAAAGACTGGATGTCCAAGTATTACACTTCTCTAATACTCCACTGGAAATAAGATGTGCAAGTCAGTTCTCCTTACAAAAAGACTGGATGTCCCAGTATTACACTTCTCTAACTGAAACATTCAAGCCAATTCTGCTTCCAAAAGAACAAGATGACTGGGTTTCAAAAGAGAAAATTGCTCTGTTAAGCCGAGTGGCCTTTGGGGCACTCTTGGAATGTTATTTTTTAATTAAGAAGACCAACAAGTATGCATGAGGATTATTGTAGTCCATCCAACATTGCTCTGATAGGCTTAGTGTTCTTGTTTTTTTTTATATTTTTTTTTGGGAAAGTATGCAAACTAGTTTTCCTCCAAATAAAAAAAGAAAATAAGAACTAAGCCTGTCCAATCCCAGCAGATTTAAGTTATAAAAATTCACCAAATGTGAAACAAAACACATTTTAAGAAAGTTGCTAATCTCTATAGGAAACATATTACAAAAAATTAGAGGTCGGACAAATCCAATGTTTTCAGAATCCGAATCCGAAAAGGTTCTCGAATCTCTCGAATCTTTTGAATCTCGAATCCTACGAATTCTGTACATAAGAATTGTGTGAACGGTGTAAGTAACAAAGTGATCCAAACTCCATATTCTTTTAATATGAAAAAATAAAGAGTCATTACTTTTTTTAACAAAGTATTCGGATTTGGATTCGAAAAAAATTGGAAATACAGGGTAATACAGCGCACATACCTCTTACATCCAGTTATGTCTCTTTGACGTAGATGTTCTCTTTCCTCATCTTCTCCTTTCAGACCTTCAAATCAGACGTCCAGTTTTCAGACATTTTTCGTCTCTGCAGTTTGACAAAAAAAATCTTAGTTTACTACTTTTCCATCATTCTCGCATCTTTTGGACAAATCATCCTACCACAATACTGTGCCGCTGTGCTCCCCAATACAATACTGCATAAACAAATAAACCCCCTGATAATACTAGTACCACACAGAGCCCCTCATATAAAATTCCCCTTCTTTGTGGCCTCAGTAGATGCCCCCATAGTTTCCCCCAATAATGTGCCAGTAAAAAGGAACCCCCATAATGCCCCCTAATAATGTGCCAGTAAGTGTCCCCATAGAAGCCCCCCCATGTGCCAGTATCAAGTGCCAACCCCCCCCATGCGCCAGTTTCAAGTGCCTCTCTCCTTCCACCCCTATGTCCCAGTATCATAGCACCATCTCGCCCCCCAAAAGCGCCAGTATCAAGTGCCTCTCTCCTTCCCCCCCCTATGTGCCAGTGTCATAGTGCCATCTCCCCCTTAATGTGCCAGTATCAAGTGCCTCTCTCCTTCCCACCCACCTCCCCATGTGCCAGTATCATTGTGCCATCTCCCCCCAATGTGCCAGTATCATAGTGCCACCCCCCCAATGTGCCAGTATCATAGTGCCATCTCCCCCCCTCCCGATGTGCCAGTATCAAGTGCCTCTCTTTAATAAAGATATAGCAGAGCTGAGTGTGCTGGGGCAGCTGTCATATATATATATATATATATATATATATATAGAGAGAGAGAGAGAGATAGCAGAGCTGAGTGTGCTGGGGCAGCTATCATATATAAAGATATAGCAGAGCTGAGTGTGCTGGGGCAGCTGTCATATAGAGATATAGCAGAGCTGAGTGTGCTGGGGCAGCTGTCATATAGAGATATAGCAGAGCTGGGTGTGTTGGGGCAGCTGTCATGTGTATAGATGTACACTGGCTATAACAGCTAACCGAGTCTACAGTAGAAGTCTCATATTTTTTCAGTCAGTAGCTATCCAGCTCTTATAGCTGTGTGGGTAAGTGCCTTGCCTCTGATACAGAAGGTTTTGGGTTCGAGTCCAGCAGACACTCATCTCCCTCTCCTGTTGCAGTCCTGAGGACAGCGATACAGATGACTATGCCCGAGATTCGTCAGATTAAAATTTTGTAAATGAGGTCAGGATTCGAGTCCACGAATCCTTCGGATCCAGCAAGATGGAGGAGTCTTCAAGCAGGTTAATTTTTATTTTAATAATGATCACCCACATTGCCTCTATTCTAACATAGTTTATGTTGGTCTCTGCTTCCTGGTCACCACTTGACACTAAGAAAATTACAGGAGATACTCATTCAACCAATCACTGGCCATTGGTGACCTATCTCAGCAAAAGATCAGCATGTTTAAATCCAATTTTTTTCCAAAGACATCTGCTATCGGGTAAAGTCAGAAGATCTCCTTAGACATTACATAGTCAGCCAATCATCCCAATTTACCCTGGAAAATGCCCATAAAGTTGCCTTACCGTCCAGAAGACGTACAATCTGTGTTTCATATTTAGAATGAAAGATGGCTCATTTTCTCTGCCTGATCTAAAAATGTGAGCAGTCTATTTGTGCTCTATTTAGTGGCATATATTGAAGATGTATTTCGACCTGATCCTTATTATATTCTGCTTGACTAACAGTGACTTGCTGTAAGTAAGAATAAAACAGGGATGATTGCCTCCATGCTTTCACATATCTTCAACTGGCATAATGCTGCACAAAATTCATATGGGATTAGACACAGACCACCTACCGCTCTACTTGAATTGGTTAAGGATGAATCCATTTTCCTGCTGACATGCCTTATAACTGTGGTTTGGATGATTATTTCAACCTCATTTTTCCTGTATAAAATGGAAAGTAAATATTCATCCTCGGGCTTCATCAAATGAGAAACTAAATTACAAAAAAAAAAAAGATATATATATATATATATATATATATATATATAAAATTCATTTTATTATTTTATTTATTCATTATATATATATATATATATATATATATATTTATAGCAATATAGTGCTTTGAGTCAAAAGTTATATCAGACTACATTTAAAGAGGTACCCAACCATCACTATTAGTGTTGAGTGAATTGAAGTGAAATGAATTGACTTTGATCCAAATTTCAGGAAAGATTTGATTCGCCATTAAGCCAAATTTCCTGGCCCTTCATTTTGCGCGTCTTCTTCATTCAAGATGGCTGTGACGACCTCTCCGTAAGCAAATGGATGAGGTATGTATTTTTTTTTACCCCTGATTAACCCCTGAAAGGCTTTAATGTGACTGTCAGATGCCACGATCAGCGTTAAACGCAGCATCTGAGGGGTTCAATGATGGGGGGCAGCTTCACCGCCGTTCCTCATCATTGCAGCGGCTACATACAATGGAATGCGAAACGTGACAAAGTCATTCATAATTAATAGCATTTTTTTCTGTAATTAGGCAAAGCAGCTGAATCAAAATTTTGATATCTTTACTCATCTCTAATGGGAGGGCCTCATATTGTGAGATACACAGTGCCTACATGTTGCTCCAATCCTTTACTCCCATAGATAGATCCTCCATTTTCCCATCTGGTGTTTACCTTGATATTGTAATAAAGGTGTTTCCATAACTTTGTTCTTTTTTCTTTTTTATGAAGAGGAAGATGATGATTCCAAACCCAAGCTTTTGAATTTTTGCAGTGAATTTTTATTTAAGTCCTTATTTGCTAATTCCGAACAGGGTAAGCTCTTCTTCCTTTTGCATTGTAAATCATACGCCATCATATAACTGTTTGATTATCATAGCTGTTGTCAAGCACATGGTCCAGGTCTATCTCTCTCTTTAGTGCATGCAATTTTTTAAAAACAGACTGTTCATAAGCATTCAGATGTTGTGATAAAGAAGATGGGAAGTGCACTGAGTTAAGATTGATGAAGATAGTGGGTGACCGCTAATTGCAATCTGGAGTTTTTAGAACAAGAATAATTTTTATGTGCCAACACTTCCCAAAGTGGGAAGAGATGAAGAAAAAGTAGTGCTACTCACCATAAAAATCAGCTGCCACAAAAAAAAACATAAGAAGAACACAAAAAGTATTCAGATATGCCATATTACAAGTATTAGGTAGTGAATTAGGCCTTTTATTTCCAGAAGAGGTGTAAGAGTAAGTAATGGTAAAGCAAGTCAAGTCATGGTAGTAGCCAGTAATATTTTTATCAAGTCGGTTGAGAAAAAATAATATTGTCAGAAACAGCACCACACTTGTCCATAGATTGTGTCTGTTTGCAGCTCAACCTCATTTGAATGGGTTAAATTGCAATACAATGTATAACTTTTGGACAAGAGTGATGTTGCTTCGGAAAAAAACAAAAAAAAAATCCTCTTTTTTTAATCTCAGACATCCTCTATGTAGCCTTTGAATTATAAATAATTTTACTTTTTTATAGATCTCTAAGTTACTGTAGAAATCATCAAATACAACCGTTAAAGGAAAAACATTCCAAATATTAATGCTATCATTATAACAGTGCCAGGTAATTATACGCTCAAAGAACACGAGATCATAGACTATGGGGATGACTTGTTTCCAAACAAACAATTGTTGTTCATGGGCAACAAAATGTTCTTGGTAAAGAGATAATGATACATAATGTATAGGTTCATCCATGTATTTGTCAAATTGTGCAGTCTCGGTTCTATCTGGGTCACTGCATGTTCAATTTATCCACATGGATCTCTCTTGGGTGTTTTTTTTTTTTTTACAAGAAAGATGACATCTATAGGCTGAACCTTTTGTAGATTACTGAATTGATGTCTGAGTAAAATTAAAATAAATAATAATCTAAAAGAAAAATCAAGTCCTGAATTTTATTGGGCACTCTGAGTAGACAAATAAGTCAACCCAAAAAAATCTGTAGATCCTCCTTTAGCAGAAATCACTTCCACCAAACCATTCCTGCACCTGCAAATAATTTTAATATTCCTTACTGCAAATGTTTTCCAGTTCTTCAATAGTTCCAGGAAAAAATAAGCAAACAAAAAAAACTGACAGGACACTGTATTATAACTGCACTATAAAAATGCTTGTAAGGAATGTATCATTTCTTATTGGCCAACATTAACATCTGACCTGGATTTTTTTGGTCATAAAATGCAGCAAAAAATGCAACATTAAAAAAAAAAAAAACAACATTGGGTGAAATCACCCATAAAACAAGTTATTAGAAATATTAAAGATGAAAAAAATTAACTGTAATATGTCGATTGAGCTTGGGATAGAACTCAGGCTATGACCCAATAAAATGCCTCAAATATCCAGCAGAAGACAACTCCATTTGAAGTTGACTGTAACCAAGGTTATTTCTTATGTGCACATTTCAAAAGTGCAGTATGCAGGTTACTTCTAATGTGCAGTATCATGACTTTTGATGGGTCCAAGGAACCCCACTTAAACATTGATAGAGATTATAATGAAGACAACTATCAATATAATTCAAGTGCAAATTTTGCACCTGATTCACCATAATTACCTCTGATATGAAATCTAAATGGTCAACTGACAGTCACGTGACTGCATTGTCCAAGCTCCTAGACCCTAAAGGCACAAATGGCATCAGCATTTGACTGGCCCACCAGAATACCAGAGGATCTAATAGCATAGTAGACCACAAAGTTCTTATTCTGTTGAATTAAAATATTTTAGACTTTATTGATGATATGAGGCTTGGACCCTGAGAATAATTCCATCTGGTGTGCCCACAGAACCCCAGTCAGACCCTAAATGTCATGCTTTCATGAAGAATAGTGAAACTTCTTTGAGACAATCACCCATAATATAAACAAAAATTGTCTTCTAGAGGGTTGAGCGTATAAAAAAATATGGCCTATATGAGTAGTTTACAGGGGTTATTAACCTTTGTAAACCTTTTTTACAGACCAAAGGGCATGGCCTGATCTATGGTGTTAATCATACAGTACTTACTTGATCACCTCTCCTGGGTTCTGGCTTCATTGCTCTCCAATCTGCTTTGAAGGTTCTGGGTCTCCCCTGTCAATATCAGATTTGTCAGTGCAGCGGACAGGCATTAGTTGCAGTGGTTATATAACCTAGCATCAAATGGGATGTTGACGGGGGAGATCCAGGATCTGCAGAACCGGTAGGGGAGTGATGAAGCCCAAACCCAGGGAACAGGTAAGTATGATTATCATTGTGGGTACTTCCATGCTGTGGGTCTTTAAAAAAAATCTAGATAAAACTAAAAAGTTGCCACAGAGAATCTGGTCTAAATAAAGAGGTGATCTTTTTCAAGAGGTTGTCTCTTGGGATAATGTTTCTGGGCTTCATTATAAGCCTCATAATGCACATATAATTCCTTTTAGAAATCCCCATGAGCGTGTATAAAATAATATTAACTGTATGCTTACGTAGGCTATTTGACAAAATAAATAAAATAAAAGGCCACTGAGAAGAGAGCGCATTGTTCCCCAAAGGGATAAGTGCTTGGTGAAGCTGAAAATTACTCATTTCTATGAAAAAGAGCCTAGTCCTTCCCAACAGAGAGCGAGGTGTCTCCTATCAGAAGAACTTAAATGAAATGCTGATATTGACCAGACGGCTAAATTCAGCGTATGATTTCAGAACTAGTTTACCCCCTATGGTGGCAGAGATGCATGCAGGCCTCCTACTATAAACCATCAATATGTGTCAAGTATAAATCTACCATTTTATGTTTATTACTACGGTCATACAATCTGTAGAAAGACGAGATTCTTTCCTTGAGCTAAAGAATAACATAAAAAAAGAAAAATAAAAAATCGTGTTTACTGTATATTTATATATACCAGAAATGTATTACAGGCAGAATGTTTGACCCCTGGCTACCAAGTCATAATTGTTATCCATTATTTCCCGTCTGTGTATTTACAAAAGCGTTCCAATAATATATATATTTTTTTTAAAGTCTCCTGCTACATTGCTACACCGTAAAATGATATAATATCCAAGAATAAATTATATATCTGCAATCAGAAAATGAAGTGAGGAAGGCAATACATTTTCTTAATGTAAAAACACCTTTAGGAAAAATGTTTGTTACAATTTTTATGATATTTTTTATGCTTTTACTTCTTAATAACAGGTAAACAACTGTATCAATAAAGATATTTCTATAGGACGTGTAGGCTTGCACACCTTACCAAAGGTCTCTACAGGAGATTTACAAGTTTTATGTAAATAAAGTTTAACCATAATATACTCAACATTTCCATCCCTCTGCTTACTTTCAGTGAATGGAAACACTTGCATCCAGAGGTTGAAAATCCATGCAAATATCATACAGTACCCAAACCATCGGTCGTATTGAGTCTACTCAATCTTTTGTAGGCTAAACAGGGTTGATATATTTTCCTTTCACCGGTACACTGCAGAAAACTATCAGGGCAGAATAGAGATTGGATTTAGATCATAGACTGGATATAGTTTTATTAACCCCTTTCCGACACATAAAGTACTATTACGTCATAGCTAGTGATGAGCGGCAGGGGCAATATTCAAATTTGCGATATTTCGCAAATATTTGGTAGAATATTTGTCATATATTCACGAGTTCACAAATTTGAGATTATTTTCTTGATTGCGAAAAATCGGCAATGTAATATTCATGTAATGCGTGCTAAACACAGGCGTGGGTCACTATAGCTAAATTTTTCAAGCTGCTAGAAGTTTCCTGAGACTGGAGAAAATGGTTGGCACGGCAGAACATTACAATAGCTTAATATGCAGATAGAGTGCTCCAATATATTCGCGATTGCGAAATTGGCACTAATGATGCAAATATTTTGGCGAAATACGTGAAAATTTTCATTTTAGCAGGACTGCATGTATGTATGGACAACAGAACAAAATACTGCATACAAGGGCTGCTGGGGAGGTTCTTATATAGTAAGGGGGAGGCAACTTTCCTATTGGTTGCTAGGGATGTTGCTAAGCTCAGACAAAGACATTGCAGCCTTCTCATTGGCCCACAAGCAAGAAGGGCGGTTACTGATGAAAGAAAATCTAGAATATTCAAAATTACAAATATATATCACAATATTCCATAATATTTGCGAATTCTCGAAGTGCTGATATTCGCGATGAATATTTGTGATTCGAATATTCGCACCCAACACTAGTCATAGCTAGAAGTAACTTCCCGCAATTTGAAGTAATAGTACGTCATAGTGATCGGGCAGGCACAGCCGGGCCCTGCTATATCTACTGGCATTGCTATAAAAACAGATGCCGGCAGATTAACCCTTTCTATTCTGCAGTCAGCACTGACTATGACATAGAAGGTATTTGCGAAGGGTACGAGTCCTCATCGGGTCCCCATGCTGCAGTGACAGACACCTGATGGCTGTGAAGGAAGCCCGATGCCTTAATAAGCATGGTGGCTAGTCATCTAACGCAGTTTTTCCCAACCAGTGTGCCTCCAGCTGTTGCAAAACTACAACTCCCAGCATGCCTGGACAGCCTTTGGCTGTGCGGGCATGCTGGGAGGTGTAGTTTTGCAACAGCTGGAGGCTCACTGGTTGGGAAACACTGGTCTAACGAAGCCTGTGATACACAGGCCCCTGGCTGGGTTTCCCATGCAGGCTGTCAGTGAATGACACTGGTAATACACTGACAGCCAATGCATTGTAATGCATTGCAGAGGGGATCACAGAGGGGATCACATCCCTAAAAGTTGAAGTCTCACATTGGGACAAAAATAGAAAAAAAGTGTTTTTTTTTAAAAAAAGTCTTACATAATAAAAATAGTTCCAAGTAAAAAAGAGCACCCTTTCCCATAATGAAGTCATATAAAATTGTAAAAAATAGGGAAAAAATTAAAAATAGACATATTAGGTATCACCCCATCTGTATCGACCAGCTCTATAATGATATCACATGATTCACCCCATCAGATGAACACCTTAAAAATAAATGATTAAACATGGCCGACTGAGCTTTGTGCCTCTTTACAGCAACTGCCAAATGTATGTGCCTCTGGAATGATACCTCAAGGGGTAAAATATTGTGTGAGCTCAGCATGCATGTGGAGCCTGCATTTCCTTAATTTAATAAAGGCCGGTATGGCACCAGTGAATGTGGTATTTAGTATACTGTCCTAAAGAGATCACCTTGTCATTGGCAGACAGGCACAAATAATTTTGTACAAAATGTATTTGCCAAGAATCTCACATTTATTATGCAGCATTAGCATTAGTACATTTTCCATAGTGAGTATGGAACTGTTGTATTTACTTTGTTTTTAGTGTTTGCAGAGCGCTGTTGTATTGTTTGTTTTCTGCCATTAGGGTGCGGACATACGGTCAGGTTTCCTGATACAGGTTTGAAAGTCAAAATCAGAAGTAGATCATGAAAGGAGATAAAGTATAAAAGGACAGATACAACTTCTCTTTTATTTTTTATTCATTCCTGCTTTGGCTTCCAAAACTGCATGCAGAAACCTGACCTTGTGGTTGTACCCATAGACTAGTGCCATGTTATTTTAGTTTTTTGTCAGCCTGTATACCCGTGTGTACTGTATTTTTCCTCTGCTGGGGTAAAAGTGATTGTCCCATTGCAACACTCATTCCTTATCCATAGAGTAGGGGATATGTGTCTGTTTGGCGGGAGTTCCAACCACTTGGTCCCGCCGCTGATCAGAAGAATGGTGGCCTGTGCTCTGAGTTTGAATGGTGCGGCAAACTCACATGCATTTTCGCCACTTCATTCAACTCTATGGGTCTGCACTTTGCACCGTCAGTCCCATAGCTTTACATTGAGCAGCAGCGCACATGCTTGACTGCAGCACTATTTAAATGGGAGAAGCAAGATCCCCTGTTCTCATGATCAATGGGGACCCCCACGGATCAGACACATCCCCCATTCTGTGGATAGGGGATAAGATGTGTTAATGGGACAATCCCTTTCAACAACCTAATGCCCCATTGCCTACCAGATCCCTGGTCCATCACAGTTCTATGCTGAAGGTCATGTTAGGAATCTATGTAGATATTAGAAAACACAACAGTAGTTGCCAACAAGCATTTGGCCACATGAAAGGTTCCTGAGAGCCACATGTGCCTCCTGACTCACTGATGGGGAAAGACCAAAAAAAAAAATATGTACATCATTTAATAGACTACCCAGTTTATTATAGGCACATCGGGTGGTGGAGAAGACTTCGAGTCACAGAGGCAAGACATTACCTTTCCCCAGGGACCTGCCTTTTTGAAGTCACTGCAGGATTCCCATAATCAATTATCTTGAGAGCCTTGATCCTGCCTACCGCTGTTAGAGCAGATAGTATTTGCATGTAGCTTTAAATTGGGCCCCATAATACATTTTACAGGTAGGCCCTAGGAATCCCAGTCCGACAATGAGGAACGCTGCCTTATATTATACTACAACATTCTTGATATAGACTTTATAATCCATTTCTGCAATTGTATACTATGCTATAAAAGTTACTTCACCCTCCTTTATTTGCTATCCCTTTAACCTTCATTGCCTATCTAATTCCAATATTGAATAAAAATTAAAAAGTCTGATTACCGCTGTTTATGCTGGCTAGCTTTCTTTTCTGCTTCCAGCTCTTCTTCTTCAGGTTATGTTTGCGTACAAAGCTTCTGAATGCAAAGTCAATTATGTTTTCAAATAGAGGACCATCTGCACCCCGGCATTAACTGCATTCTACCAGAGATTGATCACCTGTGTCCATGACTTTCATTCTGTTTACAAGATATTAATGTTATTCTTCTTTTCCTAACAATGCTAACAAGTATCCCATTATCCACAGTTTATTCCTGTCGCCATATGAGGAATTCAGAAGCATTTTTGGAACGCTATCAAAGACTCATGCTTTGCTTAGCAGGCTCCGGCTTGGAGCAAGCTTCTTATAATTTTAAAGGGACACTTCCAACAAATTATTTTTATCAAATATCAACAGCCCATATATGAATATTCTATGTCCTTTTTAAAATAAAAAATGGGTGGATGGTTTCTGGAAATAATTTTTTGAAGTCGTCCCATATATTTTACTGCTTCTTGTCCTGGCTCTTTAAAGTCCTCTTTGTTTGGAGTTGGACTATTAGACAGTGTCGCTGAGAGGGCTTATCCTGGTAAATATAATGATGATCTATCCTCAGGATAGGTCATCATTATCAGATTCGGCAGGGGTCCAAGTCCCGGCATCCCGCCGATCTGCTATTACAGGGAGCAGCCGTGCTCACTAGAGCTCTGGTGAACGCAGCTGGCCCCTGGCAGCCTTCTAAGCACAGCGCCATACATTGTACAGCAGTTGTGCATGTATTGCATCTCAGCCCCATTCTATTCAATGGGGCTGAGGTGCAACTAGGCCATGTGACCAATGTACGGTGATGTCACATGGCCAAGGAAGAGGCCGCTGTGCTCATGGAGTGCAGGCCTCTTATAACAGCTGATCAGCAGTCATCAATACTAATTACCAGATAACCCATTTAACTTTCTCAATCAGACCATCACTGTGACCAGAGCAAGCACCCCCCTCCCTATCCACCCATAGTAATACAATTAGGGCAGGATTCTATGATATGCTCATAAGAATAACCCTGCTCTCCACGGTGGCCATGGAAAACACAGATCAGCCAGCTAATATTGCTGGTTCAAATCTTTCACCTATTGATAAAAGTAGAGATGAGAAAATCAGTTGACAAATTCAAAAATTTGACCTGAATTGTTCAAAAATTTCTGATGAACCTGAATTTTGTGTGAGTCAATTTGGTTGAGAGAAAGAGAGCAAGTCATAAAAATGTGGAGCGAGGGACAGACTTTTCCAGGCAAACAGAACACTTTGATTTAGGTCAAAATTTTCTGACCCAATTTAAATCAAATTGTAAATTTGGCCTAATCAGTTTGGATTTGAATTTTAAAAAAATGTGCTCATCTCTAGCCTTTACTAAATGTATTTTCTGCAAAAATAGGGACACAAAAGAGAGAGCCTTCTCCAGGCAACCAGAGCAGCTTAGATTCAGGTTAAACTTGTTCAGACCCCAGTAGAATTGGAAGGATGATTGGGCCAAATTGGACCAGAATCAAATTTTAATTTTTAAAATTTCTCTAGGAAATACCAAAAAAATTTAAGATCCTAAATGCTGTACCATATTTTTGTCAGGGGCAGGGAAATGGGTAAGTGGATCTTGTATCACTTTCACCTATAGTGGAGTAAGTAGTTAATGAGTTGATTCCCTCACAATATTTGAATCATCTTGGAGAGCTTTGGTTATTTTTACTTTATGTGTATTAGCGATGAGGGGCAGGGGCTGTATTCGAATTTGCGATATTTCACAAATATTTGGGCGAATATTTGTCATATATTTGGGTTAATATTCATCACATATTCTCAAATTCGAGATTATCTTCTTGATTGCGAAAAATCGACAATGTAATATTCGCGTAATGTGCGCAAAATACAGGCGTGGGTCACTTTTGCTACATTTTGTCAGCTGCTAGAAGTTTCCTGAGACTGGAGAAAATGGTTGGCGCGGCAGAACATTACAATAGCTTTATATGCAGTTAAAGTGCTCCAATATATTCGCAATTGCGCTAATCGGCACTATTGATGCAAATATTTTGGCGAAATACATGAAACTTCACATTTTAGCAGGTCTGCATTTATGTATGGACAGCAGAACCTATCACACTACCTAACACCCTGCACTGCAACAGCTACATTATATCAGGATATAACCTACACTGACTATCTGTAATATATATATATATATATATATATATATATATATACAGTACAGACACAGTACAGACACACCTTCTCATTCAAAGAGTTTTCTTTATTTTCATGACTATGAAAATTGTAGATTCACACTGAAGGCATCAAAACTATCAATTAACACATGTGGAATTATATACATAACAAAAAAGTGTGAAACAACTGAAAATATGTCATATTCTAGGTTCTTCAAAGTAGCCACATTTTGCTTTGATTACTGCTTTGCACACTCTTGGCATTCTCTTGATGAGCTTCAAGAGGTTATCACCTGAAATGGTCTTCCAACAGTCTTGAAGGAGTTCCCAGAGATGCTTAGCACTTGTTGGCCCTTTTGCCTTCACTCTGCGGTCCAGCTCACCCCAAACCATCTTGATTGGGTTCAGGTCCGGTGACTGTGGAGGCCAGGTCATCTGGCGCAGCACCCCATCACTCTCCTTCATGGTCAAATAGCCCTTACACAGCCTGGAGGTGTGTTTGGGGTCATTGTCCTGTTGAAAAATAAATGATGGTCCAACTAAACGCAAACCGGATGGAATAGCATGCCACTGCAAGATGCTGTGGTAGCCATGCTGGTTCAGTATGCCTTCAATTTTGAATAAATCCCCAACAGTGTCACCAGCAAATCACCCCCACACCATCACACCTCCTCCTCCATGCTTCATGGTGGGAACCAGGCATTTAGAGTCCATCCATTCACCTTTTCTGCGTTGCACAAAGAGACGGTGGTTGGAACCAAAGATCTCAAATTTGGACTCATCAGACCAAAGCACAGATTTCCACTGGTCTAATGTCCATTCCTTGTGTTCTTTAGCCCAAACAAGTCTCTTATGCTTGTTGCCTGTCCTTAGCAGTGGTTTCCTAGCAGATATTCTACCATGAAGGCCTGATTCACACAGTCTCCTCTTAACAGTTTTTCTAGAGATCTGTCTGCTGCTAGAACTCTGTGTGGCATTGACCTGGCCTCTAATCTGAGCTGCTGTTAACCAGCGATTTCTAAAGCTGGTGACTCGGATGAACTTATCCTCCGCAGCAGAGGTGACTCTTGGTCTTCCTTTCCTGGGGCGGTCTGCATGTGAGCCAGTTTCTTTGTAGCGCTTGATGGTTTTTGTGACTGCACTTGGGGACACTTTCAAAGTTTTCCCAATTTTTCGGACTGACTGACCTTCATTATTTAAAGTCATGATGGCCACTCGTTTTTCTTTACTTAGCTGCCTTTTTCTTGCCATAATACAAATTCTAACAGTCTATTCAGTAGGACTATCAGCTGTGTATTCACCTGACTTCTCTACAACGCAACTGATGGTCCCAACCCCATTTCTAAGGCAACAAATCCCACTTATTAAACCTGACAGGGCACACCTGTGAAGTGGAAACCATTTCAGGTGACTACCTCTTGAAGCTCATCAAGAGAATGCCAAGAGTGTGCAAAGCAGTAATCAAAGCAAAAGGTGGCTACTTTGAAGAACCTAGAATATTACATATTTTCAGTTGTTTCACACTTTTTTGTTATGTATATAATTCCACATGTGTTAATTCATAGTTTTGATGCCTTCAGTGTAAATCTACAATTTTCATAGTCATGAAAATAAAGAAAACTCTTTGAATGAGAAGGTGTGTCCAAACCTTTGGTCTGTACTGTATATATATATATATATATATATATATATATATAAGCTATCTAACTATCTAATGCAGTGTGGAAAGCACAGAGCACATCAATGTCACTGCTCTCTCTCTCTCTCTCTCTCTCTTAGAACATTAAAAAACTACAGAAAATGGCTGCTGGGGAGGTTCTTATATAGTAAGGGGTAGACAACTTTCCTATTGGTTGCTAGGGATGTTGCTAAGCTCAGACAAATACATTGCATCCTTCTCATTGGGCCACAAGCAAAAAGGGAGGTTACTGATGAAAAAAATGGAGAATATTCGAAATTATGAATATATATCACTATATTCAAAATATTCACGAATTCTCGAAGTGCTGATATTCGCAATTAATATTGCCGATTCGAATATTCACACCCAACACTAATGTGAATCTGCACTCACTATCGTTTTTTTTTAAACATTTGTCTTTTTTTTTAATGCACATGTAACGCCTGTAGGTAGGAACAGACAAGAACAGTGAGCCCTAACCTAGAACCCAGCCCTCTTTTTCTACCTACTTACAGTATAAGCCCTACTTGGCAGAACCTCAACTGAATGACAGTCCCTGTTCTAAAAAGGTGCAGAGATAGACAAACACCAACAGACAACAAACAATAAAGCAGAGTCGCACAGCAACGGGCAGGGGAGGGCTGGCAGCCTTATTCCTGGGGGGCAAATCCAGTCAAGTGGCCCATTTTAGCCATGCCCATTATTAAAAGCCCCTCCTACATATAATAGGCCACTCCCAACAAACACTTTACAGCTGAAATTCTATAGTTGAGGCCTGTCTCTACACATCATACAGAGAGGGGAGGCCTGGCCTCACTGCCTGCTTCACATTATACAATAAGCAACAGCAGGCTACAGCCAGGAAGCTCCTCTGCTCTCCTGCCTCCCCAGATCCTGCTCAAGGCCTGTGGTTCCCCCCACCATCTGCCACCCGCCCGTGGCCTGTTGCCCCCTTTCGCCGTCCTCACCCAGCTTTGAATCCTCCTTCTGCAAATGGCAGGAGGAGAAGCCGGAGCATCTCCTCTCCTACATACCCCCACATACCTCTTACATCCAGTGATGTCACCTTTGTTGTAGACGTTCTCTTTATTTATCTTCTCCATTCAGACCAGACCGCCATAATTATTTTTCTGCCATCTCCTGTCTCTGCAGAGATTGAGAAACAGACATTAGTTTCCCACATTTCCATCATCTTCGCATCTTCTGAACACCCTTTCCTGCCACCCCCAATACTATACTGCAGAAATAGTCCCCCTGGAAATACTACAACCACACAGATAGTGCCCCCAATACTGTGCCCACTGTGCCCCCAATACTATACTGCAGAAACAGTCCCCCTGAAAATACTACTACCACACAGACAGTGTCCCCAATACTGTGCCCGCTGTGCCCCCAATACTATACTGCAGAAACAGTCCCACTAATACTACTACTACCACACAGATAGTTCCCCCTTAAACAATTATTGGCACACAGTGCTCTAAAAACTAACTGTACCCAGATACTAATAGTATAAAGATAATGTCCCCCAAAAATAATTGTGCTGAGCTGATACTATGCCAGGGTGCCCCCAAAGTAACAGTGCTCCCTAAAATCCCACCAATAGTAATAATTCTCTGCCAGAGCACACTTAGTAGTAATAATGCCCCTATAGTGCCCTAGTAATCATGTTCCTCATAGCGCCCCAGTAGTAGTAAAGCTCCACATAATACCCCCTAGTAGTACTAATTCTCCCTATAATATGACAGTACATGAAATACCCCCGCTTAGTGCCTGCAGTTGGGCTAATGTCCCCATAATGTATGCCAGTATAAAATACCCCTATATAGTGCCCCAGTAAATGCCATCATAGTGCTTCTCTCCCCCTTCCCCATAGTGTCCCCCATAATATGCCAGTAAAAAAATTCTCCTTCCTAGTGCCCCCAGAAGATGCCTCTATAGTGCTCCTCTCCCCCACAATGTGCCAGTAAAAAATGCCCCTTCTTAGTTCCACCATATGCCCTAATAGTGCTCCACTCCCCCATAGTGCCCCCAAATAATGCCCCAAAGTGCCGCTCTCCCCTATAGTGCCTCCCATAATGTGCCAGTAAAAAATTCCCCCTTAGTGCCACCAAATGCCATAGTGCCCCCATAATGTGCCAATACAAAAGGCCCCTTTAGAGGCCCCACTTCCCCATAGTGCCCCCAAATAATGCCCAAATAGTAACACCAGATGCCCCATAGTGCCGCTCTCCCCTATAGTGCCCCCAATAATGTGCCAATAATTTAAAAAAGCCCCTTTAGAGCCCCCAGATACCCACATAGTGCTCCTTTTCCCCATGGTGCCCCCCATAATGTGCCAGTAAGAAATGCCCCCATAGTGCCAGCTCCTCCCATAGTTCAAGCGCCCCTCATAGTGCAAGCTCCCCCCCATAGTCCCAGACCCCCTATAGTGCCAGCTCTCCCCATAGTGCCAGCCCCCCATAGTGCCAGCTCCCCCATAGTGCCACCTCCCCCATAGTGCCAGCTCCACCCATAGTGCCAGCTCCACCCATAGTGCCAGCCCCCCATAGTGCCAGCTACCCCCCATAGTGCAAGCTACCCCCATAGTGCCAGCCTCCCTATAGTGCCATCCCCCCATAGTGCCAGCTCCCCCCGCAAAGAAAAAAAAAAACACTAATACTTACCTCCATCAGCAGCGAAGCCGTTTTTTTAGGGTGGCCTGGGGGGCAATTGCCTCCCGGCCCAGCCCGCCCCTGGCAATGGGTCAGAACCAGACGGGCTACGCAGTAGCAAGCAAGAGACAGAGAGTGTTCAGAAGACAAGTGGGGGTAAGAAGTACAGCTAAATCAGAAAGCAAATGCAGGAACAGGGAATATCACTGGTATATGGCCAGGGTGGGATTTAAATAGAGTGCTGAGTCCCTGGATCAGAACCTGATACAGTAGGTCTATGGCTCGGCACTCCATTAGTCAGAAACACTAGTACAAAGTACTAGAGCAGCTCAGCTAATCAGCTCACTGCATCTCCCCCAGCACACACCCACTGCAGGGAGAAACAGAGCATTGCATCCTATTACTAAAGAGGTAAGTTTATTACAGCACATGAATATGAGGAAGTTGCAGAGAGCTGTAATACCAGGTCTAGCCAGTAGGAAAAGTATGGAGCAAGGTAAACAATAAATGGAATGCAAAACGTAATGGGTAACCATGGCTTCTTAAATCAGCTGATCAGTGAGGGTGATGGTAGTCTGACTGACAACCTACCCACCAGCGATCCCTGGTCCTGAATGCCAGCATTTCAAAATTCCTGGCCTTTGAAATGCTGTCATTCCGTCTGGTGGAGACAGAGATTTTTAAAAAACATATGGCGGTGGCTGTCCCACAGTATGTGGTTCCCAGCCGCCACTACTTTTCCAGGCAAGTCATGCCCGCCCTACACAACCAAGTGGTGGACAAAATTAGGTGTGCACTGCGCAATGCCATCTGTGGCAAGGTCCACATAAACACCAATACGTGGACTAGTTAGCACGGGCAGGGATGTTATATCTCCCTAACTGCACACTGAATGAATGCAGTGGTGGCTGGGATTGAGACTGATAGCAGTTTGGCACATGTCCTTCCGCCACCAAGGATTGCAGGACATTTCTCTTTGCCTCCTGTTGCCTCTTCCTCCTCCTCCGCTTCCTCCTCTTTCACCTCCTCATCTGGTCAGCGTAACACCTTCACCACCAACTTCAGCACAGCCAGGGGGAAATTACAGCAGGCTGTTTTGAAACTCATCTGTTTAGGGGAAAAACCCCACACCACACAAGAGCTGCGGACGGGCATGGAACAACAGACCGATGAGTGGTTGGTGCCACTGAGCCTCAAGCCCGGCCTGGTGGTGTGCGATAATTGGCAAAATCTCGTAGCAGCTCTGGGCCTAGTTAGTTTGACGCACATCCCTTGCCTGGCGCATGTGCTGAATTTAATGGTGCAGAGGTTCCTGAAATATTTCCCCAATATGTCAGAGCTGCTGCAGAAAGTGCGGTCCTTCTGTGCCCGCTTCGGTGTTCTCACCCTGCTGCTGCTCGTCTGTCTGCGCTGCAGCGTGACTTCGGCCTTCCCGCTCACTGCCTCATATGCGACATGTCTACAAGGTGGAATTTCACCTTGCATATGCTGGAGAGAAAATGCGAGCAGCAGCAGGCGATAGTGGAGTTTCACTTGCAGCACGCATGGGTGAGTTGCTCTGCGGAACAGCACCACTTCACTACCAACGAGTGGGCCTCCATGCGGGACGCGTGTGCCGCATTGCGCTGTTTCGAGTACTCCACCAACATGGCCAGTGCCGATGACACAGTCCTCAGCGTTACTATCCCACTTCTAAGTCTCCTTGGAAAAATGCTTTGGGCGATGATGGAATTGGATGTGGCACAGGAGGAAGAGGAGGAGGAAGAGAGATCATTTCTACGGTTATCAGGCCAGTCATTCAAGTGGCTCGGAGGGTGGGTTCCTGAACCAACATAGGCCAGATACACAATTGTCCAGCCACGGCACAGTTCTGAGGATGATGAGGAGGAGGATGATGATGAGGTACTGTGTTCACAGCAGGGTGGCACCCAAAGCAGCTCATGGGCATCACTGGAGCGGGGCTGGGGGGATACAGAGGACACAGATGATACACCTCTCACAGCATGTCATTGCCTCTGGGCAGCCTGGCACACATGAGCGACTACATGCTGCAGTGCCTGCGCAACGACCGCCAACTTGCCCACATTCTAACCAGTGCTGATTACTGGGTGTCCACCCTGCTGGATCGCCGCTACAAGGACAGCATGTCATCCTTAATTCCATCACTGAAGCGTGATCGGAAGATGCGCAAGTACAAGCATACGCTGGTAGACTCGCTGCTGAAGGCATTCCCACCTGACACCGGGGGCTCAGTTGAAGCACAAGACAAAGGTAGGGGAGGAGGAAGAAGTCGCCAGCGCAGCTGGGGCACCGCCAGCACCTCAGAATGGAGGTTTAGCATGGCCGAAATGTGGAAAAGCTTTGTCAGCACGCCACAACAACCAGCACCACCAGCTGATATGTATGGAACGTCTTAGCAGGAGGCAGCATTTCAGCAACATTGTTGAACAGTATGTGTGCACACACCTACACATACTGACTAATGGGTCTGCCCCATTCAACTTCTGGGTCTCCAAATTGGGCACATAGCCGGAGCTTGCCCTTTACGCCTTGGAGGTGCTGGCCTGCCCTGCGGCCAGTGTATTGTCCCAACATGTGTTTAGCACGGCAAGGGGAGTGATCACAGACAAGCGCAGCCGCCTGTCCACAGCCAATGTGGACAAGATCCCATTTATTAAAATGAACCAGGGATGATTAACACAAGACTGGTCTGTACCTTGTGCAGAATAGACAAGTATACCGGCTGTACTCAGCCATTGTTGTACCCCAGCGCACATTCTCTTTGTTTTCTTTTTTATATTTCCCAATGTTTTGGGGTTATCCCAAATTTATAAAAAAAAGAAAAATAAAGAAAAAGAAAAAAACTACAAAAATAGTGTTGGCTACCTCCTCCTCCTCCACCACCGTTTCCACCTACACCGCCATGTTCACCACCTCCTCAACCTCCTACTCAACTTTGACCTCCGCCTCCTACTTCAAGATAATTATTTTTTTACTTTTCTTTCTTATTCTATGTTATTTTAATTCATTTCCCTATCCACATTTGTTTGCAGTGCAATTGTCCTGCTTTTACCTTATTTTGCTTCCTTTTGCAGCCCTCTAGCACAAAATCTTGCAAGATGCATGATGACATCATCACACTGGCGGGTCTGGTGACGTCATCACCACACACAAGTGTTTGCATGGGATCATAAATCAAGATGGCTATGGCAGACTCTTTGCACGCAAATGGATGAGGTGAGTATAATTTTTTTACCGCCATTTTAGGGAAAATGTATTTATTACCCGTAACCATGAAGAAATTCGGCTTTGCTGCAAATCAAATTTTTCCTGAAATTCGGTTCGAAATCTACATCTTGAACTTCGATTCGCGTAACACTAGTAAGAACCAATTTTGAATGTTAAGCTTATGAGTTCTCAATCAGTCTTGGTTAAACTCCCATGCCAGTGCGGATAAAAATTATAGCAGTGCCATAATGGCAGCCTTATAACAATGTTTGCAATGCCAACCTCAAATTTTTAATTACATGCAACTAAAAAACTATTCTGATCCAGGTGCTGGTTTGAAAGCTGCAGAATATTTTTCATGGGACATCTTTTTTAATCAACAACAGTCCAACCCTATTAGTATTACCAAGAGCATAACCCAAAAATGTAGTTTCTACTGAAATGTAATTTTGCACAACTTAGATTGCATACCTTATATACTTTTACTCTGTTTCTATCTTTTCTGCTTTATACTCAACCTATTTTTTTGTATTTGGGCAGCATCTCTAGAACCTACCTTACAACGTTGATCACCTCGGTTGAATATAGTACTGTGAACCTTACAATTACTTGTCCATGGCCAATTCCAATGGAGACATCTTGGAAAACAATGTAGAGCAAAGCTTTAACTTTTGTGAGATCTTAGCAGGAATCGATTCCTTCTAGTTTTATTACTGAGAGTATGTTCAATGGATAGTGTCCCCATACCCCCTCACATAAAAGTTTGTTGAAGAAGTACTACTAGATGAAACAACGTCTGGTCTACGTGTTCAGTGTGACATTTAAAGGAGCACGTTGTGAGAGAACATTATTTTTGCAGGTACCTGCAGCAACATCTCCATTAGCCATACTGTTTATTTGGTCCCAGATAAAGAGGTGTCAGTAATAAAGGCCACATCTTCATAATAAGATTTAGGTTTCATCTGAAGTCAAGCCCATAAAGTTTTCATGCATTACTTATTTTTATGCTTTGTATCAAGCTTTTTTCCCAGCAGTTTTCAAGGTTAAATTCTAACCAACGAGAAACTCCTGCCAGATCACAGCACAAAATACCATTTTTCATTCTTAGGTTCCTGATTTATACTTTGAGTGAGATACATAATAGCTTGGATACAATCTTGGAAACAAAAAAGCAAATGTCTGATTGAATCAAAAAGACATTCTATTTGCAAAAGACTGCAAAGCTGTTTGATTCTGAATGTGTTTAGCAATTTGGCAAAGACTCATGGTCACTTCTGGTCTCAGACAAATATTTCTAATGGAAGATATGGGATTTGGAGCATAAATGAGGATAAATGATTGAAAATATGAGCCCCGTGCCTACTCCTTGTTGGGGTTTCAATGTCTTGAGTAATTTACTTTAATGGAAATCCTAAGTATGCTGGGAATTAGATATTTGAAAAAACACTTTTTATACACTAGTTTGTGTATAATTGTCGCTACGTATCCAATTTACTACAATCTTTAGATAACACTTAGAGAAGATTTATAAGACTAACTAGCATTAAGAATTCAAAAACTTGAAGCAGCCTGCCTATACCCTACACCGTTTTTTAACTCTAGTCCTCAAGTCACCCCATCAGGTCACAATTTCATGAAACACCTGTGACAACAACACAAAGTATATAAACCTTACAATACTAAGAAAATCCTGAATAAAATGTGGGTTAGGCTACATGCACACAATCGTGGTGTGTTTTGCGGTCCGCAAAATTGCGGTTCTGCAAAACACGGATGGCGTCCGCGCGCGTTTTGAAATTTGCGGAACAACGATAATTGGATACCCAATGGCATGTAAAATAATTTTTACATATGTTATTGGTAACTGAATGATAAACTGATAAAATAAATAAAAGTATTTGCTTCTAATTCAAACTTTTCACCTATTCTGCTAATATTACCCATTTCTTGTTTACTCTAATTGTAAGTCAGATTTAAAACCAACATATCTTTAGTAGTAATTCGTAAGATCTTGGTGCTAATTAAAAACCCAGCAGGTAAGTCGCTATATATATACAGGGTGGCCCACAAAAAAGTTAATCCGCCTCATACTAAATCTGGCTTAGTTGTCCATAACAACCAATCAGAATAATTTTCTTCAAATCAACTGTGAATACCGCAATTTACCTGGACATTTTTTAACAGTTTCACAACCAACTAATGCCAGAAGAAAAAATTGTCCTGCTTTTTCCAACAAGATGGAGCAACATGCCGCACCTCACGAGACTCACTGGCATAGGTTCATGAACTGTTTATGGAAGAGCAAACTATGAGCAAGGAGTTATGGCCACCAGTTCCCTAGACTTCTTTTTTCTCACTCCCAGTATTGACTTGAACCTGTGATCCTATGATCACCCATGTATGTATGTAGTGTATCAAATGCTGTATAGTATATTTGACATAATGCCTATTAGGCCCTGAAATTTTTAGGCCCCAAGCTGCCATGACAAGCCCTCAGTACCCCTTAATTGTATAGTGTGGGCTGATGGGGTGAAGGAGTGAGCCCCATTCCCTTTATCTCTCCACTTAGCACTCCACCTGTTTTCAGCATTTTACAGCATAGGGTGTCTTAATTTGCTTCACCTCTGCAGCAGCAGGGTCAAGATTGGCCTAAGCTGTCATGGTTTGCAGGCATGCTATGGAACCTGAAAATAATTTGCCACTGATGACTGAAGATCCAAAATATCCTCATCTTGGCAGGCAGTTAATTAAGTTACCATTTCATAAATATAGTCTATAATCGCAGGGCTTCAATAGATATTACATTAAACAGTGTCTACATATTTTCATTAGCACTGTCCACTGGTACAGATGCTTATGTTTTCACTTCCATATCTTTTTAATTAACATGTTTTTCTGTTTAATTAGTATGGCTTTGTGGGACTTTGGTCTCAAAAATTATATTTTTATTTATGTAATTTATGTATTAAATGCTTTTCTCATATTACATTTGAGATACTGTTTAAATTAGTACTGCTTATTATTTTTCTTTCTGTCTTTCTGTCTGGGTTTAAAAAAATCTCTGCGGGTTGGGGTACTCAACAAATCCTCCTTCTTGCCTTGACATCATGATGGCTACCTTCAGCTGTCACTGGGAGATCATTGCATACAGATTTAGTGTACAGCTCGAATTAGGGGTGGTTGTCCAGTATTTTGATAATGATGGCCTAACTTCAGAATAGCTGCAGTAACCAGATGTGTCTACAAAACAATGGATGGAGTTGAATAGTTCCACTGCCCAAACTCCCAAATAGCTGGTGGGTGCAGAGTTGCAGACACATGCTGATCTGATATTCATGGCCTAACCTGGGGATAAGCCATCAATTTGAAAAATTCTAGACAACTGCCTTAAAGGGGTTGGCCCATCTTGGTCATTGATTGCATATAGCTAGAATATGCCCTCCATGTGAGATAGGAGTAAGTCCTAGAGGTGGCACTTATCTAGTGAAAGGGACTCCTGAAGTGAAGAAGAGCACATCGCGCATTCACCACCTGCTCTCCATTTATCACTATGAGCGATGTGAAAATAGACGAGAGAGAGTGTTCAGCTATTTTCAGAAGTCCTATAGCAGTGAATGGAAGCATAGCCACCTCTCCATTCACCGCTACCATCAAAGTAATGAACAAATACAGATGTGTCCTCCCTTAAAGGGGTTGTGCAGCCAGTCAATATCCCATTGGTGGGGGAACCACTCCTGGCACAGACTCTGATCAACTGTTTCCAAATTAGACAGTGCTCCTTCGAGCGTTGTTTCCTCTTCCAGATTACACTGTGCGTTGTCTCGCTTACAGCAGCTCAGAGTTATTACAAGTGCTTATTCCATTCAAATGAAAGGATCAGACATTTGTAATTACACTGGACCGCCAAGACTTCAGAGATGATGCGCAATGTAACCATGAAGAGGAAGCAGTGTTCATAGGAGAGCCACCTCCTCTTAAAATGGCCAATCGGCAGAGGAGGTCATCAATATGTACAACAAACCCTTTGACTTGACATACTCTATCCCAAGATGTGTTGCACAAGATGAAAACAAGAATGTATAATCCAATTAGTGATGACCTAAGTATTATAAAATTTGGCTGCTTCGCTGAATTAAAATCAAAAATTCACTTTGTGATAAATTACTTTGTCACAAAATGCATTTCTTTGTAAGTAGCGGGTGCAATGACAAAGAGCGGTGATTGTTCTGCTCCCTGTCATTGTATCCCTTATCTGACAGTAATAACACAGTATAAAATAAAAAAAAATGAATTAATTAAATCATACTTACCTCATCCATTTGACTGCGACAAACCAGCCGCTGCCATCTTGATTAAAGATGTAGCGCAAAATTTTGGGCAGCCCGTGATGACGTCAGCCGGCGTGATGACATCCTACGTCATTGTGCATGGGATTTTGGAAGAGATATTCAATCAACATGGCGCCAGATGACTTGTCGTGATCAAATGCATGAGGTATGTATGAATTTTTTTTACCGACATTGCTTTGCGGTGAATAGAATTTTCCCTGAAATTTGGATCGAAGTCCTTCGATTCTCTCAACACTACATCCAATGATTACCATCCATTGGCCATCCATCACTATAGGCTCACATGTAACGTATACTTTTTTACTGGAAGGTTCAAGATTGCATCCATTTTGTATTCTGAGAAAATTGAATCCTTTAAAGGGCTTTCCAGCAGGTTATCTTTACATTTTTCCCTCCTGTCCCCATATTGTAAGTATGGAAGAGTGTAACAAGTGGCATTCTCACCTCTCTGTTTTATTTTACAGTGAAACCAAAGTTAAAATATTTCCTTAGACTATTGTAATGGCTTTTGATATTCTTTTGGTATGTACTTTGAGCTCTGGTTACTTGCATCAAAATAAAAACAATATCCCTTTAATATCTCCCAGGAACACTGCAAAAGTTCTCTGTGGAATAAATTAATCTACATATATCAGTTTTCAATGCCAGGTCTGAGTGAAAAATCAATTTAGGAAAACAAACGCACAATTTTATTGTTGTGATTAATCATTCAGCAAATTCAAAGTTGGTTTGTACAGACTAGCTTATCTCCACAGAGAACAGTTCAAGTATTTTACAAACACGATTTCAAAGGAAACAATGATCTTGGTCATAGTCTTCAACATCTTTTAATGTAGTTTATAGAGATGAGCGAATCAAATCCCACAAAGTGGAAATCGATCAGAATTTCAGGATAAATTTGATTCGCCTAGAAGCCGAATTTCCTCGTGCTTCGTGTCAGCGAATCGATTGATCCTGAAATAGTATAAAAAAACAAAATAAATTCTAACTGACCACCTCCATTCGCTTGCGACGGGCCACCAGCCTCCATCTTGCTTGAAGATCTCGGCCGAAATCCCATTCGGCTCGAGATTACATCATCACGCCAGCCGGCGTGATGACGTCATACTTCACCACGCCAGCCGGCGTGATGACATAATCTCGTGTCGCACGGGATTTCGGTCGAGATCTTCAAGCAAGATGGCGGCAGCTGGCGTCGCGAGCAAATGGAGGCGGTCATTTTGATGTAATAGTTTTTTTTATTGTTAATTTTACACTGTTTTTAAACTAAGATGCGCGATCATGTATGATCGCGGCATCTGAGGGGTATAATGATGGGGGCGGCGATATCGCAGTTCCCTGTCATTGCACCCGCTACCTAGAAAAAAAAATGCACTTTGTGACATAGTAATTAGTCACAAAGCAAATTATTTTGTAAAATTCAGCGAAGCAGCCAAATCGAATTTTGAAATCCTGATTTTGGTAATTATTCCATATCTATCTATCTAACTGACCTCAACAGGGAGGAAGTAAATGGCAGAAAAAATTCAAATCTACTCCTATATGTGTAATGTTGATATAAATGAACTTTGTAACTAGAAGGTGAATGAAATTACTAAATATTTTTAAATCTAGATCTTATTCCCTTCATTACACAGTCATTTTTCATCTTCCTGACAGAGTCTATTTTTGAAAATCTGGTGTCGCTTCATGTGGCAGTAACTTTGGAACGCTTTTACTTATCCAATCGATTCTGAGTTTGTTTTCTCGTAACACGATGTACTTTATGTTAAAGTTAAATTTAAGTCAATATGTTTTACCTTCATTCATAAAAAAATTCTACATTTACCGAAATGCACTATTTTCTAAATTTGAATTTCTCTGCTTAACATTCACCATCCATCTACTTTATGTTTGCATCATTTTGTGAATGTCATTTCATTTTTATGATGTTAGAAGGCTCTGATTTTTAGAAGCAAATTTTCTATTTTGTTTTTGTGTGGGGGCTTATTTTTTGTGGGATGAGGTGACATTTTCAGTGGTACCATTGTGGATAGAGATGAGCGAATTAAGGCTGACGAAGTGGATGTCGTTCTGGATTTCAGGAAAAATTCGATTTGCACCAAATGCAAATTTCCTCGCGCTTCGCTTTAGCAGATCAAATTTTTTCCTAAAAAAGCAGCTGCACATGTGAGGACATGGAGAAAGGAATCACCCATAATACCATGCAGGCAGCCAATCAGCAGCCAGCCAGCCCAGTAATGTCACAGCCCTTTAAATAGCGCAGCCATCTTAGATTCTGCCATTTACCAGTGTACCAGTGCAGGCGCTAGGGACAGTGATAGAAAAAACTGCATTGTGCTAAAAAAAAATGATTTGCAAGTGCAGGCAAAGATTATTCAAGGTGTAGGGAAAGGATAGGGAGGAATTATTCCGCAGCATTTTTGTTGAACAGTGTTCAGTCAGGGAGGTGACAGCCTGGGTAATAGGAACAATTCTATTAGACCTTGCAGCACTGACTGTGGCTAAAAATTGCCACCATACAGCTCTGTGATTCCAGAAAACTGTTTGTAATGGGGAGCCGGCAAGGCACTTCCTCCTTCCTGTGCCGCCGGATCCCGCCTCTGTGCAGGAGCAAGGACATGGCTGGCGTCCTCGTCTCCATTGAGACCAGGGGGCGAGGAGGACCCGGCCGCTCACGCCTCCTCCACTCGGCCGGTGTCCTCCTAGCTGATGTGTGAACTGAGCGCTGATCGTGAGTAATCGGCACTCAGATGGTTTGGGCTGGACTTGGGTCACGTGACACTGGCCATGTCACGTGACTCACTTGTTCCTGCTATTTAAACAGGCAGCCTGCTGGTTACAGGTTGCCTGTGATTGGTCTAGTTACCCTCACCAGCTTTCTTTATATATTGAGACCTTGCTTGTTTTGACCTCAGCTTTGTTTTTTGCCTCAATCTCGCTACCTCCATTTGTATATATTTTGTTTTCAAAAACTTTATTGGCTAAAGTTAGTTTACATTCAGTGGAGGATCTTAACATTCCTCCTTAAAGGAATAAGTAAAATAGAACATGAGAACACAGTCATAAAAATGTCGGAATGGTCATATTAGGAAGGTCTTTACGCTAAGCTATCTCTGGTAATAGTTTGGTCGGTTCTGGCGTGGGTCGGTTGCAGAATCCGCAAAGGACAGTATTATGGTGAATCATAGATGAGACACAGAAGCAACATGATGCTTGAGAAAGTCACACTAATGTGGTCATTTATCAAACTAGTGTAAAGTAGAACTGGCTTAGTTGCCCACAGCAACCAATCAGATTTTGCCTTTCATTTTCCAAAGGAGCAGTCAAAAATGAAAGGTGGATTCTGATTGGTTGCTATGGGCAGCTAAACCAGTTCCAATTTTGCGCCAGTTTGATAAATGACCCCAGTGTCTTGGTTATGGCACTCTATGTTATGTACTATAGCTTCCTATGAGTGTTCCATGCCTGCCATATTTTGGTAAACCTATGAGTCGCTCGCAACTCCCATGAGGAAATTTCTTCGAATCTAAAGATCTGGTCTACTTTAAGTTCCCATTGTTCAGGCGATGGGACATCAGTGGAAAGCCAATATTTCGGGATTAACAGCCGAGCAGCATTTACCAGATGCTTAAATACAGTAGGCCAAGGTTAAATCTTTTCTTGGTGGTGGGGTAGAGGCTCAAAAGAGCTATTTCTGGGGATATTTAGAGTGTAGCTCCACATATTTGGTTACATACTTGAAAGATTTGTGTCCACCATTTGAAAAGTGTCGGGCACTCCTACCAGACATGGAAGTAGGTTCCTCTCTCCTTCAAGCACCTCCAGCATGTGTCAGTTGCAGACAATGAGCACAGGCACGTTTTGTCAGGAGTTTTGTACCCTCTCCTGATGACTTTATATTGTCACAGTCGTATTGTTGTTTGACCATGACACGGTTGCCGTACAGCGTGACACTGTTGTATAATTTCCCATACACCAGACTGAATAAGTATTCCAAGCACCTGTCTGCCCACATAGAGAAGGGTCTTGCCATTGAAGTGGGCTCAGAGCTGAACCTAAAAGCCAAATTTTCCTGTTTGCCTGGACTCAAAGGAAAGGATAGAGATCCACTGGCTGTGCTCATACAGATTTCATCCAAGCCTCCACTCACCAAGGCAAGCACAGAGGACCGGAGTGTGTGGACAAGTTGGTTCTGCAGGACGTACACAGAGGACGATCTATTGCTTGTGTTACCAAAGACATTTACTTGCCTCCCGCTCTTCCTGTATAATGGCTCCGAGGTGCTCGTGGCTGTAGTAGGGCGACATGGTTTCAAAGAAACTTTAACTGTTGTTTGGGAAAGCTGGTGATCAGTTCTCAGGACCTTACGAATGTGGACTGGGTATGACGTGTCAGGATCAGTGTCGGCCACAGAACTTGTTTTCTTTGTGCCCATCAAACCTCGCATGGACATTGCTTATGCCATCCACGTAGAGGACTTATTTATTCATAAATCAAAGGACGAGGTCACGTTGGAGGAAGTGGAAAATGTATTCCAATGTCTTTATTCACATTTCTTCAGACACTTTAGAATCCACTTATCAGCAACCCAGCTCATCACGGAATGAGCTGGGGTCGGCTTGTTTGCTGGACTGTCCTCCAGTTATCAGCCATAACCCCATACATTTCTTGATCCATATGCATTACCATCGTAGATATGCATTACCATCGTAGTCACCCTGAAACTGGTCGTCAATCAATTCTTGTTGATGAAGCACTTAAAAAAATAAAATAAAAAATTTGGCTTGTGATTTGGTAGCCAAAAGCAGGAGTGGGTACAAAACACAGAAGACATGCAACTACTCCATTCAAGTGTCATCTCTGTTTTGGATCCACTCCTATATTTTTTGGCATTAGCAATACTGATGGATTACTGACCAAATGCTGACCGAGTGAAAGCGGATGCTCCACAGACAGGATCCGTTTTTTTGGGGTTATTGTTCTGACGGATCAGAGGAAGGGCAAAATAATCTGTGACGTCAACACAAACTTACTGCTGACACCCTCTCCACTCTGTCGGGGGGGGGGGGGGGGGCTCTACTTGTATAAGCGTTTATAGAACAGGTTCTGATAACATCTATGTGGAATCAGCTGGCGACGGTGTAAAAGGAGTGCGTTTCTTCTTGGCGCTAACATTGACCTGTAAGGCTGAGTTCATACTTGAGTTATTTGGTCAGCTTTGGTCCCGTGACTGCCCATATAAGTGAAGTGTGCAGTGATTCTAAGTGTGACGCTTGTCATCTGCATGTCATATGGACTCAGAGTAATATTTCATTACCAAAGCAGACTCCCAATGCATGTTACTACTAGGCACAGTCTTCTACACCACTATAAAGGCTCTCTGCAGCCAGGAAATAGCAGTTTTTTAACGTAATTCGCCACAAATGTATTTGTATCAAACCAAATTTAAAAAAAAATTGGTGAAACGGCGAATTGAATTTTTGAAAAATGTGCTTATCTCTAATTGTGGATTACATTGTACTTTTTGATCACTTGTTACTGCACTTTTTCTTTTTTTACAGGATGACATCTGACAGGATGGATCATGTGATATTTTCACAGAGCCGGTCACTGTGGACTTGGCGATACCTAATATGTCTGTTTTTTTACTTGAAGCTTAATTTTTTTTATTATGAAAAGCACTTTTTTAAAAACTTTTTTAATTTATTTTCTTTTTTGTTCAGTTGTGGGACATTAACTTTTGGGGGGGGGGGGTGTATTGCAATGCATTGGCTATCACTGTATTACCAGTGTAATACACTGACAACATGTTTGCCTGTAAGACCCAGGGGACTGGGTCTCACAGGCTTCCATAGGAGGAAAGCCCCAATACCTGTGGAAGGCATCGGGCTGCCTCATCAGCCATTGGGTCCCCATCTCCGCAGCGCAGAAACCCGATGAGGATAAACCCTGTACATGCCATGGTCAGTAGTGATCATGGTATACAAAGGGTTAAAGCACCGGCATCAGTGTATTCACATACAGCAGGGGCATGGTTGTAAGGAACAGCCACTGATCGGCCGCAGCTCCTGCACCCACCTGATCAGCTCCAAATACCTATACAGTGGCTGTTGTATGTTGACCTTCAGTACTGTTCTCCTTTTGATTCACTCAAAACAATTTCATTAGAATCTCCATTTTGGGGGGAATTTAGGACAAATTCCAAATTTGTAGAGTCCCTTTACTCATCTCTGATTTAGAGCATACTTCTAGTGAGCCACTTAAACACCTCATAAGGCATGCAATTTAGAATGTAAATTCAAGTTTCTGATCTAGAATTAACATTTTTTTTATTATTTTTATTCACTTTCTGGTTAGACAGTACATTTATACAAACATTAAGCAGATTAGGGAACTATTATTATAATTTTTTTAACCCTTTACTTACTCCTTACTGATGTCAGTTGCAATGATAGATAGATAGATAGATAGATAGATAGATAGATAGATAGATATAGATACAATAATTACCAAATTATAGAATCGAATCACTGCAGCATCTGCGCTGATTCTAAATGGCGGAAGTGTAATCTCAGCTTGTAGTTGTGTATAGACAGGTATTATGACTGGACTGATACTCAACTATATTTTTACTATGTCAGGCAATGATTTCAATTTTCTTTTAGTAAAATTAACAGAGGTCTGTAGCACAAGGTAAGCAAAGGTAAAAGACTTTGCAAAGTGAAAAAAAAAAGCTTTTAGAAAACTATTTCAAATGAGGATCTGAGGGCATTGTAGGAGTTTCATGTTCCATTGCAAAGATGTATCTTTAGCCACTCTTTGAAGCAACACAGTATTCTGCTTTGGATAAAAAAAGGAAGATTATAATATTTTGGCTACTGTAATACCCAGAAAGGAACTTATCCATGTGGCTCATTGAACTTATCCCTTTTACTGTGGATTGGGTCATGGTACTCATCTGGCCTTAGTACTTTTGGTGTCTTATGTCAAATGTTTGATCCATGAATAATGTTAAGCATACTTGAAAGCACAAAATAGGGGATATTTCTGATAAAGTTGCTTGCATCAACTATACTAAAGTAAAACAGAAGGTGGCGGTGCAGGCAGTAATCGTAAGATAAGCTGGAGGCAGTAATAGTGGCTACACGGTTAAGAAATACAGTACTTTGTAGTATACAGATGTGTAATTAGTTAAGGCAAGGTTAGATGGAACTAGCATGTGGTAAGGTGGAGTAGTCAGAAGTTTAGTCAATCAATCCAGGGTATAAAGCAGATCAAGTCAAAATAGATCATAGCAGCAAGCAAAAATGCACATGGACACTAGCTAAAATCAAGTTAAAGGGGTTATCCAAGTTATATTTATTGATGACCTATCCCCAGGATAGGTCATCAATATCAGATCGGAGGGGGTCCGACACCCGGCACCCCCTCCTATCAGCTGTTTGAAGAGGAGACCCACACGGTGTCAGCGCTGCCTCCTCTTCACTGTTTACCTTCTAGCCGTTGCATCTGCAGTGGTGAGCAGGTGTAATTACACCCAAGCCTTCCTATTGAAATGAATCAAACAGCTGATCGGAGGGGGTGTCGGGTGTCGGACCCCTCCGATCTGATATTGATGACCTATCCTGGGGATAGGTCATCAATAAATATAACTTGGAAACCCCTTTAAGAATTGCTAAAACTGAAAAGACAGCCAATGAGAAGCTCAAATAAATCAAGTGCCCTTAGGTTGGATTAGCCAGGTGTGGCAAACCCTTTAAGATATAACATAAATAAACAGGTTTTTGGTTATGTGTTTTTTTTTTTTGGGGGGGACCCTACTTAAAGTGGACCTTTCACCACTCCTGACATGTCTGTTTTAATAGCTTCATGCATTCCCAATGTAATAACTATTCTGGAGCATCTATTCTTATGGCTCTATGATGTGCCGTTCCTTTATTATTTCTACTAAAAGTTATGGATAAATAAATTGCTAGCAGTCTGCAGTAAGGGTACAGAGGGGCGGTAACTTTTGACAGTGCTGCCATTTTCTGATTGTGCAGGTACAGCCCCAACTGTAGCCTTACTGAAGGCTAATAGCAATTCAGTCTATAACTTCTAGTAGAAATAATAGGGGAATGGCACAACATAGAGCCATAAGAACAGATGCTCCAGAATTGTTATTACATGGGGAATGCATGAAGCTATTAAAACAGGCATGTCAGAAGAGGTGACAGGTCCTCTTTAAATGTTGCGTGAAGGAGCTCATATAAGAAATGACAAAGTAATCCAAATAACTTTAGGTAGAAGAAGGAACCTTATGTAGGATAATTTATTTTTCATTGTTTGTCCATAGTGGCATACAAAAGAAAGCAGTTCTGAAAAAAAAAAGTTTCAATAGAAACTAAATATTTCTTAAATCACTTCTGTGAACACATATTTCATATGAAACAAACACAGAGAAATATACCCATTGATGTCCCAGTCTGAAATAGAAAAATGGAAATGCTATTTAGCCTTTTGAAGATCTTAGAAACTTGGGGAAAAAAGTATTTTCCTTTCATTATTCTCAATGGGGAGGAAAAAAGCAAAGTCATATATATTAAGTTCTAACTTCCAAGCTTTTTAGGTTTCCGATGAGAGTATAATGGTGAGGACGACCTTTCCATCTGAAGGTCAAGAGTATTCTTTGCAGAATGTCAGATAATGATTCATTTCCAAGATGATTAGATTGTAAAGGCTAATTATTCAAGTTGAAGTAAAAAATTAGTTAAATAAATGCACTTTATGCCCATGTATTAAAAAAGGCAGACTACATCATATGAAAGCGGACTTGTATGTCTCCTGTTCCTGGGATATAACAGATGTGTACTTGAAGGGGTTTTGGGTAAATAATATTAATAGACTCTATGTAGATAGTGGGGGTTTTACTATTTGGAGAAAAGGGGACTTGAAGACATCACTACAGTAAGTTACAGAAAACCATTCATGTTCATATGACTGTGCCTGGTACTACAACTCAGCCCCCAGTACAATCAATATGGATGATCGGTTTGCCAGTTCTCCTGACTGGTCCGTTTTAGTAACTATTTGCATACCCCACAAAATAGCATTTCTTGAACATTCTTTTCATATTCTGTTCCTATGTTATTGCAATAAGAAATCTATGAATTGATTGACATATGGGTTTTGCCGTACTCCATATGGGCCTCTGGCACTGGCAGCACTGATTGGACAGCATGAGTCTATCCAATCTCCTACTGATAACACCCAGTTATCAATTTAAGAAATAACAAAGGAACAGTACAACACACTGTTCCAAGAAAAGATAGTCCAGAATTGTTATATCTTAGAAAACACATCTATTCAAGAAAGACAAGTTTTAGGAGCCTGCAAGTCCTGAGTAGTCCATTTATTAGCTTTGCTGCAATGACTGGGACATGATGAGCAGAGTCATATGATTTTCAGATACAGCAGCATAGTTACACAATACTCAATACACATATATAAGGCTGGTCCCTGTGGAAGTGGCTGTACTCCATCTCTTATCCAAGCCTGTATTAGCTTATGGACATGCCTTTGTATAATAGCTCCCTAGTTGTCACAAAGCACACATAATATTCAACACCGTCTACAGTATGTGTGTGCCTTCAATATGATCACCCAAAACTTTTTTTACTCTTACAGATTTAGTAATAATTGAGACTAAAATGAAATACATATATTTAATAATATAAAATGACAGATAATATTTATATATCAATTATACAACTTCAAAATGTGAAATGTTTTCACAGTGGCCCTTATACTTGTTGCAGTGAAATGGTAGCATTAGTATGGTGGCCCGTCCCTGCTGCTCTCCCGGGCAGGAACGGCTGCTGCCTTATTTACCACTCCTATCCTGGAACACTGCCCCTCCTCATCTTTACCCACAGTGGGCTCGGCCTCTGGAGCCATGTTCTTATTCTGCAGGTTGCACTTCATTGGCCAATGTGATCTCTCTACCCATAAAGGGACAACTTATTAATGTCATAATTCTTCCCCAGCCTATGGCTAACTGTCTTAGGGCACCTTAGGTTAAGGCACCTTCCCCAGTGGTCTTAGGTTTAGGTTGTTCTAGTTTGCTAGTTTACTAATGAAGGTAGGTTATCCCTGTTTGTCTGACTATGAGCATTGACTAATCCTTCGGGGCTACGTACAGGTGCCCTTGATAATCTCGTGGTTCAGCAGCCAACCACACTAGGTCTACTCCAAGAGGTAGCAGCCTTGTGGATCCCCTGCAATGAAGATTAAAATTCTGTATAGGGGTTAAAGGATGTAAACGGTTGGATTGGTAGGATAATGCTCTTAGGAAAAGCCCAAAGCCAAACCAGTTGGTTGGTACGGTGGTTACCCACCCATTGTCCATAACAGGTAGTAGTCATAGAGAGTTACAAATTTGTATATATAGTGTATTTGTCTCCATATTAAAAAAAATATATGTATCAGTAAAAACACTCTCTCAATAGTCCTGAATTGATTCTATTCATTCTGCCCTCTGTACCTAAATCTCTTTGACGGAAACTCCCTGAACAGTAAGTCAGTAAAATGCAGATAGTAAAATCGCCTTGTAAAATTCTTTATCTTATTGTACTCCCATACAAAATACATGAAGATAGGAACTGAACTGCTTTATACAATGTGTGAGAAGCTTTAATGTAAAAGTTCACAATCATAAATAGAAGAAAATATGAATTGTTTAAACTCTGGCATAACCTGAAGGAACAAATGTTCCACGTTGACAAAGACCTGAGCGTCTCCCCAGTACGCCAATACTGAAAGTAGAATAAAAGATGTATTGCATATGTAAGGGTGGGCTTTTTTAGTAGGGTTGCTCAACAATAAGCTGTATTCTTCTACTAGAACCCCCAGCGATCAGCTCTAATCTATTTGGATGTCAACAGCAACTTCTCTACAGGTGAATTTAAGCATTACACAGCACTCATTGAAGTCAATAGATGGTCCATGTAATCATGGAAGTGGTAGGTCCTCCAAAGACAGAAAGGCTATTTGTAGAAAGGCTTTTTACTGAATAATGGATGGGGGTCTTGAGCGAAGGACTCCTATCTATTAATGATTCTCTAAGTATAGGAAAATAGATTTTGTAAACCAAATACCGCCTACATTTTAAAAATTTCCTTAACCATAACTTTTGAAAAAAAAAAGTTTAATGCAGCTGCTTCCAAGGTTTGGAGTACAGATTGTATTAGATTGTGTATAATAAAATAGCTAATATGTATCAATCAGAAGTTAACACTGAAAAGACTTCAGGACTTAAACTTTTTAATCCTTGGTTGATCAATTCTTCTGAATTTATGTTGTTTCATCCCTTTACAATTCCTGCTAGAAGTTATGAATGATGCAGTTTGCAAGAAAGGACCAGATTGGTGTTACCAGTTGGGGATGTGTCTCTGCGCTGGATAATACTATCCAATGAGTGGTGTTGGGCGCGAATATTCTAATCGCTAATTTTTATCACGAATATTGGCACTTCGAGAATTCACGAAGATTTAGAATATAGTGCTATATATTCGTATTCTCGAATATTCTAGATTATTTTTTTCATCAGTAACCTCCCTACTTGCTTGTGGGCCCAATGAGAAGGCTGCAACGTCTTTGTCTGAGCTTAGCAACATCCCTAGCAAGTTGCCTACCCCTTACTATAAAAGAAACTCCCCAGCAGCCATTTTCTGCTGTTTTTATGGAGTTCTGAGAAAGAGAGAGTAGTGTCATTGCTGTGCTCTGTGCTTTGCTGTGTCATTACATTAGATAGTTAGTTAGTTAGCTTATATATATAATACAGATAGTTAGGGGAGATAGTCAGTGTAGGTTAGATCCTGATATAGTGGAGCTGATAGGTTCTGCTGTCCATACATAGATGCTACAGACATAGTGCTGTGATGTCACAACAATACTTAGTGCACCAATTCACTAATATGTAGTCAGACCTGCTAAAATGTGAAGTTGCACGTATTGCACAAAAAATAAGCGCATCATTAATTGCCAATCGCGAATATATTGGAGCACTTTATCTGCTTATAAAGCTATTGTAATGTTCTGCCGTGCCAACCATTTTCTCCAGTCTCAGGAAACTTGTACCAGCTTGAAAAATCTAGCAACAATGACCCACGCCTGTATTGCACGCGCAATACGAGCATATTGCATTAACGATTTCGCAATCAAGAAAATAATCGCTAATTCTAGAATTCGCAAATATATGACGAATATTCGCCCACATATTCGCAAAGTATAGCAAATTCAAATATTGCCCCTGCCGCTCCTGAGTGATGCCACTGTCAGACTGTGCAGGGACACACCCCAACTAATAACACCCACCTGGACCTGGATCTTCTCTGCAAACTATACAATTCATTCATGACTTCTAGCAGTAATGATACAGGGATGGCACAACATAAAGTCAATAGATGCTCCAGAATTGTTATTACATGAAGGGTGGAAGTAGTTGCTAAAACAGACATGTCGGGAGAGGTGACAGGTCCTCTTTAAGGTGCATGCTGGCTTTTGATTACTGTAAATCCTCTCAAAATGGAAAAATTGTGCTTTACTTTCCAACTGGCTGACTGAATCGTGAATTGCACATTTGTTCTAGGAATGTACTTTGCATAGCTTTAGGGAGAGATGTCACCTTGCACAGTCTGTGCAGTAAAGATCATATGATATTCCTTACCAATTAAATTATTCATCTGTATCTTTTTCAAGTATAACCTCCAGTTCAATGTTTGCAATCGACAACGTAATACAAGAGAAGCACAAAGAGAAGAACAATTCAAAATGCCAACTCGATAAATGAAATAACTTTGTACAGGGGGTTTAGAACGAGAAGAGATCAGATGCAGACATTGTGTCTCACTTAGGAGGACCTGACGCATTCACGCGTTAAACGGATAGCTCATAGATTTCAGTAGTCACCATGCAATTCCTCCATCACTTTTGATCAGTTGTAATGGGACTGTTCAAAAAAATGAAAAACGGGGGCTTGTAAAAAGTGGGCAACCCTTTCATTAGATCAGAGATCCGAATATAATTAGTTAAAACACTTTGGTTTCAATGGTGTCTCCATTAAAATGGATTGCTTCTGTCTAGGCAAAATTATCCTTACCCAAAGTCGCGCAATACTTCATTGAATTAATTCGGTTATTACATCTGCATCTTTAAAAAAAAAATTAAATAGACATCTGAAGTCGAGTTTGGATACAAACCCTACTTCGAATTGCTATTTTAAAATGTTTTTAAAGTCGCAAATACGCTAATTGATTTAATTTGCCTAAGCCTTGCGCAACTTCGGATGAGATGAATGAAGGCAATACATTTTAATGCTTTATGGGAAGACGGCATTAAAACTGAAGTGTTTGAATGAATCAACTTTGGATCTCT
This sequence comes from Bufo gargarizans, assembly GCF_014858855.1. Lineage (NCBI taxonomy): Eukaryota > Metazoa > Chordata > Amphibia > Anura > Bufonidae > Bufo > Bufo gargarizans. Next base: position 104,570,514 of record NC_058089.1, read on the forward strand.
GATCCAAAACTTGATTCGATCAACACTACCTTTAAAGAGGACTTTTCACCAGGATACATGTATTAAAATAGTTATATTACCTTATAGTGCGGCCCCCAGTGATGTCTTTCTGCTTTTTTTTCTTCAAAGGATCCCTTCATCCGCTTTGGTCCCCGTTTGTTTTGGCGCCTCATATGCTAATGAGGCGATTCGGTTCAACTAGGCGGGGACTTGAATTTGTCCTGGGTGCGGTTATCTTCTCCCTGGCTGCGAGAGCATCCAATCAGAGAGACCCACTCTTAGCCAGGCAGAAGGAGCTCAAGTTCTCGCGAGATTCGCGAGAACTTGAGCTTTTACAGATCCCAAGCTGTGCGCCATCTTGGAGTCCCTTAGGGAGTAGGGGGAGGTATATTTGTAAAACTAACATCATGCTCATTTACCTAGGGGGATATTAGTAAAGGTTGAACAAGTTGCTTGTTTTCTAGGGTTGTTTTTCATACTTACCCACAGGATGCTGCTGCCGCCTATGAGGTGATATCATTACAGGTAGGATTAGAATGGCAGATAAGCAGGTAAGCAGAAAAGTAATCTGTACAGACCAAGAAGTAGCACTTATTATTAGGCTTAGGCTTGTTTCACACCTGCATGAAACAGATTCGGCAGGTTGTTCCATGCCAGGAACAGTCTGTCGGATCCGTCCATTTCATGCACAGCCGTGCACTGTCAGCATTCCATCCTGCCCCATTCACTATAACTGGGGAATAGACGAGATCCAGCGCAACCCAGCAAATATGCTGAGGAGAGGTTTCAGTGGCTGCTGCACACAGCAGTTTTCGTCAAGCCACTCCTCACCACTTGATCATGTGGTGACATCATCACGCTCTTCACAGGTCCTTTGGCAGTTTTTTTTTCAATCAAGACAGGAGTGGACAGTCTTTCCACGATCAAGTGGATTAGGTGAGTATAACTTTTTTTATTAATCCCTGAAAGGCTGAATGTAAGTCACAGATGCTGCGATTAGCGTTGAAAGCGGCAACTGAGGGGTTAAATGATTGGGGGGGGGGGTCACAATTGCTGTTTCCTGTAATTGCACCCGCTCGATACAATGGAAAATGTTTTGTGACAAAGTAATTTCTTGAAGTTCGGCGAAGCAGTCAAATCAAATTTTTCTAAACTTCATTCAGCTCTAATTTTAATAGTTAGGGAATGTTTGGAAGCAACAAGGCCTAAAATCTTTATTTTTCATTATTTTTAAAACGAGGAAAGGAGGTAATTTCAATTTTTATATTTTTTTTATATTTTCAAAACTTTTTGTAAAACTTTTTTCACATTTATTATGTCCCCTTAGGGGATTCAAACATACAATCATCTGATTACCTGTCCCATAGACTGCAAAGATTTACTATTGCAGTCTATGTGAGATTCATTATGTTTCTATGGAGCCCTGCCAGAGGCATTTCTCAATAGAAACATCGCTATGGCAGGCCTTAGATCCTGAGGCTTAGGGCCTGACACTGCTATAGCAACTGAACAGCACTCTCAATCTTGGCTCAGGGGACTGTTCAGGCCTTGGGAGTACAGTGCTGTTGGGAAAAGATCTCTGAGATGCTGCATTCACAATTGATAAAGGCATCTGAGGGATTAAAAGTCCATGATTGGCATTATTGCCGATCATAGACTTTGCCTCCTGGTGTCTCCTGTGTAAAACAGCAGAAAACCGGTGGCTATGGTACCCACTTAGCACGAGAGCGGACGTCTGGCACCATTTAAAATTCTGACTTCCACCGTACATATAGAGTGGTGGTCTGAAAGGGGTTAAAACCGAGCCCTGACCATTATAAATATGTATTAGGGAATTAATCATGATAGAAATTTGAACCTAAGTAACAAAATTGTGTTAAACTGTGGACGTTCATTTTACATTTTAACATATAAGCAGAAAAGTACATGGAAACTTATGAGCACAGACTATTTCAATCCATTATCTGCTGTCTTGACATTGTAACAGATGGAGTAGGATACATATTGATATGGTAACAATGGCGGTGAAGACATCAAGTGAACTTTGATTTATGATCACTGACAGTGAGGTCCTCCCCCGCAACTCTGAAAAGACTATCTTTAAGACGTAAAAAGAGCTTTTCGGGAATGAAGAGTCACAATGTACATTATCTCTTTCTCATTTTAAAGCAGAGCTTAGGACATATCATGAAGGATAATGAAATATAAAGCCATTATAACATCAAATTGTAGAGTACATCATCTCTGAAGTGACTGCACAATACCCTGTCTCCTGTGATTGAGCTACAAGAATGTTAGCAATGTTAAACTATGTGTTCTGCCGTGTAAGGACTAGAGGGTAGAGAGACGGTAAAAAAGATATAAGGAATGGTGGAAACTAATAGAACGGAGGAGCCGCTGCACATGAAGGAGAATTATCTGCTGGAGTTACAACACAGGTCACCAGCTAACCCGTATCAAGGCCACCTCAGATAAACTTAGTCCACATTACTGATGTATAACATTTTTCATGCTGGCAATGAATCTGACAGTTAAATCAGATTTCCAGGCAGTGCAAGGAGGCCACCCCATAGAACATACATCAATGCCTGGGTAATTGTACAAAGACCAAGTGGGCAAGCATGAGTAAGATATGGTCAAGAAAATGAAATCTTGTGAAATGTTAATAGGAAAACCTTTTCGGAAGTCATTATTCAGTAAAAGTCTAAAATTCAAAATATAGCTGAATCCAATCCTATACATTGTATTTAACCCCCTAGATGCATTATACTTAAAAGGGTATTGATTGTATAAAGTGTACATTTTGAGATGAAATTGAATCAGATAGAGTGGTCTTCAAGGGGGTGGTCTTCATAAAGAATATGACCAGTATACCTAATGTGGCAAAACTGAAGACACACAAGTAAGTGTGGGTTCACATCAGCGTTATAGATTTCATTATGGCTTTCTGTTATAACATGGTTATAATAGAACATAAAGGAATCTGTAAGACGGTAGCCAAAATGGAAGCCTTTAAGAGGCATTCAGTTATGATCCGTCATAATAGAAGTCTATTTGCAATCATAACGGATCCGTCTGGGTCTCGTTATGCAAGACAGAAAACAAAGTCCTGTCGACAGGACTTTTTTTTTCTGTTCTGCATAACAGAAACAGGACGGATCAGTTATGATTCCCATAGACTTCTTTACTGGCGGAAAGCAAAACTGAATGCTTTTTTAAGGCTTCCGTTTTGCATTCCGTCATAATACAAGTCTCCTGCATAATGGAAACCAGGACGGATCAGTTTTTCTGATGAAGGATCAAAACAAAATGCCTCTTAAAGTCTTCTGTTTTGACTTCCGTCTTATGGATTACATTATTTTTCGTTATAACCATGTTATAACGGAAAGCGATGATGGAATCCCTAACGCTAGTGTGAACCCACCCTAACCTATCCAAGAACCAATGCATCCACTACAACACTCCTATCACTAAAGAAGCCCTGCCTATTGAGGAATATCTGCCCTAATAGGAGTAATCCCACTATCAGAAACCTAACTACATAGCCATGAGATGACCAAGCAAGTGGTATGCATCTCGTGCTCAACCGGTAGTAGCTGCTGGCCAGTGAAGCAGACAGGTCAAGTAGTAATACTAGCTGGAGCCAGAAACAGAACATTCAAAGGTTAAAGCCAAATCAGTATTCAGCAGCAGTGTCAGATACAAGACAAGTCAGAAACCAGGAGAGGCATGAGGTACAGAGATGCAAAGTTAAGATAATGGTCACTAAACAGTCCCAGGTCAAAGACAGTAGCAAGCAAGAACATGTCATATGAGTAAAGCTCTCAAAAATTCAATTTGGCTGCTTCGCCAAATTTCACAAAGAAATTTGCTTTGTGAAGAATTACCTCATCATGAGGCGCATTTCTTTGCGAGTAGTGAGCGTAATGATACAAAATGGCAATTGCGCCGCTCCCTGTCATTGAACCCCTAAGATGCTGTGTTTATCGCTAATCGCGGCATCTGAGATGACCATTCAGGGCTGTCAGGGGTTAATTTGTTTATTTAAAAAATTTGATATTCACCTTATCCATTTGATTGTGAAGAGTTCCACAGTGGTGTGGTGATTTCATACGTCACCGTGCACAAGATTTCGGGGGAATCTTCAATCATGGCTGCTACTCTTCGCAAGCAAATTGATGAGTATGTTTTCTTTTTTTTACCTCCATTTCAGGGAAAATTAATATAATGAAGCACGAGGAAATTTGGCTTCGCCATGAATCGAATTTTGCCTGAAATTTGTGAGCTTCGATTTGCTCAACACTAGTTTTAATAGCTGATGGTTTTAGAAACTCTTTGAGCAAAACAGAGATATTGTGTCATAGTGCAGGTCCCGATGGGGTCGTACATGACACGGATGCAAAGAGTGCCAAAGAGACAATCCTTGTGTCATGCTCTGCCCCTGAGGACTCTTGCACTAGGCCTTCCGTGGTGTATCAGTTTTTCCTGAAGTATTCCTTTAATGCAAACTTTTTTTTTTTTGGGCCAATGTAATTCTGCATCAAAGTTCAGATAGAATTAATTTTATGATGATGTTTTTCTCCTTTGGGGGAAACAATAGACACATATTAGGTACCTGCCGCTCTCTAGCGTTGACATTTTCAAACATGTCTTGTGTATTTCAGTGCTTGCAATTCCATTTCCGTAGAGTGACATAACATGAAGTGATATCCTCCCCACATGGTAAAAGCTAAGACCATTGATTAAATTGTGCCACAACAGCTCGACAAACGAAGATTTAATGAAGAGCATTTGATAGCTCACATGTTTGTGTCAATCATTACAAAAGTAGAGGAAGAGGAAAAATTGCCACCAGTTATATTTGATATATACCGTGTCAAGAGAAGAAAAGATCAGAGAGGTTAGTTACAACGTAATCTGTGCCACCCCTTCCTGATTCATGATAGTAGTTCAGGTTGAAAATTTATAGAAAGTGGTAAGAAAGTGTTAGCACATTATAATAGAACCTTTTTTTTCTAATAAATATTCATTGTTATGTTGTGTAGTCAAAAAAATATGAAGCAACTTTGCTTAATTTATAATTTTTACCTCCGTAGTTTTGGAAAACAATACAATTAGAGATAGGCAAATCAAAACGTGAATTTTCCAAAACTTTGGGTCAATTCTGAATCCGAATCCTTGAGACAAATTGAGACACATTTTTAACCACTTAAGGACCACAGGTTTATACCCCCCTAGTGACCAGGCCCTTTTTTACAAATCGGCACTCCACAACTTTAGCGGTTTATCGCTCGGTCATGCAACTTACCACTCAAATTAATTTTACCTCCTTTTCTTCTCACTAATAGAGCTTTCATTTGGTGGTATTTCATTGCTGCTGACATTTTTACTTTTTTTGTTATTAATCGAAATTTAACGATTTTTTTGCAAAAAAATGACATTTTTCACTTTCAGTTGTAAAATTTTGCAAAAAAAACGACATCCATATATACATTTTTCGCTAAATTTATTGTTCTACATGTCTTTGATTAAAAAAAAATGTTTGGGTAAAAAAAAAATGGTTTGGGTAAAAGTTATAGCGTTTACAAACTATGGTACAAAAATGTGAATTTCCGCTTTTTGAAGCAGCTCAGACTTTCTGAGCACCTGTCATGTTTCCTGAGGTTCTACAATGCCCAGACAGTACAAACACCCCACAAATGACCCCATTTCGGAAAGTAGACACCCTAAGGTATTCGCTGATGGGCATAGTGAGTTCATAGAACTTTTTATTTTTTGTCACAAGTTAGCGGAAAATGATGATTTATTTATTTATTTATTTTTTTCTTACAAAGTCTCATATTCCACTAACTTGTGACAAAAAATAAAAACTTCCATGAACTCACTATGCCCATCACGAAATACCTTGGGGTGTCTTCTTTCCAAAATGGGGTCACTTGTGGGGTAGTTATACTGCCCTGGCATTCTAGGGGCCCTAATGTGTGGTTAGTAGTTTGAAATCAAAATGTGTAAAAAATGGCCTGTGAAATCCGAAAAGTGCTCTTTGGAATGTGTGCCCCTTTGCCCACCTAGGCGGCAAATAAGTGACACACATCTGGTATCGCCGTACTCGGGAGAAGTTCGGGAATGTGTTTTGGGGTGTCATTTTACATATACCCATGCTGGGTGAGAGAAATATCTTGGCAAAAGACAACTTTTCCCATTTTTTTATACAAAGTTGGCATTTGACCAAGATATTTCTCTCACCCAGCATGGGTATATGTAAAATGACACCCCAAAACACATTGCCCAACTTCTCCTGAGTACGGCGATACCAGATGTGTGACACTTTTTTGCAGCCTAGGTGGGCAAAGGGGCACACATTCCAAAGAGCACCTTTAGGATTTCACCGGCCATTTTTTACAGATTTTGATTTCAAACTACTTCGCACACATTAGGGCCCCTAAATTGCCAGGGCAGTATAACTACCCCACAAGTGACCCCATTTTGGAAAGAAGACACCCCAAGGTATTCCGTGAGGGGCATGGCGAGTTCCTGGAATTTTTAATTTTTTGTCACAAGTTAGTGGAATCTGAGACTTTGTAAGAAAAAAAAATAAAAAGATAAAAATCATCATTTTCCGCTAACTTGTGACAAAAAATAAAAAATTCTAGGAACTCGCCGTGCCCCTCACGGAATACCTTGGGGTGTCTTCTTTCCAAAATGGGGTCACTTGTGGGGTAGTTATACTGCCCTGGCAATTTAGGGGCCCTAATGTGTGCGAAGTAGTTTAAAATCAAAATCTGTAAAAAATGGCCGGTGAAATCCTAAAGGTGCTCTTTGGAAAGTGTGCCCCTTTGCCCACCTAGGCGGCAAAAAAGTGTCACACATCTGGTATCGCCGTACTCAGGAGAAGTTGGGCAATGTGTTTTGGGGTGTCATTTTACATATACCCATGCTGGGTGAGAGAAATATCTCTGCAAAAGACAACTTTTCCCATTTTTTTATACAAAGTTGGCATTTGACCAAAATATTTATCTCACCCAGCATGGGTATATGTAAAATGACACCCCAAAACACATTGCCCAACTTCTCCTGAGTACAGTGATACCAGATGTGTGACACTTTTTTGCAGCCTAGATGCGCGAAAAGGGCCCAAATTCCTTTTAGGGGGGCATTTTAAGACGTTAGGATCCCAGACTTCTTCTCACGGTTTCGGGCCCCTAAAATTCCAGTGCAGTATAAATACCCCACGTGTGACCCCATTTTGGAAAGAAGACACCCCAAGGTATTCAATGAGGGGCATGGCGAGTTCATAGAATTTTTTTTTTTGGGCACAAGTTAGCGGAAAATTTATTTATTTTTTTTTTTTTTCTCACAAAGTCTCCCTTTCCGCTAACTTGGGACAAAAATTTCAATCTTTCATGGACTCAATATGCCCCTCACGGAATACCTTGGGGTGTCTTCTTTCCGAAATGGGGTCACATGTGGGGTATTTATACTGCCCTGGCTTTTTAGGGGCCCTAAAGCGTGAGAAGAAGTCTGGAATATAAATGTCTAAAAAATGTTACGCATTTGGATTCCGTGAGGGGTACGGTGAGTTCATGTGAGATTTTATTTTTTGACACAAGTTAGTGGAATATGAGACTTTGTAAGAAAAAAAAAAAAATATAATATTTCCGCTAACTTGGGCCAAAAAAAATTCTGAATGGAGCCTTACAGGAGGTGATCAATGACAGGGGGGCGATCAATGACAGGGGGGTGATCAGGGAGTGTATATGGGGTGATCACCCCCCTGTCACTGATCACCCCTCTGTCATTGACCACCCCTCTGTCATTGACCACCCCTCTGAAAGGCTCCATTCAGACGTCTATATGTTTTTTACGGATCCACGGATACATGGATCGGAACCGCAAAACACATACGGACGTCTGAATGGAGCCTTACATGGGGGTGATCAATGACAGGGGGGTGATCAGGGAGTGTATATGGGGTGATCACCCCCGTCATTGATCACCCCCCTGTAAGGCTTCATTCAGACGTCCGTATGTGTTTTGCGGATCCGATCCATAGATGCGTGGATCCGTAAAACACATGCAGACGTCTGAATGGAGCCTTGCAGGGGGGTGATCAATGACAGGGGGGTGATCAATGACAGGGGGGTGATCAATGACAGGGGGTGATCAGGGAGTGTATATGGGGTGATCACCCCCCTGTAAGGCTCCATTCAGACGTCCGTATGTGTTTTGCGGATCCGATCCATAGATGCGTGGATCCGTAAAACACATACAGACGTCTGAATGGAGCCTTACAGGGGGTGATCATCCCATATAGACTCCCTGATCACCCCCCTGTAAGGCTCCATTCAGACGTCCGTATGTGTTTTGCGGATCCGATCCATGTATCCGTAAAAATCATACGGACATCTGAATGGAGCCTTACAGGGGGGTGATCAATGACAGGGGGTGATCAGGAAGTCTATATGGGTGATCACCCCCCAGTCATTGATCACCCCCCTGTAAGGCTCCATTCAGACGCCCGTATGTGTTTTGCGGATCCAATCCATGTATCCGTGAAAATCATACGGACGTCTGAATGGAGCCTTACAGGGGGGTGATCAATGACGGAGGTGATCAGGGAGTCTATATGGGTGATCACTCCTCTGTCATTGATCACCCCCCTGTAAGGCTCCATTCAGACGTCCGCATGTGTTTTGCGGATCCGATCCATGTATCAGTGGATCCGTAAAAATCATACGGACGTCTGAATGGAGCCTTACAGGGGGGTGATCAATGACAAGGGGGTGATCAATGACAGGGAAGTGATCAGGAAGTCTATATGCGTGATCACCCCATTGTCATTGATCACCCCCCTGTAAGGCTCCATTCAGACGTCCGTATGCGTTTTGCGGATCCGATCCATGTATCCGTGGATCCGTAAAAATCATACGGACGTCTGAATGGAGCCTTACAGGGGGGTGATCAATGACGGAGGTGATCAGGGAGTCTATATGGGTGATCACTCCTCTGTCATTGATCACCCCCCTGTAAGGCTCCATTCAGACGTCCGCATGTGTTTTGCGGATCCGATCCATGTATCAGTGGATCCGTAAAAATCATACGGACGTCTGAATGGAGCCTCACAGGGGGGTGATCAATGACAGGGAAGTGATCAGGAAGTCTATATGCGTGATCACCCCATTGTCATTGATCACCCCCCTGTAAGGCTCCATTCAGACATCCGTATGCGTTTTGCGGATCCGATCCATGTATCCGTGGATCCGTAAAAATCATACGGACCTCTGAATGGAGCCTTACAGGGGGGTGATCAATGACAGGGGGGTGATCAATGACAGGGGGGTGATCAGGGAGTCTATATGGGGTGATCAGTGGTTCATAAAGGGTTAATAAGTGACAGGGGGGGGTGTAGTGTAGTGTAGTGGTGTTTGGTGCTACTTTACTGACCTACCTGTGTCCTCTGGTGGTCGATCCAAACAAAAGGGACCACCAGAGGACCAGGTAGCAGGTATATTAGACGCTGTTATCAAAACAGCGTCTAATATACCTGTTAGGGGTTAAAAAAATCACATCTCCAGCCTGCCAGCGAGCGATCGCCGCTGGCAGGCTGGAGATCCACTCGCTTACCTTCTGTTCCTGTGAGCGCGCGCGCCTGTGTGCGCGCGTTCACAGGAAATCTCGCGTCTCGCGAGATGACGCCTATTGGCGTTAGTGTGACCTGGGAGAGCCGCCGCGATGACGCCTTTCGGCGTTAGCGTGGCGGCAAGCGGTTAAAAATTATATCACAAGACAGGAAAGATAAAGATGGAGGACCACATGGCCCCAGGTGGTATATGCATACACAATGGCAGGCATTAGCTGCCAAAAAGGAAACATTTTTCAGACCTTTTTTTTTGTGAAATATTTTTCTTACTCTAAGGCTACATGCACATGACCGTGCCTTTTTTTGCGGTCCACAAACCGCGGATCCGCAAAAAACGGAAGCCGCCCGTGTGCTTTCTGCAATTTGCGGAACGGGCGTCCCATTTTAGAAATGCCTATTCTTGACTGCAAAGCGAATAGGACATGCTATATATTTTTTGGCGGGGCCTCGGAACGGAGCAACAGATGCGGACAGCACACAGAGTGCTGTCCGCATCTTTTGTGGCCCCATTGAAGTGAATGGGTCCGCACCCAAGCCGCAAAAACTGTGGCTCGGATGCGGACCCGAAAAACGGTTGTGTGCATGAGGCCTAAGACAGAACTAAACCTAAAATTGTCAACTGATTAAAGTGGATCTGTCATAATTAGTGTTGATCAAGCATGCTTGGCCGAACACCAGTATATTGCTGCCAGACACAACAATAGTCCTTAAAAGGACTTTTGGGTCTCTAACACCAACCCTGACTAACAAAAAAATAAAATTCAATTCCCTACACTATCTGTCCCTTTTACAGCACAGCTCTCCCTGAGTAATACTGGCTGAACCACATGTCATCGGGTACTTTATAGCACCAGATGACACGTTCCGGACAGCCAATCACTGTAATGCCAGTAACCAACATGCCTATGGCATTACAGTTATTTATTGGTCCCTTGTTACTCCCTTGCTACTCAGTCCCCAGCCGCCACTATTTTTCCCGGTGTGCCATCCCCGCCTTACACCGGCATGTGTCCCGTATCATCACCTGTGCCCTGACCAACACAGTTATTGGGAAGGTCTACTTAACAACTGACACATGGACAAGTGCTTTTGGTCATGGACGCTACATTTCCCTGACGGCACACTGGGTGAACATTGTGAAGGCTGGGAGCGAGTCATACCCTGGGATGGCACAAGTGCTACCGACGCCAAGGATTACGGGCCCTACTTCCATCAGGATTTCAGCCACCACTTACAATAGTGGCTGCAACCCCCCCTTCCTTCTCCTCCTCCACTTCCATCTCTGAATTCTCATTTTGCAGCACCAGTCAGCCATCAGTCAGTAGCTGGAAGCAGTGTAGCACTGCAGTGAGGAAGCAGCAACAGGCCGCGCTGAAACTAATATGTTTTGGTGACAAACAGAACACTGCCGTAGAGCTATGGCAGGGTATATGGGACCAGACTGAGCTGTGGCTCCTGCCACTGAACCTTGAAGCAGGCATGGTTGTGTCTGATATTGGCCATAACTTGGTGGTGGCTTTGGAGCTCAGCAAGCTCACACACATACCATGCCTAGCCCTAGCCGCCTTCTCAGCGCGAATTGGATGATGAGGAGGAGGAGCAGGAGACGGTTGCCTCCACTACAAAGGGTAGTTCCCACAGCATATTTATTTCATCTGTTCAGCGTGGATGTACCGAAGAGGAGGAAGAGGATGAGGAGACTGAGAGTCATCTTCCTGATGAGGACAGTGAAGTCTTGTCTGTTGGGACTCACATGGCTGACTTTATGATATGCTGCCTTTCCTGTGACTCTTGTGTTACATGCATTTTGGCCAACACCGATTACTGGTTGGTCACCCTTCTCGACCCCTGCTACAAAGAGAACTTCTCATTTCTCAATCCTGTGATGGAGAGGATTAGCAAAATTGTGCAATACCAGAAAATTTCCAGCTGACAATTGAGGAAGGGAGACGAGGTGAGCACACAGCAGTTCGAACAGAGGCAAGACAACACTCTCCAAGGCCTGGGACAGTTTCATGACACCCCGCCAGCAACCTCACCCTGATGCCACAAGTAGAGAAAAGTTTTGGAAGATGGTGAATGTGTACATAGCCTAGGGCAGCACTTGCCAATGGGGCGGCAAAATGCCTTGTTTGCTTAATGATAGTTACACTCCAGTGACTGCTCGCTCCTCTACCTTCAGCATCCTCCTCCTCTCCGTCTCTCTGGACCAGTCCCTGCCCCTCCCTCTCTCTCCTCCAATCATGGGCAGCATTACATTGGGGTGAGGTCACATGACCAGTGCTGGCTGCATCTTCTCATGTGAGGGGGACAGGTGGCGGCTGCAGCTGGTGCAGGGACACGATGGCTGAGGACGAGCTGGCCTCCAGGCTGTACCGGCGCCTGCGGATGGAGGACCATGCGGAGGCGGAGCGGGAGCCGCTGCAAATTAGGGTCTTAAACCCGTACACCGAGTTCAAGGAGTTCAGCAGAAACCAGATCAAGGACATGTAGGGGATGTTCAGGCAGTGAGTGCCCGGAGTGCAAGGACAACATCTGCATGAAATTTGCATGTTCTCCCTGTGTTTGTGAGGGTTTCCTCCTACACCCTAAAGACTATCAGTGTGTTCTTGGAGGAAACCTACTTAAACATGGGAAGAACAGACAAAGTTCATGCAGATGTTGTCCTTGGTCGTATTCAAAACCAGGACCCCAGAGCTGCAAGCCACCATAGTTTTTGTGTTCTCTTTCACAGTTTTAGAACTCTGCTTGCTGCCATTTCATACAACCCCTCATGGTTTTTACAGAATAAAATTGCTTTTAGGGTATAAAAGCCCTTCCTGATCATGTGATGATCACATAGGTGCACAGTTTGTTACAGTACAGGCTTCAGAGTGGTGTCCTACATGTGCCCAATAAGACCAAGGACCCAAACCCAACGAGCCACCATATTTCCTGTATGTACCAGATGGGTGACCATTCATTTCAATAAGTTTCCCCAGTCACATTAGGTAAAACTGGTAACATGGTGGCTGATAGGTTAGCACTGTTGCCTTGCAGTGCTGGGGTCCTGGGTTCGACCAAGGACAACATCTGCATGGAGTTTATATGTTCTCTCCGTGTTTGCGTGGGTTTCCTCCCACACTCTAAAGACACACTGATAGGGACCTTAGATTGTGAACCCATTGGGGACAGCTTGATGGTAATGTCTGTAATGTCTGCGGAGTATAATAAATATCGGAGAATTAATATGTAATATGCCTTTAAATTCAGTTGTCCCACCATACCACAGTGGATGCTGCAGTGCTGTTGCTTTAGGACCATACAACTATTAATGTGCTTCGGTTTATTGCAGATTGTGCTACAGCAGCAAAAAGGTTAAGTATAAAAGCCTGATGGCAAGCTGCCATGTAAACTGCACGACAAGCTGGCTTTGTGCCACCTCTGAGTGGAGGATTTACCCATTGGTATAGTAAAGTGTCTACTTTTTTAATTTACCACATTATCTTCCAGATGTTTGGGCAGAAAGGGACTTCAAGGCAAACGCTCACACGGAGGCTTGCAGGGGATCAGCATATTTCCTTCTACACTGTACTCCTCATCTTTTCAAATTAATGATGGCTGTTGTGCGCTGCAAGACAGCTTCTTAATCCACAGAAATGATGCTCATTATGACCTGCTATATATTTTATGCCTTATCATTAAGAAACAGAAAAGTGACATCTTGAATGCTGAAAAGCTCTTACGTGTAAGAATATAGGCCATCCGCTAGACTGAAAACACAAAAAGGGAAGCTGGTTAACCCCTTTGAGCTCCTCCTTATAATCTCCACTTATGCCCTGACAAAATATTACGAAATTATGATATTATCATGTCTGATGTAGAAAATCTCTTTTCAGATAAAGGCCATCAGAGGCACCAGCTAATTTCCGCAGATACAGCTGCAGATTCCCCGCTGATCAGCTCCCACCACCATGGGAAGCCATAACCTGTCATAAATGTATTTATTATGCTCACTTATATAGCGGTGACATATTCCGCAGCGCTTTACAGACATTAGCATCACGCTGTCCCCAATGGAGCTCACAACCCAAGTTCTCTATCAGTATGTCTTTGGAGTGTGGGAGGAAACCCACGCAAACAGAGGGAGAACATACAAACTGAATGCTGATGTTGTCTTTGGATTCAAATCAAGGACCCCAGCGCTGCAAGACACCAATGCTAACCACCGAGCCACCATGTTACCACTTTCACCTACTGTGACTGGGGAAAATTTTTGAAATGAATGGTTGCACATCTGATACATACGGGCCATATGGTGGATCATTGGTGTTGGGTCCTGGGTTCGAAGCTGACCAAGAACAACATCTGCATGAAGTTTCTATGCTCTTCCCATGTTCTTCTGCAGTCTAAGAACACACTGATAGATTCATTTGGAATGGGGCCAGAAACCGATGAAAGGGATGACAACTCACTGTACAGCACTGTGGAATATAATGATGTTATAGAAATGAATAAAATAGTGGTAATACATAATTGGACTGGGTCCGTCAAAGGTAGTCCCTCATTACTGTAAGCTCTCCACATACTGTTTAAAGGTTTTTTTTAGATAGTTTCCTCTGGATAGGTCATCAGAATCTGATAATTGGGGTTTTGACACCTGGGCAGTGGAGTACCAACAGGGGTGGTCCAGCGGGTCCGGACCCCCCCCAGAACAACCAGCTTATATATTTTTTTTATCCCTCATGGCCGCACTGCTGATCACCACAGGCGGTGCAGCCCTGGTTCTAGTTGCCGGCGGCAGGGGGGGGACAGTAGGAGATGAGTGCTTTCATTGTTGAAGCGCTCATATCCATAGTCATCTGTATTGCCGTCCTCAGGACAGCGATACAGATAGCTGTTCTGCGGCGGGGCAGGGGTGGACAGGCGTCTCCCTTCCCTGTTCTTCTAACAGGCCGCAGGCACTAATGCCTTTGGCCTAGACAGAGGCCGGCTCGGGCAGCGCGATGATGTCATTATCATCGCTCCACCTGAGCTTGGCAGCACACAGCGGGGGACACAGGCCAGAAGAGGGCCTGATGAAGGTAAGTATTAGTATTAGTATTTGTTTTGTTTTTTTTGTTTTTTTTTTTGGGGGGGGGGGACTGGCACAATGGCATTTCTTACAGCCCCATTTTTTTAGAGGTGGCACTCTGGGGGCATTTATTTCTTGCTCATATTGGGGGGCACTATGGGGCATTTCATACTGGCATATTATGGGGGGGCACCATGGGGGAGAGGAGCACTATGGGGGCATCTGGGGGCTCTAAAGGGGCTATTTTAATTGGCACATTAAGGGGGGCACTATAGGGGAGAGCGGCACTATGGGGCATCTGGTGGCACTATAGGGGCATTATTTGGGGGCACTATGGGGAAGTGAGGGCTCTAAAGGGGCCTTTTTTATTGGCACATTATGGGGGGCACTATTGCATCTGTTGGCACTAAGGGGGCATTTTTTACTGGCACATTATTGGAGGCACTATAGAGGAGAGCAGCACTATGGGCATTATTTGGGGTCACTATGGTTGAGGGGAGCACTATTGGGACATCTGGTGGCACTAAGAAGGGCATTTTTTACTGGCACATTATGGGGGAGAGGAGCACTATAGGGGCATCTGCTGGGGGCACTAAGAAGGGGCATTTTTTTACTGGCATATTATGGGGGACACAATGGGGAAGGGGGAGAGGAGCACTATAAGGGCATTTACTGGGACACTATATAGGGGTATTTTATACTGGCATTCATTATGGGGACATTAGCTCAACTGTGGGCACTAAGCGGGTGTATTTCATGTACTGTCATATTATAAGGAGAATTATTACTACTAGGGGGTATTATGGGGATCTTTACTACCTCTTGGGGACTATGAGGAACATGAATACTAGTATGGGCACTATAGGGGCATTATTAATACTAAGTGTGCTCTGGCAGAGAATTATTTCTATTGTTAGGATTTTGGGGAGGACTGTTACTTTGGCGGGGGGCACTCTGGCACAGTATCGGTTTAGCACAATTATTTTTGGGGGACATTATCTTAATACTATTAGTGTCTAGGCGCAGTTATTTTTAGAGCACTGTGTGCCAATAATTGTTGAAGGAGGAACTATCTGTGTGGTAGCAGTATTTCCAGGGAGACTGTTTCTGCAGTATAGTATTGGGGGTGGCAGGAAAGGGTGTTCAGAAGATGTGAAGATGATGGAAATGTGGGACACTAATGTCTGTTTCTCAATCTCTGCAGAGACGGAAGATGGCTGAAAAATCATCATGGCAGTCTGGTCTGAATGGAGAACGTCTACAACAAAGGTGACATCACTGGATGTAAGAGGTATGTGGCGCTATGTAGGAGAGGAGATGCTCTGGCTCCTCCCCCTGCCATTTGCATAAGGAGGATTCAGAGCTGGGTGAGGACGGCCAAGGTGGGCAGCAGGCCACGGGCGGGTGGCAGATGGTGGGGGGAACCACAGGCCTTGAGCAGGATCCGGGGAGGGAGGAGAGCGGAGGAGCTTCCTGGCTGTAGCCTGCTGTTTATTGTATGATGTGAAGCAGGCAGTGCAGCCAGGGCACGCCCTCCCCTCTCCATATGCTGTGTAGAGACAGGCCTCAACAATAGAATTTTTGCTGTACAGTGTTTGTTGGGAGTGGCCTATTATATGTAGGAGGGGCTTTTAATAATGGGCGGGGCTGAAAATGTCGCATTTTTCCACTCCTACAGTTCTTTTAGAAGTGGCTAGGAAAAAGAATCAGCGCAGCACGCTACGTGCCCCGCATTGTTAAATATGAAGGGGGCTTTGAAAAATGGGCGGGCAAAAGAATTGGCACAGCGAGCTACACGTGCCACATTTTTTGCCTTTCGGACCCCCCACTAGACAAAATTCTTGGGTGTTCCCCTGCACCTGGGACCCCTGCCGATCAGCTGTTTGAAAAGGCAGTAGCGCCACAGCCTTCTCTACCTATGCCTAGGCCACATGACATCATGTTCATTGGTCACATGGCCCATGCGCAGAAAGCCCCATTGAAGAGCTGAGATGTTAAACACAGCCATTATATAATGGACGGTGCTGTGTTTGGTGAGCAGAGAGAAGATTGTGGCACTACTGCCAGCGCCACTGCTTTCTCAAACAGCTTATTGTTGGGGGTCCATGATGTCAGGCCTCTACCAATCAGATATCGATAACTTATCTAAAGGTTAGGTTGTCAGTAAAAAAAAAAAAACACTCGGAAAACCCCATTAATAATAATCACTAATTATTATAAAATTCATGTAAAATAAAAAAAAATGGATACCAGAATAATTATTTTTTTATAATTTAGAAGATTAGAAAAAGAAAAAATGTCTGCTTCTTTAAAAAAAAACAAAAAAAAAACCAAAGTGCCGCTCAAGAGAATAAGCCTGCTGACCAGCAATACCAGACACAGCCCTTACGTAAAGGTGGTGCTATTATTGGAAAAGCAGCAGATCCTGGTTTTGTTAGTCTAAGGGCACAGTGGATATCTCTGTGACAGAAACAAAAAGGGACTGATTAAAAACATAAACCTTGCAAACTAAGGGATTGGGAAAAGCAAACAAAAATATCACTTTCCTAAAATTGTCTCCTTATTATAATGTAATTTATTAAATTTTCCTAAACTGAATGTAGAGGTAATTCCCTATTATTGATACAAAATCCATCTGGTTCAAAAGTCATAACTGTAATGAACTCAAATAAACCTCTGTAGAATTACCATGTGAATCTGAAACTCTCTTCAACAAGTCCTTTCCTGTATTGGTGACCATGCTGTTTGTCCCACTATGTCACTAAAAATATTTGGCTTGTGGCTACTTCTATGGGTGTTATCTAGTATTTAGGGAGAATATTCATAATATGAATTTTTATCGCAAATATCGGCACTTCGATAATTAGCGAATATTTTTTATTTTTTTTTACACGGTACACATCAGGTGATCATCCTCCCTTCTTCTAGCTTGTGGGCCAATGAGAAGGCTTTGTCACAGCTTAGCAACATCCCCAGCAACCAATAGAAAAGTTGCCTACCTCATCACTATATAAATTAAGACCCTCCCCAGCAGCCATTTTGTGGAGTTTCATGTGAGAGAGAGAGAGGAGCTTGGATACTGTGCTGTGCTTTTTCAAATTACATTCCAAATCGCATATAAATATTCCAGATAGTTAGTGTTACATAGTAATAGGGACTTGTGTAGCTGAATAACTGATAGGGTCCAGTGCAGGGTGTAGTGTAAGGTATAGAGATAGTTAGCTGAAATATATAATCCAGATAGTTGGTGTTAGATAGTGTAGGTTAGTTAGGGAATATTTTAGCTAATAGTTTCCAGGGCAGGGTGTACTTTAGGTTAGATAGGGATATAGGATAGTGTAGGGTTTAGCTGTCTGTTTCATCCGTCTGTGAAAACAAAAAAGGCTTTTAGTCATAGTGTTTTAGGCATATAATCCCAATTTTTTTACATATATGGATTGAAAATAATGTCATCAACAACACCGCAAAAAAAATTGGAGTATCTAAAGGTCTAATATTAGATTTAGGGCTCATTCACATGAACGTGTGCTGGTCCTTCCGTGCACTGGGAACCACAATAGTGGTCCCCAATGCACGGGCAACATCTATGCGTCTGCTGCAGATGGATCCCAGACCCATTCAATTGAAAGGATCCGTGATTTGTCTGTTCCGCAAAAAAATTGTGCATGAACTACTCTTTTGTGGTTAGGAGGCACAGCCAGAAACACCACGGAAGCACTCCGTGGGGTTGGGGTTCCGCACACGCATCTCCTGGATCGCAGACCCATTGAAGTGAATGGGTACGTGATCCGTCATGCAGGGTGCACACGGCCGGTGGCCGTGTATTGAGGACCTGCTGTATGCGGGCCACAATACGGCCACGGGCAGCACGCGTTCGTAAAGTTACCATTATAAGATTGAATTGTATTGCTTGTGTATGTGTGTGGGGTCTGAGCAATCGTATATTGGCCAGCTGAGCAGTTGTACCTGTCTAGTGAAGTGATGGTACAGTATGGGATGTACAGCTGGTTCGCCTCCCCGTGGTGCACCCTGGGTAACGCTAAATGAACCAGCAAATTATGGCGGTCAGACAAAGGAAGCTTCTCCTGACTAACAGGACAAAAACTTTAATCTATAGACTATGTATGTGTGGGGTATATAGTGTGTGTTATTACATATATATAGTGTTTGGCAGGAAGATAAATGTGCAATGTGCTGTCCATACATACATGCTGCAGAAATAGTGCTGTGATGTCCCAACAATACTAAGTTCAACAATCGGTATTATCTTGTCAGACCTAATTAAAGGTGAAGTTGTATGTATTGCGCTAAAATATTCAAATCAATAGTGGTGATTTACGCGATCTTAAATACTTTGAAAAACTCTTTCTGCATATAAAGCTATTGCTATGGACATGCATGGAATTTAAATCTAAAACAGTGCTGTAATGTACAATTACTTACCGTGATCAGGAGTTCTTCCTCACCATCTCGAAAGTTGCTGCCAACCATTTTTATCACTTATGTAGCTATAAGCTAAAAGTGCGTATGTGCGCGCGCGCATAATAGCGCAATCAAATATAATTTTACGAATATCACAAATTCACGAATATTTGCCAAGTATTCGCCTAAATATTTGTGATATATCGCAAATTCGAATATTGCCCCTGTCGCTCATCACTAGTGTTATCTATATGCCCTTCCTGTTCTTCACCCTTTATTCTGTTTAGGGAAGTGGACTCTGCTGCAGGGGAATCCCTAGGATGCTAACTCTTGAATTATTCCCTATTCACTGATAGTTGACTCAGATGGATCAAGAGACTCCGGTGTGTGGCACCAAGCTGACAGGCTAGAGCATAGTTAGTAGACAGGCCGAGGTCAGGGCAGGCAGAGCTTGTTCAATCTGATATTCAAACAATAAGTCAGCTAAGGTGGCAAGGGGTAATATCACGATCGGCGTAACTGTCACATACGTGACACGGAGGGAGGAAAAGGGGGAGGCCCTGCCCTAGTGAGAGGGAAGGTGGTGACCCCTGACTCACCTTGCGTCTGGCACCTGGCTGCCCTGTCGTCCCTAGACGGGTTCCTCACCCGTACGCCGATCACGTGCCTAAAACCCTGGCTTTCCCTAGGATGAGCCCTAGATAGTGAACAGGGCGGTGGGAACACTAGTCCGCACCACTAGCTCTAGAGGAAAACACCAAGGGGAGGACAGACAATACAAACTAAACATATAATCCCAGGTGGGCAACAACAGGAGACAACAAAAGCCCAACAGGGATCCGGAGGGTAGCACTCTGGAACAACAACCAGATTCTCAGCTCCAGTGGGTCAGTATAGAAGTCCAGGCAGGAAGCTCTATAACTGGCAACAAGAGAAGTGTGAGAGGAGAATATAAGGAGTTTGGGAGTGGCAGACAAGAAACAGCTGAGGAGGAGAAGCTACGGATCCCTGAGTGAGACAAAAAGGATAGTAAGGCAAACACAGAAAACAAACACTAAGAAACACCGTGATCTTTAGACATAGAGCGCGCAGCCACCCGCTGCGACTTCCTGACCCCGGGTATAACGGAGTCAGACGTGGCTCTTGACACCCTCATGACAGTACCCCCCCTTTCACGAGGGGCCTCCGGACACTCAGGACCAGGTCTCTCCGGATGAGAGACATGGAAAGCCTGAATCAACCTGTTGGCGTTTACCTCTGACGCTGGAACCCACATTCTTTCCTCGGGACCGTAACCCCTCCAATGCACCAGATACTGAAGAGAGCGGCGGACCCGACGAGAATCAACAATTCTGGATATTTGAAACTCCAGATTACCATCCACAACAACAGGAGGAGGTGGCAGCGGTGATGGTTCTAGAGGTGGAACATACTTCTTGAGCAACGACTTATGGAAGACGTTATGGATCTTAAAAGTCTGAGGTAGCTCCAGGCGAAAAGCCACAGGGTTAATGACGGCTACAATTTTATAAGGACCAATGAACCTAGGACCCAGTTTCCAAGAGGGAACCTTCAACTTAATATTCCTAGTAGACAACCACACATAGTCATTCACTCCTAGGTCCGGACCTGGCGACCGTTTCTTATCGGCCATGCATTTGTATTTACCACTCATATTTTTCAAGTTAGCTTGCACCTTCTGCCATACCGATGAAAGAGATGAAGAAAACCGTTCCTCTTCGGGAACCCCAGAAGACCCCCCCTCTTTGAAAGTACAAAATTGGGGATGAAAACCGTATGCACCAAGAAATGGTGACTTGCCAGTGGATTCCTGACGGCGATTATTTATGGCAAACTCGGCTAACGGTAAATATGATGACCACACCTCTTGGTTTTCAGACGCAAAACACCTTAAATATGTTTCTAGGTTTTGGTTGGTACGCTCAGTCTGTCCATTCGACTGAGGATGGAAAGCTGAGGAAAAGGATAAGTGTACCCCTAAACGGGTACAAAAAGCTTTCCAAAACTTAGAAATAAACTGGGTTCCCCGATCCGAAACCACATCGGAAGGGACCCCGTGAAGCTTCACGATTTCACTGATAAACACCTGAGCAAGAGTCTTAGCATTAGGAAGTGCGGGTAGCGCAATAAAGTGTACCATCTTGATAAACCTGTCTACTACTACCAAGATAACTGTTTTACCCGCAGACAAAGGTAAGTCAGTGATGAAATCCATTGATAGATGTGTCCATGGTCTATTGGGGATGAAAAGTGGCAATAAAGACCCTGCTGGACGTGTATGAGAGACTTTCGCGCGTGCACAAGTAGAACAAGTAGACACGAAATCTATTACATCCTGACGCAACCTTGGCCACCAAAAACGACGAGACAATAGCTCCAAGGTTGCTTTACTACCTGGGTGCCCAGCAAGTGCCGAATTATGATGTTCCTTCAATAACTCAAGACGCAGGTTTAACGGTACAAACAATTTCTCTGAGGGGCAAGAGGCCGGGGCGTCCCCCTGGGCCTCTAACACCTTTCCCTCTAGAACAGAGTGTACAGCCGAGACAACCACTCCTCTTTGTAAAATAGGTACCGGATCACTAACATTACCCCCTCCAGGGAAACTACGAGACAATGCGTCTGCCTTGGTATTTTTTGCCCCAGGACGATAGGTGATTACAAAGTTAAATCTGGTAAAGAATAGCGACCACCTAGCTTGTCTAGGGGTGAGACGCTTAGCCGATTCTAGGTACAGAAGGTTTTTGTGATCCGTAATTACCGTGACGGGGTGGATTGCTCCCTCTAAGAAGTGACGCCACTCTTCAAACGCCAGTTTAATCGCCAACAGTTCCCTATTTCCAATATCATAGTTCTTTTCTGCTGCAGATAATTTTTTGGAAAAGAAAGCGCAAGGACGCCATTTGCCAGGAGACGGACCCTGAGACAATACAGCCCCCACTCCCACCTCCGACGCATCAACTTCAACAATAAAAGGCTGGGAGACATCAGGTTGAATTAGAACAGGTGCCGAGGTAAATTTCTCTTTTAGAGAGGAAAATGCAATTTTAGCCGCGTCAGACCATTTAGAAAAATCAGTCCCCTTCCTAGTCAAGTCAGTAAGGGGTTTAACGATCACTGAATAATTTTTTATAAACTTTCTGTAGAAATTTGCGAAACCCAAAAACCGTTGTAGAGCTTTAAGGTTCTCAGGAAGATCCCAATCTAAAATTGCCTGGACCTTCCCAGGATCCATACGGAAACCTGAAGCAGATAATAGATATCCCAGGAATTGTATTTCCTGAACGGCGAAGACACATTTTTCAATTTTCGCATATAATTTATTCGTCCGTAGGACCTGCAGTACTTGCCTGACATGTACTTCATGTGTTTTCAGATCAGCCGAATAAATTAAGATATCATCTAGGTATATGACTACAAACCTGCCGATGAGATGACTAAAAATATCATTAACGAAATGTTGGAAGACAGCAGGGGCATTGGTCAGACCGAAAGGCATGACTACATTTTCGTAATGCCCCTCAGGGGTGTTAAAAGCTGTCTTCCACTCATCCCCTTCCTTGATACGAATCAGATTGTAGGCCCCCCTAAGATCAAGTTTGGAGAACCACCTAGCACCCGCAATCTGATTAAAAAGGTCAGGAATGAGAGGAAGAGGGTATGGGTCTCGGACGGTTATCCGGTTTAGCTCACGGAAATCTAGGCAAGGACGCAGGCCCCCATCTTTCTTTTTAACAAAGAAAAACCCTGCAGCCACGGGTGAAGAAGAGGGTCTGATGTGTCCCTTGACCAGACTCTCGGAGATATAATCTTTCATGGCTTGTCTCTCGGGACCCAAAAGATTATACAACCTGGACTTGGGTAATTTTGCACCGGGAATCAGGTTAACCGGGCAATCATAAGGACGATGAGGTGGTAGCTTCTGACAACCCTTTTCAGAAAAAACGTCCTCAAAGTCCGAAATAAATGTAGGTAGGGAAGCTATGGAGGCGATTAAGCAATTGTTATTTAAGCAATTCTCTCTGCAATGCTCACTCCACTCCAATATCTCCCTGGCCTGCCAATCCACCACTGGATTGTGCGCTACCAACCAGGGAAGACCCAATACCACAGGAGAGGGAAGGCCCTCCAGAACGTAACATGAAAGACGCTCCTTATGGTGGTCCCCTACCCGAAGATGTAAGTTATGGACAACGTGAGTGAGGTTTCTCTGAGACAGAGGAGAAGAGTCAATAGCGAATATGGGAATGGGTCTCTGCAGCGTACAGAGAGACAAACCCATAGTGCGGGCAAAATGGGCATCAATCAAATTTACCCCTGCTCCACTGTCTAGAAAAAAAGAAATAGACTCCGTCTTAACACCAAAAACAATAACCGCTGGCAACACAAATTGAGATGTTCGTATGGAGGAAACGTATACCCCCCGGCTGACATCCTCCGCACAGCCTGGGGTTAGTAGTTTTCCGACGGTCTTTTGTTTTTGGGAAAGGAGGGACAGACATTAATGAAATGACCCCTCCCCCCACAGAAAAAACAAGCCCTCCACCTACGGCGAACCTCAGGAGGACGGACCTGACGAGAAGTTCCTCCTAGCTGCATAGGCTCATCCAAGTCCGTACAGACTAACTGCTGCTTGGGAGAGGTTACCGATTGCTCAGGAATTTTCGATCTCTCCCTAAGACGTCTATCTATCCTGATAGAGAGGGACATAACAGCATCAAGGGAAAGGGGGGTCTCATACAGCGCCAGCGCATCCTTAACCCTTTCAGATAACCCAGAGCAGAACTGACTCCTGAGAGCCGGGTCGTTCCACTGAGTATCCGTAGCCCACCTGCGGAACTCTGAGCAATATTCCTCTGCTGGCCGATCTCCCTGTAGGAGTCTCCGTAATTTCGACTCAGCCAGGGCGACACGGTCAGGGTCATCATATATGAGACCCAAAGCCCCAAAAAATCCCTCCACTGACCGGAGAGCCTGGGAACCAGGGGGTAACGAGAACGCCCAGGATTGCGGGTCCCCCTGAAGCAGGGAAATAACAATCCCCACCCGCTGTTCTTCATTACCTGAGGAGTAAGGGCGCAGCTTAAAATATAATTTGCAGGCCTCACGGAACAACACAAATTTGTCCCTTCCCCCAGAGAATCTGTCAGGAAGAACAACCTTGGGTTCTGTAACAACCTGGTTACCCATAGCAACCGCTGGGCTTACGGTCTGCTGCATTTGCTGCTGCTGTTGGAGGACAGACGCCTTCAATCCTGCCACCTCCAAAGACAGGCCTTGAAGCTGTTTTGCCAAAGCAGCAATAGGATCCATATTGGATTCTAAGTAGAGAAAAAAAAAAATTTAATATATATATATATATTTTTTTTTTTATCAAAAAATAAGGGCCAGTTATAATATCACGATCGGCGTAACTGTCACATACGTGACACGGAGGGAGGAAAAGGGGGAGGCCCTGCCCTAGTGAGAGGGAAGGTGGTGACCCCTGACTCACCTTGCGTCTGGCACCTGGCTGCCCTGTCGTCCCTAGACGGGTTCCTCACCCGTACGCCGATCACGTGCCTAAAACCCTGGCTTTCCCTAGGATGAGCCCTAGATAGTGAACAGGGCGGTGGGAACACTAGTCCGCACCACTAGCTCTAGAGGAAAACACCAAGGGGAGGACAGACAATACAAACTAAACATATAATCCCAGGTGGGCAACAACAGGAGACAACAAAAGCCCAACAGGGATCCGGAGGGTAGCACTCTGGAACAACAACCAGATTCTCAGCTCCAGTGGGTCAGTATAGAAGTCCAGGCAGGAAGCTCTATAACTGGCAACAAGAGAAGTGTGAGAGGAGAATATAAGGAGTTTGGGAGTGGCAGACAAGAAACAGCTGAGGAGGAGAAGCTACGGATCCCTGAGTGAGACAAAAAGGATAGTAAGGCAAACACAGAAAACAAACACTAAGAAACACCGTGATCTTTAGACATAGAGCGCGCAGCCACCCGCTGCGACTTCCTGACCCCGGGTATAACGGAGTCAGACGTGGCTCTTGACACCCTCGTGACAGGTAAATATGGGAGTCAGGCAGTGGTCAGGTAAGTCTGCAGAGGGTCGAGTCTGGTAAACAGGCAGAGGTCAAGCACAGGAAATCACAACAGAATAATAGTGCACATTTGAAGGACAAGACTAACTAAGACTTATTACTCAGGCACCTTTCCGCAGGGGAAGGGTTTTAAAATAGCCCAAAGTATGCAACTATTGGCTGAGATAACGTGAGTTCTGGTCCTTTAAGAATCAAAGAATGCATGTGCCCTAAGGAAGTGGAAGTTAACAGATAAGAGACAGCATGGGATCACATGCTAGCAGTGGGCACTGACCACCGACTGGACAGCACTGCAGGAGAAGTGAGTATTCCAGCAGCCATTGCCACCAAGGGCAGGAAGAAGCTGATGGCCACAGACCGCCAGCTTTGCCACGAGGTACCATGTAGAACAGAGATCCATCTATGATACAGTACATGCCAGTATTAAATTGGCCATGCTATAGGCAAAACAGAGACAACAATTCTGATAATCTGCTGTCAGTATACATAGAATATAGAACCAATGGTTATTAACTTCAATCATTGATATATTTGTGAAATACCCA
Organism: Bufo gargarizans; assembly: GCF_014858855.1. NCBI lineage: Eukaryota > Metazoa > Chordata > Amphibia > Anura > Bufonidae > Bufo > Bufo gargarizans. The sequence continues at coordinate 104,596,287 of NC_058089.1, forward strand.
TAGGAGTTGTCCCTAACAACAACTAATGGACTCCTAACCAGATTCAAGTGAAGTTATCTTCTACTGGACATTTGGAACTCTTTATTATGTCAGACTCTGGGCATACCAATGGTTCCTAGGGGTCTCTAGACTAGTCCAAACTGGACCTGCTGGAAGATCCTTTGATACTCTCAAGGGTCAGTTCCACCTTGGTACAGATAGCATCAAGATGTTTCCTGGTCAATAGAGAAGACTGGGAGATGGGGTGATGGGTGACTATAAGGATAATTACTCAGAAATATTGCCTAGCAGTTAAATGTTTTTAACTGTTGTGGTGTAAAGTAGAACTGGTTTAGTTGCCCATAGCAACCAATCAGATTCCTCCTTTCGTGTTCCAAAGGAGCTGTCCAAAATCAAATGTGGAATCTGGTTGCTATGGGCATGTAAGCCAGTTCTACTTTACACCAGCTTGATAAATGACCCCCTTAGAATCTTATCGGAGGTAATGTCTCCAAATGTCCAACCAAGTGGTGATTATTATAGTCTATCTTACAGCTGAAAAGTTTACACAATAAATTATTCTCTTTTTCTACTTTTCCAGTCAAACAAGAGGACCCAGTGACAATTACTCAAAGCTTCAAAAACTCTTTGGCACAGTAGAAAATCATATGTGCTCTATAAAAATAAAGGTTTTCTATGCCGCCTAACCTAGAGTTTCAAATTACCATCATCAAACCTCATTCCGGACAAAATATATCACAGAAGGAAACACAAAAGTTAAATTATATATTGTGTATAATTTGATTCTGCCAACTTTTCTTTTATACAGCCTCATAAACATGAAACTAAGGTAATCATAGACCGACATGGGATATTACAGTTTTCCTTCAACATTTCTCCGGACCATAGTTCTGGAATGTGATTAAAACCCTTTGACCGACAGTGAGAAGTTTTATGACTGCAATCTGATATAAAAGAGAATAAAAACTTTTCAGGTGCAAAGAATTTATAGCTAAAATGAACCGCACAAAATGCTCGTATCCATTATCCATTTACACAACATTCTTAATGATCCAGTAAATTGTATCCATTGTCTGTGACAGAAATCCCAACCCAACCGTAATCATGTGTGAACCGGGGGTGGCCATGTGTAGTCCATCCCTAACTACTTACAAACTGTTAGTTAAAAACAAAAATTACACTAATGTATAATATATTTACCCTGTACTGTACCTCTGTTGTCCTGATTCGCATTCTGCCGTACTGCAGTCTGCTTGAATATTGAGGAAACTGCTATTAACTGAGCCAGTGAAGTAAGGAAGCTGCTCATGAGGCCTCTTGACAGAGATTTCCTGGGAGAACAGGAGGTTTCCAATTCAGAACTCATTTCCTTCTGTTATTTTCAAGACCATTAATATGGCTGTAAATTTGCGGCGTAAAATTGCTGCTAATGTGATACTGCTTCTGCTCTGTGGTTTTTCAAAACATCTTGAAAGTATTGTGATGCCATGTGTGTTCACCGGTTTTACAATTCTCTAGGAAAAAAAATGATACATTTAATAGATATAACAGTTGTGGCTTAATGACTTTCATAGCTGAATTTATTATCACCACTGGTTACAATGGATTAGACTCGTTTTATTATAATAGATAAAAATAGCTACGTGTGAGCGGGCAAATTTACACATTTGTTTGCTTCGATAATGGACAACAAATATGAATTTTTCTTTATGTAATTTTTACAACTATTTATGATAAGTTATACAATGAAAAAGAAAAAAAAATGAATGAAACTGATTGATGCGACTTGTTGCTGAAGCACAACAGCACACCGCGTGGTTAGGCATGGTATTGCAATTAAAAGTTTTCAGAAATTCATGTTATGAAGCATTCATGAATTAAACACAGGCGCAGATTTTTCAGAAGCCCCCACCATCATCCATATTTTTCTGTAACCTATTATCATTTCTATGTATTTAGCAGCCTTCTTTAACAAGACCACCCATTTTCCCAATTACAGACTTACATTTAAATGGAATCTGTCAGTAGTTTTGACCATGCTAAACTATTGACTGCAGTACAGTAGGTAGGGGATAGGGGGAAAAATACAAACAGGCTTTTTGTGAAGCTTTTATTATTAGGAGCATTGAGAGTATCAACTTTTATTCTCCCAGATCCTGCTCCTCGGGTACAATGGAGATGGAGCTTCGCAGTGAAGATTCACTTCTATTATACTTAAAGGGAGATTCTGGTTGTTACAAATAGGGGGTAACTATTAGATTAGTGGCGATACTACCACTGGGACATCCACCAATCACGAGAATGGGGATCCCATACCCATTAGCACCCCCCCAACCGAAACAAACAAAACAGCAGGTCGAGCATGTACAGTGCTACTCCTGCTGCTCTATTCATCTCTACTGAAGTTCCAAAGACAGCTCAGTGCAGTGCTCGGCTATTTCCTAAAGTCTCATAGAGATGAATGGAGCTTTAGTTTACATGCCCAACCTGCCACTCTCTTCATTTCAAAGTGCTCTGAGGGATATAGGGCCGCCATTACCATGATTCGTGGCAGATCCCAGTGGTAGAACCCCTACCAATAAAATACTTGTAACAACTGAAATACCCTTCAAGGAGCAGAATCTGGTAGAATAAAAGTAAATATTCTTACTACTCCTGATAATAAAAACTCCACAAAAGGTATGTTTTTACTGTTCTCCACAGTCCCTGCCTTGTGCTGTCAGCAGTTTAGCACTGTGAAAACTGCTGGCAGATACCCATTAATGCCCATATACACTTTACAATTTTTATTTCCCTGAAATCCTAATGTTAAAAATGTAGTTCAGTGTCCCACTGCAATGTGATATGGACAATGGCTGTGGAACCTCTCTGCCAACTAACCAGTTTGAAGTTGGGCTACACCTGTGGGAGTTATCCTGGCAGTGCCTGGTTTTAACCCTTTAACCTCTATACGTGAATCTGGTCTTTGCTGCAGGGGAGCTACCAGGCTGCTCGCTTTTGAAATTGTCCTGCTGCAGCTGGCAACTGACAACATCCAACAGAATCAATTTTGCACAGCCACGGAAAGGACACACAACTCAGGATAGAAAGGTAACAAAATACAAAGCAGACTTATCAAAGTCATTAGTCAAACAGAAACACACACAAGACCAAGGAACATTAAAGGGGTTATCCAGTGCTAAACAATGTCCCCCCATAATCCAGGCCCCCCCCACACTGAATATACCGAATATACCTACCTGGCTCACCGCTCCCTGTGCCGCTCCTGGTCCCTGCACCGCCACTGCTGCTTCTCTACATGCATGGATGAAAACATCTATGTCGGGGGAAGCAGCCAATGGCAGGTGGGGATGAGGAACGAGCCTCCCTAGCATCGCAGGTGATGCGATTTGTTAGCTGTAGACGTTTCTAGTAAAGACTATTCATTTGTTCCAATACCTGCCTCATTATTTGTGCATCACTGCCACGCTTATGGCTGGGAGTACCCTACAATTCCTCAACACCAAGAGCACCCTGAACTTCCACCAAGAAGAAGAACCCTATGTCATCAGGGTATGCCCTGAGGGGAAGAAAGTGTATGACACTTCCATCACTGGAAGCACCACAGTGAGTACAACCACTCCCAAGTTCCCCACCTTCCCTCTGGCTCGCCCAGTAGTAGTGCATGAATAAAAAAAAATAATCTTCCTAAATCAGGCAACACCACCCATAGGCAACGGGAATTGGAGCAACATGAAACTAATGAAATGAGTTCCCCTCTTTGTTGTCGATGATTTATAAAACACTTACAAAGACTAGATGGTAGATCTCTCTCTATTTTATGAAATACAACTGCTTGATTAGAACAATTAAATCTCTGTTTTTGCATGCATTTTATAGTCATTCCTTGACCTATCAAGCTTATTGCACGATAAAAGAAAATTGGAGGCAAGAAAGAGTAATTTTTTTTCTGCCTAACTGTCTAACTGCCATCCTCCTCAACTCCAATTCATCTGCAATCTAGTCCAAACTATCACTGTCTCATAGTATGCAGTAGTTGCCCCGTCCTAATAGATCTCGGATGGAAATAGCTCAAACGGATGACAACTGATCGAACAGGATCCGGTTTTTTACAGGATGCAGTTTTTTTTCTCTCTCTATTCTTCCAACGAACCAGAATAACGGAAAGCTAAACAGTGATATGAACTCACCCGTATTTGGGGGTATGATAAAGAATTGGGGGGGGGGGTCTGAACTGAGGTCTGATAAAGATTGGGGGGTCTGAACTGAGGTCCCATGAAGATTAGGGGTCTGATTGGAGGCCTGATGAAAAATATGTTTTTCTACTTCCTTTCCTCCTCTAAAGCCTGGGTGCGTCTTGTCATCAGGTGTGTCTACAGATCGTAAAATACAGTAAATCTCTATAGACTGCTGGATCTCTTCATTGAGTACCAGTACCCACTTATGCAGCCAACTAATACCCTGCTCTGTTCTAGTGAGGGTCAATAACCCTAAAACAATTGGAGGTCTCTTCTTTTTGGGGAAGTCACTGTTTCGAGTAGTAGTTTCCTTTTGGCATGGAACTAATTGGTAGACTGTAAACATAGTAGACAGTGATGAGCGAGCACCAAAGTATTCGACCTGAACACATTGCTATACTCGTGTGCTCAGCCGAGCACCTGAGTATAATGGAAGTCAATGTGGGACAACCAGACACCCCCTGCTTGGAAGAGAAGAGGGTGCCTGGTCCATAAATAAAGGTTAGAAATTGATGGATGCGTCTTAGACTCCTATTATTTATGACATACAATAGACAACCACACAAAGGCTGTATGCCAAAAGCCAGGTATGTGCAAACCACCAATCTATCTATTAAACAAATGACAGGCTTAGTCAGCATACCTTACAATGGCAGCCTCGTGCACTATGAGATATTCCAAACCAGCTCTCATCTGACTGAGAACCAGTAAACCTCAAAGTTATTTTGCATCTGTTGGATGTCTTGGGTGGACCTGCACACCTAGATCAATATCATTAGGGCGACAAAAAGTTTTCCGATTGTCCTAACATAATATTCAATAACCTTTCCATACAAATTTGTCATGTAAAAACTCATTTACATAAACATGGGCATATGGGGAAGACATGCAAATGAGCAGAATCTGCCTTATTTTTCAGCTGTCATAAGACTATGAAAACCAATAGAGGGCAGTATTAAGTTATGAACAGCGCCCTCTATTGGTTTCACAGTCTTATTTCATAGCCATAGATGCAGAATTTAATGGGACCTTGGTAGATAGTGACAACTAAAAGCATTTTAACATGAAGAGAACCAGGAGATTTGGAGCTTCTAATAAAAACTGGAACCTCTCATTCCTGTAAAATAACGTGATGCAATTTCTAGCTTTGTGGCTGTGGTGCTCTGGGTCCTCGAGCGTTGCCTGATTGCCCATGCAGCCAGTCCAGTCCCTCATAGACCATAGGCTCGGACAGATTACTGTGCAGCTTGTGAATCTGTCAGCATGATAACACATTGCTGTAGCTTAAGAATCACTGCAGTAAGAACTGTCAGATTTTAGACAGAGCTCAGTAAGTGTTCGAGGGCCACCATGCACTGGCTTCTTTCATCAGATATACTTATCCCTCAGGAATAACATAGCATAACCTGGCATCAAGCCATCTATTGATTTCTTCACGTGGCGTGCTAAAGCTGCCGGCTGCCCTGGGATTCCAACTAAACACTGTTATAAAATAAGCAGCATTTCGCCAAAATATCAGCATCATCCAATCTTAGCTTGACAATGCATCCGGAGTTCTCATTGTATTCATGGCTGATAGATCCTGGTAGATAAAGTTGCGTAGTTTGCTCCATTTTCACCCCCAGATGAGAAGATATGTTCTATGAATAGTAACTTAAGCAGCACAACTTTGCTGTTACATGTTTAAAAAAATAATTCTGGTTAATTTTAAAATAATTTCCCCAAAAAGTTTTTTTTTTTGGCCTATGAAAATCCAAGCCATCCGTTAACTATAATAAAACTGATCATCCAGTAAAAACGATTACTATGCAATGAACAGGACAATTCAACTAAAGTATTAACACAATATAAATGTAATAAAAATATTGTTTGCTTTTTAATATTCATTACATGCATGCAGGGGAGGAAGGGGTTAATAAGAGTTAATTGCTGGACATCCAAGGGGATTCAGGTGCTTGATGAGCTGCTACCACCCAACAGAAAGTCTTCCAGATATTTGAGTAAAGCTACTTTCACATAGGCATTTTGCATTCCCCTTTTGAGATCCGGCAGAGGATCTCAAGACTGGAACAAAGCGCTTCAGTTCAATATAATACATCCGGATTCAGGCGGATCCAGCACTAAAAATATTGTAAAGTCTCGCGCACATGACCGTATTTTTGTTCCGTGTCCATTCCATATTTTTTTTTGGGACCGTACAGGGGTGCACCTAGCCTTTTTGCTGCCTGAGGTGTAAAATTAAATAGCGCCCCTCCCTCCCCAATGCCAATTCCTTTACCTAACCCCTTCCCTTAAGCCCATAGCCCTTCGGCTGCCCCTCTCTTGCCCCCACCTGGTGCTGCCTGAGGCGATCGCCTCACCTGGCCTCATTGGTGGTGCACCCCTGGGACCGTATGTGGAACCATTTCCTTCAATGGGTCCGCAAAAAACAGGAAATGACTTTGTGTGCATTCTATATCCGCATGTCTGCAAGCGCGTTCCGCCAAAAAATAGAACATGTCCTATTATTGTCCTATTATTTTGCGGACAAGGACAGGTACTGTTACAATGGAACCGAAAAAAAAGCGGATGTAACACAGACATCACACTTTTTTTGCGGATTCGTGTTTTGCGGAGTGCCACCATGAGCCCTAAGTCATTGGGTGCCGGATCTGTATTTTATTTATTTTTTATACAGAAAAAAAAACAGATCCGGCACCATTGACTTACCGTACATTGTTAGTGCCGAATCTGGTTCCGCAGACCGGACACAAAACTGCAGCTTGCAGCGGTTTTGTGTCTGGTCAAAAAACGGAACAAACTGGAACAGAATGGATCCTAACATCGACATTGACAATGAGTGGGGACAAAATGGAAGAGTTTTGGCCTGGTTTTGAGATCCTCTGTCGGATCTCAAAACCTGAATGCAAATCGTAGATGTGAAAGTAGCCTAAAAGAGTTTAAAACTTATGGGATAACCCCTTTAAGAAGTTAAAATGGAAATGTTTGCATGATTGAATGGGAGGATACACAAAATATAAAAACATTTTCTAGAGAAATGAGTTCAAACCCAGCATATAAACTATTTATTTTTAACGCTGTTTGTCAGGCTGTTGAGACGGGTGAGTTACAGTGCCTCAACTTTCTTTATCGAGCATAGAGGAAGAATTCTGTCGGCTTCCATTACATCACAAAGACAGATGGTCTGGACTGAAAGACAACCAATTAATGTACGATGTGTTCTTTTTTTTCCTTGGCACTCGTTATAAAAGTGCGATTTAGTAAACATCTTGAAATAGTATATGCGTTGGAACGGAGCACCCGGCTTTTCTTTCTTTATCGTGGAGTTTTAATTACTCGTCCGCATGGAACACTGAATTAATTGAAATAAGCAGAATAGAATTTGGCAAAATGCTCAGTTTTACCCTAAACATTGAATGGTTTTTATATAAAGGTAAATCCAGGAGTCTAGACTACAGTTCAAATTGATTTATTTTTTAACTTTTTTTTTTTAACGTGAGGAGAAAGTTGTCTGTGTATTTACTATAGATCAAAACAATTTCACGTCTACACAACGATGCAGATGAATGTCATTTATGGAAATTCTGCTCAAGGAAATCTTACATTTGTAGGAGCTAGCATATGCATGGTCTGCCCCTGTAGGATGTACTCCGCTGTCTATAGGTGCTGTATTATAGCTTTGTACGAGCTGGAGGTTAAACATAGCAATAATATGATGACTTGGGGGCAATGTTCAGCTGATTGCCATTGGGTTCCCTATTTAGAGAAGGAGTAGACCAGATGGTAAAATTCTTTTTAAAGGGCAGCTGTCAGCAGTTTTGTACCTCTGACACTGACTGACCTGTTACATGTGTGCTTGGCAGCTGAAGGAATCTGTGTTGGCCCCATGTTCATATGTGCCCACCTTGCTGAGAAAAATGAACTTTTAATATATGCAAATGAGCCTCTAGGAGCAACAGGGGTGTTGCCATTACTCCTAGAGGCTCCACTTTTTCTGCACCCTCTGCACTTTAAGGGCCAGGCAGAAGTGATGACATTTACACAGCCTGGTCCTCTCAATCAAAGTGCAGGGGGCGCAGCAGTTGCAGAGAGAGTAGAGCCTCTAGGTGTAACGGTAACACCCCCAGTGCTCCTAGAGGCTTATTTGTATATATTAAAACTTCTTAACTCTAAGCAATGCGGGCACATATAAATGCGGGCACAGGTGGTTTTAATCACACAGGATTGCATATAGTGGTCATTGACCTGTAGCTCCTGATAGTAATGGACATGCTGTGTTAGACAGCTGTTCACATGGTGCAGTACTGTGCGGTGGCCTTTGTTTTTGTGGTGCTGTTCTGGTGGGTTGGTGGGACCCAGTGCCATGGGTGGCATCGTCAGACAGCATGGTTGCTGCTTTGACTCCTGGGTCCCGCCGCCTACCAGGATATCGCCGCTTTGTCATCGCACCGTGCTGCGCCCTTTTGTCAGAGTAGGTCCCACTCAATAGAGGCTTCCTTGACGTGGTGAGTGGGCTTATGCCTTTTGATCAAAATGTACACTAATGCCTCTTGTACAGCATGCAATACGGGGGGCTGTACACTTTTTAGGTCAAAGCCAAGCACTGTGGATGTGCGACCCAGTTCTTCTTTTTTTCTCCCCCATATAACATATAAACATGAGACCAACAAAGATCCTTCAGGTGTCAAGCGCACATGCAACAAGTCAGCCAGTTTCATAGGGACAAATCTGCTGACAGATGCCCTTTAAGGTTTTACAAATAGTCAAAAGGGTGTAACAAAGGTACAGTGTAATGCAAGTGATTAGTGGCGCAACTAGAAATGACTGAGCCCCAAAGCAATTTTTTGAATGGGGTCCCCCCTTCCCCAGTATCTTCTTTGCAACCCCCTCCTTTCATGCTACCCCCCACTCATGTGGATTGTAAAGATTGCTCTCTCAGACTGTATATATGTCATTGTATAATACTGTTGAGGGGGCCCTGACAATAAAATCTTTTAGTCCTCCTCCTGAGTGGGCCCCTTCTGAGTCCGGGTCCCAAAGCAGCCGCTTCCCCTGCTTCTCCTATAGTTACACCTCTGCAAGTGAAGATGATCAGTCTATCTACTTTGATGAAGTCTATAAGGATTTAAAGGAACAGTATTCGACAACTGCCGATTGTATGTTTAGGAGAGAAAAAAAGCAAAAAGAAAGAAAAGGAACCTCAAGGCTTGGTGCGGAGTACACTGTAATAATCTATCTGTATGTGTATTCTTAATGAAGTGGTATTGATAACAAATTAAATGATGCCTTGAAGCACAAACTGATGTGACATTGAAGGTCGATCCGGGAAAGTAGTTTGCCATCCATGATAATGAGAGCAGGAAGCTCCCGGTGCTTGATAAGCAGAATGATTGTAACCTTAAGATTTATCTCTTTTCTCTATTGTTTACTTAACTCAAGTCAGCAGAATTCATTTGTATTCAGCAAATACTTTGCACCCATAGGCAAAAATGTTATTGCTTCCAAGGGGTCTTCAAAGTGACATGACTGTGGTTATGGCATTGTGCTCTTCAGCTTCGCTATGCTATGAAGGCTATGAGGAACTAAGAGCTTAGTGTCTCTTCAGTCTGTAGAAATTGAGATATTGAGGTTTTTTTTGTAGAAACAGCTCCACTCTAATTCATGGGTTGGGTCTGGTGTTCAGCTCCTTACATTTAAACTGCAATACTAAATATGACCCATAGGCAAGAGTGGTGCTGTTCCTCTTACTAATATGTTGGACCATCTGACGTGTCTGCAAAAGTAAATCATTTTGAAGAATATTTTCTCATAACGCTCTACTCTGCTGTTCCTCTATTATTCCTCTCATATATTATAAATTAAAGGGTTTGCCGCACAAGGACATTCAGGACATCTAAAAGGATATGGCATGTGTAACACCCCAGAGTGGTGTTACCACTACTGCACCCTGCTACTATCTCTATAATGGGCTAATATAATGTTATCTTATGCATGTCTTTCCAGGTCCTCCACAATGTGCATTCATAATCTTGTTATGTAACTGTTTATTACATGTAATGTGCCTGGTTCACCAGCAGGTGGCAGCATAAATGGCAGAGCTGTCCTTTGGGCAGAAGTGGGCTAGTCCTGCTTGCTACCAAAAGGAGGTGGGGCAGTTCTGGTTAGTTCTGGTTGAGATTCCATGTTGGAGCTGCCAGGATTCTAACTTACTTTTTGGCTGAACATAAGTCCGACTACAAGAATGAAATACAGCATTAGGAGGAAACAAAGACACCAAGTTAGCTTGTCAGTACAGTAGAGTGACAGAAAGATATAGCAGAGTTGAGTTTGCCTGCCAGTTTAATGTTATAGCCTGCTGGAACCAAGACAAAGCCTGAAACTGTTTGGAGAAACGTTTATTGAAGTAAAGCCACCATTGAATTTCATCTCAAGGTCTGGACTCGTTATTTATTCAAATCCCTCAATTATCCCCCCTATTTATTGCTTCAGAGCCAAAGCCTGGGTTCCAGCCGTATCCTGTGACACACAGGAAGAGACATTTAGGCCGCACTACACCACTCTGCATTCCTATCAAACCTGGGATGAGATATAGAGGGCCCTGGAGGGAGGCCGTCTGTTGCACATGTGTCAGTTAGGTGCATGTCCCACCTCTGGGACCATCTCCTATCTCCAGAATAGGATCCTGAAGAGGAAGCCACATATGCCTTGCCAAACTCTATTCGCCGCAATGAGATTTCTAAAAATATCTCTACTTGAAACACAGCAAGTAAATGGCCACTTCAAAAATGTTTTAGTTTGCGATCTCCATTCCTTCATTTTTCAGATATATTTTCAGATATTCAGTTTCCAAACAACTCCTAATTCAAGACTTTTGTCCTAAGATGTTTCCCTCCTGTTAGAAAATGCTGTAGATATGTGTGTCCAAGATAATGCTGTTTTCTCTAGCTCTCATGTATCAGCACAGCTTTATTTTGCATCAAATTTTCTCTTCTACAGCTCATAAGGGATCTTGTCTCCCTGATGAACACTAATGCTAAAGAGGGTGTGATTCCCCTTTAGAATTTTTAGTTGGTAGTGTTGAGCGAATTATAGTCTATGAAGTGGACGTTGATCAGAATTTCAGGGAAAATTCACTGCAAAGCCACATTTCCTTGTGCTTCATTTTCCCTGAATGGCGGCATGGCGGCAAAAAACAAACAAAAAAAAAAACATACTTACCTCATCCGTTTAAGCATGAAGAGCCAGCCACTGTCATCTTGATTGAAGCTCTCGCACAAAATCTCATGCACAGTGACGTATGTCGTCACCATGCCAGCCGGCGCGATGACGTCATCATGGGCTATGCGAGATTTTGCGCTAGAGCGTCATTCAAGGTGGCAGTGGCCGGCTCTTCACAATCAAATGGATAAGGCAAGTATGATTTTATTTACTTTTTCTTTTGCACTTTAATGTTAATTTCAGATGCCGCGATCAGCTGTGAATGCGCCATCTGAAAGGTGTAATCGCTGCTCCCTGTCATTGCACCCACTACTTACAAAGAATTGCGCTTCATGACAAAGAAATTTGTCACAAAGCAAATTGTTTTTGTAAAATTTGGCGAGGCAGCCAAATCTAATTTTTCTATATTTAGCTCATCACTAGTAATCACATGGACTGTCTGCAAGTGTAGCAGAACACCCACTACTAGTGATGAGCGAAGTATTGAAAAATTTCATTCGGCTTTGTGCATGCTTTCCTCCTCATCTATAAGCTTTGTTTGGTGCTTCCTTGGATGCTTTTCCTCTCTCCACACCCTAATCTGCCATGTACAACTTTTCCCCTTCCCTGCTTTCCACATTGAGGGTAGGAGGGAAGCAGAGAGAACTGTTATAAAGAGGAGCAGTGCTCTGACAGATTATGTAAGATTCAACAGCACCAGCTAGGTGAAGGACTTGAAGAAATTTTTTAACAAAGGCTATTTAAACAGTTCCTCATTTTTTCATTTAGGAAACAAATAAAGCAATGAAAAAATGGCAGTAGAAAAAAATCCATCCATTTGAAAGCATAAAAATAATGATGCCCTCTATAGTCCACTAGGTTGTATTGAAGCCAAGATGCTATAGCTTTCATCCATGGCTCCAATAATGAGTGGATAGGCAGATCATTGAGGAGTCCTCTGAAATCTCTATGACTAGCCCCGCTATGTTTTTCACAGGGGCTCTGAGTTGTCTATGTAGCATTTGTAGCTCACACATTTACATTTGATGTAATAAATTAAGGTGTTTGAAATCACAGATATGAGGATGATACAGTACTCCGATAAAACACAGCATACATTGGAGCATCATAACTACAGGTTAATATTAAATTGAGAACACATTTGCTGCAATTTGCCTTAAAACCTTTACACCTTTGAGTGAAAAAGAAAGTTAAAAAAATAGTTATCTGGCAATGCATTACAAAGTAATTGTATGTTATGTTACATGAAAATTGTGCAAAGTGCCTCTTGGCTGATGTTAATTTGCCAGTTCGAAAAAAAACTAATTTAACATGCAGTAATCTTGTATGATGAAAATGAAGGGGCTGGCAGCATACTATGAAAGAAAAATGAGAATGAACATGGCCGATGACCTTACCGTTTTCCATTGCAAAAATTCTACATTTAACAGTGTCAATTTAAAAGTACCATCTACTAGAAGAGGTAAAACTGGGGAAATAAGACAGATACACACAGATCCATGTCATATCATACAGGTGAAACTCGAAAAATTAGAATATTGTGCAAAGTTAATTTATTTCAGTAATGCAACTTAAAAGGTGAAACTAACATATGAGACTCATTACAGGCAAAGTGAGATATTTCAAGCCTTTATTTGTTATAATTTGGATGATTATGGCTTACAGCTTATGAAACCCAAAAGTCACAATCTCAGGTCCCCTTTGCTTAGGGGGTATGGATTCATTAGTTGACTAGAGTGTGATACTTTGAACCTAGAATATTGAACCTTTTCACAAAATCCTAATTTTATGCTGCATTAATGCAATTCCCTTTAATTTGCATTACTGAAATAAATGGACTTTTGCACGATATTCAAATTTTTCGAGTTTCACCTGTATATCATAGCCTTTTAGCTGGATTGTCTACTTTGGAGTATTTGTGAATGGACAAACACCATGGGGGTAATTTATGTACTACAGAATTCTGTAATCAAACAGTCAGAAAACAGGGCTTTGTAATTTTTGGGAATTTTTTGCTTAAAGTGTTTGCAACACTTTGTGCATTTTTATACCACTCAGATTTTGAAGAGTGGGTGGGAACATGAAGGCGTGGTTAGGTATGTTTCACTCCAGATTTATCAGTGCAACATTTATTAAAAGGTACAACATCTCACACCATTTGGAGGCCGTGTAGAAAAAGTGGAATAACATCTCTAGACAAAAGTGTCCTATTTAAAGATGTGTAATATTATTCAAACAATGTGCGACATTTGACAAATTTGGCACAAATTTATCGTCACAAACTATCCCTTTAGGGTATGGCCACATGGGCAGGTTTCTGCATACAGTTTTGGAAGCCAAAGCCAGGAGTACAATAAAAAAAAAAGAGGGGAAGTTGTATCTATCCTTTATCCTTTAATCCTTTTTTTGATCCATTCCTGATTTTGGCTTCCAAAACTGCAACAGGAAACCTGACTGTGTGGCCGTATTCTTATACATATCTATTTTGTGCTTGTTGGTATGCATGCACAACGTAGGCCATTAAAAAAAAATTATGAAGTATTTTTTGTTTACTTTCTTTACCCCATTTCAGGGAAAATAGATTCGCTACCAAGAAGCACTAGGTAATTCGGCTTCACAGCAGATCAAATTTTCCCTTTGATTCGCTCAGCGCTAGAACATATCACAGACATGGAGAATAGAAGATATAGTAGCTCTTAAAAGGCTTGTGCCACAATGGAAATGTATTAACTAATAGATAGCTAATACATTTTTGATCACTTGAGGGGTTCCACAACTTGGATCTCTTTGGGAGTCCCAAACTCTTTTTTTCACCTCACTGTTATACAGCAACAAGTAGATGTTTGACTACAGTGGTTGTCAGGTATGCATTTGGTTTGGCTGTTTTCATCCTTCTCATAGACACTGAACAGCAGTGTATTCTTGTCCACCACTCTAATCAAGCTCTTCCTTCTTCCAGTTGCACAGTGAGGTGGTATGGGGAGCTCGGGGCCACCTTTCTAGCAATTGTGGGGGTCATAGCATTGGGAGTCCCTACAATCAAAATGTGCATTGCAGCAAAACCATCTTTAATGGTTGGGAAGAACATTAGGCCATGGCTAGAGAATAGCTGCAACTCCAGATGCAACCCCAAATGCTAGGTGTCAGGGGAAACACCAAAAAGCCACAGGGTATTCAGATACAGGACTAGGACAGAAAACTAAAATCTTTGCCCTGGGTGAAAGAAATCCTAGCTACGACATTGACTCAGCTTCTAGAGTTGCCTCAAATTATCCTTCTGAAGGCAGCAGCACAAAAAAATAAAAATAAATGCCTTCTCAGGGAAATCATGTTCCACAAGGTCTTCATATGGATTCTCCTACGCGTTTCGAGTACGTACGGTACTCTTCGTCAGGCAACATACCATACATACTCGAAACGCGTAGGAGGTTAGACCCTCGCTGCCATCCGTAGCTCACTTGCGGTGACGTCACCCGCTCATACGTGAGCGCAAGTAAAAGGTAACGGGAGTGTATCGCTCTCTAAAAGTTTAATATCTCTAATACCTAAAATAGTCTATGTGAAAACCATCTTCCTTGGGATCCGCTTCCCTCATTTGCTCCATACAGTAGACGCTTATAGCAGAGAAGCGAGGACCATCACGCGATACGAAGCAGCAGCACGGACACCTATGTCAAGGTAGGACTGAGACATATATAGATGCCGATACTGTTGTATACATCTGTGTGATAGATAGGAAGGTGGAGACAGGCTGGCTATTATTGTAGAGGTAACGCGCAGTGTTACATTGTTTTATATAATTCTTTTTTATAACTTACATTTTAAGGATGTTAGAGTAGAATTGAGCATGCACAATTTATACAGAGAGTTATGTGAATATGTGGCATTCAGGAGATTATTGTTATAACAAATCAGTCGCGTCCTAGAGCTCAATATGTTTCAAAGTAAAAAAAAAAGAAATAAGCAAAAATGTTTTGCTAATACTTAGATTTCTTTGTTGAACTGAAATTTCCATTATGCTCCTCTGAAATCCCACTGATTGCATTATGTAATGCCAAATGTCAAATTATACAATTTCCAGCCCACAAATAGTTGTTGGTACACTCTAGAAATGGCAGTTTTTTAGAAAACACACTGAGAAGTCTATAAAATCCTCTTCAAATAAATAAATAACATCACTCCAACTGGAGCACATTCATATCCCCACATGGTAAAGGCAATCATTTTCTACAGAACGTAGCATAGCATTTTGAAATTAAAAATAATAAATTATGTCAACAACTAACAAAGTGAAACATCAAAAAAGGATTATTGGCTTAATCAAATAATAAAAGTGCTATTAACGCAATAAAGTTCCCCAACAGCAAATACATCCATCCATTTTAAATTGCTATTATTTACAGTAATCTGACCGAGTTGTCGGTATTCTTGCCATTAGCGTTATTTCTTATGTACATCACTAACCTAAATTTATGATGCTTATACTTGTTCATCATCATTTTCTTAATTGATTGCGAATGGTAATCTCCTCGGTCCTATTTGCTCCAGACTATTAGCTCTGAGCAGCATTCCTGTAAAATTACATATATGAAGGAATTACAGTACGAACATCAGGTGATTTTTATTCTTGTATTTATTTTATTTTTTTATTCTGACAAATACACAAATATATATAAGCATTAACAATAATAAAAAAATAAATGATTCAAAAGAAAAATATGTATTTACAAATTATTACAAAATATTTATAATAAATATAAACATATATACATGCAATAAAAAGCACAATTGGAATTCACATACATTCTAAGTAGTGCTGAGTGAATCAAGGCTTCTGAAGTGGACGTTAATCCGAATTTCAGGAAAAAATTAAATTCGCCGCAAAGCCAAATTTTCTTGTGCTTCATGGTAACAAATCAATTTTCACTGAAATTGCATTAAAAAAAAAAACATTCTCACCTCATCCATATGAGTGTGAAGAGGCATCCAGGGCCATCTTGATTGAAGGTCCAGCGCAAAATCTTGTGGGCGGTGAGATATGACGTCACCACGCCAGCCAGAGCGATGATGTCATCACGTTCTGCGTGACATTTCACATGGGCTCTTCAATCAAGATGGCCGTGGTGGCCTCTTCACGCTCAAATGGATGAGGTAAGGGTATTTTCACACTTGCGGCAAAGGATTCCGGCAGGCAGTTCTGTCGCCGAGACTGCCTGCCGAATCTGGCAATCCGGACACAAACGGATGCATTTGTGAGACGGATCTGGATGCAGATCCGTCTGACAAATGCATTGCAATACAGGATCCGTCTTTCCGGTTGTCATCCGGAAAAACGTATCTGGTATTTATCTTTTTCACATTTTTAAAGGTCTGCTCATGCGCAGACCGCAAAACCTGATCCGTTTTTCCAGAATTCTTGGCATTAATGCATTTCAATAGAAAATAATGCAGGATCCAGCATTCCAGCAAGTGTTCAGGATTTTTGGCCGAAGAGAAAACTGCAGCATGCTGCAGAATTTTCTCCGGCTAAAGAACGTAAGAGGGACTGAACTGATGCATCCTGATGCATACTGAACGGATTGCTCTCCATTCAGAATGCATTAGGATAAAACTGATCAGTTTTTTTCTGGTATTGAGCCCCTAGGACGGAACTCAATACCGGAAAACAAAAACGCTAGTGTGAAAGTACCCTTAGTATGATTTTTTTTTTAACCCCTGAAAGGCCTCAATTTTTACATCAGATGTCACAATCATCAATGAACGCGGCATCTGAGGGGTTCAATGATGGGTGCGGCACAATCGCCATTCCTCATCATTGTGCCCGCTACTCGATTCATAACTTCACTCATCTCTAATTCTAATAGATTCATTCAACATTAAAATCCTATACATTAGTCCCATGTAAACACTATCAAAATAATATATATATATATATATATATATATATATATAAGCAAAAAACGGAACAGCACCTCCTGAGACTAATCGCAGGTGCAGGCTACCCGGCAATAATACAGCAAACAAATAAAGTAGCAGCACACCACTAAATGCACTAAGACTGAGTATACAGGTGAATATGTGAACAGGGTCAAATACATGACTCCAATATTATTATTATTATTATTAATTACTGCAAATGCAGTAAAGAAGCTTTTAGCGCATATTATTGATCAAAAATATGTCGGGCCCACCTACCAGGCGACAAGGTTGCTTCTTATCAGGTGGGACCTACTCTAACATGGAGGGTCCAGCTCCATTTTCACTCTGATTTAAAAACACCAAGGGCTGGGGGATGGGCAAGGAGTGCTAAGTTCCAAAGAGGATGCCTAGTCCTCTATAATATACATATAAGCAAAAAACGGAACAGCACCTCCTGAGACTAATCGCAGGTGCAGGCTACCCGGCAATAATACAGCAAACAAATAAAGTAGCAGCACACCACTAAATGCACTTAGTGCATTTAGTGGTGTGCTGCTACTTTATTTGTTTGCTATATATATATATATATATATATATATATATATATATAAATATATGTACAGTATATATAAGCAATAGATTGGCATCAGTTCACCAAAAGTAGTAATTTTTCTTTTTTATTCTAACAGTAATATAGTATGAAATGGTTTTCAGAATGCAATTTGTGCTGTTAAAAAAAAGCATCAAAAACAAATCAGATTCTGGGGGCAGCCCCAGTATGATTGGAGAGGTTCTTAGGAGCACATTTATTAAGATCAGCATTTTAGACACCGGTATTAATAAAGCCCTGCACCTGGGGTGGATCCCTGTAGCCTCTACATAACTTCGGCTGATCTACCGCCGCTTCGAAATATAAGACAGCTTCCTTGCTGTCTTACATTTAGACCATTTTCAACACCTTAACCAGGATTGCCGGCCCATCCCCTTACACCACACCCAATTTTTTTAGACTTGGCAGCTGAAATACGCCAAATTTATTTCTGTTTAATAAATGACCCCCTTAGTCTTCAGTGAATACGATCACCAGAGCCATACACTGAAGAGGTCCTATTAGATTGCATAATTTCAGGCCAATTATCGGGAATATGACTGCTTGTTCCCGATAATTGATCAGCTGATCAGCTGATGAACGATAAAACACTTGTTCTTCGACTGATGGGCATCTTTGCGCAGGATGAAAGATGCCTGGTTGTCGGCAGCACATCTTCCTGTGTAATGAGGGATATGCTGCTCATCATTTACAAAAGAGAATGAGGGAGGAAGGACTGTGGCAGCAATCTCTCCTCTTTCATTTAAAGTTTGCATCGGCCTGTGTAATCCGGCCAGTGCAAATGAGAGCCGATGGGTGATTATCATTAGAGCGAATCGAAGCTGATGAAGTGAAATTCGATCCGAATTTCAGGAAAACTTAGATTCGCAACTAATGGGAATTTCCTCGCACTTCCTGGTAATGAATAGCAATTTTCCTAAAATGGCGGCTACACGTGTGAGGACATGGAGCAAGGAACTCTGGGAAGGCGGTATCACCCAGATTGACATGCCTGCATGCAGCCAATCAGCAGCCAGCAAGCCCTGTGATGTCACAGCCGTATAAATACAGCAGCCATTCTATATTCTGCCATTTTCCAGCGTTCAGAGTGCAGGGACAGATGTGTGAAGGCGCTAGGGACAGCTATTGGAAAAAGCTATATGTTTAAAAAAAAACTGAACAAAGGATTTATAAGTGCAGGGAAAGGATAGGGAGGAATCATTTCACAGCATCTTGGTGCAGGGAGAGACGACATTGATAGGAAAGTGATTTACAAGAGCAGGGAACGATTATTTGGGGATCCAAATATCCATTAAACTGCTCTGTCATTCCAGCTATTTGTTATTGGGCCGCAAGTGCTATGTTAGAAAGCCTTTAGTGGCTTATATCTTAGTATCTTATTCAGTATGACAAGAAAAATATATACTGTGGGGATTTGCTCTGGTAGACAGGCTTGCGGACGCAGTATAGAGGCAACGACAACGTCTTTAACTTAAACAGTTCGGTGTTTATTCACACATAAGGATAAGCAAAACAAAAAGTCAGTTTCAAGAAAAACAGTCACCTTGAGTCTGATGTTTGTTCACACCATGCAGCAATGCTGAAATCCTTGGACATAGCAGAAATCAGCTGCTCTCACGCCAACAAGGTAGCAGGCCTTCAGCCAGGCCCAAACTCCCAGGTCCCAACACAGAGACTGACAGAGCTTCACTGTCAGAGAGGAGTAAATTTCCACCACCTGACGGTGCTGCCTGTGTTTTATAGCTCAAACCAAGACCAGCACTTTGCCTGCTCCCAGTTAAAGCCGGCCCAGATCGGCTTTACAGCCATACTAAATAGCAAAACCATGTCAGCCAGCACTAGCTGCCGCTGACACATGAAATTAGCAGCTCTTACCTCACCGAGGCCAGGAATCTCGGTGACACATACCTTCCGTCAATGACGGACCAGCATGGCTGGCAGCAGTGAGAGGTCGGGAGCCAAACGTGCCCAGGGTGGAGCACCTGCTTCGCAGCAACTTACCTACCCAGTAATTAGTAGGGGTCCATGGAAGTAGCGGCAGTAGCAGTCAGTCAGTGCAACGGTCATATGTGGTAAAATCTTTTTTGAAGAATTTTGGTCTAAAAACAAAATGTATTCATGGGTCAGCACTGTAGTTATATGCGGTTAAATCTCCATTATGTCTCGATTAGAGATGGCCTTGCGGTTCGCCCAGCGGTCGTTTCACGGTAAACTTTGTGTGTTCGTGATTCGCCGAACATATGGAGATATTCGCGCCTGCCATATTCTTTTACATCGTGAAGAACTTTGACCCATAACACATTTATCCGGTGGTACAGGACAGCCAATTGAGACGTTTCAGCACATGGACATACCTCCTACCTTATAAATAAACCTGATCTGGCCACCATTTTACATTTAGTGTTTTGCCAGTGTAGGGAGAGGTTGCTGTGTGGAGCAGGGACAGACTGTTATGGACACCAAACGCTAGCTAATAGGGCCACACAAGGATTTTTAAGGACTGGTATAGGTGTGCTATCGATAGGTGTGATACACAGAGGGGTGCAATATACTTATAATATACTTTTATAATGAATCAAAAACACATAGATCTATATAGTGATCACCTGGAAGTCAGGGGCTAGGGGCTTACTAGGGCCATTTTATATAGGGTAAGGTTCCGGACGGGGTCGCTCTTATCAGGACTGGTGGTCTGTGGTTAGGCTATCAGGATCAGAATAGCACCCCCCTGTAGGGCAATATCAGTGAGAGTTCTTTGCCCACCCTGTCCTTCAATACCACATCATCATCTAGCCCAGGGATAGATGTTTTTTACTTTCCCTCTGGGATTCATGGATGTGCACTGGAACCCCCCGGATTGTGGTAGGACACATGGTTTCTGATTTGGTGCCGCCGAGCACTTGTTATTGCCGACCACATCTATGCTTTTTGCTTAACTTTAATAATTAAATTTATTTTCATTTTGAGGGATACCTTTTCCATTCACACGTCCACAAAATGGGTCTGCATCCGTTCCGCAATTTTGCAGAACGGGTGCAGACCCATTCATTTTCAATGGGGCCGGAATGTGCTGTCCACATCCGGATTCCGTTTCCTCATCCGTGCTTCCGTTTCCGCAAAAAAATAGAACATGTCCTATTCTTGTCCGCAATTGCAGACAAGATTAGGCATTTTCTATTATAGTGTTGGCGATGTGCGGTCTGCAAATTGCGGAATGCACATTTCCGGTGTCCGTGTTTTTGTCCGTGTTTTGCGGATCCGCAAAACACTTACAGACGTGTGAATGGACCCTCATAGTATCATTATTAAAGGTTACGTTTTTTTCTTTATGTATATTCTAATGGATTGCCTTCCTTGTACAATGTTATAATATACTTTCTATGTTAGAAAGTATATTATAGTGCGTTTGTATTGTGCAGCAGTTGTGTGCGGTTCTGCTGCGATACTGCAGGTATATAGAGGGACAAGCGTTATTGGAACAAATAATTTCTACTGGTGTGATATACCAGTCATCCCCCCAAAAAACTGATTGAAGCGGAGTGTTATATACCAATATACTTTCTTTATAGTGCATTTGGGTACTGGATAGTGCATTGGCGCATGCGCGTACGCAAAAATTATATTGCCAATATTTTGCATTAAAAAAAAATATGAATGGAGATCGCAAATTCGAATAATACATCTGGGTTGTCACTGTCCATGTTGTGGGACTATTAGTGCATTTCTAGTAATTATTTATTGGCTGCAAATATGAGCTGAAGGTTTTTCAGGTTCGCCTGCCATTAAAGTAAATGAGACCCGCTGCAAACTTGCGGTTCGTGAACATTTGATCGCATTCGCACACCGTCCCAGCATATGTTCGTCTATTACTCGTCTACATGATAAATCTGCAGCGTGGGGGCCCCGTGCTAGATGCCTGGGATGCTCCATGACCTTCCCAGGAGCTTGTATTCAGCGATGCTGTTATATGTGGTAAAATCTTGTATTCAGCGATAAGCACTGCAGTTTTATGCGATAAAATCTTTTTTAAATTATTTCGGTGGACATAAAACCTTGTATTCTGCATTAACCGCTGCATTTATATGTGTTAATTTTTTTTTGGAATTATTTCCGTGGAAATACAAATTTCCAGCTCCTCCATTAACTTCCTCATCTCTTCGTTAGCATCGGACACACTAACTTTACACCCCCCCCCCCCATACATATATATAAGTGGTGCAAGCACCACATAGGGGCGAATTAAGGTAAATGACACTGCCAGCCTGATAAAAGGAATTACAGCATGATACCACAATACATTTGATATGAAATTTAGCATATAGCACATAGTGGGACACTACATCAAGATGAATCAGGCGTGGATCAGGCAGAATTTCCACACACTAATGCCTGATGCATCTGACTACATCATCCATGGTGTCACACCAACAATTTGACAAATGAGACCATTTTCTTCTGACTACCTGCCTCAGCTACTATTCTGATGCTGTTACCCGCCTGATGCCACACATCTTTAGCGGGTACTGGTAGTGCCACCCACCTCCACAGTATGTCACCTCGCCACTCTGTGGCCTCCTGATGCTGCTGCCACCTCCAGACTCTGTTATTGTGCCGCTCTGTGGTCTCCTCATGCTGCTGCCAGTTCCAGACTCTGTCATTGTGTCACTCTGTGGGCTACTCCTGCTGCTGCCACCTCCAGACTCTGTCATTGTGCTGCTCTGTGGCCTCCTCCTGATGCTGCTGCCGCCACCTCCGGTCTCTGTCATTGTGCCGCTCTGTGGTATCCTCATGCTGCTGCCACCTCCAGATTCTGTCATTGTGCCACTCTGTGGTCTCCTCATGGTGCTGCCATCTCCAGACCCTGTCATTGGGCCACTCTGTGGTCACCTCATGCTGCTTTTACCTCACCACTATGTCATAGGTCCACTCTGTGGACTTCTCATGCTGTTCCCACCCTCCCCACTTCATGACTGGTCCACTATTTTGGCTTTCGGCTTGGCTGACATCATTATTTATTTGACACTTCTTCTGATCTGTCAGAAGGAAGGAAAAATGAGATGTACAACGGATCCTGTCTGTGTAGCGACTTTAAGGCCTGTAAGGTCCCATTAGAATTGGCTTATGATTTGGTAGCCAAAAGCAGGAGTGGGTACAAAACACAGAAGACATGTAAATATTCCATTCATGTGTCATCTCTGTTTTAGATCCACTCCGTTTTTTTTTTTGCCTTTAGCAATACTGATGGATTATTGAGCAAATGCTAACCGAATGAAGGCGTATGCTCCACAGACAGGATCTATTTTTTCTGGGTAATTGTTCTGACGGATCAGAGAATGGGGAAAATTAATCAGTGACGTCAACACAAACTTACTGCTGACACCCTCTCCACTCTGTCGGGGGGGCTCTACTTGTATAAGCGCTTAATATAACAAGTTCTGTAGACATCTATGTGCTGACGAAGGTTTAAAAGGAGTGCGCTTCTTCTTGACGCTAACATCTATCTGTAAAACTGAGCTGATACTTAAGTTATTTGGTCAGTTTTGGCCCTGTGACCGCCCAAATAAGTGAAGTATGCTGTGATTCTAAGAGCGATGCCTGTCATCTGCATGTCACAGTATAATTTACTACCAAAGCAGACTACCTATGCATGTTACTACAATGCACAGTGTTCTACACCACTACAATGTATTCGGATCAAACCAAATTTTTTCCGAAAAATTTGGCAAAATGGCAAATCAAGATGGGACAGAGTGATGCTACCCTAAGAACCTCTTAGTACAATCTTAGTACAGTGAGGCTGCTTCCAGATTCTCATTTGAGAAATGTATGGTATTATTACTAATAGAAAACATATACAGGGTGCATACTATGCATAGATTTCCCATAGCCTTTAAAACTAATCCTCTTATCTAGAAATGCTACTCCAGTTTTTCTACATCATTACCCCGCATTGGGATTTTGAAACTTTTAAAAAAAAGTTACAGTCATTAACATAACTAACCACACATTTCAAAAGTGAAAGGGTGGTATTAAACAGAAAAAAATAGCTATTTTTGGCAAGTCTTGTGCTGAAATTTGTGACTATTCTATGCCAGAAAATCAGCATACCAATTTAATAGATTTTTGGTTCCTTCCGCTAGATTAAATATTTAATCAGATTTCCCTCACATTTAAACACAAAAGAATGGCAAGTAATAGAAACTAGAATCCAATAGATACATTCTATAGTGTGCCATACAATAACATATTGAATATATAATCCTAAAAATGGCTCTGGGGCAGGGTCAATATGCTTTGTGAATGGAAAGTAAAGTAAAGAATTGATCTACTGAACTCTACTTGCTATTCCTTGCACTTTTTTTTTTAAGTCCTAAAAAAGTGACAATGTCCTCCCTAGAGTTGATAGTCACAGTGCCCTGAAAACATCAGGAGCCATACTGACCCTGTAACAGTAGAAATCACTGCAAAAGTGTCAGCTACAATCTCTTTGATACAGTGTCTGCATAAGGTGCCAGCTTCAGCACACTGTAACACTTACCTCCTGCATGCTCTTATGGTACTCTATCCACTGCAAGAAAGAAATTACTTGTGACTATTCAGTTATCGGCCATTGACATGCAGTTCTGTTCTCATAATCA
Organism: Bufo gargarizans; assembly: GCF_014858855.1. Taxonomy (NCBI): domain Eukaryota; kingdom Metazoa; phylum Chordata; class Amphibia; order Anura; family Bufonidae; genus Bufo; species Bufo gargarizans. Next base: position 104,620,910 of record NC_058089.1, read on the forward strand.
GAGCCCTCTAAGAGCTCTATTCTGATAGGTTGGCAATTAAACTTTTTGCTAGCCGTATACCAATGCCTTGGAGACTGTTAGAACCCAAAAGGTGTCTTAGCCCCTATGAGATGACCAGAACATCAGAGGTTGTCTCTCTGCTTGTTGTCCTGGTGGACCATTTATAATGGATGCTGTTAGCTCTCAATCTAGGCTTGTTCCTCTTGTGTCCAACTTCAATAGTTTCTGATTCTTTTTCACATGGTTTCACCTCCTTCAAATGCATTTGGCACATGAAAGTGTTCCTGCCTCACCAGACACTTACAAAACATTTTCTCTTAATTTATGTTTTTCATCAAAGGCGCGCTCACTTGTGTGTTAATCGTAAAGTGAGAAAAGGTAGGGCTTTGAACACAAATAGGAACTTAGATTGCGTTGAAGTATAATCCACAGTCACTTTTATCTTCCCCTTGAGATGTGCCGATTTGCATAATGTTTTAACTATCATTTGTTTCCTAGGAAAAAACTTCAGATCTTTGGGTTTCTGAACACGTTGAAATGTAAAAGTCAAGATTGTAAGGAAGAGATACTGACTGTGAGGATTTGAAGGATGGACTGACACCATATTTTCATAATACTTGACAAAATTAAATATGTCTTACAGAAGAGAGTTCAGCCAAAACATGTTCCTAATTTAAATATATTACAAAAATGTATAGTGTTCAACATCACTCCACATCTGATCACTGGAGAACTTTTGTATATGATCTCCTCAAAGGTCCTCAAGACATTTTAAAAGTGACAGATTAAACACTGTAAAGGGCATAAAGATGTAAAGGAATGTCCCAGCTAAGCATAATTATCCTATAGTAAAAATACAAACTGTTGAAAGACTAAAGCCCATTTACACTCACCAAAATAGAGTGTGGGTTGCCACCGATCTTCACTGATTATGCCAAAGTTGGTGAATATGAATGATGCTGGTGCACACATCACAGTGCATAAAATCTTAATTGATGGAAATCTGCAGTCTTTAGGGTTTAAGTGCTATAGTGTACCATGGCTTCTTTCTTTTAGATATTAGTAGAGGTTCAGGTTAACGTACTTCCACTAGAGATGAGCAAATTGCTTATAATTCTATGCCGCATTGACTCAGCCAAATCAGTTAACCAATTAGTGCCTTAATAGGTTCTAATTGAATTAAAAGTGTTCCAATTGGCCCAAAAATTTGTGTACAACACTCTGAGATTACCTACAATTCATATTTCTTCTATAGTCTATCACTTTTTTCTTTCATTTTTAGTATTTTTGTTACTCTCTCTCCCTTGTTTAGCTCTGTCTTGCTCAAAATTTGTCCAAATGGAATCATGAAAAAAGTTGATTAAAGGGGTTGTCCACTTTCCGGTTACAGTTGACCAATGTGTTTGTAAGATGATAATATGGCACTTACTAATATAGCTTTTTCTGAAATTCTGTGCAATTTTCTATATTTCTTTAGGTGTACTACCTTGTTTGCCAAGTCTTTTGTGCTCTCCACACAGAGGTCCTGTCCATAAAATGGCTGCCGATGGAGGGTCATGTTACCGGACAAATCATCTCCATGTGATGTGTCCTTGATTTAAATACACTGGACCTGCCATCTACACTTGTAGTGTTAGGAGATTAGTACAGGTGCAGAGTATATGAATGAAGTAGGCATCACATGGAGGTGATTTGCCTGGTCACAGACCCTCCTTCAGCAGCCATTTTATGGAAAGGACCTCTTTGTGGACAGCACAAAAGACTTGGCAAACAAGGGAGCATACCTAATAAAATATAGAAAACAGCACAGAATTTCAAAAAAGGCTACATTAGTGCCATATAATCCTCTTACATACTCATTGGTCAACAGTAGCCAGAAAGTGGCCAACCCCTTTAAGACACAACTTGATTCTTTACAACATATTGTCCAGTGTAATTAATTTAGAATTTATTCGCTCATTTCTAACTCTCACCTTTTGTGATATGATAGAGTTAAAGAGGTTGCACAGTATCACACCTGTTTCTGGGTTATACAGTATGTGGTATTTCATTATTTTTTTTTATGGAGCTAGCTGTGATACCATATGTAGCATATGTGGGACTTTTTATGGAATAAAGCAAAATAGTTCTTTAATTTAGGGAGAATACACCTTTAAATTGACCAATTTGAATCATTTGATTTTGGAAGCATCCACGATCCCTCCAGCACCGCCGAACAATAATCTGTTAAACCATTGCAAAAAAATATTGTGTTGTCAGGCTTACATTGATATGAGACAAATTTCATTTCTGCAACTTTGCATTGCTGTAGGGGTTCATTGATAATAAAAGTGATCAGATCACCCTTGTGAAATGAAAAGAAAAACATTTTCATCTAGGTTTTGGCAGCCGAGAGAAAATGAAAATCATTCTGTTCAGCCATCTCGTGCCCTGACTCTCCAAAAAATAACTTCAAATATGATTAAAAGAAATTGCAAGCAACAAAAACTCTCTCGAATCCTGATATGGCCGAGTCTACGGGAAGAGCTACAATTGGTTGTGTCAACAAAGTTCACGCCGTGTTCTCTACTTACTTTTCCTTTTTTAAGGCTGCCCTGTGGTCACAAATATTATTTCCTATCTCACCTTTCCAAGCCAGCTATCATTTCCCCAAACATAATTATAACTGTTTGCTCTCGTAGATGGATAGACCCTTAACAGTAGGACTAAATGACTAAACCGGGAGTTATAATGCTTTCAATTAAGCATTTCAGCTGAAAAAATTATCTTCGGCAATAAATGGTGATAGTTTGTGGCTTTAGGCCCTGAGTTTAGCGGAGAAAACATCTTTTTCCCCTGTTAAGTTAAATTGTAAGTGTTGAAGTAAAAATGCAACATCAGCTTTAAATATATAACTAGATGCCTCGGCTTAGAATAAAGTTTTATTCTTCAGCTTAATTGCTTATTTGGGACTATTATAAACTGCCTGCGAAAGCATTTTCTTCTATTAGCATCTACAGCATGTTTTAAGGTTGTAAAGGAAAATTCCTGTACAGTTTGATTGAAGGGGGGTGCCAGGATGGAAGAGAGGCTCTTGACACATGCAAGTAATCTAATAGCTTTTGAAAAATGTGTTGATAATATTCCTCCGGTCATGACTCTGGTCAAATTCTTTCATAAATGAATTTTTTTAATGATTAAATTGCAAACAAAAACAACGCTGAAAAAGTTGTTGTCATCAAAGTGATTCGGTGGGAGGCCAAAATGTGAAGGGAAAAAAGTTAATAAATTACAAGAGATCAAAACACGAAAAAGCAACAAAAATACCACTTGCTTGCTAAAAATAATAACATTTTAGAAATGAAAAATAAAAGGAAAAAAATCAATTCACAATATTTTCACAGAATTCCACTCGGTCCATTGAGTCATAAACACAACGAGGACACGTAAAGGGGTTATCCACTTTGGAGAACTCATTTTCATATACCTGTACCTGTAAAATATAAGAGTGAAACTGGATCGTGCATCCTCAAGACTATGCTTTAATCCAGGCATCCTCAAACTGCGGCCCACCAGCTGTTGTAAAACTACAATTCCCACAATGCCCTGCTGTAGGCTGATAGCTGTAGGCTGTTCGGGCATGTTGGGAGTTGTAGTTTTGCAACAGCTGGAGGGCCGCAGTTTGAGGATGCCTGCTTTAATCTAAGAACTACTTCTCAGCATAATAAACATTGCTTCTCAGCCCAATTTATAGTATACCTACTCCTATGTTGCATGCTGTACATAAGGCATTGGTATGCAATTTGATCAAAAAGCATAGGCCCACTAACCACGACAAGGTTGCCTCCTCGAGTGGGAACCTACTCTAAATTTGGCGCTGCGCTGTGCGGCGAACACCGGCGCCGCAGCACTGCACCAATAGGCAGCGGGACCCAGCAGCCAAACAACACCCCCGCTGTCTGGAAAAGCCACCCTGGCACTGGGCCCCACCAACCCATCGGCACAGCATCAGAGCAACAATGGCCACTTCAAAGCACCGCACCATGTGAAAAGTTGTCAAAGCTCACCTTATCACATGCTCTCAGGAACTCAAACTGAGAGGTGGTAGGAATTTATACACCCTTATGCAGTCTTCCGCTAATTAGGCAACCTTGTCGTGGTGAGTGGGCCTATGATTTTTTTTATCAAATTGTATACCAATGCCTCACGTACAGTATGCAACATAGGGGTAAATACAGTAAGAGTGACTGAACTGAAGACATCCTGATGCACACTGAACGGATTGCTCTCCATTCAAAATGCATTAGGATAAAACTGATCAGTTTTTTTTCCGGTATTGAGCCCCTGGGATGGAACTCAATACCGGAAAACTTTAACGCTAGTGTGAAAGTACCCTTACTAGAGGGAGGTTCTCTTTAGTAGAATGGAGAGCAGCTGCAAAGAGCATCTCTCACTCTCAAGGACATGTCCTGTATTCCAGATAACCCATTGATTTGGACACTGTGTGATATATAAAGGTCTTGGCCATTTTACTCATTTTGGACTTTATGAAATATTTGTTTTCCTTTGGTTTTCAGTAAAAACAAAATAAACATTTCAACAGTTTCTCCTACAGACTATTGTTCTCTGCATCATAAGGAATCATTTAGAAAGCTGCTCTGACTGCTCAATTCTGTAGCCCTTGTCTGTCCTTTCCTGGCAGCTCATAAACATTCATTATAGCTAAATTCTTATCAGTTTAATACAAATTTAACTATAATAAGTGTTTTTGAGCTGTCAGGAGTTCAGAGATAATGGTCACAAATTGAGCCATCAGAGCAACTCCCTGACGGATTCAGTGTGAGGAAAAGAACAACGGCCTGTGTATGACCAGAAACTGAAAGCTTTAGAGGAAAAACTGTTGAAATGTTTTAATAAGGACCAACTGAAAAAATGTTATTTTTTTTCCCAAAATGAATAAAATGTAATGACAAAAAAAATCCCCCAAAAAATCCAAAAGGTGTCCATAGCCAAATTTTCTCTGTGGTGATGTTTCAGAAAAGTAGAACACTTATCAACTTACTACACAAATAACAGCTGATCACTTTGGATTCCAGCAGGTGGAATATTTGTCATCAGCCTGTAGTCAAATAACCCTTCTAACCAAGTAGGGATCATCCAAAGTGGTGAAACCCATTAGGAAAAGGGATCTACAGCAAAGAACTATGAACAAATATAGTAGCATGATTGAATATAACAGGCACACTTTTGGGGCACTTGGGTCAATGAAAGTGAAAAGATTAAGAACACTGACCTTTGATACATGGGCTTTTGATAGAAGACACATTTTCATTATTAGAAGATAGAAGACACATTATTATTCTTGTAGTTTCTTTTTATGCAAATGAGGTTACAGCACCTCTCTTTTCAATGGGATGTTGGGATGTATCTGATATTGCAGCTTATTTAGGCAGGATATATATATATATATATGAAATTCTCAACTTAATTCTGCAAAAACAACAGGATCTGCCTACCATATAATCTATATGTGAGCAATATGACTGACCCCAATGTCTACTTTTGCAAAAAATAAGTGAACAAACCCATGCTAAAGCTGGCTGCATGCGGGAAAGCCGAACCTGGCCGTGGCAACGAATGGACACATAATTTTGCGGTAACTGGTCAAGTTTATTTTCAATTGAATCTAATAGATGCATTGACATCTTTGTTCACTCGCAGGGCTATAGGGTAAGAATTTTGTACATATATAAAGCACTGATGCAAATCTTTTCGGATTGCATACCCTTTCCTAGTTGTCAATAGTGGAATCGAGATGTTCCTGGGTTAAGCCAAGTAGATTTATAAAAATATGAGCACCTGTTCACTTATGTTATGGTTCAGTTTAACTTTATTCATTAGTTATATGTTTCCCCGGCAAAAATGACCAAAATTTACAAAAATTAAAAATCTGATTTTCCTCGTGGAGATCATGGATTTGCCGATTTTGTTCATTTGGGCTGGTCCTTTAGGAAATTTTGGTATGGGGTTTATGAAGCGATCAAGAATCGATGGCGATCCTGAAGGACTTGGAAAATTCCCTTTGTTCTATAAACTATTTAAAATATATTTCTAAAGTACTCTTACTTATTGCAAGGGGATGGATGGCTAATGATTCACCCAACATTCACAATTGGCTCAATCAGGTCTGTAAAATATTTATGAAACAATAAGGTAACAATCTCATAAGTTGGAAGTTTGGTCCAAAATCTGGTCCGAATGGGAATATGTCTGGTTGATATAATTTTTATTTTATATATTTCTTTTGTTTTTCTGGCCTTTCTCTACCAATATACTGGGATGGGAGTTATTGAATCAAGGATGATGAAATATCACACATATTGATTGTAGATTGTTTTCATGTACTTGAGTTGTGTATGGCTTGATCATATGTGGGCAGTCACACTATGGAATCATGCCCTAAGGGTCATGCATGTGGTACTTTATCATGTTTAATACTTTGTCCACCTAGAAGCAGGAAGACCAAGAGTTGTTTTTGAATGGCAATATACTGAATGCTCTGCTTTGTACTTTTTAGCAAAGGAAGGTACTTCAACCCACTTAATAACATATATTTGAATGCTGCATAATCACCTATCCTGCCATATATGACATTTTTATATTGTTTGAGGTCTACATAAAACATGCTCCTACATCTTAGACCTGTAATTGTCTGAGGGAATTGGAATTATTATATATTTTGACCTCCATATAACCTGGCTCTGTATATTATAATTAAGAAACTAAAAAGACTATTTTTTCATATCATATTCAATTATTTTAAAATAGCTTTATTCCGATGGAAATGCTGAGAAAAAAATAACATTGCAGTAGCATCCATAGAAGAAGAGGGATATTGCAGAGATAAAACAAGGTTACCCTTGATGGTGCTTGCCACGACCGAAAGGTCTGATGCTTGCTTTCTCTTTCACACAGTTTCCATGACCTTTAGGTTAATTCCCTACGTCTTTGCTAGAACAGGGGAAGGTAGAAGAGTCCAATTCTCTGGAGAGTCCAGCATATGTCCTCATCTTCTGATACCAATGAGAATTTAGCCCACTCTCTCCAAGGAACTCACAGTTCCCACATGGGCAGCTCTTGTCGCAAAGACTTTCGACAACTGTCAACCTTACCTATGTTATATCTGCTCCGTGCTTTTGCTCCTTGTACATATTAGCTTTGGAAAAAAAGAACCATTTTAGAGCGCTGTATCACTTAGTACATGTTATTATTAACATCTCCAATATTATCTCCTTTGATTCTCTTTGATATATCTTCATTTTTCTGTTCTCAAAATGAAACCACATTTAAAGAGTATTTATTCTAAGTGGTCCCAGACTAGCTTCTCTAATTAAACTAGCAGCCACTGTTAACTGGGTTGATGCAAAAGATTTAATTACTTCATCCTCAAAGGTGTCATTGGGGATGTTTTTGTGTTAAGTGGTAAAAAAAAAAAAAATCATGGTCATTACGGTTGTCCTTTAAATTCCTACAAATGAAGAGAAATTACAAAGTACTAGAGAAAATAAAAGTAGCGGCAGATGAAGCAATGTAGTCGTGATATTTTAATCTCCTCTTTTCGAAGAGGTTTCAGAGATCAGAATGCACCAATCTAAACCAAATATTACACAGAAGTTGTGTTTGATGTCAGAGTGTCATTGTAGTGATATTGGACATGGTGGTAAACTCGTTGAGGTGTCCTTCGAAAAGAGGTACTTTGAACACTGACGATAAAGAACTACAGAGGATCCTCTTTCTCTCTTAAATTCTAAGAGAATGAACTAACCAGCCATGAAAAGTAATACAATATTAATTTACAATGATATAAAATACTCTTAAGGCTTTGAAAACGTTTTTGTGGAGCGTAAACTTTAAGAGTGATAGTTAATTGGTTAAAGAAAATAGGAAAAGTTGTCCAAAAAATTGTATTTTCACATGTCCTCAACTGAATGTATGCTCTAGAAGAGGATTCATGGCAGAATTCTTATTGCCACTTTTGGTGACAACAATGCACATGTTTAAAGGGAATCTGTCAGCAGATGCCTCAGCCTAGCAGAAGCTCAGGATGTCACTGGATATGATAAAAAGCCCTTGTTCTGCACTATGCAGCTCAGTGCAAGGGAGAGCATTGGAGCAAGAAATGCTCTGATGCTCAACTCAGGGGGGCTTGAGAAGTGAAGAACGGGTTATGTCTGGGTTCAGCTCAGAACCTGTACAACTCCTTCAAAGGGCATCTGTCAGCAGATTTGTACCTATGAAACTGGCTGACCTGTTACATGTGCACTTTGCAGCTGAAGGCATCTGTGTTGGACTCATGTTCATATGTGCCCGCATTGCTGAGAAAAATGTAGTTTTAATAAATGACGGGGCATTGCCATTACTCCTAGAGGCTCTGCTTGCTTTGCAAATGCCGAATGCACTTTGATTGACAGTGTAATCATGCCTGCCCGGCCCTGTCAAAATGAAGGGCGGTCTTTTGCACTGCCTTAGCCTGTAAAACAGCCTAGGACAACACTAAAGACCACCCATTAGTGCCGGTAACATCACCAGGATCACTGTTATTATAGAGATATGTGATCTGCACTCCTATTGTATGAACTGGGTGCTCGCGCAAGAAAAAAATGATCTGAGCTTAGGAATATCCACGGCACTCCAGTTAGGGTATATGCAATTATTTTTAATGGTCAAAAGGTATTCACATCACTTAGTTTCCATACATTGTTGTTTATATCCAGTAATAGACTAAGTATTTTAGCCACATTATGTTACCCCGATGTTTTGGTCTATCATTAGACCTTTCTCAGCAGGATCTGCAATTAATACATAATGTCTATAGTTAAACTGGTATACAACATACAGAATATAAATTAGTGAAGGAATGAGTAAAGGAAAATTGAGGACTGAATAGGTGAAGGTCCAGAAATCAAGGGTTGATGCTTGTTAGGTAAAATGATTTATTTTTAGGTGTAGTAAAAGATTGGCATAATGAATAAAAGATAAATTGAAGGACTATCAATTGAGAAATCAGAAGGAAATATATTTAAGAGATTACATAGGTATTATAGAGAAACAAAATTGTATAGGGTCGATTTACCTCGTTGGTGGCAGGAGGGTAAGGATGATCCTGGATGTCATGCTCGTTCTATAAATGGTCGATAGTGGATCACTGCTCCGACTAGCAGTGTCAAAATGTAAACAAACAGCTCTTGCCCTGAGCGGTGCTAGAGGGGTGTAGAGCAAGTTATGTCTGGACAACCCATTTAATATTTGGATGATTCTTTTTTCTTGGTGTGGTCGAAAATCAACTCATATAAGAGACCCTTAACATATTACCAGATTGTTCTTTTTCTCCAACTGTTCTGAATATAGATGAAGCAGAATTGCATTTGTCATCAAGATGCTTTAGTAGGTCTCACCCAAACATGAGGGTAAATAAGAAATAACATAGGCCCCCAGTGTTTGTTCTTGCTACTTTATTCCTTCCTTGTAGGACACCCCTATATTCTTTGCAAGGAGAAAGAGTGACATGGTCCTTGACATTATTCACCCCTACCCTGTTTTTTAACATAGTTTCTGTACAGAGTTGAGATCATTGGTTGATTATTAACACCCACTGGGAAGATAATGGGGCCATATCTGTCTCCATTCTTCCTCCCAGTTTATGGGAACCATCCAGACATATATCTGACTTTGTTAAGAGTTTTTATGGGACTTAGGTATAGATAGTATATCTTCAAATTAGGTGATCAATACCAGATCAATGGCCTGACATCCAGCACAGCCAGTTATTAGCTATTTTGGACAGCTACCTTCATCAAAACTTCAAAGGTCCCATCCACTGTGTAGTTTCAGTCACGAGCATTCACTTGAATGGAGGCTGAGCTGCAGTACCCATGGATGACCACTAAACGGAACCTTCTACTTCTGGCTCCACCCATTGTATCATTTCTATCATTGGTTGCTGCCCAAAACAGCTGATATGTTGGAGTGTCACATGTCAGACCCTCAACAATATGATATTCATGAGATATTCTGAGGATTGGTCATCGATGGCTAAGTCCCAGGGATATCCCTTTAATAACATAAGTAATACTATACCTGTAGCTGCATTTATGGGATGGGGACAAAGGATCCTGTTAAGACCCTTTAAACTAAATGTTAAATCTTTTGTTTGTTCTAACCTATACAGAACCACTTACCACTTACTACTACGGCTTAGAAAAAGTAAGTAGGTACTTGAAAAATGTTGCAGACGTAAAGATGGTATTTGTGCCAATACTTGACCTTTTGTAAGTGAATTTGTAAAACATTTGCGCTTTTTTTGGTATATATTTCAGTAAACACTTCTTGTATTTGCTAGAGGTTAATGGATTCCACTGAAGAAACAAATGTTTAGCCACCACTCCCCCAACTATCATGATAAGGGCAGAATGTTTATGCTCCTGGTTTAATGTCATTTTACCATTCAGAGATGCAATGCTCTTTGATGTTTTGTTCTTTTTGTTATCAATGAAATGAAAAACATATAAAAAATAAAGTCTAAAAGTCACTAATGCACCATCCACTAAAATGCTACTTTGAAGTAAGCAGAACATGTCAAATATTGATCCCAGGTTTCTGAATGCACTCCAGAGCTGTAATTTGCAAAGGAGACATATTGACCTACAGAAAAAAAAAATCGGGTCTATGGAGTGTGACAAAAATACAGTTCAACTTCAGCTTTGGTTTCAGGTTCTGTGAAATAGATATGCAGCTCCCAACGAAAATCTGCGAAATAAGGAACAAGTGATTTGGTGTTAAAATGATGTGAGAGATGATGTTCTCCCACCACATCGGTGTAAATCTAACACATCAAGAATTCCACATTTGCAAATTGCATAAAGTTATTAAAGTAGAAAGTCCTACAGATGGAGCAGATATATTGTATCCAGCAGGGTAATAACTTTTTGTGTATTTTGTGCAGCTTTTTGCCATCTGAGATAAGGTACATAAAAAGTTTCCAGTTTTGGAAATATTTTACCTTTCTTGCTCTCTGCTCATTCTGTCTTTACGGCAACCCCTTAAAGGGATGTTCTTGGCTATTTATTCTGCTAAAAAAGGGTTATAAACGGTTATATAGGAAACAAACTTTATTCAACAACACTGATCCCCCTTCATTGCCATCAGATGCTGCTTTGGTCCTGGCTTCTCATCACTTCCTGTTCCAGCTTGACGTGCCATAATTGCCTGTTCAGCCAATCACTGACCTTGGTGTTGACCCTCCTTGGCCAATGATTGGCATTTCCGGTGTGTTGAACCAGGACAGGAAGTAAAAAGCAATGGGGAGGTTTAGAAAATATTTTTTTTAACCCTTTATGATCTAGTAGATTCTTCTAACATGCTATCTTCTGGTCTAAAAATTTTGAATTGTCTGTTTATTTAGCATCTATAGTGTTGTTGATCTCCAACTTGTGGTGATACAAAAGTGAAAAAAAAGGACACCTCCCAGGTTGTTATGGCATAGGGCAGGCATCCTCAAACTGCGGCCCTCCAGCTGTTGTAAAACTACAATTCCCACAATGCCCTGCTGTAGGCTGATACCTGTAGGCTGTTCAGGCATGCTGGGAGTTGTAGTTTTGCAACAGCTAGAGGGCCGCAGTTTGAGGATGCCTGGCATAGGGGGTTTTTAGTTTAGCAACACTAGAGGCCCACACATTGGAGATAACTGATCAACAGTATGAAACAATTTCTCTGTCTGGATTACGAGAGGTTTACATGGCCCAGTACAGTAATCTGATGACTGAAACACCCATTGTCTTAAGCAGCAATTCTGGATCGGGGCATGGCATAGCTGTTAGCCTCTAGGCCACAACTTGGAGACCACTCATGGTAATGTAAATGTCATTAGCATTTCTATCTTCTGTATCTTGCAGTGTAATACACTTTGGGCTTCATCCTAACACTGACAGCAAAAAAACATACCATACCTGAAGTATGTAGGGATTAGACAGAAGAAAACATTGAGAGCTAGAGCTACAGGCAATTTGTCAGGTCTCTCTGTATAAGGAGAGTGAAAGCGATTGGTTGACCGAGGAAAGGGAGAAGATATTCCAGGATGATTTATAGAGGCTAGGCTTGGATGGCAGATACTAGCATCAAGAGAAGTAATATGGCTGACAAGATGTAACATCCTCTGAACTAACCTTCTTACTATTCAAATTGATTGAGAAAAGGTGTGAAGCTGTATGGAGTATAAAAACACAAGATATACCCACAGTTAGGGATGAGCAAACCCGAACCCAATTGAAGTCAATGGGGACCCGAACTTCACTTTATTATTTTTCGTTATAACATGGTTATATATATCTTAAGACAGAATGCAAAATAATATGGCCATTTAGGAATTAACAAAAAGCAAAAGAAAACCTCACCTAATCCACTTGATCGCGCTGCAGAAGCTTCTTCTATCTTCACTGAACATGACCTTCCAAAGGACCTGCGATGTGCACAATGACGTAATCGCAATCTCTCACGTGGTCATCATGCATATCGCAGGTCCTGTTCAGTGAAGATAGAAGAAGCTGAGTTGTTATTATCTTAGAGTTTCAACTTTAATCTTAATATATAGATAGACAGGAAATAGATAGATAGATAATAGATTGATAGATAATAGATTGATAGATAGATAGATAGAAGAATCGATTTGCTAACAGTTATCCTAGAGTTGTAGCCTTAATCAAAACCAAAATGCTAATCAATCCACAAAATAGCACATTTTTGCATCTTTATCCCAAACAGATGTATTTTGGTAACGGGGTCATGTTCTGATCTCCTTGTGATATCAGTAGAAATGTATTAGAAATTGAATTTTTCATGAGAGGAGTTTATAACCAATGCATTTGTGGCTTACAAACATACACACAAGTCAGTGATGATTCACAAAATGCAGCCATAAATGCCAGTGCCGGACATACTTCTATTTATCTCCTGTCTGCTAACAAGAAGCCTGCTCCTGCGGCTGCCCGCAGTGCACAACAAATCAAGACGGGTATAAAATCCAGACATAGAGGAGCAGCAGAAGACAGGAGAGCCGGTCTGCAGCGTGCAAACAGAGAAAGACTGGATTTTACCATGGCACTGTGCAATCACAATGAATGCTAACCCACCTATGAAGTCCAAATACAGTGACATATGTAAGCCCAGCCCGACTCTGCCATGTAATGCCCCCAAAACCTGCTTGAATGCACTTCAGAAGAAGCAACTATGCAGATAGTCTCGGTCAGAAATATCCTAGCATCTTGTGGCTACAACTCATATGCAGTAGACATGTGGAAGTTCGGCTTCGCCGAAAATGACCCGAACCCCATTGAAGTCAATGGGGACCCAAACTTTACTTGGGAGAGTGTGGTGATGTCATCACCCACATCGTAGGTCCTTTGGCAGGTCATGTTCAGTGAAGATAGATGAAGCTGCTGCAGCGCGATCAAGTGGATGAGGTGAGTTGTTTTTTTAACCCCTAAATGGCCATATTGTTTTGCATTCTGTCTTAAGAATGCTATTATTTTCCGATATAACTACGTTAAAATGGAAAATGATAAAAATCACCCAAACACCAAACCTGAACCCAGAAAGTCCGGGTTCGGGTCCGGGTACTTTGCAGTTCGGGTTCGCTCATTCATAGTCAGATCCTACAGTAATAGAAAAATAAGTATTCCAAGATGAAACAATTGATGGCCTGTTATCTGCAGTTGTGTATTTCCTGTGCTGGACCTAAACGCTGTACTACACTGGCTGATTTTATGGCTGATAATCGCTAACGAGCATTCGCATGAACGCGCAAACGCTCATTCATCAGTCAAGCGTGCTTGAAAAAATGCCAGCGCTTGCCGTCGGCAGATTGTGCTGTCTAATAACGACCTGCTGCCGGGAAGCCTCTAGACAGTAAGTGATGGCATAGCAATCTCTCCTCCCCATGCTGCAGAGGAGATCGCTGCATATAATAACATGGTTCTCCTCTACTAACGAGCAGGCAATTGCCAGGAAGGAACGCTTCTCTCCTGACAATCACTTGCTTCATATGCCTATGTAATACAGACTTAAAGGGGTTATCCCATGACTAATGTAAAAAATGAAAATCAGACATCATATAGTACATGACAATCTCTCTCTAACAAAGCTAGAACCAGCCCTGTACCTCACATGGATCCAGAGATCTCCACATTCATTGCTCTGTTACATTTATATCAAGCTGACAGCTCAAGGGGAGTGTCTCTTCTGCTGCAGCTCAGGAGGCGTGTCTCAGCTCATCCTATCACAGCTCAGGAGGCGTGTCTCAGCTCTCCTTATCACAGCTCAGGAGGCAGTTGAAGGATGAAACTGAGCATGTGTGGCCTTCTCAGTTAGCAGGACAAAGAAATTAAAAAACAAACAAACAGCAGGTGGCGCTATGCAGATACATTTTATTTAATAACACACTAGTTTTGCAAAATTTTTAATTACAGCCAATTACAAAAGTATTCAGATTCACGTGTAGAACTGTAGAATAATTTTTTGCAAAATTTTTAATTACATGCAATAACACAAGTATTCAGATTCACGTGTAGAGCTATAGAATATTTTTTGTGGGAAAAATCCTGGACAAATCCATAAATATAATCTGGCCCATTCTTTTTTGCTTTCCAAATGTACTGTAAGCTAGCAGGACTACACAGAGCTTTTGTAACCATAGACACATAAATTGGCATAAAACAGGATTGCAAAAAAATGAAAAAAAATTGTAATGAAGACATTTAGCTTATTTTTTATTTCAGATATTCAGATATAATGGGACAGCAGAAGACTTATCTCTTAATGTCACACCTTACTCATAATATATAATAGCTTATTTTATTAAACATAAATGATATTCTGTAAATGTATTGTTTTAGTTATTTATAGATTATAGTCAAATGCATTCAGCCCTTACTCAATCTCCAAACTGGTAGGGGAGTAAAAAAAATTCTGAAATCAGTTCAACATAATATCAGGATATGTTAACTAAGCCCAAGACAAGCTTCAATACACATTCCAACCACTGGGTGGTGAGTTCTCCACATTTAGCTCAGTCTTTGACAAGTGGTTTCTCATTCCTCTGTGCTGCTTTGTCTGCTGTTCAGAGGACAAAAAAGCGGGCCATACACATGAGATATTTATCTGCAGACCACTGGCAGATCTAACTACATCTGGTGGGATCTGTTGAGAATCTGATGTGTGCGATAATCATACACATAAGATTAAATGAACACTAAACCCGGAATCTAAACAAATAAAAAATAATAAATGAGCAATTATATGAAACCTCAATTTATCTCCTTATTTTTCTTGCTCTTCTTTTATCTTATATCACAATTAGAGCATGAAAAATAAAATACTCAACTTTCCCAGACTGCTGAATTTCCGAATTTGGCTAGCCATGTAGTGATAAATATCAGCATTGATCGAGCACCAAAGTGCTCGTGTAGAACACTTGCGATACCCAATCACAATGGAAGTCAATGGGAGAACCCCAGGCACCCCCTGCTCTAAAGAGGGGAGGGTGTCAGGACCCTAGTTCACCTTAGGAGTCGCTGTGCTTGGGGACACCCCAGTGTATTTAAATCTATTTTTTTTAAAGTCTCTGCCAGTATTTGAACCCCCAATATTGTACATTAGCTAGCATGTATAAATATATATATATATATATACTGTATATGTATATATATATGTTTTTAGCCATCATATATTATTATATATTTAGAATATATAATATATGTAAATATATTATGACTAAAAACATCAGTAGTAGTTTCCCACATATTATGCATTCATATATATCAGAATTATGAATATATATATAGCGCTGCCCACATGGGTGAATAAAAGGTGATTGTTATTTATTTATTTCCTGGAGTTCTTCCTATTTTTGACATTTATATATATATATATGTATGTATATTTGTAATTACACATTTATTTTGTGCCATACATTTTTTACAATTACAAAATATATATATATATATATATATAAAAATAATCTCCATTTTTTAAAGGATTCAAACTTCCAACATTGTACCTTAGAGGAAAGGACCTTATCCATTCAGTTATAAAGCTGAATGCTAAACTGTGTCAGAAAAACCTCATAGTAGTTTCGGATGTAGTGAGTATTCCTATTCAGCTAAAGACTTATTTTATATTTATGTGCCAGTTATCATGTAGCTCTATAGTGTAGTGGTTAACATGCTTGCCTCTAATGTACAAGGTTAGGATTTCAAATCCTGACAGAAACATTATATTTTATATTTTTTTTAGTAATTGTAAAAAATGTATGGCACAAAATAAATGTGTAATTACAAAAAACAAAAAAAATTATAATAAAAAAATAAAAAATACATATATATATATTCATACTTCTGATATATATCAATGCATAATATGTGGGAAACCACTACTGATGTTTTTAGCCATAATATATTTACATATATTATAATATATTATATATTCTAAATATATAATAATATATGTAAATATATTAAGGCTAAATACATATATATATATCGAGCTGGTGGGGAGGAGAAAAGCAGAGGAAACCAGCGGCACTACTCCTGTAAGGGACACCCTCGTACCTCTATTGATCGGGAACTCCTGCGACCTGCGGCTATAGGGACCCGGACAGCGTGGTGCTCAGCGTGATACAAGTATGTGAAACCGGAAATGTAGATGATGGATGCGCGGCACTCACCACATTTAGCTCACATTTGGCTTCAAAGTAGGAGACCACAAGGCAATTTCAAGTGTGGGATGTGTTCCTTCTGCCGCTACAACTCACAGGCGAAATCGCTGTCTTTAGGAGGCGTCACACATCGAGTGAATGACTTCATTACATGTCGCACTACCCATGTCGTTTACGTCATTTCATGTACCTGTGGCAGGTTTTACATCGGTAAGACCATCAGGTCCCTATTTGAGCGCATACGGGAACATCTCGGTTCCATTAGGACAGGACATGGCTCTCCACGCCTTGTTGACCACGTACGCTCTGCCCACAAAGGTGATCCATCGAGCCTCTCCTTCGCTGGGATAGAGGCGGTGGGCCCCATCCCCAGGGGCGGGGACCGCCACCGCCTTTTGTTGCAGCGGGAGGCTCGATGGATCATTAAAACGGGAGCCATGGGCCCGCATGGTCTAAACGACAAAAACGACATGGCGGTCTTCCTTTGAAAATAATTTAGCACTCCCCTTTTTCCATATAGTTTAGGTAGCAGCATGTTTTAGCGTTCATATATACAACCTGCATATGCATCACAACTTTATTATCAGCTCTTCCTGGCCATTGTCTCCAACAAACCCCCCCCACCTCTGCCCCCCTTGTGGAACGGGTTTCCAAACCACTACTTAAATGTGTGTTTCCACAACTGTTGGCACTCTTTGCTCTCCCTTTCCATGCCATTGGAATTTGTCCCCTCCTCTTGATATTTAAGGTATGCCAGTCAGTATTTTGCTGCAATAACTTGCAGCTACTTTGTATAACACTGCATTGATCCCTTTCTGTTTTGTTTCATTGTGCGCACCTGGGGAGCGTCCATGGTTGTCATGGCGATGACCCGGATTAACCTTTAAATAGTACGTCAGTACGCCGGCACATGAGCAGCGGTCCGAGGAAGCGCGACTTGCGCGAAACGGCCGTCACCGCTTGACACACCTGGACCTGTCCGCTCCCCAGCCAGTGCACACAGATCCACTTTGCTGCATTGCAAAATAAAAGCATCGAATTGACCCTGGTGAGTGCCGCGCATCCATCATCTACATTTCCGGTTTCACATACTTGTATCACGCTGAGCACCACGCTGTCCGGGTCCCTATAGCCGCAGGTCGCAGGAGTTCCCGATCAATAGAGGTACGAGGGTGTCCCTTACAGGAGTAGTGCCGCTGGTTTCCTCTGCTTTTCTCCTCCCCACCAGCTCGATATGTCTACTGCAGCAGAGCACACTCCAGATGAAGAGTCCATCACCCCAGCCTCACCGGTTAGCCCGACCGAAGATGCGGCTCACAATTTGCACGTAGGCAGAGAGGGGGCGGAGGTCTTCTTTACGGTGTGTAATGAACGGGATCATGTTGTCTCTATGAGCACCCGATCACTGGAGGCGAAGATCTTCCAATTAGCAGACAGAGAGGTTCGTCTGTTTTGGACTATAAAGTCCCTGACTTCTTATAAAGAGAGCAACCGCGTACCCCGCGGTTTACGAATATACAAAGAGATACATCAGTATGAGGATGACGGGGAGTTTGTAGAGGCATGGAAACAAATGCATGCCGAGTTCTCTAGACAAATACTCAACATGGTATTATTACGTAACGAGAAAGAATATAAAGAGATCAGCCAAGCCTTGGAAAAGGCACAGGCAGAACTTAAAATACGTATGACAGATCTGCAATATACGAACTTTGAAAAAAGGTTGAACAAAAAACTCACTGTGACACAAAGTGATATTAAAGAAAGGAAGAAAGACAAGTTTCTCCGTGATAAGAATGACTACGAAAGCGACAGAGTATTCGATTGGAACAGAAAACGTGGCCGTGCTCGCCGTACTCCACGCCGCACCCGCAGTGACTTTTGGACGACCGACTCTGATTCCAGTTTATCCGAAAACGGAACCGCCCCTCCCCCTTTGGGAAGAGAACCAGAAGGGGTCGAGGAGGGCACAAGAGGAACAAACCCTCAAGTCCGCAAGTCCACAAGAAGACGGCGACAAGTGACGTGGAAGCAGTAGAAGAACGCTCAACATCCCCATCTACACAAGACCGTCCCAATCTCATCATTAATCTGACCACCCACGTGTTACCCCCGAGCTGTATCTCACTCCTCTCAAGAGGATTGGGATACAGCTTAGTGGAACAATTTAATTTAGTCGACTTTGAGGTGGACTTATATAAGGCCATACGTAAATTGTTCCTGAGGAAAATGTTCTCGGAACGCAGCTCAATTCACCCTCAGCCATTACCAGGCGAGATCCCAGCGCATATGACATGTACCGACTTTCACCTCCAGCACCGCTTTGACACTGAAGAGATCTCTTGCATTCAGTTTCTAGCGGGTCTCGATAGTGAAAGTGCACAGCCTTTGGAGCCCTTAGTGCCCTTTTCAGGTGGCATCAGGTCCACCTTTCTTCCCCCTATGCCGGCGGGCTCAGCGATTGACCTCTTTCATAAAAGAGTAATTAGGGATGTACGTGCACTGATATATCCGGTGGCACCCCCTAATATTACTAAAGAGGAAAAGGCAGCTTTACGCTGGCTTTCAGGCCTCCAAGATGTGGTGATTAAGCCCGCCGACAAGGGGGGAAATGTGGTCCTGATGACCAGAGCCTTCTATCTGGAGGAAGCCTCTAGACATTTGGGAGACACCAATGTCTATGAGAAACTAGGCGACAACCCTGTTCCAGGGATACTTACTAGGATATGTTCTCTTCTCTCGAAATATATAGAGATACAATTTCTCCCTGTAACCATTTTGGATAAGTTAGTCCCCAAGTTTCCCAAGAATCCAGTCTGGTATTTCGTGCCGAAGGTACATAAATCGCGGTCCCATCCCCCGGGACGACCGATCGTCTCCGGCATGGGATCAGCGACTGAACCACTTTCGGGATACGTAGACTGGTTATTGAGGCCCCTTTTAAAAGGCACTCCCACGTATCTAAAGGACACCGGGGACTTCCTCCGTGCCCTCAACTCGCTTGAGTGGCAGGAGGAATTCCACCTCGTGTCCTTAGACGTGGAGAGCCTATATACCAGAATTCCACATGACGCAGGACTTAGAGCCATAGCGAGGGTCCTCAGCAGCTCCGATAAAGGCAGCATTTTTTCACAGTTTATCCATGAGTCCCTTGACCTGATATTATCTAATAATGTCTTCCAATTTGGAAGTCAGTGGTACCGCCAGATACTAGGTACGGCGATGGGCACTCCGGTGTCGTGTACCTTCGCCAACCTGTATCTGGCGGTACTCGAAGAGACCTACGTCTTCTCCATACAGAACCCCTTCCTTAGATACATCCACCTTTACCTGCGGTACGTGGACGACGTGTTTCTGGTCTGGTCGGGCAGCGAAATTCAGTGCGCTCAGTTTGTGAAATACATCAATGATATCAACCAGATGAATATGAAATTTACCCTCAACTTCGGAGGTGACAGTCTAGAATTCCTGGACGTCAAGGTCTCCGTAGTTGATGGTATCATACAGACAACAGGTTTCCGCAAGCCGACAGCCACCAATTCGCTGCTCCACCAGACCAGTTTCCACCCCCCTGCAGTTAAAGATGCTGTCCCGTACGGGCAATTTATACGCCTCCGCAGGATTAACAGTACAGAGAAGGATTACTATAGGCAGGCCCACCAACTCAGAGACAGGTTGCTCGAGAGAGGATATTCAAAAAGAGATGTCACTGATGCTATGTTTAGAGCGGCTCTCCGCCCTAGACATAGCTTACTTAGTGACCAGGTCCACAAGGACAATGAAGATAGGTTCACTTTCATCTTCAAGTACAGTCCGGTGGCAGATATTGTCAAACGAGCGGTACTCAATAACTGGGACCTACTGAAGGGTGACTCCAGCATGGGAGATATAGTCTCCCAACGACCATTAGTTGCCTTCAGAAAATGTCACACCTTGAGAGATAGGTTAGTTCACAGCACATTGGGACGGCTCCACCAGCCAAATTGGCTTCAAAGTAGGAGACCACAAGGCAATTTCAAGTGTGGGATGTGTTCCTTCTGCCGCTACAACTCACAGGCGAAATCGCTGTCTTTAGGAGGCGTCACACATCGAGTGAATGACTTCATTACATGTCGCACTACCCATGTCGTTTACGTCATTTCATGTACCTGTGGCAGGTTTTACATCGGTAAGACCATCAGGTCCCTATTTGAGCGCATACGGGAACATCTCGGTTCCATTAGGACAGGACATGGCTCTCCACGCCTTGTTGACCACGTACGCTCTGCCCACAAAGGTGATCCATCGAGCCTCTCCTTCGCTGGGATAGAGGCGGTGGGCCCCATCCCCAGGGGCGGGGACCGCCACCGCCTTTTGTTGCAGCGGGAGGCTCGATGGATCATTAAAACGGGAGCCATGGGCCCGCATGGTCTAAACGACAAAAACGACATGGCGGTCTTCCTTTGAAAATAATTTAGCACTCCCCTTTTTCCATATAGTTTAGGTAGCAGCATGTTTTAGCGTTCATATATACAACCTGCATATGCATCACAACTTTATTATCAGCTCTTCCTGGCCATTGTCTCCAACAAACCCCCCCCACCTCTGCCCCCCTTGTGGAACGGGTTTTCAAACCACTACTTAAATGTGTGTTTCCACAACTGTTGGCACTCTTTGCTCTCCCTTTCCATGCCATTGGAATTTGTCCCCTCCTCTTGATATTTAAGGTATGCCAGTTAGTATTTTGCTGCAATAACTTGCAGCTACTTTGTATAACACTGCATTGATCCCTTTCTGTTTTGTTTCATTGTGCGCACCTGGGGAGCGTCCATGGTTGTCATGGCGATGACCCGGATTAACCTTTAAATAGTACGTCAGTACGCCGGCACATGAGCAGCGGTCCGAGGAAGCGCGACTTGCGCGAAACGGCCGTCACCGCTTGACACACCTGGACCTGTCCGCTCCCCAGCCAGTGCACACAGATCCACTTTGCTGCATTGCAAAATAAAAGCATCGAATTGACCCTGGTGAGTGCCGCGCATCCATCATCTACATTTCCGGTTTCACATATATATATATGTTTCCGAAAAGTTTCTGCGGAGATTCAAACTCCCAAACTTGTACATTAGAGGCAAGGATGTTAAATACTACACTATATAGCTACGTGATAACCTGCACAGAAAACAAAATAAGTCTTCTGCTGAATAGGAATACTCACTAAATCAGAAACTACTATGAGGTTTTTCCAGACACAATTTAGCATTCAGCTTTGTAGCTGAGTGGATAAGGTCCTTTCCTCTAACGTACAAGTGGGTTGGGAGTTCAAATCCCAGCAGAAACTTTTCAGAAATAGATGCAAAATGCATTTATATTCACTGAATCAAGCACACGCGGTTCGGCCGAGCATAGCAATGCTTGAGCCGAACTGGTGTTCAGCAGAGCATGCTTTATCAACACTAATAAATATCCAAATAGTCCAGCTCCTGGTGTTATTCCTTGGAAAGCTGGATGACGACCCTGAGGAGCTACAAGGGTTACAGAACAGGAAATGTTTACTAACAATAGAAACATCATCTGAAGTAATAGCGTACCACTGTAGCTAGGTTCCCTAGATCTAATTCTCTACACTTGGGTTATGTTTACTAGTGACTTAAAGGAAATGTGACATCAGAAAATAACATAATGTTTAACTTTAACATATTTTAAATGAATTTTTGATCATGCTATAAAATCCTGCAGTTTTTGCAGTCTATTCAGATAAGTTATATATTATTCTAGTTCTACCTGTAATGATATCACCTCTGTGTATAGATAAGACAGGATCCACCATTCACAATAGGTGATATCAGAGCTTATCTATTCTCTCCTTGTGCAATTTATTTACATAAATATTAAAATCTCTACATAACATAGGCGCTGGCTGTGCGACTTGCTTAAGGCTACGCCAGATCCTTTGCTGACGTAGATTTAAGTAATTTTTTACACCAAAAACAGGCGTAGCAAATGAAAAATATGATGGGCCAGCCCAGGTAACCCCCTTTTTCCACCACCTCAGTGGTGTGAGCGGGAAAATGTGGAAGATTCAGCCACAAATCCCCTTTGCGACCGAATCTGTGACAAAAGTACGCCAAAAAGTGACGTACTTCTCATCGTAAATGACTCTCCAAGTGTATTTCTTCTACAATGCGCACTTTCATCCTTTCTTGTCACGTTGTTGCATGCTTTTTGGTCTTTGTTACTCGCCACCCTCACATTGTTATTGGCCTATCTACTGGGTGAAATCTAACCATTTCAAAGATGGTTTCCACACTAACTAGGAACAGGATTCTTTACTGTAAGAGCAACAAGACTATGGTTCTCTCTGACAGATGAGGATGGTGAAGTCACTAAAATAATTCAAGAGGGACCTAGATGCATTTCTTCAGAGTAAAATCTTATAGTCACTAGATTTCTCGAGAAGAGTCAGAGATCAAAGGATTTTTTTCTGATTTGGAGTTGGAAATGTTAACTGTATATATAATAAAGAGTACATTGGCATCAATTTGTGGTTATGTTTTTGATTACGTGTAAGGTAATAGTGGAATTTTGGGAGGCACAAAGTATCTGGCTGTCAAGTTAGTCAGAGGTCCTTGACCCACCATGTTTATAAAGGTAAGGGAGGGGCACAGCTTTGCAAGGTGTGTGCATGGCTATTAGACCCACCCAGGAGGAGTCTGGGAAGGGATTATAGGTCAGTCCTGTTCCCACCAGTTTCGTTCTTGTGTGTGGAATTACTAGTGTGAGCCCATGTGTGTATAACCGGTCTCAGAAGCAAACAGAGGGACATTTATCAAAAGTGGTACAAAGAAAAAGCATTGCTTATTTGCCCATAGCAACCAATCAGATTCCATAGTTCATTTTGCAGAGCTCCTCTGGAAAAACAAAAGGTGGAATCTGGTTGCTATGGGCAACTAAACCAGTTTTCCGTTACACCAGTTTTGATAAATCTTCCCCTATAGTTTCCAGAACAAGACAACTTCCGAAACACCGAGAAGTTGGCAGATTTTCTAGTGGTGAGAAGAAGGCCATTTTATGCCCAACGTATGTAGTCTAGATGTGGGCTGTACAAAATCCCACCATCGCCTTGTTCTTACTGTTGAAACGTTCATGAGGTGTGTCCCTCTATGAGGTGAAGAGTTGTATTATTATCTACTGTTATCCCTGAAAAAGTTAAGCTGCTGCATCTACAGCCGCCATGTCTTGTTCCACTCAATCTACCTGTATGTTCCAAGGTGGGACTGGCCATAGACTCTACTGGAAATTACCGGATGGGCCAATGCCCAGGGGGGCAGCTCAAGCCCTCCTCACAGCTGCCAGCTGTGTACATAACAATCTGATGCTCTCAGTACTAATTAATTCTAGGAGCATCCATAGTGCCCTCCTGAATTCAACTGTATCACCATCCTCAAGACCCTGATACAGTTGAACACTGAGACACGGTCTGCAGTATTTTATGCTGCACTGTGGTATCGGGTTCTGCTGGGGAGGTATTTTGTGGTGCACGAAGGTACTTCTGGCCCCCTCCGACTTCTGTTGTCCTGGCCTTCTGTTAATCTCGATTTTTTGGTCTTTTTTCCAGGGCCAATTTAAGTTGTCAGTCCGCCCCTGGTATGTTCACATATCTCATGGAGTTTTTTTCTTCTTCTGGATCAACATTGCACGATTTTATGTTGCCTTTTTCCAGTCTTGCAAATGATATGATTATGTTACGATCTGCCGCCTCAAAATAAGCTCCCATTAAGGTGGTCCTTATGCTTTTTCAGATAAGATACAACTCTTAGGCATTACTGCGGGGATTCCTTCTCCTGTCACCGGGTCCCGGCCCGCCGTTCAGGCAGTGTACATTTATCGCTTGCACTATTCGCATGCATAATTTGGCTATCTCTACGTGCTTACAAGCCAGGACAAACAAAGCGTGTGGACATAACTTCCCATTTTTAAAAGCAAACAAAGCAAAGATATGGAAACATTCCTTTTACTTTATAAGCTGTATTAATATTTTACCACATTTACGAATGCTGAACAGATGCCAAGATATTTCACTCTGCCAAATGCTGCTTTCATTTTCCAGCACATGTTGTGCATTCTGTTTAAAAGCGAATACATCTGTTTGATTTTCTTCTTTTCTCTTTGGAAATTTCGGAGCTTTCTGGAGATTGTCATGAACTAGCAGGCTGGCAAATTTGGGAATTCAGCTGTAAATATTATCAAACAGACAGTGTCCCCTTTCTTATATGTAAAGCATTTGCCGACATTACAGATAAGAGAGCAACCGCTAATATTTTCACTTCATTAAAGGTGAATTACACTAAATCCAGTGACTCTATAATACGGAACTTATGTAATTATTTAGTCAAAAAGATGTGGACACCTCTTCTAAGTTTTGAGTGGAAATGTTTAAGGGGTTGTCCAACTTCAGCAAGGCTGAGTTCATATCACCGTTTAGCTTTCCTTTCTTTTGATCCATCAGAAGAAGAGAGAGAGAGAAAAAGAAAAAACAGGATAGTGTAAAAAAAACGGATTCTATGCAGTCCTATTTATACCTGATGCAACAGGATCCGTTTTTTTTTTTTTTTTACAGAATCCTGTTTTTTTTTCTCTTTCTCTCTTCTTCTGATGGATCAGAAGAACGGGAAGCTAAACGGTGATGTGAATGCACCCTAAATAGCATTTGTCATGTAGAGAAAGTTAATACAAGGCAGTTACTAATGTATTGTGATTGTCTATGTTGCTTCCTTTGCTGGCCGGATTCATTTTTTCATCACATTGTACATGGCATGTTTCCATGGTTACGACCACCCTGTAATCCATCAGTGGTGGTCGTGCTTGTACACTATAGAATTTTTTTTGTAAGTGCTGCTACTTTGGAATGGAAACATCTAGAAGAGTCAAGAGTCCTGACCCAAAGTAGATGCTTACAGAATGCTACCTACCTTTTAGTGGAGTTTAGAGTCTTTGTAGGTTTAGGCTACAATCATATTTTACTAATTTAATGTAGATTTTGTTTTTATTATTTTCTGTGCATGATTAAGTGGGAACCGTTTTTTTTAAGTTGCTGTTAAAGGGGTTGTGTCATCTCATACACTGGAGGCATATCACTAGGATCACCTCTGGAACCTGCACCTATCTTTAGATCGGAGCCTGCAACGTAAAGGTGTTCCGCACCACGCATGTGCAACTGTCCTTCTTTCATTTCTATGGGAGTACCGAGAATAGCGGAGTGCTGGTTTGGCTATGCCTTTCAGCCCCATAGAAGTGAATGGAGCGGTGGCAGCACTTGCAAATTGGGCTTCCCATTAATTTCAATGGGACTTCCGATAATTGCCGAGCTTGCTGCTTGGCTATTTTCGGCACTTCCCTAGAAATGAATGGAGGGTGGCTGCCCATGCGTAGTATGCTCTCCGTTACGGTGTGGGCTCTGTTCTAAAGATAGGTTTGGGTCCCAGAGGTGGGACCTGCACCTATCAGACATTGTGGCATATCCTAGCGATATGTCCCCAATGTATGAGATGACACAACCCATTTAACGAGATTTAGAGATACAAGAGGCAGCATGGACTACAAGCACAACAGAAGGTAGATGTTGACGTATATGTTAGAGTATTCTAGACATGCTCTGTGACCTGTGAAGGGATCATTGTGCAGGTAAGGGAGTAGACAAGATGTAATATCTGAATTCTAAATGGAATGATCCTGGGTTACCAATATATGGGTGATACCTGTCATTGATATGCTGCCTTTGATGATATTGAGAGGACTGCTGAAAAGCGACCTCTACAGAACAGGGATTTTCAGACTATTATGAACCTTAGGAGCCAGTGTGAAAATTTAAAATTTTAGGATATATATATATATATATATATATATATATATATTAAATATTGATAGTGACAATGGAAAAGTTCAAATAAAATCACCAAACGTTCTTAAAAAAATATAAATAAATGTAAATATAAAAAGTGACTGAAACACTGGGTAACTGTCAGAAACTTTCCCAGCCACATTCCTGTGCACAGCTTTTCCAGGAGGGTTTCTATGCAAAACGCCCCGAGTGCCAGCTGGTAAGCGTATCACAGTTTCTTGTCAGTGCTTGTCAGTGCCTGTGATTCTTGGATTCCTGGCTCCTATTTGCTCTTTGTGCTCAGAACAGTGCTTCATTTGTTGGACCTCCCTGTGTATTGACCTTGGCTTATTTCAGGATTTAGTCCTTGTCTGCTGATACAGTTTCTACTGATTCTACTGACTTGACTCCTTGGCTTGTTTCTGGTTTAACCCCTTGTCTACTGTTTTGACTTTCACTGCTTCTCCTGGCTTTGACTCTGGCTTGTTCTAAACTCCTGCGACTCCATGGTATCTGATTGGTCTGTTTCCTGCGATCTTCCACCTATAATTTACCGTCTTACTCCACAGTCCAACTAGCCTTGCGGAGGACTCTGGTGAACACCATGGGTGCCTTAGATCTAATAATCAGAGTGATGAAGGAAGATAGGTAGCAGATTTGCTTTTATCAATCCCCAACGTTGACCAATGTTTCTTTTTCATATCTGTATTCATAACAGTAATTTTCTGATGACACATTTCCTTTAAAGGGGTTGTCCGAGATAAATCTTGGGCAGTAGATGTAAATGTGATAAAATAACAAAAGAATTCATACTTACCACTTTTCTACCTTCCACTTCCAGTATTGTTCTTCCATCCTACATGAGTCACGTCATCTTCCTGGCTGCAGTGGTGAAGTTCATGCAGATGGGTCACTGTGCAGCCAATCACTGGATGTCCCCTCTGCAGCCATGAAAACAAACAGCAATGAGGAAAACCTAAGCATGGAGCTGGCAGCAGCGGAGAGAAAAAATGTTAAGTATGACTAGAGTTTTTATTTTACTCTACGGTTATGAATGAATAAAAAAAAAAAAAGAGGAACAGTAGAGTACGGTATTTTCTATATACTCTCTGGTTTTGGCTTCACAACTACATCAAAAAGCCTGAACAAAACCTGAACGTGCACTGGCACCTTTAATATTATTAGCGTTCTTATTAATATTAATCATTAACTTTTTTTCTCCCTTTTTTTTTCTTTTTAAAAAAATGTCCAGCTGTACGTATAACACCGCATGAAATCTGCGTCCATTACACAATCACGTCTGATAAAAAACATTTGATCTTTTCTTTTCTCCCCGTGTTTTGCTGGTACAGGTTCCTGAGGACATCTGGATTGATTACAGTTCAAAGTCGAGATGTATACTTACCCGGCGAAAAATGTTTTGAAGGCATTGTGTGTTTTCATCTTTCATCTATTTATCCAGTGACCTCATTCAGGACCTAGAGAAATGACTTCTTTCAGGTAAGAACTGCCGCCGTCTCCATGCCGGGTCACTGGAGGTCTATTTCTGGAGGTGAGGTCGATCTCTTACTGGTTTTGTTGGTGGGCGAATGTTTCTTTGCTGTTACACTGCATTGTGCTGCTACATGTAATGAATGGTTTCTAGACAGATAAACTTATATGGGCGACATAAAGGTTTCCTACAAAAGGCGATTCATTTACTGTATATTCGAAACTAGTTTAACTTTTCACACATTTTTTTTAATATAATTTAGCTTCGATGACAAGAGACCATTTATGTTGTGCAAATATTGAAAGCAAATAATTGCCCTCTAACTGTATTTTTTTTTAAATAAAACAAATTCAATATTTTTTATAATCAATTTTTTATATTTTATTTTACCAATTAGAGCTCCATTGTGTAATCTACAATATTGCATTCTTTGCTAAGAAAGTTGAAGAGGATCTGATAGCTCAACTGACATGTTGTATTCCCTATAATATAACAATTTTGGAGCATGTTTTCCAATAAATTTTTCTTACACCATTTCTCTCTTATTCCTTATTCCACGGAAAATTTAGTTTGCCCGCAAAGCCGAATTTCCTTGTGATTCGTGGAAACAAATCAATTTTCCCATGTTCATCTCTTGATTGAAGATCCCATGCAAAATCTTGTGCGCGGTGACATACGATGTCACCATACCGGCCAGCGTGATGACGTCATCACGCACTGGGCAAGATTTCGCGCAGCGTCTTCAATCCAGACGGCTGCGGCGGACTCTTCGAGCTGAAATTGAGAAGGTGAGTATTAATTTCTTTTAAAACTGATTAACCCCTGAAAGCCCTCATTTTTCATCCTCAGATGCCGCGATCACTGATGAATGCAGAGCAATTGCCCTTCCCCATCATTGTGCCTACTACTTACAAAGAAATGCACTTCGTGACAAATTGAATTTTTGTAAACTTCGCTTATCACTAATCTTGAACAGAATTATTTCAAAATTCTTGAAAAGGATTGTCCCACAAAAAATATTCTACATTTTTCAAACCAGCTCCTTGACCAAAATGCATGTAATTAAAAGTTTAGTATAGCCACCAATTATTCAGTAAATGCTATCAGTATAGCGGCGCCTGTTGGTTCTTCTTTTACTTATTCCTTTGTCCACCTCACTGAGATGGACGCACATGCTCAGTTCCATTCTTCAACTGCCACCATCCCAATTCTTCAACTGCCACCATCCCAATCTTCTATTAGAAGAGTTGTGATGGTTAGGCCTCTTGCACACAAACTTTTTTTTTTTTCGTTTCCGTTCCGATTTTTATGTTCCGTATATGGACCGTATATGCAACCATTCATTTCAATGGATCTGCAAAAAAAAAAAAAAACGGAAGGTCCTCCGTATGCGTTTCTGTATTTCCGTTTTTTAGTTTCTCAAAGATAGAACATGTCCTATTATTGTCCGCATAACAGACTAGGATAGGAATGTTCTATCAGGGGCCAGCTGTTCCGTTCTGCAAAAAACTAAATAAACACGGACATCATCCGTATTTTTGGCGGATCCGTTTTTTTCATAGGGTCATGTGCAAGAGGTCTTGGAGGGATAAAGCTGCAAGAGACATGACATCCCCGCTGAGCTGTATCAGGAAGGACACACTCCTTGAAATAAATCTAGCAGAGCGATGGGAGCATTGAATGAGGGAGATCTCTGGTTCCATCTGAGGTTCTGTTCTGGCTTTGCTAGAAATAGATTGTGATCTCTTATTTTTATGTTTTTTCATCCTGGGATAACCTTTTTTTTGTTTTTCTTTCTGAGCTGGACAACCTTTTTAAAGAATGCAAAGGGTTAACACCGCGACAGAAATGAAAGCCCATCAATTAGGCATCAATTTATTGCGAGGATTGTGATATCGTTGGGGACGTCTCTCCCATTAACGTATTGTTAGCTCATGAAAAGAAGAGGCGAGTGCGGGACTGTAAGTCGCAATCAATACGCCTCAATTTGGCTGCGGAAACGGTAAAGTCGAGGGAATGTGAGCAGAGAGTGTAATATTCCAATGATGATAGCCTGCTCTCTCCGTTCCTCTTTCTGTACAACTGTCTCCATGGAAGAAATCGAATCCAAGTTTCTTTTGTGTGGTTTTCAAAAGGTCTAAACGAGACCCTCAGCACCTTAAGGCTTTGCAAAGTTCCCTCGCTGTTCCTTCAGAGATCTGATTGAGTGACACCTAGGCGCTTCCAAGCCTGCCGCAGCTACGGGGACAGAGGAGAAGTAGGAGACTGCATCGAATTGAGCTGTTGGAGTCAAGCGAGGAGCTGAGATTAAACTTGAATGCTGTCAACTACCATGTTAGTGCGCTCGGCAAGCACAAAACGCAGAGCGAAAAATAATACATTAATAATGACATCATCTTCTCTCCTTCAGGGTTTTATGTAGCTGAGTATGAGCAGCCGAGGCTGTGACAAGAGCCTGTCAAGCACACGAGTGCACTAGAGGGCCACCTACTGGGCAAGGAGGGAAAATCAATGTCATTTTAGTTGTTTTTCCTTTTTTTTTTGTATTTGTAAATATATTGATACAACACATTCCAAGTTCTGTGACACTTTAGGAAAATTTATACTCACACATTTGTCATTTAGGTTTTTATTTTTATTATATATATATATATATATATATATAGATATTATTATTTTTTAAATTATTTTTAAGTGTATTCCAAGAGAAGGGGGAGTAACAATATTAGAAGTATCCAAAGTGGACTTTGATCCGAATTTCAGGAAGAATTTGATTTGCCACCAAACCGAGCTTACTGCTACTTCGCGGTAATGACATTTTTTTCCCTAAAGTTACAAAATTTTACTCACCTCATTCACTTGATCGTGGAGAGGCCGTCCGCTCCCGTCTTGATTAAAAGAAAACCAGACAAAGGACCTGCGGCGAGTGTAATCACGCTGGCCACGCAATGATGTCATCACTTCGCGGCCAGTGTGATCACGTGGTGACGTTGTCATGCTCGCCGCAGGTCCTTTGATGGGTTTGCTTCAATCAAGACAGGAGCGGATGGTCTCTCTGTGAGCAAGAGGATGAGATGAGCATAATCGTTTTATTTTTACATTTTTTTAACCCCGGATTAACCTCCAAGCATCTGAATGTGAGTCTCAGATGCTGCGATCAGCGTTAAGCGTGTCAACTGAGGGGTCAGATGACGGGGAGGAGGGGCCGCACAATCACTGTTCCCCATCATTGCCCCTGCTCCATACAATGGAAGGTGATTTGTGACAATGTAATTCTTAGCGAACTGATTTTCTTGACGAAGTTCGGCGAAGCTGCCTAATTGAGTTTTTCGAAACTTCGCTCATCTGTAAAATATATATGTTCATTATCAAACAGTTGCACAGGAAAAATATCCATCAGCCATCAGTAGTAGAAAAAATAACTCTTATTTCCAGATGTGTTGATTGTTTAAGGCTGACGTGTTTTAGACTACAGCGTAGTCCTATGCTAAAGGCTGAAATGCGTCAGTGTATAACGAATTGCACATCTGGATTTAATTTATATAACAAACTAGCAGAAGGCCCCGACTTCGCACGGGTATATTTGTTCTATTTCATTTTAAGTTTCCGTGTGTCGTAAAAAGATATCAACAGTTTCCCCCATAACAGTGACCTCCACAGTGCCCGCCCCTTTAACTGTGACTTTCACTGTGACCGCCCCTTTAACTGTGACTTTCACTGTGACCGCCCCTTTAACTGTAACTTTCACTGTGACCACCCCTTTAACAGTGACATTCACAGTGGCCGCCCCTTTAACAGTGACCGCCCCTTTAACAGTGACTTTCACAGTGACCGCCCCTTTAACAGTGACAGCCCATTTAACAGTGACTTTCACAGTGACTGCCCCATTAACTGTGACTTTCACTGTGACCGCCCCATTAACTGTGACTTTCACAGTGACCGCCCCTTTAACTATAACTTTCACAGTGACCGCCCCTTTAACTGTAACTTTCACTGTGACCACCCCTTTAACTGTGAATTTCACTGTGACCGCCTCTTTAACTGTGATTTTCACAGTGACTGCCCCTTTAACTGTGACTTTTACAGTGACCGCCCCTTTAACTGTGATTTTCACAGTGACCGCCCCATTAACTGTGACTTTCACAGTGCCCGTCCCTTTAACTGTCACTTTCACTGTGACCGCCCCTTTAACTGTGACTTTCACTGTGACCGCCCCTTTAACTGTGACTTTAACTGTGACCGCCCATTTAACTGTGACCACCCCTTTAACTGTGACTTTCACTGTGACCGCCCCTTTAACTGTGACTTTCACTGTGACCACCCCTTTAACTGTGACTTTCACAGTGACCACCCCATTAACAGTGACTTTCACTGTGTCCGCCCCTTTAACTGTGACTTTCACAGTGACCGCCCCTTTAACTGTGACTTTCACTGTGACCGCCCCTTTAACTGTGACTGTCACTGTGACCGCCTATTTAACTGTGACCACCCCTTTAACTGTGACTTTCACAGTGACCGCCCCTTTAACTGTGACTTTCACCGTGACCGCCCCTTTAACTGTGACTTTCACAGTGACCGCCCCTTTAACTGTGGCTTTCACTGTGACCGCCCCTTTAACTGTGACTTTTACTGTGACCGCCCCTTTAACTGTGACTTTCACAGTGACCGCCCCTTTAACTGTGACTTTCACAGTGACCGCCCCTTTAACTGTGACTTTCAGTGTGACAGCCCCTTTAACTGTGACTTTCACTGTGACCGCCCCTTTAACTGTGACTTTCACAGTGACCGCCCCTTTAACTGTGACTTTCAGTGTGACCGCCCCTTTAACTTTGACCGCCCCTTTAACTGTGACTTTCACTGTGACCGCCCCTTTAACTGTGACTTTCACTGTGACCATCCCTTTAACTGTGACTTTCACTGTGACCGCCCCTTTAACTGTGACTTGGTGAGAATCGGTCCAGTCGTTTGGTCGCGCATAAAGAACGTCTAGACAGACAGACAGACAGATTGACAGACAGACAGAAACTCTGTGAAATACTTTTATAACCCTTTCCAGCTTTATGTAAGTCAACAATTCTTAATCGTAGGTCTTCTGAGAGCTCTTTTGTGTGAGGCATCATTCACATCAGGCAATGCTTCTTGTGAAAAGCAAACCCAGAACTGGCGTGTGTTTTTTATAGGGCAGGGCAGCTGTAACCAACACCTCCAATCTCATCTCATTGATTGGACTCCAGTTAGCTGACACCTCACTCCAATTAGCTCTTGGAGATGTCATTAATCTAGGGGTTCACATACTTTTTCCACCTGCACTGTAAATGTTTACATGGTGTGTTGTTCAATAAAAACATGGTCACATTTAATTCTTTGTGTGTTATTAGGTTAAGCAGACTGTGATTGTCTATTGTTGTGACTTAGATGAAGATCAGATCACATTTTATGACCAATTTGTGCAGAAATCCATATAATTCCAAAGGGTTCACATACTTTTTCTTGCAACTGTATATAAGAGAAAAAGCTTACGGGAATTTACTACTACTGGCGGTTGCTGGACTTTTTGCCTATACAGCTATTGGGTTCACTACGTCTAGGGGTCAGACGTGCAGCTCTGCCGTACACAGGGGGGGCTGCTTCAGGGGGTGAGCTGTGGACCTGGCTTTCACATTGTGCTTTCAAGAATTTATTCATTATACTTTTTATTTTGGAATCAACCTGTAGCTTTGGCTAAAAGACAGACTACATTAAACCCTGTAAAAAAAGGCACCGTATGGAGCCTCCCCTGTGCCGCCAAATGATGATCTGTCTGCTGCCATACTGTATGTAAAAGATAAGCTTCTAGGGGAGAACTCCTTCCTGATACGACACTATTACAGTATAGCACTGAATGCACCACCTCCGCGGGGCTTACAATTCCGCTAAAGAGAAAACTCCACGACAATGAAAAGGTCAACAGTAAATAAATGCATTCATTGCTCTGTTTTGCTAATAAATAGTTATTATTCGATTGCTACTGACGTCTGTTTATGGACAATCCGCATGGAAAGAAATATGGCTGTTGTAGAATACGGTGGGACAATCAACTATTTCTAAATCTGGAATAGCAATTCGGCCCAACTATAGAGGAACATGGGTAGAGGGACGTATCAGTACTCGGCCAGACAGATGTGGAGCCTGATGTGGACAAAGAGGGAACGATGGATACTAGATAGATGGAGACAGATAGATAGATAGATAGATAGATAGATAGATGGAGAGATAGATGATAGATAGATAGATAGATAGATAGATGATAGATAGATGATAGATAGGTAGATAGATAGATAGATAGATAGATAGATAGATAGATAGATAGATAGATAGATAGATAATAGATAGATAGATAGATAGATAGATATAGAAAGGTAGATAGATAGATAGATAGATGATAGATAGATAGGAAATAGATAGATAGATAGATAGATAGATAGATATAGAAAGGTAGATATATAGATAGATAGATAGATAGATAGATAGATAGAGAGATAGATGATAGATAGATAGATAGATAGATAGATAGGAAATAGATAGATAAATAGATAGATAGATATAGAAAGGTAGATAGATAGATAGTTAGATAGATAGATAGATATGA
Source organism: Bufo gargarizans (assembly GCF_014858855.1). Lineage (NCBI taxonomy): Eukaryota > Metazoa > Chordata > Amphibia > Anura > Bufonidae > Bufo > Bufo gargarizans. The sequence continues at coordinate 104,655,633 of NC_058089.1, forward strand.
GATAGATAGATAGATATGAAATAGATAGGAGATAGATAGATATAGAAAGGTAGATATATAGATAGATAGATAGATAGATAGATAGAGAGATAGATGATAGATAGATAGATAGATAGATAGGAAATAGATAGATAGATAAATAGATAGATAGATATAGAAAGGTAGATAGATAGATAGATAGATAGATAGATAGATAGACAGATAGATAGATAGATATGAGATAGATAGATAGATATGAAATAGATAGGAGATAGATAGATATAGAAAGGTAGATATATAGATAGATAGATATAGAAAGGTAGATAGATAGATAGACAGATAGATAGGAAATAGATATATAGATAGATAGACAGATAGATAGATGATAGATATGAGAGTTTGTCAAAAATAATGGAGAGAAAAGTCTTCCATGCAGGACTTTTTTCTCAGATAAAAAACAAATCTTCTCCTGAACGGAAGCCTAACACCTTCCATCACAGTCATGGGGATCTGTTAGGCTCCTTTCCTGTCAGTTTTTTGCCAAATCCGACTCTTTGGTTATTCTTGTTGTTCTGTTTCTATACCGGAATTAGATGGCGCTGATTTGGCAGCAGGGTCTGTCAGTACAGAACAGCGGAGGAGTGTGATCTGTGTGGTAACATCCAGCTCCACTGCCGCCTCTACATGTACAGGAAATAGCTCAGGTCAGGAAGCTTAAGGAAAAGCTGTTTACACAAGCTCAAGTGACTGAGAGGAACGTTCTATGACTTCAGATTCAGAAGTGTTTCAGTTCTTCACCAGAAATGTCATTAGACTCAATTAGAATTCGATGTTAAGGGGGTATGGAGGAGAAGACAGAAGGAGCTGGATGTCTTCACTGCAGTAAAGTTTATGTATCACAAGACAATGGCGTTCTATAGGAACTCAGAGAACTGCATTGAAGTCTTACCACACGCAGGCCATGACCAACTTGTATCTATGTATCTGCTGTATCCGGTATAGAAAGGTACAATACAAGAAGCCGGGGCTTAATAAACCCGCAGCTCAGGAAGTCTCACAAGAGGCAATATAACAAAGTGGTCCTCAAGTCAGTCATTTATACTCCTGAAATTGGGAAGCAGCTGAGTGCTCCGTGTCACTTCATTCTGAAACAATAGAGACCTTCTGTGACTTGGAGACAAAGATGAAAGCTGTCATTGGAGATCAGCCTGAGACCCATACGCCCGGTTCTCCAGTGTAGCTATACTCCGCCGAGACCTTATTTTTAGCAGGTACCATTTGAAAGCTTAGTAATATGACTTTCCATTGATCTTTAGGTGAATTCTGTTCTTTCTGAACCCTTTCACTACACAAAGAGCCATATCTATCTCTATCAATGTACCTGGATGTATCTTCTGTCTGTCTAATCTATCTACATATTATCATCTATCTATCTATCTGTCTATCTATCTATCTATCTATCTATCTATGTATCTATCTATCTATCTATCTATCTATCTATCTATTATCTATCTATCTATCTATCTATCTATCTATCTATGTATCTATCTACCTATTATCTATCTATCTCTATCAATTGATACTTATCTACCTATTGTGTATATATATATATTATTATTATTATTACTTTTTTCCTCTACCTTTTTTCTTTCTTTTTTTTTAATCAATCTGTCTATCCCTATCAATTATTATCTATCTATATTTTTTCTTTTTCTCTTTCTTTATTTATTATATTAATTATTTTTGATAGATTGTTCACTGTCTATCTATTTATCTATCTAACCGCGCGGTTCCGAATATATCGTATACTGACATTGTGAATTTAACCCACTTCACTTCTGGGACCTGCAGTGGTAAAACCATTGGGATTACGTATTGGAACTTTTTTACTATCTATCTATCTATCTATCTATCTATCTATCTATCTATCTATCTATCTATTATCTATCAATCTATTATCTATCTATCTATCTACCTATTATCATCTATCTATCTATCTGTCTATCCAACCACTGCTTGAGAATAGTCCCACTGAGAGGAAGTGCCACAGAGTTTCTTTATTTTTTGTATTTGTGGGCTTGAGGGATCGCCCTTCAGCCGCAGGCACTCCAGCATTTGCTTGATTTACAGCGGTGCTCCCTGATTTATTTATTCTTCTATCTATCTATATATGATCTATCTATCTATCTATTTATCTATGATCGGTCTATTTATCTATGATCGGTCTATCTATCTATCTATCTATCTATCTATCTATCTATATATCTATCTATCTATCATCAATCACCTATCACTATCTCACTCTTTTCTTAATGATTTTTCAATAACATAGACACTGGGCGGAGGGGAGGTTTATGGAAGAATAGCCTGGTAGAAGCCACCACTATCCAGGATTAATGCTTATTTAAAAATTCCCCAGTTACCTGTGTGGTCCCAGTGCCGTTGGGAATAAGTTACTTTGAACAACTGGGTGACAAGCAGAGCGCTCTGGTATCCTGCATTTTGTTATGTCTTCTCTAAAGCAACCCTGCAAACCTCTACATTCGTAGTCACCATACATAATGGAGGACACAGGTCATGTCCATGGGGGGGTTTCTCTGCAGGTAATGAATGACCACTGATTGAAGACTTATTGAGATTGATCGCGCTTGTTTAGCATTATTTACATCAAATAACTACTGGTTCTATATGTGACCGAATGATCATTAGCGTCATTGCTCGGGGACTCGCAGTTTCATTATTGTTGGCAGTACATGGACTGACAACAGATGGTTTTTATGCTCATATAAAAATGTGATCAGTTGTTTCATCCCATTCAAGTGAACAAGATGAAGCTGCATGCATGCAGGTAAGCACTGAAGGGTCCTCAACGCTCATATGTCATGGTTAGGGATGAGCGAACCCAAACTGCAAAGTTTGGGTTCGTACCGAACTTTGAGAGTTCAGGTACCCGGACCCGAGCCCGGAGTTTTTCACTGAAGTCCGCGCTCGGTGTTCGGGTGATTTTGTTATTTTCCATTATGACATGGTTATATCGGAAAATAATAGCATTCTTAAGACAGAATGCAAAACAATATGGCCATTTAGGGGTTAAAAAACAACAACTCACCTCATCCACTCGATCGGGCTGCAGCAGCTTCTTCTATCTTCACTGAACAGGACCTGCCAAAGTTCCTGCTATGTGTGCGATGACATCACCGCACTCTCCCACGTGGTGATGTCATCAGGTCCTGTGAAGATAGAAGAAGCTGCTGCAGCGAGATTGAGTGGATGAGGTGAGTTATTGCTTTTTAACCCCTAAATGGTCATTTTATTTAGCATTATGTCTTAAGGATGCTATTATTTTTCGATATAACCATGTTATAATGGAAAATAATAAAGTGAATTTCGGTTCCTCATTGACTTCATTGGGTCAAGTTTAGGTCAAGTTCAGATCCCGAACCGGAACTTTGACCTGAAGTTCTTCCAAACCCGGCGAACCCGAACTTTCATGAGTTTGCTCATCCCTAGTTATGACCCCTGTTCTGAAAGTTGGACCCCCAACAATCCGGTGTTGATGGCCTACCCCGGGGATATAGGTTGTCAATAATCCGAAACAAAAAGACACCATTTTATTTGGAAAGTGTGTATGGAACCCATAAAACAAAACATAATAGTCGTGAATATAAAAACTGGAACTATAGGTACTGTGTACTAGTCATAATCCATTAATCCATTCACATGTGGTATTGTTCTAGCCTGAAGAAGGCTTCTGCTGGGGAAGATTGTTAATTTGTTTTGTTATTGTCTTGCTACGAGAGATTAGGACACCCTGGTGGCTTCGACACCCTTGATGTTTTTTTTTTCCACCTACTCCTTGGCTCAGCTTATTTTGTTTTCCCCATATGTGGCATTGATTTTACCCTTAAGCTTCTCATTCGTTGTGTCCATATAAATAAACAAGAAATCATCGAACATGGTGATTCACTTGTGTTGCAGTTTTTTAAAGGTTATATGCACAGATTTAATAAAAAAAAATATTACTCCTGTGTATTTGGCTTGACTTAAAGGTTTTCCAATAAAACCGGGAGCTTGCTACATAAATGAGATGATGGTCCAGTGGAATTTAATGTATAATACCACATAATTCTCTGCATTTTATGAGAAAAGAGAAAAGATTCACAATCGGAGACATCTAATTTCTTGAAACATCACTTTAAAGACCTGTTGAGGCAGTGTGGGGCAATTACGTTGTCAGAGATGTTCTTACGATATGATATAGAGAGATTCTTATAATCAGGAAATTTCTCAGAGAAATTGGAAGATTATAATCACAGTTCAAGGACAGAGTTAAACCATGCTAATAAATTAAGGTGGTATTCACCCTTAACCCTCTGTTGTCACTACCAGAGCTTTGAGACGTTCTCAAAGCTCTGTGTCTCCACCCCTGTGATGATGTCACTTAGGGTTGGAGGTTTTCTCACTGTTCTGTTTCTCCGCCCCTGTGATGAGGTCTTACTCTCAGCTGTCTCTCCTGCGTTTGATTTCTCTGCCTTTAAATCACCCCTCCTCCTATTGCAGGGCGTGGATTATATTTCTCCTTTCAGTTGTAGCTCTGCCTTGACTATCTTCACTCCTTTAGCTACTAGTTCTCTGGACCTGTGTTCTGCTGCTGCAAGCACTCCGGATATTGCCAGCGGTCCTTGGATCCGTCTTCTCTACGGCTGCAGCTCCATCAGCTAAGTGTGCAGACTTTGTTATGTACCTGGTGATTTCCTGACTGGATCTGAGGTGGCCCCGGTTCCCTCCTTATTCTGTGCAGGGCATGCCTCGTTCCACCATTTGGATCCGGGCATGTGCTTTAGCAGCATAGGGAGAGTGTTGAGGGTCTGACAGGGGTCACCCTTTCTCTTCCCTAGTTTGGGTCCGGTCAGTAGCTCTTTTTACTGTGTATACTCTTGTTACCCTTAAACAGCCGTGACATTATAATCCACCAAAACCGTCCTTGTTGACATGGATCCGCTTTCTGACCTGGTTGACCGCATGCAGGGTCTTTCTTTGGAAGTAGCGGATCTCCGTCAATCTCTGACTCAGCTACAAGCATTGGGCTCTGCTCCGGCTCATGGAGTCTGTTGCGAGCCAAAGGTCTCACTTCCGGAAACGTTCTCCGGGGGCAGTGAGAATTTTGTTCGCTTCAGAGAGGCATGTAAACTCCATTTTTGTTTGTGTCCCCACTCCTCTGGTAATGAGGAACAGAGGGTGAGGATTGTCATCTCCCTGCTCAGAGGTAATGCTCAGACTTGGGCTTTTTCGCTGCCATCAGGGGATCCTTCCCTGCGATCCGTGGAGAGGTTTTTTGTGGCCCTGGGGCAGATATATGATGACCCGGATCGTGTTGCTCTGGCAGAATCGAACTTACGTGTTCTATGCCAGAACAAACTGTCTGCGGAGCTTTATTGTTCTGAATTTCGGAGATGGGCAGCTGATTCAGGCTGGAATGATGCTGCACTCCGAAGTCAGTTCTGTCATGGTCTCTCAGAGGGTTTGAAAGATGCCTTTGCTTTCCATGAGAGACCAACATCCTTAGAGTCTGCCATGTCATTGGCGGTACGCCTTGACAGGCGTCTAAGGGAAAGAAACAAGACCTCTCCGTCCAGCCATTGTCAGTCTAGGGGCAATGGTGCGGACTCATTCAGTATGCAGGGGTCTCATCCTGTCTCGCTCCCCTCTGAGGAGGAGCCCATGCAGCTAGGCCGACTTGCCCCTGATAAAAGAGGATTTAGTCCTCAGAATATGGTGTGTTTTTGTTGTGGGGGCATAGGTCATTTGGCAAATGTTTGTCCGTCTAGGAGATTCCTGAACTGTACTAAGAGCGATAATAAGAGAAAAACCTCAAGAGGTGGATCATCAAGTTCTGCTTCATCTGCTACTTTGGGCAAAGTTGATGTGGGAATTGATGCTTTTCCTCTGACCTGCAGTTCCCGTTTTCTCCTGTCTGCCAGGGTGGCGCTAGAGAGCAAGGTCATTCCTTGTGAGATTTTTGTCGATAGTGGAGCGGCCGTCAATCTTATTGACACTCAATTTGTAGCCTTGCATGGGTTTCAGGTTTGTACATTAGAAAAGGATATACCTGTTTTTGCTATTGACTCTGCCCCACTCTCGCAGAGATCTCTGAAAGGCATTGTTCACAATATCCGGCTAGCTGTAGGTGACACTCATGTGGAGGAGATATCTTGTTTTGTCCTTAACGGATTGCCTTCTCCTCTAGTTTTGGGGCTACCCTGGCTCACTAGACATAACCCCACTATTGATTGGCAAGGAAGGCAAATAAATGACTGGAGTGACTTTTGTAGAGAGAATTGTCTCACAGCCACTCTTGCTGAGGTGTCTACTAAAACTCTGCCATCATTTCTCTCTGATTTCTCGGATGTGTTTTCCGAGAGCGGTGTTCAGGAGCTACCTCCTCACCGGGAGTTTGACTGTCCCATTAACCTCATTCCCGGCGCCAAGCTGCCAAAGGCATGCCTCTACAATCTCTCACAACCGGAGAGACTCGCAATGCGAACCTATATCTCTGAGAGTCTCGAGAAAGGGCATATTCGTCCCTCAAAGTCGCCTGTTGCCGCGGGTTTTTTTTTTGTTAAAAAAAAAGATGGCTCTCTGAGACCTTGCTTAGATTTTAGGGAGCTGAACCGTATCACGATTCGCGATCCCTATCCCCTTCCTCTGATCCCGGACCTCTTCAACCAAATTGTTGGGGCCAAGGTGTTTTCCAAATTGGATCTGAGAGGCGCGTACAACCTGGTCAGGGTCAGAGAGGGGGATGAATGGAAAACGGCCTTTAATACCCCTAACGGGCATTTCGAGAATCTCGTTATGCCTTTCGGCCTGATGAATGCTCCGGCCGTCTTTCAGCATTTTGTTAATAGTATTTTCTATCATTTAATGGGGAAATTTGTATTGGTGTATCTTGATGATATTTTGATTTTTTCCCCTGATGTTCAGACTCATCAGGATCATCTTTTTCAGGTCCTGCAGATACTGCGGGAAAATAAACTGTATGCCAAGCTGGAGAAATGTCTTTTTATGGTATCAGAGATTCAATTTCTGGGTTTTCTCCTCTCTGCTTCTGGTTTTCGCATGGATCCGGAGAAGGTCCGTGCTGTGCTGGAGTGGGAGCTTCCTGAAAATCAGAAGGCATTGATGCGCTTTCTGGGTTTTGCTAACTACTACAGAAAGTTCATTTTGAATTATTCCTCTATTGTCAAACCCCTTACTGACATGACAAAAAAGGGGACGGATTTTTCCTCTTGGTCGGAGGAGGCGCTTGCAGCCTTTTCTAAGATTAAAGAGAGTTTTGCGTCTGCTCCCATCTTGCTGCATCCCGATGTTTCCTTACCTTTTATTGTTGAGGTGGATGCTTCCGAGGTGGGTGTGGGTGCAGTTTTGTCCCAGGGCCCCTCTCCTGCCAAATGGCGACCTTGTGCCTTTTTCTCTAGAAAACTCTCCCCGGCAGAGAGAAACTATGATGTGGGAGATAGGGAGTTGTTGGCCATCAAGTTGGCTTTCGAGGAATGGCGCCATTGGTTGGAGGGGGCCAGGCACCCTATCACCGTTTTTACCGACCATAAGAATCTGGCGTACCTGGAGTCGGCCAGGCGTATGAATCCGAGACAGGCCAGATGGTCTCTGTTCTTCTCCAGATTTAATTTTGTTGTTACTTTCCGCCCTGGGATCAAGAATGTGAAGGCTGATGCTCTCTCTCGCTGTTTTCCGGGAGGAGGAAACTCCGAGGACCCGGGTCCCATTTTGGCGGAGGGGGTAGTTGTTTCTGCTCTATATTCCGATTTGGAGGCCGAGGTCCAGGCTGCCCAGTCTGAGGCACCTGCCCGTTGTCCCTCCGGGAAGTTGTTCGTGCCTCCTGAGCTACGTCACAAACTCTTTAAGGAACATCATGATACAGTTCTTGCTGGTCACCCCGGGAGTAGAGCCACGGTAGATCTCATTGCTCGGAGATTTTGGTGGCCGGCTCTTCGTAAGTCTGTGGAGGGTTTTGTGGCGGCTTGTGAGACGTGCGCTCGCGCTAAGGTCCCTCGTTCACGACCTTCAGGTTCCCTTCTCCCGTTACCCATACCTTCCCGTCCTTGGACACACCTGTCCATGGACTTTATCACGGATCTTCCTCGTTCCTCGGGGAAGTCGGTGATCCTGGTGGTCGTGGACCGTTTTAGCAAGATGGCTCATTTCGTTCCTTTCCCTGGTTTACCCAATGCTAAAACGTTGGTGCAAGCTTTTGTCGATCATATTGTTAAATTGCACGGCATTCCCTCTGAGATTGTTTCCGATAGAGGCACGCAGTTTGTGTCCAGGTTCTGGAAGGCTTTCTGTTCTCGCCTGGGGGTTCGGCTGTCCTTCTCTTCTGCTTTTCACCCGCAGTCGAATGGTCAGACTGAGCGCCTCAATCAGAATCTGGAGACATATTTGCGCTGTTTTGTGGCAGAGAACCAGGAGGATTGGTGTTCATTTCTCCCTCTTGCTGAGTTTGCTTTGAACAACCGTCGTCAGGAATCTTCTGATAAGTCACCATTTTTTGGTGCATATGGGTTCCATCCGCAGTTTGGGACATTCTCGGGAGGGGCTCTTTCTGGTTTACCTGAGGAGGAGAGATTTTCCTCGTCTTTGTCTACCATTTGGCAAAAGATTCAGAGTAATCTCAGAAAGATGAGTGAGAAGTATAAGCGTGTGGCTGATAAGAGACGTGTGCCTGGTCCGGACCTGAATGTGGGTGATCTGGTGTGGTTGTCTACAAGAAATATTAAACTGAAGGTTCCCTCCTGGAAATTGGGCCCCAAGTTTATTGGGCCTTATAAAATTTTGTCAGTCATCAATCCTGTTGCCTTCCGCCTTGATCTTCCACGGGTTTGGAAGATACATAATGTTTTTCACAGATCTCTCTTAAAACCATATGTCCAGCCCACGGTACCCTCCTCTTTGCCTCCTCCTCCGATTTTGGTTGATGGCAATCTGGAGTTTGAGGTTTCCAGAATTGTGGACTCTCGCATTGTCCGCGGTTCTCTTCAGTACCTCGTTCATTGGAAGGGTTATGGTCCTGAGGAGAGGATGTGGGTTCCGATGTCGGACATTAAAGCCACTCGCCTTATCAGGGCATTTCATAGGGCTCATCCTGGGAAGGTGGGTCCTGGGTGTCCGGAGTCCACCCGTAGAAGGGGGGGTACTGTCACTACCAGAGCTTTGAGACGTTCTCAAAGCTCTGTGTCTCCACCCCTGTGATGATGTCACTTAGGGTTGGAGGTTTTCTCACTGTTCTGTTTCTCCGCCCCTGTGATGAGGTCTTACTCTCAGCTGTCTCTCCTGCGTTTGATTTCTCTGCCTTTAAATCACCCCTCCTCCTATTGCAGGGCGTGGATTATATTTCTCCTTTCAGTTGTAGCTCTGCCTTGACTATCTTCACTCCTTTAGCTACTAGTTCTCTGGACCTGTGTTCTGCTGCTGCAAGCACTCCGGATATTGCCAGCGGTCCTTGGATCCGTCTTCTCTACGGCTGCAGCTCCATCAGCTAAGTGTGCAGACTTTGTTATGTACCTGGTGATTTCCTGACTGGATCTGAGGTGGCCCCGGTTCCCTCCTTATTCTGTGCAGGGCATCGGAGGCCGTGCCCCTTCCACTATTGTAGGGGTTACAGGGCTCATCAGTCTAAGGTACGCGGGCATGCCTCGTTCCACCATTTGGATCCGGGCATGTGCTTTAGCAGCATAGGGAGAGTGTTGAGGGTCTGACAGGGGTCACCCTTTCTCTTCCCTAGTTTGGGTCCGGTCAGTAGCTCTTTTTACTGTGTATACTCTTGTTACCCTTAAACAGCCGTGACATCTGTACAATAATCTGGACTTCATTGCAGGGGAACCACCAGGCTGCTATATCTTGAAATAGTCTCTGTATAGTTGGTAGCCAATTCACGAAAGTCAACAGCCACTAGTGCAGGACACCGATGGTTCAAAGAATCATAAGGCTAGGCCAAGGTCAGGGCAGAGAGAGAAAGGTCAATATCCAATTAAAGGGGTAGAAGTCAGGACTTGGGCAGAGAAAGAATTCAGCACACCTTAGCAGGATACTAGCAGGTTAGGAAGCTATGGCTCAGAACTAGTGTTGAGAGAATCCAGCTTTGGATAATAGTTCTGAAGTCAATTCATTCAAACACTACGTTTTAATGTTGTACGGAGACCTGTCTCCACACAGCATTAAAATGTATTGCCTCCGTGGAGGCAAAATTTGTTTCACCCGAAGTTGTGGGAGACGTCAATAAATGAATTCGGTATTAATTTCTACATCTTTAAAAACATTTAAAATTAGGAATCTGAAGTCGGTTTGGTATTGAGGTACCAGCTGATACCAAACCCGACTTTGGATTGCTAATTTTAAATGTTTTCAAAGATGTAGAAATGAATACCGAATTCATACACCAAAGTCTTGTACGACATCAGGTGAAACGAATTTTGCCTCAAAGAGGCAATACATTTTAATTCTGTACGGAGACAGTTCTCCGTACAACATTAAAATAAAGTGCTTGAACTAAACGACTTCGGATCTATGATCCAAATCTCAATTCACTCGAGCCTATTTAAAACCTTCCCAACAGAAAGGTGCCTTAAGTACCCAGAGTAACAAGCTATTGGCTAGTGCAGAGTAGGATGCAAGTGTCCGGGCCCTTTAAAAGCTATCCAATGGGTAGAAAAAGAGGGAGGCTTTGCTGGCAAGAAGCAGGCTGCGTAGAGTGACGGAGCAACCCTGGCCGCTGAACTTGCTGAGAAGAAAGGGAGAATGAACGGTGAGTCTGTTCCACCAGGACATAGACCAGTGTTCCACCAGGACATAGACCAGAAGAAGCGAGCAGAGCAGAAGATATTTACAGTGTCCATTGAGGTTACTGGTATAGGGTCTTTAGGAGCTCAAGCACAAAGAGAGTGAGAGACCCAGTCAGTTTTATCTCTTCATCCTTTATAGTTATGCCACTATGCAGATGAAGAACAGGAGCCACTTTATGAAGACAAGCACACAGATCATGATGATCTTACAAGTCCCGACACTGTTTCCACAGAGTCATGTCCTGGACAATGGCTGGAATACACAGTTGGAGTCCTGTTTTAAAGTCGACCATGCACATGATGTAACTGTTGAGATCGGACAGCCAGACATCTCTGGCTGTGGCTTATCTCCCTGAGAACAAAAGGATCTATCATCGGGGGGAGAGCCACATAAGATGGTCAGCTGATCCAGCTGAAATGAACAGGTTCAGTGGGCATACATCAAATTTTTGTGGCCTGCTTAAAGTGAGTCTATCAGCAGTTTTGACTGTGCTAAACTGCTGACATCACTAAGTAGGGTCTGACAGAGCAGGTCAAACATAAACGTGTGGATCTTTTATCAGGAGGAGTAGGAACATGAACTTTTATTCTGTCAGGTTCTGCTCCTTCAAGTGCCCTGGAAGAAGTGCTTCACTGTCTCTTCCCTCTGCTCAGAGTGATATCTGTAATGGGCTCCTGGTTTAATGCTACAGCTGTTACTCAGAGCAGAGGGAAGAGGTTGAGAAGCAACTCAATGCAGAGAGTAGAGAGCACTTCACAGTGGAGAAATGAATATCCTCTTAGGGTATGTTCACAAAAAGATCCTCCTCACATCTAAATCCTTACAGAATCTTCACCAATACTTGTGAATGTATGCAGAATTTAATAATAATATTTTTTATGGGGGATGCAAGTAGTTATTAAAACAAACTAGTCAGGATTGGAGACAGGTCCTCTTTATCGTGTTGTATCTCTAGTAGCCTCCAGTGTAACTTTTGTCTCTGTACCTTGAGGAGCTCAACAAAGTAAGGGCCCATTCACACAACCACATGGTAGCCATGGCAGTGTTTTGGACCGCAATATACAGCAAAGGATAGGACATGTCCTATCTTAGGCACAAATTGGAAGCCCACAAAAACACTTGGAAACCTTTCCATGGGCTTTTGGGTCTGTCCTATCTTTTGCTGTATCTTGCAGATAAAAAACTTATTGAAGTCAATGGGTCTGCATCACAATACAGAGTTTGTTCTGGTTCTGATCAATGGTCAGGTAGGTTGATACACTGCTCTAAATTAGATAGTGTCATGGTCTTACCTTCTTACTGTTCTCCTTCGTTTGACATGTGCTGGCGGCCATCTTGGTTTCTGGGTTTCTTGTAGCCTCCCACCCTGCGGCTTCTCCTTCCCACTGGGAGGAGCTGGATGCCTAGCTCATATATATAGAAGGTCTGTGGCTTCAGTTCCTTGCTTGGTCCTCCTGTGTTCACATGCTTCTAAGACTGCTGCTGCTTCTGGTTCCTGATCCTGGCCTCGTCTGACTACCCCGTTGGTTCCTGATCCTGGCTTCGTCTGACTACCCTGCTGGTTCCTGATCCAGGCTTCGTCTGACTACCCTCCTGGTTCCTGACCTCTGTCTACGCAAGACCCTGCTTCGGTTTAGCCATCCGTTTGGACTTTTGCTACAGCTTGATTTTCAATAAAGCCTCCTTATTTCCACTTATCTCTTGTTGTACGTCTGGTTCATGGTTCCATGACATTAGGACCAAGTCATGAATTCTGACGGTACAGGGCCATCCTCGCTACCTACGCTGGTTGCCAGACTTGATCAGCAGGATCACCTGTTGGGTCGGTTCGCTGTGGCGTTGCAAACCCTGCTTGAACGCACGGCTCATTTCGCTTCCGTTGCCGATGGGTCGGTTGTCGCTCCTGGGCCCGCTCCTACTGCCGCTCCGGTTGTAGTGCCAGAGTCTACCCCGACACCTGTTGCTGCGCCTGCGGTGTCTCGGGGTATGACCGGTTCTGCCCCCCTTCCACAGCGCTTTGGGGGAGAGCCAACTCAGTGCCGAGGTTTCCTTAACCAGGTGGGCATTTATTTCGAGTTGCTGCCACATGCCTTTCCTACTGAGAGATCAAAGGTGGGCTTCTTGATCTCGCTGCTCTTGGACAAGGCCTTGGCCTGGGCCAGCCCTTTATGGGAGAACAACAATCCGGTGGTTGCCGAGTTTTCCGGTTTTGTTGCTTCTCTTCGGAGGGTATTCGATGTGCCGGCTCGTGCCGCCTCTGCTGCGAAGCTCCTTATGTCCATCAGACAGGGTTCACGATCCGTAGCTGAATACGCCATTGAGTTTCGTACCCTGGCAGCAGAGGTGGGCTGGAATAATGAGGCTCTGGTCGCTGCTTTCTCTCATGGTCTCTCGGATGCCTTGAAGGATGAGGTTGCAGCTAAGGACCTACCAGTGGAGCTCGAGTCTCTTATTTCTTTCCTGATTTTGATTGACACCAGACTCAGGGAGAGACCTTCCTTTAAGGAGAGCCTGCGGAGGTCTTCTAACAGATTGGCGCCTACGTTTGCTATCCCACCCGTGCCTCCCTCTCCTCCCACGCCTCCTGGGGATGACTTGTCTGGGGGTGAACCCATGCAGCTGGGGTTTGCTCACCTGTCCGAGGGGGAGAGGGTACTCCGGAGACGCGAGGGCCGATGCATGTACTGTGGTCTCGGTGGGCATTTTCGGTTGGCATGTCCGAACCGTCCGGGAAACGCTCGCACCTGAGATCCTGTCGGGGGCAGATCTTGGGTGGAGTCTCCTCGTCCCCGGTTTCCCGTGTTGACAAACCACTGATCACTGTTGTCCTCTCCTGGGTCGGGGGCTCGGTGACGACCCAGGCGTTGGTGGACTCTGGTGCTGGTGGTTTGTTCATTGATAGTGTGTTCGCTGCCGCCAATTCCATTCCTCTGCAGCCTCGAGGTTCCCCACTGGCTCTTGAGGCGATAGACGGCAGACCCCTTCTGCCGCCACACGTGACTCATGAGACCCTTCCAGTGGGAATAGCCATTGGTGCCGTTCACAGAGAGTCGGTCTGTCTCCAGGTGATTTCGTCTCCACACTACTCGGTGGTCTTGGGGTACCCCTGGCTCCAGAAGCATAATCCGACTTTCGATTGGAGATCGGCCGAGATCCTCTCGTGGTCACCGCAGTGTGGGGCTAGTTGCATCCATGGGCCTGTCAAGTTGCTGTGTACTTCCTCGGACTCTCTGTTGCCTCCTGAATACGAAGAGTACCGGGATGTATTCGATAAGGTGCGCGCGGTTGCCCTACCTCCGCACCGCCCATACGATTGTGCCATAGAGTTACAATCTGGTGCCGTTCCTCCTCGTGGCAAAGTCTATCCACTGTCGGTAGCGGAGAATGAGGCCATGGAGGAGTACGTGAGGGAGGCGCTTTCACGCGGACACATTCGCAAATCCTCGTCCCCGGCAGGGGCTGGATTTTTCTTTGTGAAAAAGAAGGGCGGTGAGTTGAGGCCTTGCATCGATTACAGGGGTCTCAATCGCATCACGATCAAGAACGCTTACCCGATACCCTTGATTTCCGAGCTGTTCGATCGCCTCAAAGGGGCCACGGTCTTTACCAAACTCGACCTGAGGGCGGCATATAACCTGGTAAGGATCAAGGCGGGCGATGAGTGGAAGACCGCGTTTAACACCAGGACCGGTCATTATGAATCCTTGGTTATGCCCTTTGGGTTGTGCAATGCGCCCGCAGTCTTCCAGGAATTCATCAACGATGTTTTCCGTGACCTGTTGCAGCAGTGTGTGGTGGTCTATTTGGATGACATCTTGGTATATTCTGAATCCATGGAGGCCCACATTATGGATGTCAGACGAGTGTTGCAACGGTTACGAGAGAACAGGCTGTTCGGTAAGCTTGAGAAATGCGAATTTCACCGATCCCAGGTAACCTTCTTAGGTTACATCATTTCCGCTGAGGAGTTCTCCATGGATCCTGAGAAGGTTTCGGCTGTCTTACAGTGGCCCCAGCCCAGTGGTCTCCGTGCCCTGCAGCACTTTTTGGGCTTCGCCAATTATTATCGGAAGTTCATCAGGGACTTTTCCATGCTAGCCAAGCCTCTCACGGATCTGACCAGGAAGGGCAGTAATTTCCAGGTCTGGCCGCTCGAAGGCCATCCGAGCTTTTGAGGCTCTAAAGTCCGCCTTTGTGTCGGCTCCGATTCTGTCGCATCCCAACCCTGGGTTGCCCTTTGTCCTCGAGGTGGACGCGTCTGAGACGGGAGTAGGCGCCCTTCTGTCTCAGCGTAGAACACCAGAGGGTCCTCTGCTTCCTTGTGGGTTTTACTCCCGGAAACTGTCTTCCGCGGAGTGCAACTATCAGATTGGTGACAGGGAGTTATTGGCCATCGTGCAGGCCCTTAAAGAATGGAGGCACTTGCTCGAGGGATCGGTGGTTCCGGTTCTCATCCTGACGGACCACAAGAATCTGACCTACCTTTCTGAGGCCAAGAGATTGACACCACGTCAGGCCAGATGGGCTCTGTTCTTGTCACGTTTTAATTACGTGGTCTCCTACCTACCCGGTTCCAAGAACATCAGAGCGGATGCCTTATCACGGCAGTACTCCGAGCTGTCCGGGGAGGAGTCGATTCCGACTTCGGTCATACCTCCGAATCAGATCCTGGCCGCCATTCGCACCAGCCTGACCTCTCCCCTGGGTGAGCAGATTTTGGCGGCTCAATCTGGTGCTCCCTCTGGGAGACCCAACGGCAGGTGTTTTGTGCCTGAGGAGTTGCGCACTCGGTTGTTGCGAACCTACCATAACTCCAAGGCCGCGGGGCATCCTGGAAAGAATCAGCTGTCCTGGGCTGTTTCACGTCTGTTCTGGTGGCCTTCTCTACGTTCCGACATCGCCGCATATGTAGCGGCATGCTCCGTTTGTGCCCAGAGTAAGTCCCCTCGGCACCTTCTGTTGGGCCTTTTGCAACCCATAGCCACCGGGGAGCGCCCATGGTCACACCTGGGGATGGATTTCATTGTGGACCTCCCTGCATCCCGAGGCCATACGGTCATTCTCATGATTGTGGATCGGTTTTCCAAAATGTGCCACTGTGTTCCTCTCAAGAAGTTACCCTCTGCACAAGAGTTGGCCACGATTTTCGCCAGGGAGGTCTTCCGGTTGCACGGTTTGCCCAAGGAGATTGTGTCGGATCGGGGGAGTCAGTTTGTGTCCAGGTTCTGGCGCGCCTTTTGCTCCCAGTTGGGGATTCATCTCTCTTTCTCCTCGGCCTACCACCCTCAGTCCAATGGGGCCGCAGAACGATCCAATCAGGCCTTGGAGCAATTCCTTCGTTGCTATGTCTCCGATCACCAAGACAATTGGGTTGACCTCCTGCCTTGGGCTGAGTTTGCCAGGAACACGGCGGTGAACTCTTCCTCTGGGATGTCTCCCTTCATGGCCAATTATGGGTTCCAACCTGCCGTGTTACCGGAGGTATTCTCTCCCCAGGATACTCCGGCTGTGGAGGATCACCTTTCCGTCCTACGTGCTTCTTGGGTACAGATCCAGAGGTCCCTTGAGGTCTCTGCGCAGCGCCAGAGACTCCAGGCTGATCGCAGACGAGCGCCCGCTCCTTCCTACCAGGTCGGAGACCGTGTATGGTTGTCCACCCGCAACCTCAACCTTCGAGTGCCCACTCCCAAGCTGGCGCCTCGCTTTGTTGGTCCCTTCCGAGTGCTTCGCAGGGTAAACCCGGTAGCCTATGCCCTTGCGCTTCCTCCTGGCATGCGGATCTCCAACGTGTTTCATGTCTCCCTGTTGAAGCCATTGGTGTGTAATCGTTTCACTTCCTCGGTTCCTCGGCCCCGTCCGGTCCAAGTGGGCAATCGTGAGGAATATGAGGTTAGCAATATCCTGGACTCGCGCCTGGTCCGCGGTCGGTTGCAGTTTTTGGTCCATTGGCGTGGTTATGGTCCAGAGGAGCGTTCCTGGGTTCCCTCCGCAGATGTCCATGCTCCTGCTTTGCTCCGAGCCTTCCACGCACGCTTCCCTCAGAAACCGTTCCTTACTCCGCGGAGGAGGGGCCCTTGAGGGGGAGGTACTGTCATGGTCTTACCTTCTTACTGTTCTCCTTCGTTTGACATGTGCTGGCGGCCATCTTGGTTTCTGGGTTTCTTGTAGCCTCCCACCCTGCGGCTTCTCCTTCCCACTGGGAGGAGCTGGATGCCTAGCTCATATATATAGAAGGTCTGTGGCTTCAGTTCCTTGCTTGGTCCTCCTGTGTTCACATGCTTCTAAGACTGCTGCTGCTTCTGGTTCCTGATCCTGGCCTCGTCTGACTACCCCGTTGGTTCCTGATCCTGGCTTCGTCTGACTACCCTGCTGGTTCCTGATCCAGGCTTCGTCTGACTACCCTCCTGGTTCCTGACCTCTGTCTACGCAAGACCCTGCTTCGGTTTAGCCATCCGTTTGGACTTTTGCTACAGCTTGATTTTCAATAAAGCCTCCTTATTTCCACTTATCTCTTGTTGTACGTCTGGTTCATGGTTCCATGACAGATAGATAGATCGATACGTGCATGCACGGCAAGATAAATAATACTGACACTCTAGATAAGGTCAAAGCCTAACTCTAATTTATTAGGTGGGGGCTTCACATTATATACCCTCCATATTAGTGGGAGGAGTGGGCTCACATGATTAGTCTTTTAGCAAGAAGGAATGTAAACAGGAATTAAGTTTAAGGCATATGTATGATAGACTGGGGGTTGTCTCTCGGACAGACACCATTTTGTAAGTGACAAGCAAGTGTCCATTATATTCCATAACAAGTTCACATGTGCCCAAACTCAGAAGGGGCCAACCCAGGAAAAGGAATAAAAGATTTTATAGTCAGGGCCCCCTCAACAGTGTTAGAAAATGACATTTTTTACAGAGACCCTGTAAGAAATAGACGGAGCAGCTGCCGGGCCTGGTCTGAGAGAGCAATCTTGACAAGTAGCCACTAGTGATGAGCGGCATAGGCAATATTTGTTTTCACAATATTTAGCAAATTTATGGCCTAATCTTCGCCATAAAATTGTGAATTCTAGAATTTGCGATCTCCAGTCTTTATTTGCTTGATTGCAAAAAATGGCAATGTAATTTGCGCATATTGCGTGCTCAATACAGGCGTGGCTCACTTTTGCTACATTTGTCAAGCTGCTAGAAGTTTCCTGAGACTGTAGAAAATGGTTGGCAGCAAATTTCGTGACTGTGAGGAAGAACTCCTGATAGAGTGCTCTAATAGATTCGGAATTGCGCAAATCGGCACTACCTAACACCCTGCACTGGAACCTATCAGCTCCACTATATCAGGATATAACCTACACTGACTATCTCCCACTAACTATCTGTATTATATGAGCAAACATTGGTTGCTAGGGATGTTGCTAAGCTCAGGCAAAGACATTGCAGCCTTCTCATTGGCCCACAAGCAAGAATGGAGGTTACTGAAGAAAAAAAAAATAGAATATTTGCAATTACCAATATATAACACTATATTCAAAATTTTTGTGAATTCTCGAAGTGCAGATATTTGCAATAAAAATTTGTGATTAGAATATTCACGCTCAGCGCTACCAGCCACAGGAGTGAGGGTTTGCACGGGAGGAGGGGGTTGCAAAGAGATTGCTGGGGGGGCTCCAATCAAACATTTGCTATAGGGCCCAGTCATTTCTAGTTACCCCCTTGAAAGGAGGCTCTAATACCCTGCTGGGCCGCCTCTACCCTTGTAAGTTGCCGAAGCTGGTGTCCCAGCTGGTCCCATAAATGGTGGATTTGTGATTAATCTGTTGACCAGGCAGCCAAGGAAGTGTTGCAATCTGGTGGAGACATTCCTGGGAAACCCTTGCTGTGTGTGGGCGAGCAGTACTGCTGAAAAATACCAGTTGGAAGCCCTGTCATGAGAGGAACACGTGTGGATGTCCTGCACATATCACTGAGCTGTTAGTATCCCTTATATCACTACTAGGGGTGACCGACTGTCATATGCAATGGCTACACAGATCGTCACTCCAGTAGTTGGGGAAGTGTGTAGCTCCACAGCATAGGCAGGATTGAAGCGGTCACCACAAGGTCTCCATACTCAAACACGATCATCATTGGATCCCAAACAGAACTTGGATTTGTTGCTAAAAACAATATGGTTCCAGTCTGCAGAAATCCAGGTTTCCCATTTACTACACTACTGCAAACAAAGGTGATGGTGACTGACTGTAAAAGACAGGACATCTGGTGGATGGGCAGGACATGTATTGGGCTTCATGACACCAAATTTCTATCTACTAAGCACCTGGAAATGGTCTGGGTAGACACAGGGGTCTATAATGATGGTGCCATTTCTGTCTGGATTTTAGACAAGGAAACTGTGGGAGCTGCTCATGCTTGTCGACGGAACAAACAATCTTCCCTACTGGTGGTTTCTCTGGCCCATCTGAAGTCTGTTTGCCATGTCTACGTGGCCTCATACTGCTTCTAAAACCTCCTAGGTGCCCCCGTAAAGTCTGTCAACTGGGCAAAATGTCTTTGAGTGTGTCATAAAAGCATGTCTAACAATCAACAATCCCTCACCATGAGGTACACTACCCAAAAGTAGTATCTGAGAGCTTTTTTTAAAGGGCAGCAGCAGAAGCACTGTTATGCCTTTTATGGCAAGACCCAGTGTCTATTCAGACCACACCTGTAGTCATTACATATCTGCTTGAGACATAACTGTGCGTCATGTTTTGCAGCAATCTAAAGTTTCTATCTGGGTGTGTTATTTAATTTTTTTATCAATTAGTGTACATTTTGTATTATTATTTTTATTATTATTATTATTATTATTATTTTCTAATATTACTATATTCCCAGTGGATTTCTACATTTAAAATGCATGCATAACACAGAAGAGAATAGACTCTAATATAATATTCTCTTGTATTCCAGCTACTTCACATTCCAGTAAGGAACATGCTGATATAAATTGTCTGCTACTGCTACATGAAAATGTTTGAAGTAGAGCCGCCTGATTGTACTGCAGGTTTTTTCTCTTGTCCTTGCAGATAAACTGAAAGTGAATTAGAAGAAGATCATCGTTACTCTGGTTTCTATGTCTTCGAGACAAATAAAACACATCGCTTGAATTCTGCACTGCTTAGTATTACCTCGCTATCAGCATTAGAATAGTAAATACGAAGAGAAAGGATTAGAACAATATTACAACTTCTGTGTACCTTATAGGAACATATCAAAGGTCTGAATGCTGCCTGAGACGCCTAATGATTGCTAAAACGAGGAAACAGAAGCGTTCACATACAGTGTTGCCTCTTCTCGAGCTCAATTCAAAGTGTATGAGCCTCTCCAGTCCATCTCCATCAGCGAAAGGAGACAGAGCTCTGTGTGATCATTACTTTCCCCTCTTCTTAGCAATCGGTGTGGGGCCCTCGGCGCTTGGATCCCCACAGATTCTTAATCCATCGAATTGATTTGCTCATATCTAAACTGAACACTACCTGGTGCAATACTGACCAAGATCCCAAAATGTTTTATTTTTTTTATTTAACAATTTTTATTGTTTTTGAAGACATTCACCAAAGAGATAAGAGGCACATATCATCTGGTATACAGACATTACAAATGCAATGATAGATCAACATCGGTGATGTCTGAATTACAAAAAAGCAGCATAGGGAGAATATGCATAGTACAGAACAAAAAGGAAAAACTAAACAAAACAAAACAAAGGGGCATGATTTAAAGGAAGCGAGCCACGCTGCAATAGGACATATTAGATTATACGGTCAGTCTGAGACATGATAACCATAGATACAGGAAAGGGTCAATGGAACCCTCTATATTGTTTCCAAGGGGACCAAATGGCCAGAAAAGAGGACCGGGAATGGAGTTCCCAATGGGAGAGTTCTTCTAACCTGTAGATCTGGTCTACTTTTTGGATCCACTTCGCCATATCTGGGACTTCAGGGGAGAGCCAAGAGCCATGCTACCAGCTAGAAGGATAAGAAAGAGAGATCTCCGCCATTTATTCAAACCCCTGAGTCCCAGGCTGAGGAGAGTTAGGTCTAGGGTACAGGTAAGGGTCGTCTGGCATATGTGGTTGCAGGTTTTCACTATTGTGCGCCACCAGTCATTAATGAATTGACACTTCCACCAAATATGAAAAAAGGAGCCTATAGAAGTCTAACATCTCCAACATAAATTAGAGCTATTTGGCAAGTAGAGCAAGATTGACTCAGGAGTCTTGTACCATCTCGTTAAAACTTTGTAGCCATTCTCTTGGAAACGTACACATCTAGATATTTTGTGAGGGGTCGAAAAGGCCGTAGTGATATCCGTGGGAGTCAAAGAACGACCCAAGTCCCGCTCCCAAACTCCAATTATTGCTGGTTTGACGGGAGATACAGGAGTTTTCAAGTGGCTATATAGAGCTGAGATGACTCTTTTGGGAGGGTGTTTTGCACCAAGTGTTTTGTCAAACCAGGAGGACAGGGGCAGCAAAGGGGATGACTTAAAGAGGGAGAGAATTTCTGAGTTAGGGAAACCCTGTAGAAAAGTGAGAGTTATGGGGTTTCATGAACCATCACTGAAATCCGACAGTGATCTAACACATCCTTCGTTATCTAATAATTCTGATTAGGGCATAGACGAGAGTCTAATTGAGAGAGGGCAGCTCTCCTTTAGAGCAAGATCCAAAACGTTGTTTTAATGCTGTACAGAGACCCGTCTCTGTACAGCATTAAAATGTATGGGCTCCGGTAATTTGAAATTAGTTATCACCGAAGTCTTGCTAGACTTTGCATTCAATTTTGAAACTTTACAACCATTTTAAAACAGGAATCTGAAATTGGCTTGGGTACCAGTGCTGAAGCTGACTTTGGATTTCTAATCCAAGTTTTAAAATGATTTTCAAAGTGACCAGTAATTGACCAGTAACTAGCCTTTCCTTCACTGGAGTCAAGGACAAATTGGATTACTGACATTCTATTTGATACCCAGCATCTGAAGCATATGTCCTGCTAGGTTTCACCCCTTACTATAGCTCTAACATGGTGCCACAAAATAAAAAGTACTGAAAAAAAAGACGACTCTAATTCTGGAACTGGAAGTCAGTAGGTTATAGCATTGTAACCTTCATTTCACTTCATTCCAGACACTTCATCCATACTGGTAGAGAAAAATGCAATTGCCCCTTTATAACACCTGACTAATATGTTGGAAACGTAACCAGACAGTCTAATGGGAGCTGTCACCAATTACTGTTTAACAGCTTTCCCTAAGATGCCCACTGATCCTCCTCACATCTTCAAGAGGACACAGGAGTCATTTTCGTATGTGACGTTTTCTCCATTTGTTTGTTCTTGTATCTCCATAAAATTATTTCATGCATTTTTACTACAGTTCAGCAACCCAGCATTAGAGTCAGGGCTGGAATCTATTTGCTCGTTGTATTGACAGCCAGGCAAATGAATGACAGCTTGACTTGCTACAATCTAAATGTTTCATAATGCATGTGATGCGTCTCTTGACCTTCAAGAATGCCCAGGCACATTGGAAGCAACAGACCTAGTATACGTCTATATAGTGACAACTATGGGGCAAAGAGGAGAACATTTGATAATGTATCTATTTATTATTTATTTCTGGTTTATGTCAATGTAATGTATTAATTAATTACATTCGCACTGCAGGGTCAAAAACACAAATCCTCTCACAGAGGTGGCCAACTGTGGCTCTTGAGCCTCATGCGGCTCTTTGCTTCTTCAAGTGCGGCTCTAGCTGTGGAGCCGGGAAGCAGTCAGGCGGCTCACTCTCCACTCCATGCTCTTTGCCT
Source organism: Bufo gargarizans (assembly GCF_014858855.1). Lineage (NCBI taxonomy): Eukaryota > Metazoa > Chordata > Amphibia > Anura > Bufonidae > Bufo > Bufo gargarizans. Next base: position 104,678,328 of record NC_058089.1, read on the forward strand.
GATCGGCACCGTTGCTACTTTGCATCTCCAGCTCACTCTCCACTATGTCCTGATGCACACAGTGTGAGAACATAGTATGTGGAGACACGCACTATGACTTGACGTTGTACTCATAAGGTCACAGTGAAGAGCGTGTCAGACCTGCAGAGTAGCAGGTGCCCGAGCAGGAGCCCAGTGCCTGATCAGGAGAGGGAAGAGATTTTTTTAAATGATAGAACTGAGCATAGGGGTCTGATCTAAGCATGGGAGGTTCTGATCTGAGCATGAGGGGGTCCTGATCTGAGCAATGGCAGTCAGATCTGCGCATTGGGGCGGTCAGATCTGCGCATGGGGGGGGGTCAGATCTGCGCATGGGGGCGTCAGATCTGAGAATGGGGGGGTCTTGTTTGAGCATGGGTTGGTCAGGTCTCAGCATGGGGGGGTGATCTGAGCATTGAGGGTCTGACACTGGGAGTCTGATTTCTGTTGTCTGATCCAAGCATTGGGGGTCTTATTTTGGGGGTCTGATTTGGAGGTCTGATGAGGTTTGGGGATCTTATTTTAGGTCATAAGAGAATTGGGGATCTGATTTAGGAGTCTGATTTGAGGTCTGATGAAAACTATATTTTTTCTTTTTTTCTCTGCTAATGAAAAATAAGAATAATTTTTTTATCAAACCTCTGATAGATAAAAAATATATATTTTTCTCTTATTTTTCTTTGTTAAAACCTAGGTGCGTCTTGTAGGGCGAAAAATACGGTGACTCGTGTGTAAATGTATAGCTTGTGGCTCCTGGTATTTTTTATTTTTTTGGGCTCTTTGTGTCTGTAAGATTGGCCACCCCTGCTCTAGTACATAGAGGAGCCAGGTAGGAAGTACAATCACTGGCAATGAGCAATATCATTACAGTATTTAAGTAGAGCACAGATCTCACTGGTTGGCTGGCAAGCCAAGGGTCCTCCTGCCTCTGTGCACCATGTCAAAAGCAAGAAGTGGTGAGCTCGTCAAAACTCTCAGGCTGCTTCCTCTCCAACCTCTATGCCTGGCTTCTGGAGCAGAGATTGTTACCCACTATTAGAAGTTTGCTAGGAGTTTTGTGACCTTTACACTTTGACTTTATTTCTCTATATGGTCACAAAACTTCAAAGGGGTTGTCTCTTGAAAAATCTACAGTTTTTAAACCAGCATCTAGATCGGAATAATTTTTATAATATCATTAACTTAAAAATGTTGTATAGCCACTGAGTTTTTCAATGAAATCTGTGTAGTGCCACCTGCTGTTTGTTCTTTGTCTAATTTCTCTGTCCACCTCAAGTGGACATATATGTTCGGGTTCCATCCTTCAAATACATCCACCTGCAGCAGAATGGAAAAGCAATGAATGCGGAGATCTCTGGATCCATGTGAGCAATGTTAGACTGGGGTGAATAGGGTTCACTATTAAAATTTAATTTGGGGCCCACCCTACAGATACATTCAAATATTACCTGCTCAGACAGCAGCAAGATACAACCAGATGATTGAATATGGGGGTCCCTGCAGTAACTTTGAGAAGGTAGGTCCTGGGGAGAAGAGGACACTGGTAGCTTTCCTCTATATCTAGAAGTCATCTCACCTCTGGTCATGTCTATAATAATAAACTGGGGAGTTTATATAATAATTTATCAAGTTTTTTATATGAACATAGGCTGGTTGAGGGGCTGCACATTGAATACATGTATGTAGTGCAGTAAGTCTACTGTGTTATGTGCCACTTGTGTAGGGGGTGGGAGACTAGGGGCCCACCTTGCTCAGGGGCCCACCGGGGGATTCACCTGTACCCCTGTGGGCCAGTCCGAGCCTGCATGTGAGGTACAGGACTGGTCCTAGATTTGTTAGAAAGAGAATGTCATGTACTATCCTGTATGATGTCTGATTTTCATGTTTTACATTAATTATGGCATAAGTCATTTAAGATGGCCGATAATTTCCTAATTATTTACAGTACTGGGAGGGAATATGTTCCTATGTTATAATATATAGACTTAACTTTACTTTAGTGCATGTTAGTTATTAATACTCTATGTTTTTTAATTTTTTATTGCTAATATTATTTTATTCATCATTATTATGTTAACTACCTATGAATGCTCTTTATGTTTTATTATTATTATTATTACAATTTTATTTACCATTATTATGTCGACTACTTATCAATACTCTTTTTTTATTTTTATTATTATTATTATTATTATTATTATTACTACCATTAGTATGTCGACTACTTATTAATACTCTTCGTTTTATAATTATTTATTATTATTATTATAATTATTATTAGTAGTAGTAGTAGTAATAGTAGAAAAAGAGAGAGAAGCTTAAAGTACCAAACTAGTAGTTAGAAAATGTTTTTATTATGAAATACATGATAAAAAAGTACACATATAATACATGCCACAGACAGGGTAGGGGAACAGGGAGGAAAAAAGAAGAAGCGCCACCCTGGAAGAGCACACTGGTCACAAGAGTGTATATAAAAAGATTATTGTTATGAGGTTATGAGCATGAGGAACATACAACAGTGTATGGTACAATGACCACCTCATGAACACAATGTAAAAAATGATGAATGAAAAGATGTAAAGGGGGAGTAGAGATCAAATATTTCCTACCGGTATGGCTATCATGCACAAAGTACAAAAAGCATTGACAATGCAAATATGTCAATGAACAGGTGATGGAAAGCCAAGTGAGATGTCTCAACATCGGCAGCATAGAACCATAGCGGGGAGACTGTGATCTAGGACTCACCAGGAGAGGACCAGATGTGAACAGGAACCAGGGTGGCGCTACCCCATCATTATTATGTTAACTACCAATGAATGCTCTTTACGTTTTATTATTATTATTATTACAATTTTATTTACCATTATTATGTCGACTACTTATCAATACTCTTTTTTTATTTTTATTATTATTATTATTATTACTACCATTAGTATGTCGACTACTTATTAATACTCTTCGTTTTATAATTATTTATTATTATTATTATAATAATTATTATTAGTAGTAGTAGTAATAGTAGTAGCAGCAGTATTTTTATTTACTATCATTAGGTTGATTGTTTCTTGTAGATTTCTTTATATTCTTTTTTTTACTTCTGCCTTTTTGTATCCAGGCTCACGTAAGAATAAATCTCTTGGCAACATCCCATTGGGGGGTAATCTGTACTTTCATCCAGCAACAACGCATGCCCTTCTCAGTATTAGCATATTCCTTCCGGTTTTGCGGTGCACTTGTTAGACCTTATATCATGACTGGGACTAATTCTTATCACAGACAACAGTTTGGTCAGAACCAGCATCTCCTGCAGTTACAAGAAGTGCCAAAGGCAAATACATTACATGGATAGTAATGCAGAGTGAACCTGTCAGTCGTGTTTAACCCCTATAGAGATAGTATATGTATGGCATGCATATTTATACAGGCGCAGCCAGATGTGTCTGTATATAAAAGTATAAGAAAAAGGATGATTGCAGCTTGGAGTATTTCTCATGCAATCCTGGCATAGGGATATCGTTCCTTGCACTCTGTTTTAACTATCATTACTGATGAAATGTACGCCATGATAACACATTGTGCCGCACTAAATACGAAAAAGGCAACATTGTATTTGTTTAATGGTGCATGGCTTTCTTACATATAGATATACCTATCTACTTATGTACATTTTCTGCTTGGTTTACACATTAGGCGCAGTTCAATTTCCTTTGATTATACCACCGCCTCCATTAGCCTAGAGTGCTTTATATGAACATGTTATCATGATGCTTGCCATACTATGGCTGGTTATCCTTATATTCCTAACGTAATGCCTGCTTATAATGTATCCATCACATTGCAACCCTAATATTGCCTGACCTGTTATACCATCTGCCCACACACAAGTAACAGTGTTATCAATGCTCTATGTGAAATTACACAGTTTATGTAACAAATCCTAACAAATTATAAAAGAATTATAATATATATTCGCTCATCTCTAATACATATATATACACAGTACAGACCAAAAGTTTGGACACACCTTCTCATTCAAAGAGTTTTCTTTATTTTCATGACTATGAAAATTGTAGATTCACACTGAAGGCATCAAAACTATGAATTAACACATGTGGAATTATATACATAACAAAAAAATGTGAAACAACTCAAAATATGTCATATTCTAGGTTCTTCAAAGTAGCCACCTTTTGTTTTGATTACTGCTTTGCACACTCTTGGCATTCTCTTGATGAGCTTCAAGAGGTAGTCACCTGAAATGGTTTTCACTTCACAGGTGTGCCCTGTCAGGTTTAATAAGTGCGATTTCTTGCCTTATAAATGGGGTTGGGACCATAAGTTGCGTTGTGGAGAAGTCAGGTGGATACACAGCTGATAGTCCTACTGAATAGACTGTTAGAATTTGTATTATGTCAAGAAAAAAGCAGCTAAGTAAAGAAAAACGAGTGGCCATCATTACTTTAAGAAATTAAGGTCAGTCAGTCCGAAAAATTGGGAAAACTTTGAAAGTGTCCCCAAGTGCAGTCACAAAAACCATCAAGCGCTACAAAGAAACTGGCTCACATGCGGACCGCCCCAGGAAAGGAAGACCAAGAGTCACCTCTGCTGCGGAGGAGAAGTTCATCCGAGTCACCAGCCTTAGAAATCGCGGGTTAACAGCAGCTCAGATTAGAGACCAGGTCAATGCCACACAGAGTTCTAGCAGCAGACACATCTCTAGAACAACTGTTAAGAGGAGACTGTGTGAATCAGGCCTTCATGGTAGAATATCTGCTAGGAAACCACTACTAAGGACAGGCAACAAGCAGAAGAGACTTGTTTGGGCTAAAGAACACAAGGAATGGACATTAGACCAGTGGAAATCTGTGCTTTGGTCTGATGAGTCCAAATTTGAGATCTTTGGTTCAAACCACCGTGTCTTTGTGTGACGCAGAAAAGGTGAACGGATGGACTCTACATGCCTGGTTCCCACCATGAAGCATGGAGGAGGAGGTGTGATGGTGTGGGGGTGCTTTGCTGGTGACACTGTTGGGGATTTATTCAAAATTGAAGGCATACTGAACCAGCATGGCTACCACAGCATCTTGCAGCGGCATGCTATTCCATCCGGTTTGCATTTAGTTGGACCATCATTTATTTTTCAACAGGGCAAAAAAGGGCTATTTGACAATGAAGGAGAGTGATGGGGTGCTGCACCAGATGACCTGGCCTCCACAGTCACCGGACCTGAACCCAATCGAGATGGTTTGGGGTGAGCTGGACCGCAGCGTGAAGGCAAAAAGGCCAACAAGTGCTAAGCATCTCTGGGAACTCCTTCAAGACTGTTGGAAGACCATTTCAGGTGACTACCTCCTGAAGCTCATCAAGAGAATGCCAAGAGTGTGCAAAGCAGTAATCAAAACAAAAGGTGGCTACTTTGAAGAACCTAGAATATGACATATTTTCAGTTGTTTCACACTTTTTTGTTATGTATATAATTCCACATGTGTTAATTCATAGTTTTGATGCCTTCAGTGTGAATCTACAATTTTCATAGTCATGAAAATAAAGAAAACTCTTTGAATGAGAAGGTGTGTCCAGACTTTTGGTCTGTACTGTATATATATATATATATATATATATATATATATATATATATTTATTATAGAGTGTATATATATATATATATATATATATATATATAAAATCACTCTTGTTGCACCTCGTTGCACCCAGAGGGTCTGCTCACTGACTTGCAGGGCATGCCCCCTCCTTTTTGAATGACACAGCCTGGCAGTGGAGATGTAATTGCTACTGAAACCAAAGTCCTGCACCTGCACGTTTGCTTCACTCGTCAACACAGTAAAGTAGTAAAGAAGCTCATCAGCCAATGGATTCTGTACTGTGCCTGGGCCAAACATAGCACAGTGTTGAGTCCATTTCTCGGTAAGCTTCTTTACTGTACTGCTGACCAATGAAGCGAACATGCAGGAATGAAACTTCAAGGGCAGGAGTGATTACATCTTCAAGGCCTTTCTCTGTAATTCAAGAGAGAACAGAGTCTCTGGGTGCAACAAGGCAAAACTGCACTGCCCTTGAATAAAATCTACAAAAACAGTGTGAGAATGACTACAGGAACCATATTGAGCATGGCCACTGCAGGGACAGTATTGAGCATGACCACTGCAGGAACAGTGTGAGCATGACCACTGCAGGAACAGTGTGAGCATGACCACTGCAGGTACAGTATGAGCATGACCACTGCAGGAACAGTATGAGCATGACCACAGCAGAACAGTATGAACATGACCACTGCAGGGACAGTATGAGCATGACCACTGCAGGAACAGTATAAGCATGACCACTGCAGGAACAGTATTTAGCATGACCACTACAGGAACAGTATGAGCATGACCTTTACAGGAACAGTATGAGCATGACTACTGCAGCAACAGTATGAGCATGACTACTCCAGTAACAGTATGAGCATGACCATAGCAGAAGAGTATGAGCATGACCACTGCAGGAACAGTATTGAGCATAACCACTACAGGAACAGTATTGAGCATGGCCACTACAGAATCGGTATGAGCATAACTACTGCAGGTACAGTATGAGCATGACCACTGCAGGAACAGTATGAGCATGACCACTGCAAGAACAGTATGAGCATGACCACTGCAGGTACAATATTAGCATGGCCACTGCAGGAACAATAATGAGCATGACCAGTGCAGGAATAGTATGAGCATGACCAGTGCAGGAATAGTATGAGCATGGCCACTGCAGGAACAAAATAAGAAACTAACAAAAATAGAAGTTATGATGTTACATAGGGATCTTTCGAGACGCGTTGCCTGATGAAGGGACTCGTGATGTCTCCAAAGCTCACTATGTAACATCATTACTTATATTTTTGTTAGTCATTTAAAGGTATCAACACTGCAATACTCTTATATTGTTTCTCTTTATGAGAGGACTAAACTAGATTTCTATTGGCTAACACGGTACCTTTTTCCTTTCACTGCAGGAACAGTATGAGCATGACCTGTGCAGGAACAGTATGAGCATGACTACTGCAGGAAAAGTATGAGCATGACCAGTGCAGAAACAGTATGAGCATGACCACTGCAGGAACAGTGTGAGCATGACCACTGCAGGAACAGTATGAGCATGACCACTGCAGGAACAGTGTGAGCATGACCACTGCAGGAACAGTATGAGCATGACCACTGCAGGAACAGTGTGAGCATGACCACTGCAGGAACAGTATGAGCATGACCACTGCAGGAACAGTAGGAGCATGACCAGTGCAGAAACAGTATGAGCATGACCAGTGCAGGAACAGTATGAGCATGACCACTGCAAAAGCAGTATGAGCATGGCCACTGCAGGAACAGTATGAGCATGGCCACTGCAGGTATAGTATGAGCAGGACCACTGCAGGTACAGTATGAGAATAACCACTGCAGGTGCAGTATGAGCATGACCACTGCAGGAACAGTATCAGCATTTGAGTGCAGGAACAGTATGATCATGACCACTGCAGGTACAGTATTTGCATGACCAGTGCAGGAACAGTATGAGCATGGCCACTGCAGGTATAGTATGAGCATGACCACTGCAGGTACAGTATGAGAATGACCACTGCAGGTACAGTATGAGCATGGCCACTGCAGGTATAGTATGAGCATGACCACTGCAGGTACAGTATGAGAATGACCACTGCAGGTACAGTATGAGTATGACCACTGCAGGTTCAGTATGAGCATGACCACTGCAGGAACAGTATGAGCATTACCAGTGCTGGAACAGTATGATCATGACCACTGCAGGTACAGTATGAGCATGACCACTGCAGGTACAGTATCATCATGACCACTGCAGGAACAATATGAGCATGACCACTGCAAAAACAGTATGAGCATGACCTGTGCAGAAACAGTATGAGCATGACCACTGCAGGAACAGTATGAGCATGGCCACTACAGGTACAGTATAAGAATGACCACTGCAGGTAAAGTATGAGCATGACCACTGCAGAAACAGTATGAGCATGACCACTGCAGGTGCAGTATGAGCATGACCACTGCAGGTACAGTATCACCACTGCAGGGACAATATGAGCATGACCACTGCAAGAACAGTATGAGCATGACCTATGCAGAAACAGTATGAGCATGACCACTGTAGGAACAGTGTGAGCATGACCACTGCAGGTACAGTATGAGCATGACCACTGCAGGTACAGTATGAGAATGATAACTGCAGGTACTGTATGAGCATGACCACTGCAGAAACAGTATGAGCATTACCAGTGCAGGAACAGTATGATCATGACCACTGCAGGAACAATGTGAGAGTGATCAGAGACACAATGGTGAGTCTTGATAAATTCAGGGAAGTAGAAAAAATGCAATGTGAATTATATATCAAGTATACCATGAAATTGAAATATGAATTAAGTATAATATAAAAACGTCTAAAATTATGTCTCTGTGCTAAGGTTAGGTTAGTCGTCTGTTCCCTCTGCCGCTCCTCTCCCTCCGGTGAGCTTGGCCACAGCATCTCCTGCCTGCTCATATGTTCCTGGTGGCACGGACCGGACCCTGAGGCCTCTCTACTCCTGTCAGTGTGCTCGACAGTAAATTAGCTCTGTTCCTCCACACAGGCTGTGGCCTGCTTCTTGTCGGATGGGCCCCTCTTCTACGGCCCATAGGGCGTGCGCGCTCTTCCTCTCTAGCTCTAGAAGGGCGAGCACACAGGACCCTGATCTGTACCAATGGGCAGAGCTGTGTCTGATGGTGACTTATGGTCAGACGGCTTATCCTATGGATAGTCATCACTTGTAATGGGTTAACAAACCCATTCTGGGGTATTATTTTGGATAATTGGTTTCCTACCTAAACAATATTTTTATTTTTTTATAACCATATACCTAGAAAGGATAGTCATTTAGGAGTTGGCTCAAGTTGAACAGAGTGGACTAGACAATGCAGGTCACTCACCTAAAGAATTATTAGGAACACCTGTTTTATTTCTCATTAATGCGATTATCTAGTCAACCAATCACATGGCAGTTGCTTCAATGCATGTAGGGTTGTGGTCCTGGTCAAGACAATCTCCTGAACTCCAAACTGAATGTCAGAATGGGAAAGAAAGGTGATTTAAGCAATTTTGAGCATGGCATGGTTGTTGGTGCCAGACGGGCCGGTCTGAGGATTTCACAATCTGCTCAGTTACTGGGATTTTCACGCACAACCATTTCTAGGGTTTACAAAGAATGGTGTGAAAAGGGAAAAACATCCAGTATGCGGCAGTCCTGTGGGCGAAAATGCCTTGTTGATGCTAGAGGTCAGAGGACAATGGGCCGACTGATTCAAGCTGATAGAAGAGCAACGTTGACTGAAATAACCACTTGTTACAACCGAGGTCTGCAGCAAAGCATTTGTGAAGCCACAACACGCACAACCTTGAGGCGGATGGGCTACAACAGCAGAAGACCCCACCGGGTACCACTCATCTCCACTACAAATAGGAAAAAGAGGCTACAATTTGCACGAGCTCACCAAAATTGGACTGTTGAAGACTGGAAAAATGTTGCCTGGTCTGATGAGTCTCGATTTCTGTTGAGACATTCAAATGGTAGAGTCCGAATTTGGCGTAAACAGAATGAGAACATGTATCCATCATGCCTTGTTACCACTGTGCAGGCTGGTGGTGGTGGTGTAATGGTGTTGGGAATGTTTTCTGGGCACACTTTAGGCCCCTTAGTGCCAATTGGCCATCGTTTAAATGCCACGGGCTACCTGAGCATTGTTTCTGACCATGTCCATCCCTTCATGACCACCATGTACCCATCCTCTGATGGCTACTTCCAGCAGGATAATGCACCATGTCACAAAGCTCGAATCATTTCAAATTGGTTTCTTGAACATGACAATGAGTTCACTGTACTAAAATGGCCCCCACAGTCACCAGATCTCAACCCAATAGAGCATCTTTGGGATGTGGTGGAACAGGAGCTTCGTGCCCTGGATGTGCATCCCTCAAATCTCCATCAACTGCAAGATGCTATCCTATCAATATGGGCCAACATTTCTAAGGAATGCTATCAGCACCTTGTTGAATCAATGCCACGTAGAATTAAGGCAGTTCTGAAGGCAAAAGGGGGTCCAACACCGCATTAGTATGGTGTTCCTAATAATTCTTTAGGCGAGTGTATACTGTATTAATGGGTATTTTGGTTTTAGTGTGAATTTCCATTTTAGACAGGTTTACAAACAATCTAGGTATTATTGATTGAAGTATCTATAGCTCACTGAGGGTTACAGGGGAATATTGACATGTGGTTATTGATCTGATATATAGATCATGAAGATCAAACAGATCTACAAATCTTACTTGATTAGTATATGGAATGAGTGAATAGTGATTGTCTCTTGGTGCAGGGGATTCCATTGCTCATTTAAAGGGGTTATGCCACGATGGATGTAAAACATGAAAATCAGCCATTATACCGTACATGACAATCTCTTTCTAACAATGATGCAACCAGCCTTGCCTCTCACATGGCTCCATAGATCTTCCGATTCATCATTTCATTTTCTCTGCCAGATTTATTTCACAGCACAGAGGGTGAGTTTTTTCTTCTGCAGCTCCCTCCCCTCTCACAGCACAGGATGTGTGACTGTTCTAAGGAGGCATGTCCTTTCTGCTGCAGCTCCCTCCCCTCTCACAGCACAGGATGTGTGACTGTTCTAAGGAGGCATGTCCTTTCTGCTGCAGCTCCCTCCCCTCTCACAGCACAGGATGTGTGACTGTTCTAAGGAGGTATGTCCTTTCTGCTGCAGCTCCCTCCCCTCTCACAGCACAGGATGTGTGGCTGTTCTAAGGAGGCATGTCCTTTCTGCTGCGGCTCCCTCCCCTCTCACAGCACAGGATGTGTGACTGTTCTAAGGAGGCATGTCCTTTCTGCTGCAGCTCTCTCCCCTCTCACAGCACAGGATGTGTGACTGTTCTAAGGAGGCATGTCCTTTCTGCTGCAGCTCCCTCCCCTCTCACAGCACAGGATGTGTGACTGTTCTAAGGAGGCATGTCCTTTCTGCTGCAGCTCCCTTCCCTCTCACAGCACAGGATGTGTGGCTGTTCTAAGGAGGCATGTCCTTTCTGCTGCAGCTCCCTCCCCTCTCACAGCACAGGATGTGTGGCTGTTCTAAGGAGGCATGTCCTTTCTGCTGCAGCTCTCTCCCCTCTCACAGCACAGTAAGTGTGGCTGTTCTAAGGAGGCATGTCCTTTCTGCTGCAGCTCTCTCCCCTCTCACAGCACAGGATGTGTGACTGTTCTAAGGAGGCATGTCCTTTCTGCTGCAGCTCCCTTCCCTCTCACAGCACAGGATGTGTGGCTGTTCTAAGGAGGCATGTCCTTTCTGCTGCAGCTCCCTCCCCTCTCACAGCACAGGATGTGTGGCTGTTCTAAGGAGGCATGTCCTTTCTGCTGCAGCTCCCTCCCCTCTCACAGTACAGGATGTGTGGCTGTTCTAAGGAAGCATGTCCTTTCTGCTGCAGCTCTCTCCCCTCTCACAGCACAGTAAGTGTGGCTGTTCTAAGGAGGCATGTCCTTTCTGCTGCAGCTCTCTCCCCTCTCACAGCACAGGATGTGTGACTGTTCTAAGGAGGCATGTCCTTTCTGCTGCAGCTCCCTTCCCTCTCACAGCACAGGATGTGTGGCTGTTCTAAGGAGGCATGTCCTTTCTGCTGCAGCTCCCTCCCCTCTCACAGCACAGGATGTGTGGCTGTTCTAAGGAGGCATGTCCTTTCTGCTGCAGCTCCCTCCCCTCTCACAGCACAGGATGTGTGGCTGTTCTAAGGAGGCATGTCCTTTCTGCTGCAGCTCCCTCCCCTCTCACAGCACAGGATGTGTGGCTGTTCTAAGGAGGCATGTCCTTTCTGCTGCAGCTCTCTCCTTGTAACTGTCACAGCTTCTAACTGTAGATATGGCCTGTTGCAGTTGAAGGAGGAAACACTTTTCTCTACATAAGAAAGGTGCTTTATGTCGTGCAACAGACTTAGCGCTATGCCATCCCTCTCGCGGCCGTAGATGTAAGCCATTTTCCTTGGCAAAAACCTGCATGGAAAATGATAAATAAGCCAGGCCTCCCGGTCAGCCTCTTCCCCCACCCATGGCATGCCCCCTTTTCTCATCACCTTGGAAAACGTGCGACACAATTTGTGACCTATTTATGCCACCTTTGCGGCAAAACTAGAGTAGTAAATGTCACTCATAAACGATAGATGTTTTAAAATAGGGATGCCCAACCTGTGGCCCTCCAGCTGTTGGAAAACTACAACTCCCAGCATGCCTTCATAGCTGTAGGCTGTCAAGCATGCTGAGAGTTGTAGATTAGCAAAAGCTGGGGTGCTGCAGGTTGGGCATCCTAGTTTTAAATCATACTGTAAGTTGTTCTGTACATCAGGGGCAGGGCAGCAGTCATCTTATTATCATCAGGATTACCATGAAAGTCACACTACTGGCAATACATGATAGATACATTTTAGCTTCTCCCCCCAAGCACAGTAACCTCTGCACGTTTCAGAAAGCATGCTCACTACACTTTTAAGTCAAGACTTATTTTTATCATATCCCGGTTCCTGCTGCATAGTAAATCTCCTGCCAATAGCTGATGGACACGTCTCATCTCCTCCCTCCCCTCCCAGCACAGTAACCCCTGCACATAGCAGAGCATGCTCACTACACTCTCCATGAAAAGTCAATATGTTGTTTCAGACTTAGCTTTCTTATATCATGGTGCCTGTGCGGTGTTCCACTACGTGGCCGTGGGCACCGCAAACTTGTTTTTAATTATGTTTTATTGTCATGTAATATGCCTGCATTTTGTATTTCATCTCCTGTCATATTCTCCCATGTCGCAATGTGATTCTATATGCAAATATCCTTTACACAGGCCTAGTTAGGGTGCACTACTACAGTTTCTCCACTAGATGGGGCAGTGTCAGTGTATATATAGCTTAGCTCAGACCTAGTTAGGCAGTTCAGCTCAGTCCAGTTCACTCATGAGCTTAATTAGAAAGCAGCAGCCATGTAGCTGTATACCTGGAGGGAGGCCTATTCTCTGCCTCTCTGCTCTGTCCCTGTCGGCTCCACAGTCCAGGGTTAAAGCCTGCAACTATTCTACCTATAGATCGCTCCTCCGGGGTGACCAGTGTCCAAGCTGCATTCAGCCGAGTATCTAAGGAAATACTACAGTTTATTCAAGACAATGGATTGGCAAGACAGCCATTACCTGAGGGCTTCCTAGGCACCTTTGTACCAGGTGTAGGAGACAGCGTCAGGCATCCACACCGCCAGTTCAAACTCTGAGGACAGTCAGGCCAACTGTCAGAACAACATTGGAATAGAAGTTCAAGGAATTAGAAAAGCACCTTCAACCAAGGTTAGAATAAGGTCAGAGTTTTTACCAGTGTAAGACTTTCATATTTTATAAGCCTAGTCTGAGCAGTAGTTTTCTTAAGTGTTACAAGAGCCTGTATTTCACTGAGGACTTGCATTTCCCTTTCCCCCATATGCAGAGACTATTTAATACTTGGATGTACGGTTATCAGGAGTTATCTTCAGGAAAGTTCTACCCTGGATTTTATCCTTCTCGTCTTAGGCTCAAATTCCTCAATTAACACTACAGTAAATGGTTGTTCCTCCATACAAAAGGTACTGGCGTCACGACTACAAGGGACCTTGCCATAGGCACATTAATACAGACCATCAAGGGCACCTCGAAACCACTATCTGGCCTTTGTCCTTTACACCAGAGTGTGCCCTAGAGAATCCTTGCGCCGCCAGACGGAGGACAGGGAGTCTGAAAGCCGGACTGTCCGTCCCAAAACAGGACCTCTGGCCACCCTAGGGACAGGCTGCTATGGAGGTCACAATTAAGGAGATGCTCCGCTATGGAGGTCCGTGTTAAGGGGCAGATTGCTGTAGAGGCCACTGTTAAGGGGGCGGGTGTTGTGGAAATCACTGTTAAAGGGCTTCTGTCATCAGAAAAATCGTTATGTGTCTGGCTGACATTAGCAATGTGCCAATGTCAGCAGAACATAACAGTATGATTTTTAACTCCCTGCCTGCCACCGTTTCCTCAAAATAAAGACTTTTATAATATGCTAATAAGCCTCTAGGTGCTACTGGGGCGTTGCTGCAGCACCTAGAGGCTCCGTCTTCTCACCCTTTGGCATGCCCATGTCCAGTTGATTCACGTCCTAGTTCTCCTCTGTGCCCATAAAATTCCGCGCCTGCGCCGTCCCGTTTAGTATTCGTCGCAGGCGCAGGGAGTGAAGCCGGCAGCAGGAGAGCTTTACTCACTGCGCCTGCGCTGAATACTAAACTGAACGGCGCACACGTGGGATTTCGGTGGCACTGAGGAGAACTAGGACGTCAATTAACTGGACATGGGTGTACCAAAGGGTGAGAAGACGGAGCCTCTAGGTGCTGCAGCAACGCCCCAGTAGCACCTAGAGGCTACTGGGGCTCTGTGGAGGTCATTGTTAAGGGGGCGGGTTATTTTGTAAATCTATGTCAAGGAGACGGGTACTGTGGGGGTCACTAATAAAGGGAAAGCCGCTGTGTAGGTCACCGTTAAAGGGGAGGGCCCTGTGGCTGTTACTGTAGGCCATTGTGGAGGTCAATGTTAAAGGTGCGGGCACTGTGGAGGTCACTGTTAAGGGAGGAGGGGACTGTGGAGGCCACTATTAAAAGGGCAGTGGAGTACTGTGATGTCACTGTTAAGGGAGCGGGGTACTGTGGCAGTCACTGTTAAAGGGGCAGTCGCTGTGGAGGTCTCTGTTAAGGGGGCCGGGAATGGTAGAGGTCACACTTAAGGGGACTGTAACCTATGGTCAGTGTTTAGGGGCGGGTTCTGTAGATGTCACTGTTAAGGGGGCGGGTTCTGTAGAGGTCACTGTTTAGAGTGCGGGTGGTGTGGAACTCACTGTTAAAGGGGGGGGCTGCTGTAAAGGTCAAAGTTAAGGGGGTGGGCTGCTGTGGAGGTCAAAGTTAAGGGGCTGGGCTGCTGTGGAGGTCAAAGTTAAGGGGCTGGGCTGCTGTGGAGGTCAAAGTTAAGGGTGTACTGTAGATGCCACTGTTATGGGGGATACTGTCGATATCTTTTAGCGAGACACACAAACATTAAATTAAATAGATGAAATATACCCGTGCAACGCCGAGTCCTTCAGCTAGTTATTTATAAGTTCCAATGCGTCAGTGGTGACTAGAACAGCAAAAAAGACAAAACAAATGGAAATGAGGCGTCATCCCAAGTTCCTGATGATTTAAAGCACATCACAAATTCCTAGTACGAGCAGAAGCAACTATCACATGTGTACTGAGCAGAAGGAACTCTATTATATAGGTTATTAGTGTAGATTGTGAATCTGCTGTATTTGCCTTACACTGAATAATCTGTATTATACAACTCTTATTATCAATTACTAATTAGTGATGAGCGAATCGAGGTTTGGATCCATGTTTTAAAATGGTTTTCAAGTTTAGAAATCGATGCCGGAAGTTCACCGAAGTATTGTGAGACTTTAGGAATAACCCACTTCACCTCGTCGGAGCCCATACATTTTAATGCTGTACGAAGACCCGTCTCTGTACAGCATTAAAACAAAGTTTTGAACGAATTGACTTCGGATCCAGGATCTGATCTCGATTTGCTCATCACTAATAATTATCACTCATTAGTAGAGATGAGTGAAGCGAATTCGGATGTTACATCCGAAGTCGAGTCGCTAAAAAATGTGTTATAATGCTGAATGGAGATCCCTGAATGTACTGCCTCAGATGATGCGAAGCCTGCTATTCAAAAAGTTGTGCGGGACTTTGTGGAATAACTTCAGTAATTGATAATTACAGTGAAAAAACATTGAAGCGAACTCTGCTTTGGCTCTAAGGTACCACTCAGAACCGAAGCCGAGTTTGGTTCCAACTTTTGAAGCGGGTTTTCACTGTAATAATCAATTACCGAAGATACAGACTTTTATTCATATGTAAATTAGGGCTCGCAAGTACCCAGGGGCGGCGTTCATCTCGTTGGTGCCCAGGCTGTTTTGTCATATCCCCGACCCAGCCTCTTCCTCTGCCCGCCCCGCTCTTCCTTTGCGTCCTCCTTCTCTGCAGCGAGATCCCGCGCCATTGATTATACTTAAAATGGAATAATACTTACTGGTGGGGGAGGGTCCATGTAAAAACAGCGCTGTGTCCAAAATGTGGCCAAAATCCGGCATACTCTGAGTCCATATGCGCCTGCGCCGAGTCCCCACACCCACAAGGGGAGGGATTCTAAGGCGGCCAATAGAAAAATCCCTTAGAATCCCTCCCCTTGTGGGTGTGGGGACTCGGCGCAGGAGTATATGGACCCAGAGTACACCGGATTTTGGCGCAAACTCACCTCTGGCCACAGCGCTGGTTTTCACATGGACCCTCCCCCACCAGTAAGTATTATTCCATTTTAAGTATAATTAATGGATAAACGATGTAATTAACTACATTTAGTCACTTCAGATGTAGAACTTTAATCACTAAGAGACACACCCACTGAGCCACTATTTCAAGGCACATTCCACTATATGATTTCATAGCTTGAGAAAGACCAGAGATGGTTGATACGTTGCTTTCTGTATGCTGCTGTTACCAATAAAGTAACCGTCTTTTTCACCAGAACTGAGGAGTGCTGTGGATTTTCTATTTATTTGTAACTTTATGGGACCCCCAGCCAGGATCCCCATCCGTGGGCACCATCTAATCTATTTTTCTACTGGCAACTGTCCCCAGATTGGGACCTGGAGTGCTGCTTAACCCAATTTCTTTGTCTATCTATACAAAGTTGATATCTGTCATGGTAATCCTGCCTGTGATGATAATGAGATGACTACTGAAAAGTTACTTGTACAGAACTGAAAATCAGGACTAGTAGTCAGTGCAAAACATGTATATACAGTTTTAAAAATGTGTGTAGTGACATGGGGGGAAAAAAGCGCACCAAAGATTCGAAAAAAAAATGTTTAACATAAAAATGTGGTCATTTTCTGATGACACATTCCCTTTAATGTAAAGTCTCAGGGAGTGAAATGACTTATTCCCCTCCACTACATCTTTATAGTAAAATAGAATCCACCATATCCTTATGAACATTAACATAAGCAGCAAATATGAATGCTGATAACACAGGTTGACAATATATTTTCCAACCTTTCGCTGAATGCAACTGAAATCATTAGCATTCAATATGTGCTGGGAATAGTACAAGGCAACAGATGATAATAACTATCCCGAAGTACTTACAATCAAGGGAGACTTGAGCACATCTGCCCTGTAAAGACCCATTTATGCAATTGATTTCATGTCACAGTAGATACAGGGTCAGATTGGGGTAACTTGCATCCACCAGAACACAAGGGACAAAAAGGGGCAAAAATGGACAGACCTTCTCCGCCGTCAGCTTCAGTTGGACCCCACGATCCTAGCATTTTTCAATTACTGTATCAGAAACTGGGTCTAGGATGAAGATAAACTGTTGTCTTTTTCTAAGAAAAAAAACTAAAAATGTTGAAAGCAGGTTCTATAGGCATATAAATCTGAAAAAAAGTTGAACGAGGAAGTGTTTGCAAAGTTGCTCATGCAAATGGCCATATTATAATGCCATCCCATACAGGACTATCGTAACATACAGCCATACGTTCAGGTTTCTGGATGCGGTTTTGGAAGCCACTCTTGGTTTTGTACTCCAAAACTATATCCAGAAACCTGGACTTGTAGCTGTACCCTTAGGGGTTCAATGAAAAAAAAAAAATAATAATCTGTGGTCTATAGTCTACAGCAGTGATGACTAACCTCCGGCACTCCAGCCGTGGTGACTCCCAGCATTCTCCATTCATTTCTATGGATTTCTGAGAACAGCCAAGCAAGTGTACATCTTGGGAGTCGTAGTTTTACCACAGATGGAGTGCTAGCTGGAGGTTAGCCATCACAGGTCTAGAAAGAGAGACCTCATGAGGAAAGAGTCAGGGACAGGACAATATTGAGCTGCTTACTGGAGTCGATGTGCAAATAATAGGTACAACTAGAAAAGCTTAATTTATTTTTGACTCAAATGCTACTCTCCTTGGACCTGTCGTACTAAAAACAGCTAATATAGGAACATAAATGCAGGAGAAATCAATAAATACTTGGACACTGTGGGGTGAAGGACAAAGGCTCATTCAGTACCCATGTATTCCTTACTTCTTCCATCAGTTACCATGTACATGAGGCCTCTACGTTGGGCATACCGACAATTTTATCTAATGGGCTCCATTTGAAGTTGGCAAGCTCCATTGGATGCCATATGGATTCATATATTTATTGAATGCCATTCTGTGATAGATCCATCAGACTGGCTGTTGGTCTTGAGCCTCTAAACTTTAAGTTGGTTATAAATCAGCTTAGAAGATCGTTCAGGCGAGGAGAGAGAGGAACTTGAAACTGTCTATCTGATGCTTAACCTTGAATTCCTCCCATTACAGGGTAAGATATCATTTTATAGTTGTATCATTTACGTTGGTCTATGCACCACACATGATGCAGATGAAGGGTAGTGTTGAGCAAACTGCAAGTTCGGGTTATCTAAGAATTGGTTTCGGCTACCAAGGACCATGGCCAGCATAGACTTCTAATATGACGGAAAGCCTCTCATAGGCTTCCATATAAGAAGTCATAGAATTCCATTATGGTCCATGGTAACGGAATCCATTACGGAATTCTTAGATACCCCAAATCACAAATTCACTTAACACTTATGAAGGGGTTTATGTTTGGTCTATTGACACCTATCCCCTGAATTACAAACCCTTTCCTCCTATTATCTTAAAAATAAGGGTGGAGACACTGGCAAACATTGAATAAGATGAGTTTTTACTAAGCACAAGCATCACAATACATGGACTTCTTTATTTCATGGCACCATCACATCACACGTCAGTTGTCAACTGTTGAAGCTATTTACTAGACGGGGCCCAAGTAAAAGGCTAAGCAGAGCATTCCGTAAATTGTGTAGTTTGAGAATCGATTAAAACTGACAGCAAAGGAGCCTCTGAATTGGTGAACAGCCTGATTATACCTCATTCTTTATTCCCTATTGACTTTGGTTATGCCATACCTTTCTATTTCCCGGGGAAATAAATTAAAAGTCAGAAGTAATTTACTTGATGGAGGATACAGGTGGAACTTAACAGGGAAGAAAATTTGCACACATGGTAGGATCTATTTTAACCCCTTTGTAGGGGGATAGCTGTTTTCAATTGTTGACAGCTCGGTGGCATCTAGATACCAGGATACTGATTAAATAGAAGCTGTGAGAAATTGAGGTCTTGTTCTAACAGCGAGAGGATCAAAGCCCCTAATCTTATCTTCGAGAATGCTGAGATGAATTTAGGATGCCAATGAGGAGATAAGCAAATCTGTGCCTGAGACACTGCAAAATGCTATAAGGACACAGCCTACATAAAAAGGGCAGAAGAATGCAATTAAAAAGCATTACCCACCAAAATATTAACACAAAATAGACTCTATAGTAGTAGGACCCATGGGGTGGGTTGGGTTAATGGGGGACTAATGTGATCAACTGAAAGGTCAGCTGATTGTCACAGATTTGACTTTTCTTACCCCTGATGATTAGTAATATTTAATGAATCTGCTCCGTTTGGTCACATTCCCTATGAGAGCTGTAATGGCAGCTATGTTAGTTGCCATTTATCATAAAAGGTACCTCTGCCTTCAGGGGTTGAGAATTGTAGTTTCAAAAACTTTTTTTTTTTAAGGGAATTTCGAGATAATATAGAAGGGTTCCCCACACACAATTATCAACTATTAGCCACAGTGGAAAGCTTCTACAAAGAGTGTCTCTTGCTCTGGAGAACCATTTGCCCTTGTATTCTGTAGATTACCCATTTATTTCAATTAGAACCGTGTAATATTTCATTTTCTTGTGGTTGTGCTGCAGTCAAATTGAACACTTGTTTTCAGATTCCCCTACAGATTAAAACTAATCACTGGGAATCACAGCACCTCGACATTACCTTATTTTTGTCTTAACGAGAAGGTCTACGTTGCCTGCATACATAATTCCTTAAGTTTTCATCTTCTGCTTTTTTGGCTGTGTCCTAGCTATATCTAAAAGTTGAGTAACAGATAATAACGCCCCTATTAGTACTCCCACTGGGTTTATGACCTAGCTGTGTTGTAACTCTGAACAATAGTTTCTAATACATCATTTGATAACTAAATTTGACTTCTCACAAAATATCCAGGAGAAGCCTGGGATTTGATCTAAGGTCTGGTCCGAGTTCTGTATTTATTTTGTGCTTTGATCCAAAGTCTGGTCTAGGTTATGTATTTAACTTGGAGTTTGATTTGAGTCTTGGTTTTGTATTTATTATGGTGTTTAGTATGAGGTATGGTCTTGATTATGTTTTTATTTTGGTTTGGGTCTGGAGACTGGTCTAGGTTATGTATTTATTTTGGTCTGAGATCTGCTTTAGGTTCTGTATTTATTTTTCTGTTTGCTCTAGGATCTGGTCTAGGTTCTGTATTTTTTGCAGGGTTTAGTCTGCGGTCTGAGATCTGTATTAATTTTAGGGTTGGGTCTGGGGTCTTATCTGGATTCTCTATTTATTTTGTGGTTTGGTCTGGGGTCTGATCTAGGTCCTGTATTTTTGTGGTGTGTGTGTGGTCTAGGTTCTGTATTTTTTTGTGGGATTTAGTCTGGAGTCTGGTCTGGGTTTTGTAGTTATTTTAGGGTTTGGTCTGAGGTCTGTCTGGGTTCTTTATATTTCTGTGGTCTGGTCTAGGTTCTGTATTTTTTGTGAGATTTGGTCTGGGGTCTGAGTTCTGTATTTAGTTTTGTGGCTTGGTCTGAAGTCTAGCCTGGGTTCTGTATTTTTTTTGGTGGTGTGGCCTGGGGTCTGGTCTGGGTAATTAAACTGTAACTAAATGGCTGAAAGAAACTTTTACTTAACCCAGAGGACAACTTAAGGATCTTTCTGGGTGATTTTTCATATTTTAAGGAGAGTTGTGCTTAAAAACTAAGTTGTAAATTAAACAGCGCAGTAAATTATCAAAGCTCAAAGACTCCAATACAACGAAAAGAAACCTCCTCCCTGTCATTTAAGCTAATGAAGTTTTCCGCTTCCGATCTTCAGCAGGCTATTTATTACTGTTGTCAATAAATGTCATATTGCTCTATTTAAGAGTCTATGGAATATAAATATTAAAGAGTGTTTAAAGGGTAGATTTACATACTTTTGTAATGCCGCTAACCTTCTAAAGTGCTCAGTCTGTCCTGATGCTAGAGAGACACTGAGATAATATTATCATAGGGCTATAAATAAACAGGACGGTGAAATATGGACGACGCTGAAGGAAGACACTAATACAATTCATATATTATATATTTAATGGAGGTGGCCTCGTTTTTCTCTATACAGACAGGGCAAGTTGCCAGGGGAAACAATGGAACACTTGATAACTTGATAAATGAATCTATCACGTCATTTTGGAGTTCTTGAAGTTATGTTCCTTATTACAGTACTAGTCCCCAAATGTATCCTAATCGTTGTCTTGCTCCTAGCATTGGACAAAGAATTGAAGTGAGAGTTGTACAAATGAGGCTTCTGAAACATATTTTGTTTTTATAGTAATAGTTAGACAGATAGCAATAGATAGATAGATAGATAGATAGAATACTAGACAGAGACAGACAGACATCAGACCATAGTCATATTCCTGATATTGCTTCCTTTATCCTTGACTTGTGGAATGAATTTAGCCCTTTAAATACCAAATAAAATTGGTAAAGTAATTGCGTCACATATTGAAGTGTGCAGTGGTGACTTCATCTACGTACAGTATATATCCACACAGACAGACAGATGGACGAACAGATATATAGATATATATGCAGTACCCCAGAACAGGGTCACTGCAAAATGATTAATTGAAATGTCTTGATTTACTATATATGATTATTCAATGGTATTGTATGAAAAGGTCAGGGGCAGGGTTAGTAATCTTAACTCAGCCCTTTAGGATGCTAGTAGATGGACCTGGGTCCGCCCCTAGAGGGAGTATCTACTGAAGTCTAGATAGAAGCAGAGCTTCTAAGAAGCTCTATATGCATTTGCTCCTCTGTTCTAGGCTTGAGTTCAGGGAACCATCATCTCCCAGACATTTACAGCTCAAGAAGCAACTTTATCCAAGGTGTTCCAGAAAGAGAAGAAAGAAACCAGAACCTGCAAGGCCGTGCACTGTAGTCGTACAGCAATGTACTGTGCCTGTATAAGTCTGCCAATTCACCCTTTGACACTTTGAGACGGCATGGCTAGCTATATCTTACATCTTTACCCCTCAGCCTGGGAATTACAGAAGCGTTTATAGAAACTTTGCCAGCCTTGGATTCTGCTGAGAGAGAGAGAGAGAGACAGAGGGAAGGAGCACTACAACCCTCACCATTGCCACTATTCCTAGATTGCTCTTAATGAAGCATTGCGCTGTGATTTGCTTGGAACGGTACCTTAATACTGTCAGATGTACTAGTTCTCCTATCCTGCACTTTAATAAAGAGAGAGACATTTATTTGCCACCAGTGGCCTGGTTATTGACTCCAGCACCATCCGTCGGCCTTGCACTCTGCCAAAGTACGCAATGACAAGGCCACCCCAGTCACCATCAGGCTGGAGCCCCAGGAGTATTGGTCTTGGGTCTGCCACTGTGATCCATGGGTACACTTATTATTGCCAGAGCTACTACCACTCCCATCCTCCACTCTCTCCTCCCAGGCCAGCAGTTGCAGATAGATAGATAAACTGCTTTCTGTTTAATAGAGGGACCATGAGTGGGAGAGTAATCTCTATGACATGAAAATACTCTAACAGGACGACATTATTGTAACTGTCAGGAAACAAATGGGTTAAATGTTATATTCTATATAACAAGATGCAACCCTCATTTGCAATCATTGCTCTGTCATTGTAGAGTCACCGTCATTGCCAATTAGCATCTCTTAATGACCTTTCATATAATGGTTGCTGGTAATGTCACTTACACAATTATGTTCATAATATGACTGTCAAAGCCGTCACGTCCTACGTCCAAATATGTAATCAAGATAGATGGAAAATTTGGATATTAGCATTATTTCTAGTCAAGCAAAATATTAATTTCAGTACTTTAAGGCTATGAAGACTGCAACCTTTTTTTATTGCTTCCTTGCATTTAAGATAAAAAAAAAGTACAAAAAATAAAAATAAAAAATGAAGCACCTTGGCAAATGCACTTGATTTAAATTATGCTACTATGTTGTGTACATATAAAGTAGAGATGAGCAATTTTCCTAAAATAATCAGCCAGGAAAGTCAATTTGGATAAGGATCAAATCTATCTGAAGTGAAAATACTTTAATGCCTGGAAAACTCTCTCTCTCTCTGTCTCCCTCATTCTGGAAAAAAATCTCCGGAATCTAATGAATCATAATTTTTTGAAAATTTAAAGTCGATTCTATAAAGTTGATTCACTCATCTCTAGCATACAGTTTTAAATGACACCAGTAACTAGAACTAAGCCTAGCTAGAAACAAATTCATTTATTTTAAATGGGCCCCTCTTCCCTCTGAGCAACTTTCTTGCAAAATGTCAAGACTTTACTTTACAGTATGTCCCCTTAGTGCCCCACACAGTACTTATGCCCCCTAATTGCTCACACACTGTAGTCATGCCTCCTAAGTGCTCCCACACACAGTAATCATACTCGCTTAGAGCTCCCACACAGTAGTCATGCCCCCTTAGTGGCCCCACACAGAAGTCATACCTGCTTAGAGCCCCTACACAGTAGTTATGGGCTCTTAGTGCCCCCACAAAGTAGTTATTCCCCATTAGTGCCCCTACACAATCATCATGCCCTCTTAATGCCCCCACACAGTAGTCATGCACTCTTAGTACCCTCCTTCAGTAGTTAAGCCCCTTTAGTGCTCTCAAACAATAGTAATGCCCCTTTAGTGTCCCCTTCACAGTAGTCATGCCAACTTTGTGATGCACAGAGAAGAGTACTCGCTTATTGTTCCCACACAGTAGTTATGCCCCTTTAGCGCCCCACACAAAATAATGTTCCCTTAGTGCACCCTTCACAGTAATCTTGTCCCCTTATAGCCCCCACCAAGTAGTCATGCCCCCCACACAGTAGTAATACCCCCTTAGAGCCCCTACACAGTAGTTATACCCCATTAGTACCCCCATACAATAGCCATGACCTCTTTCTGCCCCCAGACTGTAGTCATGCACCCTTAATGGCCCCATACAGTAGTTATGCCTCTTTAGTGCTCCCACACAATTGTCATGCCCTCTTAGTGTTCCCTTCATAGCAGTCGTGCTATCTTAGTCCCCACACAGAAAAGTGTAATCACTACTGTGTACTGGCAGGCAGGGCCCTGGTACCCCCTGCCATTGTGGGTCTTAAAGCAGTCTATAGCCCTCCCCTGTCCTGGTGGGCATATCGGCCAGAGTACTTACCCTCCCTGCTGCCCCCAGCTGCTTTATGCTTATTTCACCCTTAAGGCATGCATGCTCTTTCCAGCTTTTAAAGGGCCCAGGCAGGGTTCCAGGGGTCTATATTTCCAAGGGCTTTCTCCACTTGCCAGACTATTCCTCTGCAGTATTCATGCCTCTATGCCTCCCCACTCTACTTTAGCTGGGTGGAGCAAGCCCTGCGAAACATTACAAAGCAAAGTATGCTGGATTTAGTTAGAAAACCCAGCAGGAAGGTGTTATGGCAATGGGTATAGAACCATTGCGTCAACCAACAGATTTGTCTTAGGGCTATTCCTAAGAGCTTTATGTTAATAGTTCCTTGGGTTTTCCCATTTAACCCCTGGACAAGGATCTGGACTTCACTTCTGGGGAACTTAGACATTTATGCAGAGCACTGAGGTGTCAGGCAAAATCATGGTCAGTAGTGATAAGCGGCATAAGCAATATTCGAAAATGCGATATTTCGAAAATTTTTGTCCAAATATTCCCCATAAATTTCCACTGGAGTGATCTCCAGTCATTGTTTATTTGATTGCAAAAATCGGCAATGTAATATATTTGCGATAAATTTGCGACAAATTTGGAATATTCAACACTATTCGCGAATGCGAATATATAGCACTATATTCTAAATATGAAAATTTGCGATTCGAATATTCGCGCTCAACACTAATGGTCAGAGAAAGTCTAAGGTCGTGGCAGGCAGAGTACATGCTATATGATAAATGGTATGAACACATTCAGCGAAAGGTCAATACATAGTTCAGGCACAGGTCATGTCATACAGTAGGGTGTCAGAATCAATTAAACAGGCAGAGGTTGGTACACAGGTATATCATGAGAAACAGCACACCTTGGCAGGAACTAGCAGAGTAAGAACATTATCGCTTAGGCACATTCCTATAGGAGAAAGTGACTAAAGTACCCTATGGTTGCCAGCCATTGGCCTGCAAAAATTTTGGGTGCAAGCATGTTGGGCCATTAAGAGCCAGTAGAAAACACGTGCACCCTATGGACAGAGGTGAAGAAAACTTGCTGGCAAGCAGACCACAGCCTGCATACAGGGACAAAGCAAGCATGGGTGCCGGACCCGGGCAGGAGGAGACAGTGAGAAGTGGATACATGCAGCAGAGAAATGTGGGCAGAGCAGTGGTGGCTGTGAGCTGTCGCTATCGTTATGAAGGCATATTAAACAATTTAACCTAGAAACCATTGAACTTTTCATCTATCTAAACTGGAGCTAAAGATATCTGACATGGTAGATCAAGGCTAGATGTAGTCAAGACCCACAAACTTGAAATCCCTATATAGTGTATGAAAGAATTTAGAAGAATTTTCAGGATGCTGAAAATCAAGATTATTATTTCCCGATTCATGGCAATGCAACACAACTACTAGATAACAAGTATTATTTCTTCTTCCACTTAGAAGTATTTGTAAGTATGCTGCAATATCATAAGTTATTATCCTTTCATCTTAACTCTCTAAGGTTTGTATCGCCGGCTTCTCAATGCCAATTTCTTTCATAAGACAGGAATTGTGATGATTGGGTTAGCTGGGTGACAAGCTAAGTTCTTGAGTTGCCGAACGCTGTTACATTTTAAAGTAACACACTTATTCACTTGGACATTTCTTATATTTGTGTCCAGGAAACCTGGGTGACAACTAAAGTGTCTGTTACTACAGCTCACACTGGGGTGGTCACCCAACTGTCACTTGAAGTGAATACTTCAGATGATTCATTGGTCCTATAGCACTGCATTGATATGTATAAATCCATGTGTTGTATGAATTTACAAGGCAGCAGAAACATGACCCCAAGTTTTTTCCAAAATGGAGCACATGGTATACTAGATTTGGTGCTTAAATGTGCGTTCAATAGATAGAGTAAGCCACTGTTAGGCACCTCTGATAGTTGTTTACCATCTAGGGGAGCAAAGCATTGGGCTAGATACATTTAAAATGTCCAATACTTCCTACCTCCAACACCATCTTTCAAGGGAGAGTCAGAGGCTCCCATACACATAAGATCGGTGCCCACTCCTGCCGAATCCAGCAGTTTTGGATAACTTTTCCCAAGTCTTTAGGGCTTAACCAGGGAATGGAGTTTATGCAACTGTGAGTTCATTACTAGAGATGAGCGGATATCGTAAAAATTTGATTTGGCCGGTATGCCGAATTTTCCGAAAAAAAGTTGGTTTGATCCGAATTTATTTGTGGCGAAAAGCATTAAAAAAATTGATATTTTCTGGCTCCACAGAGCCTTTATAGTTGTGTAGAACACTGTGCCTTGCAGTAACACGCATAGGGAGTCTGCTGTGGTAGTGAAATAATAATGCAGATGACAGGCGTCACTCTTAAAATCACTGCACACTTCACTTATTTGGTCATGGGGCCAAAACTGACCAAATAACTCAAGTATGAACTCAGACCTACAGGTCAATGTTAGAGCCAAGGAGTAGCGCGCTCCTTTTACACCGTCGTCAGCTAATTCCACATAGATGTCTACAGAACCTGTTCTATTAAACGCTTATACAAGTAAAGCCTGTCATGGAACCATGAACCAGACGTACAACAAGAGATAAGTGGAAATAAGAAGGCTTTATTGAAAATCAAGCTGTAAGCAAAAGTCCAAACAAATGGCTAAACCGAAGCAGGGTCTTGCGTAGACAGAGGTCAGGAACCAGAAGGGTAGTCAGACGAAGCCTGGATCAGGAACCAGCAGGGTAGTCAGACGAAGCCAGGATCAGGAACCAACGGGGTAGTCAGACGAGGCCAGGATCAGGAACCAGAAGCAGCAGCAGTCTTAGAAGCATGTGAACACAGGAGGACCAAGCAAGGAACTGAAGCCACAGACCTCCTATATATATGAGCTAGGCATCCAGCTCCTCCCAGTGGGAAGGAGAAGCCGCAGGGTGGGAGGCTACAAGAAACCCAGAAACCAAGATGGCCGCCAGCACATGTCAAACGAAGGAGAACAGTAAGAAGGTAAGACCATGACAGTACCTCCCCCTCAAGGGCCCCTCCTCCGCGGAGTAAGGAATGGTTTCTGAGGGAAGCGTGCGTGGAAGGCTCGGAGCAAAGCAGGAGCATGGACATCTGCGGAGGGAACCCAGGAACGCTCCTCTGGACCATAACCACACCAATGGACCAAAAACTGCAACCGACCGTGGACCAGGCGTGAGTCCAGGATATTGCTCACCTCATATTCCTCACGATTGCCCACTTGGACCGGACGGGGCCGAAGAACCGAGGAAGTGAAACGATTACACACCAATGGCTTCAACAGGGAGACATGAAACACGTTGGAGATCCGCATGCCAGGAGGAAGCGCAAGGGCATAGGCTACCGGGTTTACCCTGCGAAGCACTCGGAAGGGACCAACAAAGCGAGGCGCCAGCTTGGGAGTGGGCACTCGAAGGTTGAGGTTGCGGGTGGACAACCATACACGGTCTCCGACCTGGTAGGAAGGAGCGGGCGCTCGTCTGCGATCAGCCTGGAGTCTCTGGCGCTGCGCAGAGACCTCAAGGGACCTCTGGATCTGTACCCAAGAAGCACGTAGGACGGAAAGGTGATCCTCCACAGCCGGAATATCCTGGGGAGAGAATACCTCCGGTAACACGGCAGGTTGGAACCCATAATTGGCCATGAAGGGAGACGTCCCAGAGGAAGAGTTCACCGCCGTGTTCCTGGCAAACTCAGCCCAAGGCAGGAGGTCAACCCAATTGTCTTGGTGATCGGAGACATAGCAACGAAGGAATTGCTCCAAGGCCTGATTGGATCGTTCTGCGGCCCCATTGGACTGAGGGTGGTAGGCCGAGGAGAAAGAGAGATGAATCCCCAACTGGGAGCAAAAGGCGCGCCAGAACCTGGACACAAACTGACTCCCCCGATCCGACACAATCTCCTTGGGCAAACCGTGCAACCGGAAGACCTCCCTGGCGAAAATCGTGGCCAACTCTTGTGCAGAGGGTAACTTCTTGAGAGGAACACAGTGGCACATTTTGGAAAACCGATCCACAATCATGAGAATGACCGTATGGCCTCGGGATGCAGGGAGGTCCACAATGAAATCCATCCCCAGGTATGACCATGGGCGCTCCCCGGTGGCTATGGGTTGCAAAAGGCCCAACGGAAGGTGCCGAGGGGACTTACTCTGGGCACAAACGGAGCATGCCGCTACATATGCGGCGATGTCGGAACGTAGAGAAGGCCACCAGAACAGACGTGAAACAGCCCAGGACAGCTGATTCTTTCCAGGATGCCCCGCGGCCTTGGAGTTATGGTAGGTTCGCAACCGAGTGCGCAACTCCTCAGGCACAAAACACCTGCCGTTGGGTCTCCCAGAGGGAGCACCAGATTGAGGCGCCAAAATCTGCACACCCAGGGGAGAGGTCAGGCTGGTGTGAATGGCGGCCAGGATCTGATTCGGAGGTATGACCGAAGTCGGAATCGACTCCTCCCCGGACAGCTCGGAGTACTGCCGTGATAAGGCATCCGCTCTGATGTTCTTGGAACCGGGTAGGTAGGAGACCACGTAATTAAAACGTGACAAAAACAGAGCCCATCTGGCCTGATGTGGTGTCAATCTCTTGGCCTCAGAAAGGTAGGTCAGATTCTTGTGGTCCGTCAGGATGAGAACCGGAACCACCGAACCCTCGAGCAAGTGCCTCCATTCTTTAAGGGCCTGCACGATGGCCAATAACTCCCTGTCACCAATCTGATAGTTGCACTCCGCGGAAGACAGTTTCCGGGAGTAAAACCCACAAGGAAGCAGAGGACCCTCGGGTGTTCTACGCTGAGACAGAAGGGCGCCTACTCCCGTCTCAGACGCGTCCACCTCGAGGACAAAGGGCAACCCAGGGTTGGGATGCGACAGAATCGGAGCCGACACAAAGGCGGACTTTAGAGCCTCAGAAGCTCGGATGGCCTCGAGCGGCCAGACCTGGAAATTACTGCCCTTCCTGGTCAGATCCGTGAGAGGCTTGGCTAGCATAGAAAAGTCCCTGATGAACTTGCGATAATAATTGGCGAAGCCCAAAAAGCGCTGCAGGGCACGGAGACCACTGGGCTGGGGCCACTGTAAGACAGCCGAAACCTTCTCAGGATCCATGGAGAACCCCTCAGCGGAAATGATGTAACCTAAGAAGGTTACCTGGGATCGGTGAAATTTGCATTTCTCAAGCTTACCGAACAGCCTGTTCTCTCGTAACCGTTGCAACACTCGTCTGACATCCATAATGTGGGCCTCCATGGATTCAGAATATACCAAGATGTCATCCAAATAGACCACCACACACTGCTGCAACAGGTCACGGAAAACATCGTTGATGAATTCCTGGAAGACTACGGGCGCATTGCACAACCCAAAGGGCATAACCAAGGATTCATAATGACCGGTCCTGGTGTTAAACGCGGTCTTCCACTCATCGCCCGCCTTGATCCTTACCAGGTTATATGCCACCCTCAGGTCGAGTTTGGTAAAGACCGTGGCCCCTTTGAGGCGATCGAACAGCTCGGAAATCAAGGGTATCGGGTAAGCGTTCTTGATCGTGATGCGATTGAGACCCCTGTAATCGAGACAAGGCCTCAACTCACCGCCCCTCTTTTTCACAAAGAAAAATCCAGCCCCTGCCGGGGACGAGGATTTGCGAATGTGTCCGCGTGAAAGCGCCTCCCTCACGTACTCCTCCATGGCCTCATTCTCCGCTACCGACAGTGGATAGACTTTGCCACGAGGAGGAACGGCACCAGATTGTAACTCTATGGCACAATCGTATGTGCGGTGCGGAGGTAGGGCAACCGCGCGCACCTTATCGAATACATCCCGGTACTCTTCGTATTCAGGAGGCAACAGAGAGTCCGAGGAAGTACACAGCAACCTGACAGGCCCATGGATGCAACTAGCCCCACACTGCGGTGACCACGAGAGGATCTCGGCCGATCTCCAATCGAAAGTCGGATTATGCTTCTGGAGCCAGGGGTACCCCAAGACCACCGAGTAGTGTGGAGACGAAATCACCTGGAGACAGACCGACTCTCTGTGAACGGCACCAATGGCTATCCCCACTGGAAGGGTCTCATGAGTCACGTGTGGCGGCAGAAGGGGTCTGCCGTCTATCGCCTCAAGAGCCAGTGGGGAACCTCGAGGCTGCAGAGGAATGGAATTGGCGGCAGCGAACACACTATCAATGAACAAACCACCAGCACCAGAGTCCACCAACGCCTGGGTCGTCACCGAGCCCCCGACCCAGGAGAGGACAACAGTGATCAGTGGTTTGTCAACACGGGAAACCGGGGACGAGGAGACTCCACCCAAGATCTGCCCCCGACAGGATCTCAGGTGCGAGCGTTTCCCGGACAGTTCGGACATGCCAACCGAAAATGCCCACCGAGACCACAGTACATGCATCGGCCCTCGCGTCTCCGGAGTACCCTCTCCCCCTCGGACAGGCGAGCAAACCCCAGCTGCATGGGTTCACCCCCAGACAAGTCATCCCCAGGAGGCGTGGGAGGAGAGGGAGGCACGGGTGGGACAGCAAACGTAGGCGCCAATCTGTTAGAAGACCTCCGCAGGCTCTCCTTAAAGGAAGGTCTCTCCCTGAGTCTGGTGTCAATCAAAATCAGGAAAGAAATAAGAGACTCGAGCTCCACTGGTAGGTCCTTAGCTGCAACCTCATCCTTCAAGGCACCCGAGAGACCATGAGAGAAAGCAGCGACCAGAGCCTCATTATTCCAGCCCACCTCTGCTGCCAGGGTACGAAACTCAATGGCGTATTCAGCTACGGATCGTGAACCCTGTCTGATGGACATAAGGAGCTTCGCAGCAGAGGCAGCACGAGCCGGCACATCGAATACCTTCCGAAGAGAAGCAACAAAACCGGAAAACTCGGCAACCACCGGATTGTTGTTCTCCCATAAAGGGCTGGCCCAGGCCAAGGCCTTGTCCGAGAGCAGCGAGATCAAGAAGCCCACCTTTGATCTCTCAGTAGGAAAGGCATGTGGCAGCAACTCGAAATAAATGCCCACCTGGTTAAGGAAACCTCGGCACTGAGTTGGCTCTCCCCCAAAGCGCTGTGGAAGGGGGGCAGAACCGGTCATACCCCGAGACACCGCAGGCGCAGCAACAGGTGTCGGGGTAGACTCTGGCGCAACAACCGGAGCGGCAGTAGGAGCGGCCCCAGGAGCGACAACCGACCCATCGGCAACGGAAGCGAAATGAGCCGTGCGTTCAAGCAGGGTTTGCAACGCCACAGCGAACCGACCCAACAGGTGATCCTGCTGATCAAGTCTGGCAACCAGCGTAGGTAACGAGGATGGCCCTGTACCGTCAAAATTCATGGCTTGGTCCTAATTTCATGGAACCATGAACCAGACGTACAACAAGAAATAAGTGGAAATAAGAAGGCTTTATTGAAAATCAAGCTGTAAGCAAAAGTCCAAACGGATGGCTAAATCGAAGCAGGGTCTTGCGTAGACAGAGGTCAGGAACCAGAAGGGTAGTCAGACGAAGCCTGGATCAGGAACCAGCAGGGTAGTCAGACGAAGCCAGGATCAGGAACCAACGGGGTAGTCAGACGAGGCCAGGATCAGGAACCAGAAGCAGCAGCAGTCTTAGAAGCATGTGAACACAGGAGGACCAAGCAAGGAACTGAACCCACAGACCTCCTATATATATGAGCTAGGCATCCAGCTCCTCCCAGTGGGAAGGAGAAGCCGCAGGGTGGGAGGCTACAAGAAACCCAGAAACCAAGATGGCCGCCAGCACATGTCAAACGAAGGAGAACAGTAAGAAGGTAAGACCATGACAAAGCCCCCCGACAGAGTGGAGAAGGTGTCAAAAGTAATTTTGTGTTGACATCACAGATTATTTTGCCCTTTCTCTGATCCGTCAGAACAATAACCCACAAAAAACGGATCCTGTCTGTTAAGCATCCTCCTTCATTCGGTCAGCATTTGGTCAGTAATCAATCAGAATTGCTAATGCTAAAAAAACAGGAGTGGATCCAAAACAGAGATGACACGTGAATAGAATATTTGCATGTCTTCTGTGTTTTGTACCCACTCCTGCTTTTGACTACCAAATCATAAGCCAATTCTGATGGTACCATACATGCCTTAGAGCTGCTTCACAGACAGGATCCGTTGTAAATCTAATTTTTCTTTCCTTCTAACAGAACAGAAGAAGGGTCAAATAAATAATTATGTCAGCCAGGCCGAAAGACAAAATAGTGGCCCAGTCATGAAGTGGGGAGGGTGGGTACAGCATGAGAAGTCCACAGAGTGGCCTTATGACATAGTAGTGAGGTGGAAGCAGAATAAGGAGACCACAGAGTGGCCCAATGAAAGAGTTTAGAGGTGGTGGCGGCATCAGGAGGAGGCCACAGAGTGGCACAATGACAGCGTGGAGGTTGCGGCAGCATCAGGAGGCCACAAAGGGCACAATGACAGAGTGTGGAGGTGGCGGCAGCAGCAGCATCGGGAGGAGACCACAAAGTGGCACAATGAAAGTGTGGAGGTGGCAGCAGCATTAGAAGACCACAGAGTGGCAAGGTGACATAGTGTGGAGGTGGAATCAGCATCAGGAGACTACAGAGTGACCTGGTGACAGAGTGGGGAGGTGGCAGCAGCATCAGGAGACAACAAAGTGGCAAGGTGACATAGTGTGGAGGTAGCAGCAGCATCAAGAGACCACATAGTGACAAAGTGACATCGTGTGGAGGTGACAGCAGCATCAGGAGACCACAGAGTGGCAAGGTGACATAGTGTGGAGGTGACAGCAGCATCAGGAGACCAAAGAGTCACCCGGTGACAGATTGGGGAGGCAGGTGGCAATACCAGTACCAGCTGAAGATGGTGGGTGAAAGAAGGAGCACTTGGAATCAGATGTGTGGCATCAGGCAGGTGGCAGCATGAGAATAGTAGCTGAGGCAGGTAGCAAAAATAAACTGGTCTCTTTTGTCAAATTGTTGGTGTGGCACATGGATCATCTAGTCTGATGCATCAGGCATTGGTGGGTGGAAATCCTGGCTGATCAATGCTTGATTCATCTTGACAATGGTCAGTCTCTCCACATTTTGCATGGACAGGCGAGGTCTTCTTGGGGTAACTATGGCCCCCACCACACTAAACACTCGCTCTGATGCCACACTACTGGCCGGGCAGGACAGCTTTTTCAGGGCCAACTCTGCTAGTTGCGGCCACAAATCCAGTTTGGCTGCCCTTTAGTTCAGTGGATCTTCAATGTGGGGTGGCAGGGTGCTGTACAAGGAACTGCGCCTACCCTCCCACCCTGCCACAGCAGCCATGGCAGAGAAAAGTGAGCGCAGAGGGCCCCTAGGTCATACCTGCGAGAGGATGGACGACGGCGTAGATAAGCAGAGGCCAAATTACTACATAGAATGTCTCTATAGTAGTTCAGTATGTCCTCCTTCTCAGCGGGTGTAAAAAAAGGCCCCTATTTTGGACCAGTAGAGAGGGTCCAACAAGGTGGAGAGCCAGAATGGTGATGCAAGTGAGCATGCATCGGGCCATTTGTGCAAGTGACTCGGAGGGACTCCCTGCCTCCATCTCCACTGCATACTGTCACGGTGTGTCTGGGTCTTTTGCCTCGTCTTCCTCATCGCCCTGTAGCTCCTCTGGCTGCTTCTGCTCCTCCTCTCCTGTCACCTGTGTGTAAAAACCACCCATTTCACTACACATTGCTCGATCTCCAATGTCCTCCTCCTCCTCCAGTTCAGCCCCCACAGGGCTCATGTGGCTGTGAGATCTAGGTGCCACGTCTCCAGTCCCCTGATCAGCCAAATTTACCAGCATCTGTTCCAGGACATGAAGCAGTGGAATGACGTTGTTCATCCCGTAGTCCTGGCAACTGACACATAATATGGCCTCCTCAAAGGCCCTGAGAAAATGGCAGGTGTCACGCATTAGCTGCCACTGGTTGACATCGAAGTTACACAGGGGAGTACTCCTGTCCACTTGGATCATCAAGAAATTGTTTATGGCCTTTCTTTGTTCGTATAGTCGGTCCAACATATGGAGGGTGGAATTCCAAGGGGTGAAACGTTGCATATCAGCCTATGTTGGGGGATGCGGTGTACGAGTGGATAAGGTGCATGCAAAGTTTCCTGGACATTTTTAGGATGTCTTGCAGATCGGTGGAAGACTTTAGGAACCGCTTGACAACCAGATTGAACATGTGTGTCATGCAGGGCGCATGGCTCAGCCCTCCTTGATGCAGTGCCAACACCATGTTCTTCACGTTGTCGTCACCACTGAATGGCTAATCTACATAATTTGGTTCACACAAAAGAAAGTCTACAATCTCCCATCTATTTTCCAGATAAAGGCTGTTTCACAAAAAAAATGTCACCAATGAATGGCTAATCGACTTAATTCGGTTCATAGAGAAGAAAGTCTACAATCACCCATCAATTTTCCTGTATTTTTTTCCTATTAATTCCCCCCATAAAAATAAATATAGCAATAACAATTCACCGCAGAATGACTAATATGACGTACGTATCTATCCTATTAATACACCCTGTAAATGGCTGTAGTAGAATGGAACTTCTCCTCTGAACAGTAAATATTTTCTTATTTGCCACTAATACACACCAAAAAGGGCTGTAATTTTCTTACTTCAACACACAACGGCTAATAAGCCCTTTTTCTTTTCCCCCACTAATACACGACAAAAAGGGCTTTAGAACATATCCGCAGAATGGCAAATATATCTATTTTTTGCCACTAATACACGGCAAAAAGGGCTTTAGAACATATAACTGCACCACTGAACGGCAAATAGGGCCTTACTTTTTTCCACTTATACTTGCCAAAAAGAGCTTTATAACATATAACTGCACCGCTGAATGGCAAATAGGCCCTTACTTTTTTCCACTTATACATGCAACAAAAGGCTTTAGAACATATAACTGCACCGCAGAACGGCAAATAATATATATTTTGTTGCCACTAATACACTCCAAAAAAGGCTTTAGAATATATAACTGCACCGCTGAACGGCAAATATGTTTTTCTTTTTTCCACTTATACACTCCACAAAAGGCTTTAGAATATATAACTGCTCCGCTGAACGGCAAATATATTTTTATTTTGCCACTAATACACGACAAAAAGGGCTTTAGAACATATAACTGCACCGCTGAACAGCAAATATATTTTTCTTTTGCCACTAATACAAAACAAAAAGGGCTTTAGAACATAACTGCACCGCTGAACTGCAAATAAAAAATATACTCCCAAAAAAACTGTAATTTTCGCACTTCACCACACAAAGGCTAATAAGCCCTTTTTCCCCACTAATACTAGCCCAAAAATGCTTTAGAACATATAACTGCACCGCAGAAGGACAAATAAGACGTAGAAATATTTCCTTGCAATAAACCCTGTTAATGGCTGTATCAAACAGCACTTGTACCCTAATAACAAGAACAGTTTGCTGGAATTACAGAGGTGTATAATTGGAATTTGTATCCCCAGTCAGTGCAGCAAGGTGTAATAGGATTGTTCCTATAACCCAGGCTGTACACTTCCCTACTGAACCCTGTTCTACATAAATGCTGTGAAACGATTCCCCCCTATTCTTTCCCTACACCTAGAAAGATCTTGCCCTACACTTGTAAATAGTTTTTTTATCACAATGAAGTCTTTCCTAGCACTGTCCTTAGCGCCTGCCGATGTCTCTCCCTGCACTAAGTACACTGGAAAATGGCAGAATCCAAGATGGCTGAGGCTATTTATAGGGCTGTGACATCACAGGGCTGGCTGCTAATTGGCTGCATGCATGGCATTATGGGTTATCCCTCGTTCCCAGAGTTCCTTGTATCAAGGAATTAATCAGCACATAATTTAGGATCTAAAACATCATGATGTTAAAAGTTGGAGATTTACTTTAAGAACAGCCCTTATCTACATTTGGTGAGAGTAGAATAATACCACTGCACTGACTGTAGTAGAGGTGATAGGCTTGTTCCATTAAGCTGTAAAGGATAGGTACTGCAAGGGGTTGAAATCCATTGTTTGTAAAGGACGTCTGAAGTGTTAAAAGATCAAGGTGCTCCTATTTCAGAGATATACAACGCTCCATTCTCCTTGCCCGGTCACCAGTTTTTTTTCCCCAATCTCCGTCCCCAATATAGAGTTTGGAGGACTAGTAATAGTTTTGCCTCACTCTTTGTCATTGCTAAATAGCACTGTCTCCAGCACAATGAATGTCATTTTTCAAGTGACATAGCACACACATCCAGTGCAGAGCAATGCTCCAAGATCCTGGATGTATGATGACATTGCAAAAAAATATATATCAGCATTTTTATCTCTGACATAGAGATTGATGTCCAGTACTGAGAGTAACATATCACTTTACTACCGTTCCTAAGTGTAAACATAAGATCTTGAGACAGTGTGACAAAAATGTATTGTATTTTTATTGGGGGAAAAAAATCATTTTTCTTGTGCCATTCAGCAAGCAATAAAATCTTAAAGGAATATATTCTATAGTTTAGTTCATAGTGTGGGTCATATATTTCTATTGTTATGAAGTGAAGAGGTGGGTTTCCGTGAATCCCAGCGGAAAATGACAATTAACAATGCTCTGTACATTTAAAGGGGCTGTCAGGGCTTTTAATATTGATGACCTATCTTCAGAATAGGTAATCAATATCAGATCGGCAGGGGTCTGACACCTGGCACCCACGCTGATCAGATGAATGAGGAGACGGCGCAGGCAGTGCACCCGTACCGTCTCCCTTCTCTCTTCCTGTCAGTTGCTGCAGTCTATGGTCTTTGCCATAGACAGCAGCGGTGAACAGGAAGGGAGACGGGAGACGGTACGGGTGCACTGCCTGCGCCGTCTCCTCATTCATCTGATCGGCGGGGCTGCCAGTCTGATATTGATTACCTAACCCATCAATATTAAATGCCCAGACAACCCCTCTAAGCATTGATGACTTATCTCTAGGATACTAGAGTATACATTATATTAGAGATGAACAAATTTCCTAAAATTCATTTTGTTCCAGTTTGCCTGAATCGGGTAAGAAACGATTCTACCCAAATTCAAAGTGTTTTAGATGCCTGAAATATTCGCTTGGAAACAGAATGAAATTAAAGAGGATCTGTCACCTCTCCTGACATACCTGTTTTAGTACCTTCTTGCATCCCCCCCCCCCCCCTATCCCCCATTTAATAACAATTCTGGAGCATCTATTCTTATGACCCTATGTTGTGCAATTCTTTTATTATTCCTTGTAGAAGTTATAAATGAATTTCTAGCAGTCTGCAATGAAAGTCCAGATGGATGTTACCAGCTGGGGGTGTTTCACAGTGTCTGTGCAGAGACACAACCCAACTGGTAACATCGAGCTGGACCTTCATTACAAACTGCTAGCCTTTCATAACTTCTAGGAGAAATTAAAAAGTAATGGTACTACACTGACTTATTAGAATAGAAGCTCCGAAATTATTACATGGGGAAATCATGTAGTTACATATGTCTATTGCTCATGAACAAACTCTGCCAGCCTTGACTCATACTCCATATGAATACAATTCATGCCTGCTGTCTTGGAATCAAAACTTCTGTCTTACCTGCTGTCTTGGACCTCTGCATTTCTTTGGGCAATCCATTACCAATAGATACTATGGAGGGTGTAGTGACTTGGGGATTCTCTGTGAGAAAGTCTATGCCTCCTGGTGCGAGTAGGTTAATGGTGAAGAATTCACAGTTCCTTAGACTCAAACAGAGTCGGGGGGGGGGGGGGGGGGGCAACTCAAGATATGTGCTATTTTCAGCACCAATCACTAGTATTCCTGAAAGGGAAAGACACAGGTTGTCTGTTGTGTCAAGCCATAGAAATGTGTCATATAATTGGACACCGTATGTATGTCTCATATACATAGATTCTCTTTTTTTACCTTTAAAGTGGTCCATATTTTACCCAAAGCTAAAATGGGGGGAGCATCATTGTTATTTAGATGGCCACTTCTTCTCCCCACACATTGAAATTTCCAACCTTCCTGGTGGGCCACCAAACTGGCATTGGTTCCAGGGAGTGGTGAGCATACCTACAACAATTCACCACATCTCACTTGCCGAGGTTGCACACAGATTATTGTATTGTGATGGAGCTTAGCATTAGAACACAATGTGATGGAACACATGTATCAGTGTCAGGACACAATGTGAAGGTTGGTGCCTTGGGGGAGGTGGGCATAGAAGCTAAGAAGCTAAGTAAGATTTTTTTTCTAGTTAAGAGGCCTGAATGAATTAGTAGGTCTGGTCTGGGGTCTACATATTTAAGAAGTCTGATTTGGGGTATGATTCATTTAGGTGGTTCAGTCTAGGATCTGATGCTTTTATTGGTCTGATTCAATGAGATGGCTTGTCTGGGGTATGACTTATTTAGAGCTCTGGTATCTAAATGTATTCATGTAAGGATCTTGAATGGAGTATCATTTAGGGATCTGGTCTGAGGTTTAAATTAATTTAGGAGTATACAATGTCCCTATGGAGCCCAGCATTAGCTAGAAATAAAGCCATGCTCTTAAGCCAATTCCAGTAAACAGGGTCCATTTGGCAAAATGTATGATCCTTAATAATACATGATGGACAACAGAGGCAAAGGAAACTTTCTTTGCAGCATAAAGACAATACTGCATGTAGCTACAGTATAGTAATCCTCCACCTAATCTGTTTCATAGAACTTAATGTAATGTATTCATTAGAGAACAATTGATATCTTTGTAGGGTGCTCATCTTCTTGAAGTGGATGCAAGCTGTCTGTCAGCTCTAGATGAAGAGAGGCATGATGAAGAGGGTTACTGTATACGTGTGGAAGGCATTGCATTTTTAATGAACTTGCCACTTAAGACCGTAATTTCATTAAGAGAGTAAAACCTAAAGACTCTTAGCCATTTTTCTGCACCTCTTCCACTTTTCTCTTTATTCTTCATCACATAATAAGTAAAAACAGAAGTAACCTTCCACATTTGCGTCCCACATTATAAACTCCCAACAGCTGGGTCTAGTAGTAATGAAATGCAATCTTTCTACCTTTGACCTCATATATAAAAGCAAGAATGTTACAAACTACTTCAAATGTCTATGCAATGTGACTAGTTTACCGATTAAATGAAAACAGTAGTCTAGAAGCTCTAGTAGATGTGCTCTCATGTTCACTATCATGCATTGTACTCAGAACTTCCATTAACCTAGGTTTCTTTCCTAGTGATCAAACAGCATGGAAACATTTATATGATAGATGTTTCTACAAAAGAAAAAAAGGTCATATCTGTCCTCATCATGCATGAAAAAAGAGTTACAGAACAGCTAATGAAAGTGTATCTCTATAGTTAAAAACAAGTTTCCAGAAAAGAATAGTACAGGTGAACAGTGATGAGCGGCAGGGGCAATTTTCAAATTTGCTATATTTCGAGAATATTTGGGCTATTATTCGCAATATATTAGCTAATTCGAGAATTTGTGATCTCGTCATTATTTTCTTGATTGCGCAAATCGCTAATCGGAAAATTAGCAATACAAATTTGCGATATGAAAATTTGCAATCAACACTACTCCTAAAGTCAAATATATTGCAGCCTTCTCATTGGCCCACAAGCAAGAAGCAGTGAGGGATCATGGGTACTGATGAAAAAAAATCTAGAATATTCGCGATTACAACGATATAGCACTATATTCTAGATATTCTCAAATTCTCGAAGTGCCAATATTTTCGATGAAAATTTGCGATTAGAATATTTGTGATCAACACTACAGGTGAATATAAGAAACCTTCTAATATATCTTATTAAAGAATTATGCTTTCTCCTGGCCTTATGCTGCTTTCCTCTTTCTTCCCTTTCCTCACCCTCATATCTCTATTAACTCCTGCCTCTATCTCCAGTCTCACACATAAAAATCTATTGAAAGAGGAGGAAGTAGGAAGGTGACTTATTACCTCATTCAAAACAGTGGTAGAACTGTCACAGTGCGGTGTGGGTAGTAAACTAAAAAGACGGAAGGGAAAGGGTACTAGGCCTGGAAACTAGGAATAGGGGAAAGGTCACCACCTAGTGAATCCCTAAACCAAGCCCTGACTACTATCAGTATGAACAGACCTCGATGGTAGGAATGTTCATACGCAGAAATAACAACAAGAAAAAAGGAATAAGAAAATTAACTCCAAAGTATCAGGATGAGCAGGAACTCAGTGGAGAACCAGAACCAGCACTTCCCCACCCAAAAGGAGCTATCAACCTCATAGCATGATGGGTGAGACCAAAATAAATAGAGGAGTTGGAATAACCACTTAAGCTACACCTGAGACAAGAGGTGTGGTCAGAATCAGCAACAACACATAAATAAGTGAAACCAGAGAGGCTGTCAGATCACATCACATGCAGTCAGTCTCTTAGATCTTCTGACCACTGTCACGGGAGAGACTGTGATAAGAACCTTATCCTACTAGATATAGTAGAGTTGAAAGTGCTAAGTGTAGCAGAGCTAAGAGACTACAATTTGTGTGTCTCTGATCCATCAGCCTCCTCCCACCAACTCTCTCTATAGATGTCAACGTTAAATGCAGATAGAAGCATTTTTCAATGACAAGATATATTACAAAGTTTCTTATAATCACCTGCTCCATTCATTTATAGAAAGTTGATTTTATAATTGGACGTATGCTTTAAGGGGTTATCCTTTGAAGAAAATCCATTAAAGGAGATCTGTGACCAGGAAATCCAAAGTTAAACCTCAGACAATGCCCAGTAGAGCTAGTTCAGCTTAAGGAAACCTTCCACTTAGTGATCTGTTGCTTCATTCTGGACAACAAGAACTTACTCTATAAGCAAATGAGCAATTAAGTGCACTGATTGCGAGCAAAGCCTGTCTATGCACTCTTGCTTATCCTGCTTCCCCTATCATTCCCTCACTTTCCTTGATTGACAATGTCACGTTCCTTATAGCTGGCTCTGTCAATGAGGAGAAGGTGGAGCTGCAAGGGGAGAAGGAGGCACATGGAGTGGCTTGCGCCAACCCTAGGTGTACTTAACTGGTAATTTGCATATAGATTAAAAGTACTATTTTCCTAGCCCTGGAGACAGACTCTAAATTGAATCTAAGCTGTATCACAAGTCTATCTCCAGGTACTCCCAGAGATCTTCATCTCCATGAGGAGCTGTAGAGGGAATGTAGTATTACATTCCATCCATTCACATGAATAGGCAACCGTGTCATACATGGATGTGCTTGACCTGCAGGAGCTACACTTTGTCAGTGGATTTCTGTTTTGGCTCATAAAGTGAAGTCTCGAGCAGAGCAGAAGATTTTCATTGTGACATCCATATATCCTAATAAGACAAATGGATAAGGATCAGCATTATTATATGTCTCATTTAATATGGTTTAGGTTTCTAAGATGAAGCAAAGTAGATACTTATCCAAACATTGTCAAATCAACTTTAAGAGATAGAGGTCCAGATCACATGATGTATGCTTGAAAGATTTGTCTAATGTGGCCTGATGAAGCGTGTTGCCAAATAAACCTTTTAAGCTTATAAGTTGTCATCCAATCCTCTGTCTCTACTAATCACCAATTAACCCTCTCTAGACTTTTATTTGTTACCTGCTTTCTCCATCGTTGCTTGGAGGTGCTTCATACCATTGGTCTTGGAGCTGACTGCTACTTTACGTTTGCAACACACACTCCTCCCAGAGTTGGCATGGTGATCACAACTTCAGTAGGTGAGCACCTCTCTCACTATGCACTTCTGCCGCATACTTCTTGGCCTAGTGATCCTGCACTATTGGTGGAAGTTTTCTCTTGTCTTTCAGTCTAAAGACATATGATGGGAGGGAATCAGAAAAGACCATGAAATACAAAACAGTAGAACGTAAAAGATCAAGGTTAAAACCAGCAATGAGTTGAATGATACTTTCACAGACATTACGAATATCTCACAAAGAGCCAAAAGATTTAGAGAGAAGGCAAAGAACCACTATTCAAATAATCAGTTTAGTTATGTCTATATTTGTTCCATTTATATCAGTCGATATCATAAAGAACTCTCCAAATGAAGAACATCTAATCTGTACTAGCCTTTTAATTTAATTGTGTTTCATACAGTAGTTTTCTTTCAAGTGAACTTTCCTTTTTGTGACACAAAATGACAGTTTGCTGTCCTGTTCTTACATCAAAATATTTGAGCCAAGACAGATAGGCTTGTTGGTTCCCTTTCTGGCACCAGAACCTGAGTCATATGTCTTGCCCTCATCTTCCAATTAATGTTGTTGTTTCTTTTAACTCAGCTAGTCCAGCAGAGCCATATGTTGACCGGTAAGTCATGAAAATACTAGAACTGGAATAGACTGTGATGGATCCAGGGTGCTGTTCCCCTGTTCAAATGAAAATTTAATATAAGTCATTGGGTTTTCTGTAACAGGCATTTAGTATTTTTCATGCCATGTGCTGCACCAGGTAAGTGCTAAAACAGGGGCATAATAATGGGGGCTGCAGAGAGGAAAGGTCCTTATTCAGGTTCTGGGGCCAGAAGAGGTCTATAAAGCAAGCCCTATATGAAAAGGCCAGTACCCTAATGGGTGACCCTATTATAGATTTTTCGGGCACTTCAAGTTGCATTAAATACTCTCAGGGAACCTTGGCGTGAGTAAAAAAAAAAACTAAGTAAAGAAAGACTAAAACAAAACAAAAATTGCTTCTCAGCAGAAGACATTAATGACTTCTAATGTTACAGAGAAAATCTCTGTCCTAAGTGTCTATTAAATTACATTTTATGCCGCTATGTCATTTCTCCATCGTTCATTTAAACATTTTTGTAAATTTCCTTTATGAAGACAATTGTAAAAAGCCTTAGCTTCTATTTCCCGGTGATATGCAGCTGTCAGTGAAGTTTGTAATTACATAAAAGACACCGAAACAACATAAGTTGTTCGAGATGTAAACTCAAGTAATATTTCTTAATAACCCCCGAAACTCATTGGAAAAATAGAAAAAGGAAATCTTGTTAGGTATTCAGAGCAAGATTAGAGGAGGCATTTCAAAGGACATACTTGTAGATATTTATCTAATATATCCTGCGGATAATCATATAAAAATACACATAAGACCAAGGCTAAGCTGATTATGCTTCTGTAATGGAAGTGTAATTTTCTTTTGTTCCAACTACAGCAATGCTTAGTGTTTTTATTTTTTTTCCCCTTGCCAAAATTATATGATTATCATAAAGGCCAATATTACAAGTTGGAAAAGTTGCAATAAACTTTGTTACATTTTTTGCTTTCTTGATGGAATTTAAGATTGATGGCAGTGCTATCTCCCAGCAGACTGCTCACTCGAATTGTTTAGAAAGTAAAATGAACAGCTGGTTGTTGACCTAAAGTTTTTGAGTGTGCCTAATAGAATATGCTTAATTAATATGCAAAATATATTTTAATGTAAAGAGGTTGTCCAGGTACTTGCCCCCCCCACCTGCTGCTCTTAACTGGTTGAGGGAAGCATTCTTGCCTGCTCCTCGCTGCCTAGTTCCAGCTTTTTTTTTAAAACTAGAGATCTCATATGTCCTTAAATGTCAGATGATAATACAAACCGGATTCCAAAAAAGTTGGGACACTAAACAAATTGTGAATAAAAACTGAATGCAATGATGTGGAGATGGCAAATGTCAATATTTTATTTGTAATAG
The DNA here is from genome assembly GCF_014858855.1 of Bufo gargarizans. NCBI lineage: Eukaryota > Metazoa > Chordata > Amphibia > Anura > Bufonidae > Bufo > Bufo gargarizans. The sequence goes on from NC_058089.1 coordinate 104,722,680, forward strand.
AACGTAGATGACAGATCAAACGTTTAATTCGAGTAAATGTATCATTTTAAAGGAAAAATAAGTTGATTTAAATTTTCACGGTGTCAAAAAATCTGAAAAAAGTTGGGACAAGTAGCAATAAGAGGCTGGAAAAAGTAAATCTGAGCATAACGAAGAGCTGGAAGACCAATGAACACTAATTAGATCAATTGGCAACATGATTGGGTATAAAAAGAGCTTCTCAGAGTGGCAGTGTCTCTCAGAAGCCAAGATGGGTAGAGGATCACCAATTCCCACAATGTTGCGCAGAAAGATAGTGGAGCAATATCAGAAAGGTGTTACCCAGCGAAAAATTGCAAAGACTTTGCATCTATTATCATCAACTGTGCATAACATCATCCGAAGATTCAGAGAATCTGGAACAATCTCTGTGCGTAAGGGTCAAGACCGTAAAACCATACTGGATGCCCGTGATCTCCGGGCCCTTAAACGACACTGCACCACAAACAGGAATGCTACTGTAAAGGAAATCACAGAATGGGCTCAGGAATATTTCCAGAAACCATTGTCAGTGAACACAATCCACCGTGCCATCCGCCGTTGCCAGCTGAAACTTTACAGTGCAAAGAAGAAGCAATTTCTAAGCAAGATCCACAAGCTCAGGTGTTTTCACTGGGCCAGAGATCATTTAAAATTGAGTGTGGCAAAATGGAAGACTGTTCTGTGGTCAGACGAGTCACGATTCGAAGTTCTTTTTGGAAATCTGGGACGCCATGTCATCCGGACCAAAGAGGACAAGGACAACCCAAGTTGTTATCAACGCTAAGTTCAGAAGCCTGCATCTCTGATGGTATGGGGTTGCATGAGTGCGTGTGACATGGGCAGCTTGCATGTCTGGAAAGGCACCATCAATGCAGAAAAATATATTCAGGTTCTAGAACAACATATGCTCCCATCCAGACGTCATCTCTTTCAGGGAAGACTATGCATTTTTCAACAAGATAATGCCAGACCACATTCTGCATCAATCACAACATCATGGCTGCGTAGGAGAAGGATCCGGGTACTGAAACGGCCAGTCTGCAGTCCAGATCTTTCACTTATAGAGAACATTTGGCGCATCATAAAGAGGAAGGTGCAACAAAGAAGGCCCAAGACGATTGAACAGTTAGAGGCCTGTATTAGACAAGAATGGGAGAGCATTCCTATTTCTAAACTTGAGAAACTGGTCTCCTCGGTCCCCAGACGTCTGTTGAGTGTTGTAAGAAGAAGGGGAGATGCCACACAGTGGTAAAAAAATGGCCTTGTCCCAACTTTTTGGGGATTTGTTGACACCATGAAATTCTGATTCAACATATTTTTCCCTTAAATTTTCTCAGTTTAAACTTTTGTTCCGTGATTTATGTTCTATTCTGAATAAAATATTAGAAGTTGACACCTCCACATCATTGCATTGAGTTTTTATTCACGATTTGCATAGTGTCCCAACTTTTTTGGAATCCGGTTTGTATTAGTTAAGGTTATTTACCTAAGATATTTGCTAATATTGAAAACGAAGGGCCTCCAGATAATAGTTACAACCATCACAGCAATAGTGGAGGTGGTGGTGGGTTGTTGTAGAGGGGCAACAATGAGAAGTCCAAGGACCTGTAATACAGACATTCCTGAAGAAGCAGAATCTTTGCCCAATGTAAGTAATGGCTAGCTGATCCTCTATTTGCCAATCACTGAGGAACCTAATCATAAAAGGAAGGGCAAAAAAACTGAAAATAACTATATGTGTTGCATAGGGTGTAGTAGAGATGAGCGAACCAGTCGAGATTTGTTTTGGCTTCGATTCAACAATTTTTTTTTTAACTTTTATTCGGACCCGAATCAGGCCAAACAAAAGTTTCCCCAATTGCCCTGAGAGTTGCTCCTAGGACTTAATATCTCTTTTTGTTTATTTTTTATGAATTCCCCCCCAAGCTTTGGAATGCATAGACAGTAATAGTAAATGATGTCTAAGTGACACTGATTTCCTTGACGGCAATCACACTTCGGAGCTACATGGACTGCGGCACATCCAATGTAGTATATATGCTCCAGTGCCCCTGCGGACTTCAATATGTGGGCCGGACAACCCAGAACTTGAGGGACCCTATAAACTCCCACCGTTCCAACATTACCAAGAAATACACAAAACATAGTGTATCCAGACACTTTGCAGAAATCCACTCCGGCGATGCATCCCTTCTGAGGTTGACTCACTACTATGCCACAAAGAAATGTATTGGATTTTCCGCTTCATTTCCCATACTCATACTGATCACTAAAATATGCCATGTACACTTACTCTTAATGCCTAAAGTGCACATGGATTCTCCATTCTTCCTTCTACATTCGGGCTACCCCCTTGGGCTTTATCTGACGTCTCTGCGTTCCAGCCTGGAACGCACAGAACTCCGCCCCTCCCTACCTTGCTGAGCGTCCCGCCCCATGGTGCGTCCTACAGTGCATCTTTAAACGGTCTTGCCTCCGGCCGTCATCTGCTCCTCCTGCACATGCGTTCCACTTGTGGAACGCATGGCGCACTTCCGCTCGAGACTCCGCTCCCTAGCCGGGCACATGCGTTCCCCTGTGGAACGCATCGGGAGCGATCTAAGCCTGACAGAGCAATTCAGGCTAAAGAACCCAGACTGGCGCCCCTATCATACCCTTTGGCATATCCCCATACATACCAAAGCACTATATATATATATATATATATATATATATTTAAATCACATATTCTGGATGATTAAAAGAGTCCAGGGGATCGGAAGTGACGTTCCGCCCACTTCCGGTCCCCGCCAGAATTTTCGGCAAATTGATGCCTGATTGATTAATTAAGACACCTATATATACTTGGCACCATGCACTTTATGTTATGTGTTTTAATTCACACTGCTCTTGAGAAATGGGAAGATACCCAGAAACGCATTGTGCTTTTAATTATTCATGCAATAAAGAACTCTCCATTTGGAACCTTGATTACCATTCTTTGGGACGTGGAGGAAAGTTCATACTACCTGACGAGCGATGTCGGCGGGGGAGGTTCAGGTATAGGTGTATTATGCTTATTCTATACCTCCCCTCCCTCCCTGGTGAAGTAAGTCCCCCTTCGTTTTATCAATTCTTAAAAAAATTTTTTTACACCATCTATTATTTTGAACTACTCTCACAGTGATACATGCGTCACCATATATCGAGACTGTGAAATAGAACCAATAAACAAGAATAAACATAGACACAGTCATATATGTGCTTGCATTGCTGAGTAACACATAGTTGCTTCATTTTCTCTGCAAATCCCGCACCCTCTGCACTTTGATTGACAGGGCCAGTCACTGTCAATCATAGTGGAGATGGTGCAGCAGCTGCAGATAGTGCTAAGCCTTTAGAAGTAACAACAACACCCCTGATGCTCCAAGAGGCTCATTTCCATATTTTAAATCATCATTTTTCTCAGGAATACAGATGCAAGAAAAAGTATGTGAACCCTTTGGAATTATATGGATTTCTGCACAAATCATAAAATGTGATCTGATCTTCATCTAAATAACAACAATAGACAATCACAGTCTGCTTAAACTAATAACACACAAAGAATTAAATGTTACCATGTTTTTATTGAACACACCATGTAAACATTCACAGTGCAGGTGGAAAAAGTATGTGAACCCTTGGATTTAATAACTGGTTGAACCTCCTTTGGCAGCAATAACTTCAACCAAAAGTTTTCTGTAGCTGCAGATTAGACGTGCACAACGGTCAGGAGTAATTATTGACCATTCCTCTTTACAGAACTGTTTCAGTTCAGCAATATTCTTGGGATGTCTGGTGTGAATCGCTTTCTTGAGGTCATGCCACAACATCCCTATCGGGTTGAGTTCAGGACTCTGACTTGGTCACTCCAGGAGGTGTATTTTCTTCTGTTTAAGCCATTCTGTTGTTGATTTACTTCTATGCTTTGGATCGTTGTCCTGTTGCAACACCCATCTTCTGTTGAGCTTCAGCTGGTGGACAGATGGCCTTAAGTTCTCCTGCAAAATGTCTTGATAAACTTGGGAATTAATTTTTCCTTCGATGATAGCAATCCTTCCAGGTCCTGACGAAGCAAAGCAGCCCCAAACCATGATGCCCCCACCATCATACTTCACAGTTGCAATGAGGTTTTGATGTTGATGTGCTGTGCCTCTTTTTCTCCACGCATAGTGTTGTGGTGTTGTGTGTTTCTTCCAAACAACTCAACTTTGGTTTCATCTATCCACAGAGCATTTTGCCAGTACTGCTGTGGAACATCCAGGTGCTCTTGTACAAACTTTAAAAGTGCATCAATTTTTTTTTTGGACAGCAGTGGATTCCTCTGTGGTATCCTCCCATGAAATCCATTCTTGTTTAGTGTTTTACATATCGTGGATTCGCTAACAGGCATGTTAGCATATGCCAGAAACTTTTGTAAATCTTTAGCTGAGACTCTAGAATTCTTCTTCACCTAATTGAGCAGTTGGTGCTTTGCTCTTGCAGTCATCTTTACAGGACGGCCACTCCTAGGGAGAGTAGCAGCAGTGCTGAACTTTCTCCATTTATAGACAACTTGTTTTACCGTGGACTGATGAACAGCAAGGCTTTTGGAGATACTTGTATAACCTTTTCCAGTTTTATGCAAGTCAATAATTCTTAATTGTAGGTCTTCTGAGAGCTCTTTTGTGCGAGGCATCATTCACATCAGGCAATGCTTCTTGTAAAAAGCAAACCCAGAACTGGTGTGTGTGTTTTTTATAGGGCATAGGGCAGGGCAGCTGTAACCTACTGTCACAACCAGACAGCTGAGAAGCTCTGACAGAGGCCTTTCAGAACCTCCTCCTTGAGTTTTCTTTGTTGTGGTATTCAGTTCCTCATCTCGTTAGCCTCTCTCAGCTATCATGTAGTTGGACTGATTGCTTCCCTTTAAATTCCTCCCCATAATGCTTTACTGTGCGGCTTATACTTCTTCCTGGAGTGTGTGTGCATGCTGATCCTGTTTCGCAGTCTGCTACAAAGATAAGTTCTGTATATTTATCTGTTATTTTCTGTTTGCTGGATCCCAGGTGACCCTGACTCCCTCCGTGTCTGGTGTAGGGAGCCGGTGGTCGTGTCCCCTCACTATTGTAGGGTGTTCAGGGGTTATATAGTCGAGGTACGTTGATATGCAACCATCCACCTCTGGGATCTTTGCATAGGCTGAGCAGCCAGGGAAAGTCTCAGGTCTTGTGCAGGGGTCTCCCTTTTGGTTCCTTAGCTTTGGATCCAGTGAGTCATATATGCATGTTGCTTTGTCTTGTTTCCTGTACACCGTCCGTGACATTATAACCTGCCAAAACCGTCTCAAGCATGGATCCGGTTTCACTTTTGGCTGAACGCTTCCAGGGTCTTTCATTGGAGGTAGCTGATCTCCGTAAGACTTTTTCTCAGCTTCAAGTGACCGGTTCAGCTTGCGTTCATGGAGTTTGTTCTGAGCCTAAGATCTCGCTCCCGGATACGTTCTCCGGGGGTAGTTAGAATTGTGTGCGTTTTAGAGAGGCTTGCAAACTCCATTTTCGCCTTCTTCCCCATTCCTCTGGTGATGAGGAACGGAGGGTGGGGATCATTATATCGCTGCTCAGGGGTAACGCTCAGTCTTGGGCCTTTTCGCTGCCGGAGGGGGCACGGCCTCTCCGTTCAGTGGATGAATTCTTTTTAGCCCTGGGTCAGATATATGATGATCCGGATCGTATTGCTCTGGCTGAGTCTAGACTACGTCTATTATGCCAGGGTAAACAATCCGCAGAGATATACTGCTCAGAATTTCGGAGATGGGCAGCTGATACTGGTTGGAATGATGCTGCACTCCGAAGTCAATTTTGCCATGGTCTTTCAGAGGGATTGAAAGATGCATTTGCCTTTCATGAGAGGCCTATTTCCTTGGACTCTGCTATGTCTCAGGCCGTTCGTATTGACAGGCGTCTTAGAGAGAGAGGAGAGATATCTCATTCCTGTCATACTCAGTCCCAGGACAATGCAGCGGTCTCATTCTGTGCGCAGGGGTCTCAGTCGCTGTTAGCCCCTTCTGAGCAGGAGCCCATGCAGCTGGGGTTGATTGCTTCTGACAATAGAAGATTCAGCCCGCATGGGAGGTTTTGTTTTTGTTGTGGAGGTATAAATCATTTGGCAAATGTTTGTCCCTCTAGGAGATTCAGGCAGTTCTCTGGGAGTAATAAAGAAACAAAGAGGAAAAAATCTTTTAAAAAAGTTCCGTCTGTTATTATTGGCAGGGTTGAGGCGGAAATTGAAGGTTTTCAGTTTGCTTGTAGTTCCCGTTTTGTCCTGCCTGCCAGGGTGGCGCTAGAGAGCAAGAGCATTTTTTGTGAGATTTTTGTGGATAGTGTAGCAGCGGTCAATCTCATTGATTGCAGTGACTTTTGCAGAGAGAATTGCCTCACAACATCTGTTTCTGAGGTTGCTACTAAGACTGTACCATCTTTTCTCTCTGAATTTTCAGATGTCTTCTCTGAGAGTGGAGTTCAGGATTTGCCCCCGCACAGGGAGTACGATTGCCCTATTAATCTCATCCCAGGCGCCAAGCTGCCTAAATCTTGTTTATACAATCTTTCCCAACCTGAGAGGATCGCTATGCGTGCTTATATCTCTGAGAGTCTGAGAAAAGGACACATACGACCCTCGAAGTCACCTGTTGCCGCTGTTTTTTTCTTTGTTAAGAAAAAAGATGGCTCTTTAAGACCTTGTCTGGATTTCAGGGAGCTGAACAGTATCACAATTCGTGACCCTTATCCGCTTCCTCTGATCCCGGACCTGTTTAACCAGGTTGTTGGGGCTAAAGTCTTTTCCAAATTAGATCTAAGAGGGGCATACAACCTGGTCAGGGTCAGAGAAGGAGACAAATGGAAGACGGCCTTCAATACCCCTGAGGGCCATTTTGAGAATTTGGATATGCCTTTTGATTTGATGAATGCCCCAGCCGTTTTTCAGCATTTCGTGAACAGCATTTTTTATCATTTGATGGGAAAATTTGTATTAGTGTATTTGGATGACATTTTGATTTTTTCTCCTGATTTCAAAACTCATAAGGAACATTTACGTCAGGTCTTGCTCATCCTGCGGGAGAATAAATTATATGCGAAACTGGAAAAATGTGTGTTTGCGGTTCCAGAATTTCAATTTCTGGGGTTTCTTCTCTCCGCTTCTGGTTTTCGCATGGACCCCGAGAAGGTCTGCGCTTTGCTTGAGTGGGAGCTTCCTGAGAATCAGAAGGCGCTGATGCGTTTTTTGGGCTTTGCCAATTATTACAGGAAGTTTATTTTAAATTATTCCTCTATTGTTAAACCACTCACTGATATGACCAGAAAGAGGGTAGATTTTTCTTCTTGGTCAGTAGAGGCGCGTAAGGCTTTTTCTAATATCAAGGAGAGTTTTGCTTCCGCTCCAATCTTGGTGCAACCTGATATTTCTTTACCCTTCATAGTTGAGGTTGATGCTTCTGAGGTGGGTGTGGGGGCGGTCTTGTCTCAGGGTTCCTCTCCTGCCAAATGGCGACCGTGTGCCTTTTTCTCGAAAAAACTCTCCTCCGCAGAGAGAAATTACGATGTGGGAGATAGGGAATTGTTGGCCATCAAGTTGGCTTTTGAGGAATGGCGCCATTGGCTAGAGGGAGCCAGACACCCTATTACCGTATTTACTGACCATAAAAATCTGGCCTACTTGGAGTCAGCCAAGCGTCTGAACCCGAGACAGGCCAGATGGTCTTTGTTCTTTTCTAGGTTTAATTTTGTTGTCACGTTCCGCCCTGGCGTTAAGAATGTGAAGGCAGATGCCCTGTCACGTTGTTTTCCGGGAGGCGGGAATTTTGAAGACCCGGGTCCCATTTTGGCTGAAGGTGTGGTGGTCTCTGCTCTTTTTTCTGAATTGGAGGCAGAGGTGCAGGCAGCCCAGTCAGAGGCTCCTGATCTTTGTCCTCCTGGGAGGTTGTTTGTGCCTCTCGCTTTAAGACACAAGATTTTTAAGGAACACCACAATACGGTCCTTGCTGGGCACTCGGGGGCAAGAGCCACACTGGATCTCATCGCTCGGAGATTCTGGTGGCCTGCGCTTCGTAAGTCGGTTGAGGGTTTTGTGGCAGCCTGCGAGACTTGCGCTCGTGCCAAAGTCCCTCATTCACGGCCATCAGGTCCTCTCCTTCCCTTACCCATTCCTTCCCGTCCTTGGACACATCTGTCCATGGACTTCATAACGGACCTGCCTCGTTCCTCGGGGAAGACTGTGATTCTGGTGGTGGTGGACCGTTTTAGCAAAATGGTGCATTTCATCCCTTTTCCTGGTTTGCCCAATGCTAAGACGCTGGCGCAGGCATTTATTGATCACATTGTCAAATTGCACGGTATTCCTTCAGACATAGTCTCTGATAGGGGCACGCAGTTTGTTTCCAGATTCTGGAAGGCTTTCTGTTCTCGCTTGGGGGTTCGGTTGTCATTCTCTTCTGCTTTCCATCAGCAGTCGAATGGCCAGACAGAGCGTGTCAATCAGAATCTGGAGACATATCTGCGCTGTTTTGTGGCGGAGAATCAAGAGGATTGGTGTTCTTTTTTGTCCCTTGCTGAGTTTGCTTTAAATAACCATCGTCAGGAGTCCTCTGATAAGTCACCCTTTTTGGGTGCATATGGGTTTCATCTGCAGTTTGGGACTTTCTCGGGAGAGGGGTCATCTGGTTTACCTGATGAGGACGGATTCTTCTCGTCTTTGTCATCTATTTGGCAAAAGATTCAGGATAATCTAAAGAGCATGAGTGAGAGATATAAGCGTGTGGCAGATAAGAGACGTGTGCTTGGTCCGGACCTGAATGTTGGTGATCTGGTGTGGTTGTCTACCAAGAATATCAAATTGAAGGTTCCCTCCTGGAAGTTGGGTCCTAGGTTTATTGGGCCTTACAAAATCCTGTCTGTCATCAATCCTGTTGCATACCGTCTTGATCTTCCTCAGACTTGTTTTTCATAAGTCCTTATTGAAACCTTATGTTCAACCCATTGTACCCTCGCCTTTGCCTCCTCCTCCGATTATGGTTGATGGGAATCTTGAATTTCAGGTCTCTAGGATTGTGGATTCTAGTCTTGTCCGCGGTTCTCTTCAGTACCTTGTTCATTGGGAGGGTTATGGTCCTGAGGAGAGGATGTGGGTCCCAGTGACGGACATTAAGGCCTCTCGTCTCATCAGGGCTTTCCATAGGTCCCATCCTGAGAAGGTGGTTTCTGAGTGCCCGGAGTCCACTCGTAGAGGGAGGGGTACTGTCACAACCAGACAGCTGAGAAGCTCTGACAGAGGCCTTTCAGAACCTCCTCCTTGAGTTTTCTTTGTTGTGGTATTCAGTTCCTCATCTCGTTAGCCTCTCTCAGCTGTCATGTAGTTGGACTGATTGCTTCCCTTTAAATTCCTCCCCATAATGCTTTACTGGGCGGCTTATACTTCTTCCTGGAGTGTGTGTGCATGCTGATCCTGTTTCCCAGTCTGCTACAAAGTTAAGTGCTGTACATTTATCTGTTATTTTATGTTTGCTGGATCCCAGGTGACCCTGACTCCCTCCGTGTCTGGTGTAGGGAGCCGGTGGTCGTGTCCCCTCACTATTGTAGGGTGTTCAGCGGTTATATAGTCGAGGTACGTGGATATGCAACCATCCACCTTTGGGATCTTTGCATAGGCTGAGCAGCCAGGGAAAGTGCTAGGTCTTGTGCAGGGGTCTCCCTTTTGGTTCCTTAGCTTTGGATCCAGTGAGTCATATATGCATGTTACTTTGTCTTGTTTCCTGTACACCGTCCGTGACACCTACACCTCCAATTTAATCTTATTTATTGGACTCCAGTTGGCTGACACCTTACTCCAATTAGCTCTTGCAGATGTCATTAGTCTAGGGGTTCACATACTTTTTCCACCTGCAACTTTATAAGCACATACTGTATGAGCATGAGACCAACACAGATGCCTTCAGCTGTCAAGCACACATGCAACAGGTCAGCCAGTTTTATAGGTACATATCTGCTGACAGGTGCCCTTTAATTTATGACAAGGTCCAGCGCCTGGCCTATCAAGAGCGGTGTATCACACGCAATTTTAGATAATTTAGGACTAGTGTTAATCGAGCATGCTCGGCCGAACACCTGTTTGGCTCGAGCTTCTCGATGCTATGCAAATGGCGGTATTTGGCCAAATACCACATGTGCTCGAGTGCAATGCTCGAGTCTCCTCCCCGCACGTTTCCTTGCTGCTACACAGACAATAAATGTGCAGGTAAGTACTGCCCTCACTGTAATGCTGTAGCCATGTTGGCTGCTGGTATTACACTGATTGGCTGGCCGGAATGAGTCATCGTGTGCTATATAGCACCTGATGATGCGTGTTCGTCTCAGTCTTAGGCAGGGAGAGCTGTGCTGAGGAAGAGACAAACAGTGTAGGGAGTGATATAGGGATGTTTTTATTAGAAAAACTTTTCAGAAACCCAAAAGTCCTTTTAAGGACTATTGTTGTGTGTGGCAGCAGCAATATCTATTTTTAGCGCAAACTGCGCTAAATAGCTAAAGCTTTACTGACCCAAAAGTCCTTTTAAAGAGCTTCTGTCACCCCCAAAACTAATTTTTCATTTTTGGGCATATTAAAATCCTTATTGGATGACTATTCCGTATATAGGGCTCTTACCTTGTTCTGTAGCTTGGTTTCACAAAAAATCGATCTTTTAAAATATGCAAATGACTTCACTACCAGCAAGTAGGGCGTCTACTTGCTGGTTGCCGCCACATCCTCCTTTAAAAAAAAACGCCCCCTCCTCCTGCTGATTGACAGGGCCAGGGAGCGATCTCCTCCTCTGGCTGGCCCTGTCGGCAATTCAAATCACGCGCCTGCAATTCATTCGGCGCAAGCGCTCTGAGAGAAGGACGCTCGCTTCCTCAGCACTTTCTCAGTGCGCCTGCGCCGATGATGTCACCTCTAAACCCGAAAGAGATGTCATCGGCGCAGGCGCACTGAGGAAGCGAGCGTCCTTCTCTCAGAGCGCTTGCGCCAAATGTGGTGCAGGCGCGTGATTTGAATTGCCGACAGGGCCAGCCAGAGGAGGAAATCGCTCCCTGGCCCTGTCAATCAGCAGGAGGAGGGGGCGTTTTTTTGAAAGGAGAATGTGGCGGCTACCAGCAAGTAGACGCCCTACTTGCTGGTAGTGAAGTCATTTGCATATTTTAAAAGATTGATTTTTAGTGAAACCAAGCCACAGAACAAGGTAAGAGCCCTATATAGGGAATAGTCGTCCAATAAGGATTTTAATATGCCTAAAAATGAAAAATGAGTTTTGGGGGGTGACAGAAGCCCTTTAAGGACTGTTGTGTGTGGCAGCAATATCAATTTTTAGTGCATCCTGCGCTAACTAGTGTGCAATAGTTAGGCCGCTGTAGACAACAACATTAGCTACGCCACATCTCCTGTGTAAAGTGTGCGCATCCCAAAAATATCTGTGACATACGGTGTACTTTTTAAATAGACAGTGTCCACTTCTGACAGTGACAATAGCAGTGCAACATCTGCAGTGTAAAGTGTGCGCTTAAAACATTTATCTGTGACATACAGTGTACTTTTTGCATAGACGCTGCGGGCAGTGACATTGCTAGTGCCACATCTGCAGTTTAACATGTGCGATGAAAAAATTTATCTGTGACATACAGTGTATTTTTTCAATAGACAGTGTCCGCTTCTAACAGTGACATTACCAGGGCCACATCTGCAGTGTAACGTGTGCACTTAAACTTTTTATCTGTGACATACAGAGTACTTTTTCCGTAGACGCTGTCTGCTGCGGACAGTGACATTACCAGTGCCACATCTGCAGTGTAACGTGTGCGCAAATTTTTTTTTATCTGTGACATACAGAGTACTTTTTCTATAGACGGTGTCCTCCTCTGACAGTGACATTACCAGTGCCATATCTGCAGTGTAACGTGTGCGCTAAAAAAATGTATCTGTGACATACAGTGTACTTTTTCTATAGACGGTGTCCGCTTCTGACAGTGACATTACCAGTGCAATATCTGCAGTGTAACGTGTGCGATGAAAAAATGTATCTGTGACATCCAGTGTACTTTTTCAATAGAAGGTGTCTGCTTCTGACAGTGACATTACCAGTGAAACATCTGCAGTGAAGTGTGCGCTTAATTTTTTTTATCTGTGACATACAATGTACTTTTTACATAGACAGTGTCTGCTGCGGACAGTGATATTACCAGTGCCACATCTCCAGTGTAAAGTGTGCGCATCCAAAAAATATCTATGACATCCAGTGTACTTTTTCCGTAGACGGTGTCCTTAGCGACAGTGACATTAGCTGTGCCACATCTCCTGTGTAAAGTTTGCGCATCCAAAAAATATCTGTGATATCCAGTGTACTTTTTCAATAGACGGTGTCTGCTTCTGACAGTGACATTACCAGTGCCACATCTACAGTGCAGCGTGTGTGCTTAAAAAAATTATTTGTGACATATAGTGTACTTTTTCTGTAGAAGGTGTCTGCTGCGGACAGTGACATTACCAGCGCCACATCTGCAGTGTAATGTGTTCGCTGAAAAAATTTATGTGACATCCAGTGTACTTTTTCTATAGACGGTGACCGATTCTGACAGTGACATTACCATTGCCACATCTGCAGTGTAACATGTGCACTACCAAAAATAAATCTGTGACATACAGTACAGTGTACTTTTTTTGTAGACGCTGTGGACATTGACATTACCGGTACTACCTCTCCTGTATAACAATTTTTTAGTCAACGGAACAACGGTTTCCCAACCAGTCGCCCAAGCTGCTACTTGCCAAGCCTTAAGCTGCTTATCTTCTGCGATCTGACGAGTGCAGGTACATTCAGCTGTATAACGTTTCCTCATCTCAAATACCTCTGGTGACAGCATTGACATTATCTGCGGGATATCTCCTGTGTGTCGTTTCCACATCCTAAATAACGTTTTAAATTTGTTTGTGCATACACTTCCAAATCCTACACTACTGTACGTGTGACAGACTTTTAAGCATATATAACATTTAATATGCAGAAGGCGAGCAGTAAGGGAAGGGGCAGTGGCCATGACGCTGATGGTGCACACAGAGGCCGTGGCCCTGGGCTCTGTGAAACTGTGCCTGCTTCCAAAACACAAGAAAAACAATCATCCACGATACCTAGCTTTATGTCCCAGTTTGCAGGGCGGTGCAAGACACCGCTCTTGAAATCAGACCAGTGCGACCAGGTGGTTGGTTGGATTCTAGCAGAAAATGTTTCCAGTCGTTTAAGCACCACCCTCTCTTCCACCAAGTCCAGTCTCAGTAGCCAAGAGTCTGCTCAACACAATCTTCATCCTGATCCTCCTTCCTCCCATCATGGAGAGTCTGGGCAAACAAGTTATCCCACACTTGAATTTTCCGAGGAGCTCTTTTCAGCACCATACCTTCATTTGGCCCTCTCGCCATGCACGCTTGAAGAGGGACAGATCTTGTGCCCTGATTCCCAAACTCTTGAGCATCCATAGTCACAAGAAGATGACGGTGGGGAACGGCAATTGCTGTTTAATGAGGTGGATGGTGATGAGACACAGTTGCTAATAAGTCAACTGCAATTGCTGTCTCGAGAGGTTGATGGAGAGGATGAGAAACAGTTGTCATTTACTGAGGTTGTGGTTAGGTGAAAAAGTCAGGAGGATGAGCAGAGTGAGGAAGTGGAAGAGGAGGTGATGAACGATGAAGTCACTGATCCAACCTGGGAAGGTGGAAAGCCGAGCGAGGACAGCAGTAAAGAGGGGGAGGGATCTGCTGCACCGCAACAGGCTGGAAGAGGCAGTGGGGTGGCAAAAGGGAGAAGGCAGGCCACACCAAACAGGCCCGCAACTGTTTCACGGAGCACCCCCTTGCGGAAATCTCCCTTGCTAAGGGGTAGGTGTTCCGCAGTATGGCGCTTTTTTGAGGAAAGTGCGTGCAACAAAAGAATAGTCGTTTGCAACCTGTGCCGAACCAAAATGAGCCGGGGCTTGAACACTAGCAACCTCACCACCACCAGCATGATCCGCCACATGGCATCCAAGCACTGTAATAAGTGGGATGAAAAGCTAGGTCCACAATCTGTGTCTGCGGGTCACACCACTGCCTCCTCTTCCCCTGTATTATGTGCTGGCCAATCCCCTGTTGAAGGCACAGGCCCGGATGCCTCCCGCCCTGCACCTGGACCTTCGCAAGCACCATCAGCGACCACCCAGCGCAGCGTCCAAATGTCCTTACCCCAGGTATTTTAACGCAAGCGCAAATACACAGCCACCTACCCACAGGCCATAGCACAAAATGCGCAACTTTCCAAATTATTGTCCCTGGAAATGTTGCCATTTAGGCTTGTGGACACTGAGACCTTCCGCAGTCTGATGTTGGCGGACATCCCGCGTTATGCAGTCCCCAACCGCCACTATTATTCAAGGTGTGATGTGCCCACCAACATGTGTCCCGTAACATCACCCCTGCCCTGACCAACGCAGATCCTCGGAAGGTCCACTTAACCACGGACACATGGATGAGTGCATTCGGCCAGAGACGCTACATTTCCCTGACGGCACACTGGGTGAACGTTGTGGAGGCTTGGAGCAAGTCTTACCCTGGGAAGGCACAGGTGCTACTGACGCCAAGGATTGCGAGCACTACGTCACTCAGGGTTTCCACCACCTACGTTAGTGGCTCCAACCCCCACTTCTCCTCCTCCTCTTCCAACTCTGAATTATCCGCATGCAGCACCAGTCAGCAATCAGTCAGTATCTGGAAGCAGTGTAGCACTACAGTGGGTAAGCTGATATGCCTAGGGGACAAACAGCACACCGCTGCAGAGCTATGGCAGGGGATAAGAAACCAGACTGAGCTATGGCTCTCGCCACTCAACCGAGAACTAGGCATGGTTGTGTCTAATGATGACCGTAACTTGGTGGCGGCTTTGGAGCTTGGCAAGCTCAGACACATCTAATGCCTTGCCGACGTCTTTGCCTTAGCTACTGGTGAAGGTGCGCCACATATGTGCACATTTCCGCAAGTCACCAATAGCTTCTGCCGGTCTGTCAACGCTGCAGCAGCGCCTAAAATTGCCAGCTCACCGGCTGTTGTGCAACTTGAGCACACGCTGGAATTGAGAGTCATCCCCCTGATGAAGAGAGCAAAGTCTTGCCTATTGGTACTCTGGCACACATTGCTGACTTTATGTTAGGCTGCCTTTCCAGCGACCTGTGGGCTATACACATTTTAGACAACACAGATTACTGATTGTTCACCCTTCTCAACCCCTGCTACAAAGATAACTTTTCATCTCTCATTCCTCCAGTGCAATACCAGATGGTCCTTGTTGAAAAATAGCTCCAAAAATTTCCATCTGACAACGCTGGCGGCAGAGTTCATAGTTCCTTGGCCAACCAAGGAGGGGAGACAAGGGGAACACACAGCAGTTCCAACAAAAGCAGGGAAACACTCTCCAAAGCCTGGGACAGTTTCATGACACCCCGCCAGCACCCTCACCCTGATGTGTGGCCTACTGTCACAAGGAGGGGAAGATTTTGGAAGATGGTCAAGGAGTATATAGCAGACTGTGTCAGCATCCTCAATGATCCCTCAGTGCCTTACAACTACTGGGTGTCCAAGCTGGAGACGTGGCACGAACTAGCACTCTATGCCTTAGAGGTGCTGGCCTGCCCTGCCCCCAGCATTTAGTCGGAGCGGGAATTTAATGCTGCTGGTGGCATTATAACAGATAAACGTATCAGCCTGTCAACTGAAAATGCTGACAGGTTGAAAATGAACAAGGCCTGAATTGAACCATTACTTTTTGACTCCACCAGAGGAAAGCTGATGCACATAAAAGCACTTTAAATGTGTTGTTTATAATGTACTGAATACACTGTATTCCCATGCACTCCTTCCACCACAAACAAGTGCATATAATGTTTTGCAGGGTCAGCTCACCTGCAGGCCCTCACATAAATTTTTTTAGAGGGTCAGCTTACCAGCAGGCCATCAATCATAATTTTTCAAGGGTGTATGATGCCCCCCATTATGTGTAATAAAGGGTGTATTGGAGTGCCGGTTCCTGAACTATTGTAGCATAATGTGAATGAGGCCCTCCTTTATGTTATATACAGGTTGTATCGGAGTGCCTCTTCCTTGTAATTTTTGGCAGCACTTGCACTTTATATACAAGTAAATATACAGGAAAGAATGTTTCCTAAATTTTTTTCCTCTAAAATCGATTTTATCTTCTGATTTGTGCGTATTATTGTCAGTCTGTAAAAGTGGCGTACTACTTGGACAACATAATTCTCAGCCGCAACCTGGGAGTCCAAGATGCATCCAGACATCCTCCCCATGCTGTTCCCGAAACATTTCCATCGATTTCGGACCTTTTGTGTGAACTAGACACCCTCACCTCTTCAGAACAGGGGGTGCCTGGTTTAATGCTCGGGTTCTCCCATTGACTTCCATTGTGCTCGGATGCTCAGTATTCCTGACGATCAACATTAGGCCCCTGTATCTATATGTCTGTAAAATGTCTCCAGTTCAATTTATTCTCACTCCAGGATTAAAAATACCATGACATTTATAGTATCCACATTGACCTTGGCCCTTCAAACCAATTGTATAATTTACTTCTGTGTGATCGAATTTGTAAATAAACTTTCGGATCGGTATAAATTATGTGTCAATTTACAGGACGACTGCAAATGTAGAAATTCCAACATTTCACCCATAGTCATAAACTCCTTTTAATGAAACACATTTTCCGCTGGCATGGCGGGAATGAAACCTGAGGTGTTTATACAGAAGACACTTACATAATGTACTGTGCCACATCACATAAATAGCAAAGGCGCACGTCACCGGCACTTACCATTGATGAGTTCAATTTCCCTGAATTACAATGTAGCAATATGTGGAATTCAGTGTATCAAACGCAAGACAACGAGATGTTAGAAATAAAAGATGTTAGATGTTATTGTCAGTGATATACTGAGTATGATATAAGTGGAAAATATTTTTTATTTTACTGTCCGCTCGCATGGGATCAGGTGTAGCTGCAAGTCAGGAGTAGTCTGAGATCAGACAAAATGTAGCCAAGTGAGGAGGAGAGGAACCATAAAAAACAAAGGATCAAATATTCGGTAATTTCCTGCGGACTTTATTAACTTGACTTCATTGAAAACATCAGATCAACCTATAACCACTGCAGCCAATCACTGGTCTCAGAAAAAGATGGAAAAAAAAAACACCCTGCCCGATATGATAAATAAATATACAAATGTACATGGCTACATTTAGAAAATAAAAATTTCTGAAAAAACACACTAACGCAGTAGATGTAAATATAATATATAAACTAAGCTCTCATTCTGAAATGATAAAATCTGAGATTCTTAGCCAATATATTTTGATCAAAGCACATCTGTGGCCGCCTACCAGTGACAAGGTGGTCTCATTCAGGCAGGACCTACTCTAAACCTATATATGCCGTTGTGCATCTATCTCTCTTCAGCTCTTCTGAATTTAGATGCCCAACAGCATAGATACATTTAGAGTAGGTCCTGCTTGAGATCACCTTGGCGCTGGTAGGTGGGCACAGATGTGTTTTGATCAAAATATATTGGCTAAGAATCTCAGATTGTATCATATCAGAGTGAGGACTTAGTCTATATGTTATATTTACACCTACTGTGCTAGTGCATTATTTTCAATGATCTTTTTTGGTCTCAGCTTCAGGGGATTAACTTAGTAATTAAACATATATATATATATATATATATATATATATATATATACAGTGAGTAACAGAGGTATTTTAACACCCTGCAATTTTACAATTTCTCCCACCTGTCTGAGCTCTTTAAAGACACCTGTCCACCCCACAGTCAGTCAGACACCAACTACTACCATGGGCAAGACGAAAGAGCTGTCAAAAGACACCAGAGACAAAGTTATGGACCCCCACAAGACTGTAAAGGGCTATAGGGCAATTGACAAGCAGCTTGGTGAAAATAGATCAACTGTTGGAGCAATTGTTAGAAAATGGAAGAGGCTAAAGACGACTGTAATTCTCCCTTGGACTGGGGCTCCATGCAAGATCTCACCTCGTGGGGTATCACTGATGATAAGAAAGGTGAGGAATCAGCCCAGAACTGCAAAGGAGGAGCTGGTCAATGACATGAAGAGAGCGGGGACCACAGTTTTCACTGTCGGTAGAACACCACGCCGTCATGGTTTCAAATCATGCATTGCACGGAAGGTTCCCCTGCTCAAGTCATCACATGTCCAGGCCCATCTGAAGTTTGCCAATGACCATCTAAATGATCCAGAGGAGGCATGGGAGAAAATCATGTGGTCAGATGAGACCAATCTAGAACTTTTTGGTCTAAACTTCACTCGTCGTGTTTGGAGGAAAAAGAAGGATGAGTTGCATCCCAAGAACACCATGCCTACTGTGAAGCATGGGGGTGGTAACATCTTGCTTTGGGGGTGCTTTTCTGTGAAGGGGACAGGACAACTGCTTTTCTGTGAAGGGGACAGGACAACTGCCATTTATTGTGAGATTTTGAGCAACAACCTCCTTCCCTCAGTCAGAGCATTGAAGATGGGTCGTGGCTGGGTCTTCCAACATGACAACGACCCGAAGCACACAGCCAGGATAACAAACTAGTGGCTCCGTAAGAAGCATATCAAGGTTCTGGAGTGGCCTAGCCAGTCTCCAGACCTAAATCCAATAGAATTTTGGAGGGAGCTGAAACTCTGTGTTGCTCAGCGACAACCCCGATACCTGACACATTTAGAGGAGATCTGTGTGGAGGAGTGGGCCAAAATTCCTGTTGTAGTGTGTGCAAACCTAGTCAAAAACTACAGGAAACGTTTGACCTCTGTAATTGCAAACAAAGGCTTCTGTACCAAATATTAACACTGATTTTCTCAGGTGTTCAAATTCTTATGTTCAGCAGTGTAAGACAAATATATTCTTTCAATGTGATTTCCTGTTTTTTTTTAATTTTTATTCTGTCTCTCAGAGTGAGAATGCACCTACAATGTAAATTCAGACCCCTCCATGATTTCTACGTGGGAGAACTTACAAAATTGCAGGGTTTTCAAATACTTCTGTTCCTCACTGTATATATATATATATATATATATATATATATATATTTGCAAGAAATAGTATGTGAACCTTTTGGAATGATATGGATTTCTGCACAAATTGATCATAAAATGTGATCTGATCTTCATCTAAGTCACAACAATAGACAATCACAGTCTGCTTAAACTAATAACACACAAAGAATTAAATGTTACCATGTTTTTATTGAACACCATGTAAACATTCCCAGTGCAGGTGGAAAAAGTATGTGAACCCCTAGACTAATGACATCTCCAAGAGCTAATTGGAGTCAGGTGTCAGCCAATTGGAGTCCAATCAATGAGTGGAGATTGGAGGTGTTGGCTACAGCTGTCCTGCCCTATAAAAAAACACACACCAGTTCTGGGTTTGCTTTTCACAAGAAGCATTGCCTGATGTGAATGATGCCTCGCACAAAAGAGCTCTGAGAAGACCTACGATTAAGAATTGTTGACTTGCATAAAGCTGGAAAGGGTTATAAAATTATCTCCAAAAGCCTTGCTGTTTATCAGTCCACGGTAAGACAAATTGTCTATAAATGGAGAAAGTTCAGCACTGCTGCTACTCTCCCTAGGAGTGGCCGTCCTTTAAAGATGACTGCAAGAGCACAGCGCAGACTGCTCAATGAGGTGAAGAAGAATCCTAGAGTCTCAGCTAAAGACTTACAAAAGTCTCTGGTGTATGCTAACATCCCTGTTAGCAAATATACGATACGTAAAACACTAAACAAGAATGGATTTCATGGGAGACTACCACAGAGGAAGCCACTGCTGTCCAAAAAAAACATTGCTGCACGTTTACAGTTTGCACAAGAGCACCTGGATGTTCCACAGCAGAACTGGCAAAATATTCTGTGGACAGATGAAACCAAAGTTGAGTTGTTTGGAAGAAACACACAACACTATGTGTGGAGAAAAAGAGGCACAGCACACCAACATCAAAACCTCATCCCAACTGTGAAGTATGGTGGTGGGGGCATTATGGTTTGGGGCTGCTTTGCTGCATCAGGGCCTGGACAGATTGCTATTATTGAAGGAAAGATTTATTCCCAAGTTTATCAAGACATTTTGCAGACGAACTTAAGGCCATCTGTCCACCAGCTGAAGCTCAACAGAAGATAGGTGTTGCAACAGGACAACGACCCAAATTATAGAAGTAAATCAACAACAGAATGGCTTAAACAGAAAAAAATACGCCTTCTGGAGTGGCCCAGTCAGAGTCCTGACCTCAACCTGATTTTATTCAACCAGCAAGTAAAAGCTCATCTGGACAAAGAAGAAGACTTCTGGTCTTCTGTGTTATGGTCGGATGAAACAAAAATTTAATTGTTTGGTCACAATGATGTTTCCTTCATTTGGCTTAAAAAAGGAGAAGCCTTCAACCCAAAAAACATCATCCCCACTGTCAAACATGGTGGTGGTAACCTAACGCTTTTTTTTTTTTCAGCCAATTGACCAGGGAACCTAATCACAGCAAACGGCACGAAGAAAAAAGAGCAATACATGAGGATTCTCAACGACAACATCAGGCAGTCTGCAAAGAAACTTGGCCTTGGGCACGAGTGGACATTTCAGCATGACAATGACCCAAAACACACAACAAAAGTGGTGAAGAAATGGTTAGCAAACAACAACATTAACGTTTTGGAGTGGCCCAGCCAGAGTCCAGACTTGAATCTGTGGAGGGAGCTAAAGATCAGGGTGATGGCAAGAAGACCCTCCAACCTGAAAGATTTGGAGCTCATTGCTAAAGATGAATGGGCAAAAATACCTGTGGAGAAAAAGCTGGTCTGCAATTATAGGAAGCGTTTGATTTCTGTAATAGCCAATAAAGGCTTTTCTATTCATTATTGAGAAGGGTATGAATAATTTGGACTGGACACTTTTTGCTCAAATGTAAATAAAAGCTGAGAAATGTTTTTTTTTCCCCACAATAATGCCTCTTGTACATCGTCTTATTATCTTTTGGGAGACACCTATGTCATTTCCCGTAAAAAAAAATTACTTGCTGGTTGAATAAAAGTAACTTTAAGTCAAAATTTGCCAGGGGTATGAATAATTATGGGCAGCACTGTATATTGGGCAACCTCTTTGACAAGGTTCCACTTGGTTACAAAATAGGGTATATTTTATTTCAGAAATAGCAAAATAGCATCACTCTGTCCATCAGCTGTGTCTGGTATTGTAGTTCATCTCCATTAGGTTCAGTTGCAAAACTGGACACAATTCATGGCCTAAGGTGGTACTCTTTCTGGAAAAAAAAACTGATCCTGATTTCTCATCTCAACCAACCTGCTTGAAGGGTTGGGTAACCTTGTTTTTTTCCAGGGCAGGAGTTCACAATGGCCTCTTTGCAGGTCAGTGTGATAGCTGTCAGATGGATGTAAAGTGTCTAACTCTCTGCGTTCCAGTGATGCTCACCACCTCCAGCTGCCACATTCCATTCGGCCATACTGGAAGATATGTCAGAAGCTACATGCACAACGTACATAGCCATACACTCAACATAGAAGCTTGGTCATACAATTGGCTCAGCAAGTGGACCAGTTAGGGGGCAGATTCTGCATCGTATGTATCCTCATATGTTCTAGTTTTTGAGCCTAGAACCTAGGGTGATATTGTTTGTGTAACTGATCAGTCCTGAATCCTGACCTGGCTTTTCACTTGACTAGTCTTGAGGATTCATCCTTTAAAGTCTACAGTGATT
Source organism: Bufo gargarizans (assembly GCF_014858855.1). Classification (NCBI taxonomy): domain Eukaryota; kingdom Metazoa; phylum Chordata; class Amphibia; order Anura; family Bufonidae; genus Bufo; species Bufo gargarizans. The sequence goes on from NC_058089.1 coordinate 104,744,602, forward strand.
TTGATCCTAACCTCTGTGCACATGTGGTTTGTCACTTGTAGTGCCTCTTAGGTTGTCCCTGTACCAACTCTAACAATAGAATTAGTAGCATTAATGCTACAAATAGTAAACAACTTGAAAATGCCACCATAGTGTTTGCCAAAATGTCACATGTTGGAGCCTTTCTCTTGAAACATAGAAACATAGAAACATAGAATGTGTCGGCAGATAAGAACCATTTGGCCCATCTAGTCTGCCCAATATATCTGAATCCTATGAATAGCCCCGGCCCTATCTTATATGAAGGATGGCCTTATGCCTATCCCATGCATGCTTAAACTCCTTCACTGTATTTGCAGCTACCACTTCTGCAGGAAGGCTATTCCATGCATCCACTACCCTCTCAGTAAAGTAATACTTCCTTATATTACTTTTAAACCTTTGCCCCTCTAATTTAAAACTGTGTCCTCTTGTGGTAGTTTTTCTTCTTTTAAATATGCTCTCCTCCTTTACCGAGTTGATTCCCTTTATGTATTTAAAAGTTTCTATCATATCCCCTCGGTCTCTTCTTTCTTCCAAGCTATACATATTAAGGTCTTTTAACCTTTCCTGGTAAGTTTTATCCTGCAATCCATGGACCAGTTTAGTAGCTCTTCTCTGAACTCTCTCTAGAGTATCTATATCCTTCTGGAGATATGGCCTCCAGTACTGCGCACAATACTCCAAGTGAGGTCTCACCAGTGTTCTGTACAGCGGCATAAGCACTTCACTCTTTAATTTTGAAGTCATTACATTGATCTACTCCACATAATTAAATCCCAGCATTGGTAAACAACCCATTTTGATTTAAGTTATATTTATCAAGACACATCAACAGGAAGACATTGCTCATTTCACTACTAGTGGCCGATACATCTGCAAATTCTAAGGAAAGCACTTTATATGGGAATGGAAAAAAATCCAGAACCTAACAAGTCAAGGTTCATCTATTTGTCCTGCACACATTATATGAGGCTTCATCAATGTCATGCAGACATCTACACTGACATCTATGGATGGCTATTAAGAAAAATAGCTGGGTTATAAAGTTATGGGCCAACTCATTCATCAATAGCTTGGCTCTGCTTGTTCCTAAGACAATTCTTAATTATTGTACTTACAACAGGGGCTATTAATAATTGTGGACGTCACCTGTAATGTCTCCCCTGTATGGCAGTAATGTCATCACCTATTATGGAGCCATGGGAACTATAACAGGACCCCAAACTTTTATGTGCTGTGAGTTTTACTGGTGTCTACATGTATGTTGCCCCATGACCTTGGTGCAACTACTACCTATGCCCTCCTAAAGCTTGGACAGAAATATTACCATCCACAGTCACAGGTTCATCATGGGTTCCTGGAAATAGTCAAATATCCCAGGCAGCTACAGGGATCAATAGGTTCTTTAGGACTTTATGCGGCTTAAGTTGCATCCTCTGTAATAGACCACACTCTGGATATTGAACTGTACCCTAATGTTAAAAGGGTTTCTGATATTTATATACTGATGACCCATCCTCTGGATAGGTCATCAGTATCTGATGCTTGGGAGTCTGACACCCAGGACCCCTGCCGATCAGCTGTTTGAGAAGGCACAGGCGCTTTTGTGCTTGTTATCACAGCTCAGATTCATTCACTTCAATGGAACTGAGCTGCTCCTAGGTCATGTGACTGATGAATATGACATCACATGGACTATGGAAAGCTGAGAGAAGGCCACGGCGCTATTGCGAGAACCTGTGCTTTCTCAAGCAGCTAATCAGCAGAGGTCCCAAGTGTTGGACCCCCATTGATCAGATATATACTGATTATCTATCCTCCGGAAAAATCTGTAAGTCTTGGAAAATCCCTTTAAGGTGCTCTTGTACTTTTAGTGTTTTGCATTGAGCCTCATTAGGGGAGATTTATAATGGGTCTATGGCAGCTTTCTGGCATTGAAAAGTCGCAAATCTGGTCGCAAATCCTGGTTTGCAAGAAAATGTGCAACTTTTTATCTTTCTCTGACACCGTTGTCACTTTTCCAAAAAGTGGACAGGGCATGGCTAGGACTTATTTAACAACATGTGCACAAGAAAACTGGCACACATTGCACTAGACTACTTCTCCAGCTCCTGAAATGGAGTAGATTTCAATTCTGGTGCACAGGAGGACAAATATCCACCTCAATTATTAAGAGGCTTGTGCCTGTGATCATACATTTATCACCTTTAATTGCCAATACCTGTCACTTCTGATGCATGCAGCTTAATCTTGAGTATTCCCTTAAAGAGGACCTTTCATCGGTCCAAACATTGTGAACTAAGTATCCTGACATATACAGCGGCGCCCAGGGATCTCACTGCACTTACTATTATCCCTGGGCGCCGCTCCGTTCTCCCGTTATGTCCTCCGGTATGTTCGGGGACTTGGTTATAGTAGGCGGAGACTTAGGGGACTTGTTTATAGTAGGCGGAGTCTGCCCTTGTTCTGCTGGGCGTCTCCTCCTCCTAGGCTGTAGCGCTGGCCAATCTCAGCGCACAGCTCACAGCCTGGGAGAAAAAAACCTCCCAGGCTGTGAGCTCTGCGCTGCGATTTGCCAGCGCTACAGCCTAGGAGGAGGAGACGCCCATCAGATCATGGGCAAACTCCGCCTACTATAACCAAGTCCCCTAAGTCTTCGCCTACTATAACCAAGTCCCCGAACATACCGGAGGACATAACGGGAGAATGGAGCGGCGCCCAGGGATAATAGTAAGTGCAGTGAGATCCCTGGGCGCCGCTGTATATGCCAGGGTACTTAGTTCACAATGTTTGGACCGATGAAAGGTCCTCTTTTAATGATGTTTAAGTATTTTCTACTTAAAGGGTTAAACCCTTCTGAGACATTGACAGCATATTGCAAGGATAGGCCATCATTGTCTGACCGGTGCAGGTCCCACCTTTGAGACCTGCTCTTACCTCATGGACAGGCCCCCATAATGAAGGATAGCACACCAAAAATGAGAGTTACGGTAATCACTGAGCAAGCACTCTGGGCTATTTTTTGAAAGTTCCATAGCGGTAAATGGAGATCGTAGCGCACGTGTATGGCCATCTCTCCATTCACCGCTATGGGACTGCTGGAAATAGCTGAGTCGGTTCTTAGCTTTTTTCAGAACTGCCATAACGGATGGCTGCGCTTGTGCTGTGCGCTCTCCTTCGCTTCAGGGGTACGCTTCACTACGGTAGGTTGCGGGACCTGCACCTTACAGCAATAAGCTAATGACAGCCTTGCCCCTCACAGTTGTTATCAACCCACTGAAAGGGCAGATTATCAACATGAGAAGAATTTTAATTTGCGTCGCCACTTTAGCTGTAATAAAAAATGTCGCTCCAGCTGTGAGAAAAAAAAAAAAGCATAAGACACAGCTTGTTGCAGCATTATTTACAGAATATTTGATGGTACACCAAGCCAAGATCATCATGTCTCTATCCACATCATAAACCTCCGAATCTGTATGGAACCAAAGATGCATGTAATAAATGTGTGCGCGAACGCAGATTTTATGCCACGGCCGACGCCGCATATCAAATCTCAATTTGTTTTACAAACGGCACTTTTACATATTGTAGTGATATATTCAGATGTCTGCCTTCTTGTGGATCAGCGTCTGATGTACATTTCTATTTGAGTAGCAGCAAATAAGGCTTTCAGATGGAAAAACATGGCTGAGTCTGGGGCCAATAGCTCAGCTATATCACTGGCTTGCTGTGTCAGGCGAACACAATAGGTAGACAGTGCATCCAGAACCTGGGAAAAATGTGCTAAAGGTTTGTAGATTAGGATGATTTGATTGTCATAACCGTTCTGGCTGACGGGGGAAGTCACAGACTCTGTCTGCAAGGCTGGAAATTTGCCAAAGGGAAATCATTGCAAATAATTCTTGTGAATTTTTTCTTTTTCTGATAACTCACATAAGTAAAGTTTTCATCGCCACAGCCTGTAAGATGATTACTTGAGCGGCAAACTTGTAGGCAACTTAATAGGGGCCGTTCACACAGTGGATTTTGACACTGTGAAACTCTGCTTTGTATAAGGCCTCGTTGTGTTCCGTTCCTCAAAATGGGGTTCCGTTGTTCCGTGATCCGTTTCCGTTTTTGTTTCCGTGTGTCTTCCTTTATTTTAGGAGGATCACCAAACATAAAGGAATGTAAAAAAAAGTTTAAGTCGGGTTTGCCATGCAAATGATAGAAAAAAAACGGACGCAGACGACAATCTTGTGGGCCTCCGCGTTTTTTTGCTGTCCCATTGACTTGAATGGGGCCGCAAACCATGTTCCGCAAAAATAATAGGACAGGTTATATTTTTTTGACGGACTGGAACCACGGATCACTGACGCGGATGGCAAATGGTGCATTAGCCGAGTTTTCCACGGACCAATTGAAAATCAATGGCTCCGCAGAAAATCACGAAAAAAAACGGCGCAACGGACACGGAATAAAACAACGGTCGTGTGTATGAGGCCTAATGCAGTGGAAACCATGGAGCGGTTGCTCACTTTAAAGGCCGAGGACCCATTATCAGCTTAGGTCTATCCAATGGGGCTAAGCCGAGATGTAGACAACCACCACGGCTTCTGTTCACACACCACCTCAAGAAGGGACACGTCTCTTCTTGCCGCGGTTCTGGCTTTTAACTTCCAGGCCTCAAACTTTAGTGGCTGCAGATGGAATTTTAGCACAGTGTCCATACTAAGATTCCAGGATCAAAATTTGCCGTGTGAACACCCCCTTAGCATACAAGTTCCACTTGGAGTAAGGATCTGTGAGAAGGAAGAGGGTTTGAAAGAGGGCGAGTAGAAGGACTGTCCATGTACAAGATGACCCTGGCGAAAGGTGAGCGAAGCTGGCCCCCCTTCAAACAGCACAAACAAAAATTCCAGTGTGTTTCTTTAGTGCTACGTTTGTGCTGTTTTGTGCCGCAAAAATTAACATTTGTGCTGCTTTTATTTTAAAGATAATAGCAACTGTTTGTTTCAACATGATGACATCACCAGCCCCCCTACAACAGCAAAAAGACATGAAACTTGCTGGATGGTTAGTGCTACGTTTGTGCTGGTTTGTGCCGTTTAAATCTACATTCTACCTCCTTTCGTTTTCGAGTTATTAACCATTTATTGAAAGGTCACCAAAGGTCACTCAGCCCCCCATCACAGCCAAAAGACACGAAACTGGGCTGGTTGGTTAGTGCTACGTTTGTGCTGGTTTGTACTGTAGAAATTAACATTTGTGCTAGTTTTATTTGTAAGATAATAGCAAAACCGGGCTGGTTGGTTAGTGCTGCATTTGTGCTGTAAAAATGATCATTTGTGCTGCTTAATTTTATGAACTCCATTAACAGGGCTGAAGCATACTAACTTTACACAGGTAGTAAGACAAGTTAAAGCGGACTGACATCACTTAAGTAAGAATGATTATAGCTACAGCCAAAAAAATTAATACTAACTATCAAGAAGTAGAATAGTAAAATGTGTCTCAAACATTTTTATTCTACAAATCATTTTATAAACTAAAGATCATAAAGTTTTCATAAAAATCAATGACAAATAAAGAACAAATAAACCCAAACATAGAGATATCCATATTAAGTCCTGATTTTTTCGCAGTCTTCATTAAACGGTAACTGCACTTGTCCATGGGAAGTGCATAAAAAAGTAGATTATCTCAAGCTAAAACCTTTGCTACCTATGCTTAACAAATAGTAACTTGGAACTACAGACTAATAATACAAAATCATCAACACTCCATACAGTGTACAGACCTTGAGTAAGAGGTTGGTGCTTGAAGTGACAACATGGATGGCGCTGTGTCCGTCAAACAGCCAACATTTGGGGGCCATACAGGGTCCCTTCTTCTGGGCGACATAGTAACCGTCACTATGTTGGCCAAAAGAAGGGACCCTGCATGGCCCCGAAATGTTGGCTGTTTGATGTATGTGTCAATTTAATAAAAAGTGCTTTACTTCTGGCACATATTGTCCAGTGCTGGTGTCTTCTATTGTGGACTACAAGCAGCTACCTCTTGTGTACAGAACAGTATGGGGGCAGATCTTGGTATGTGAATTTACCACAGCCATACCATTTGTCAAATCATCATATTTTTCCCATGCGTAATCAGACCTTTTACAGTAGGCTATGTAATGGCCTAGAGAGCTTCTGGTAGCTGGTTGGCAAAATGCAACAACAGCTTTTAAAGTGAACCTGTTCTCATTTAATTCAAGGTAGGCTGGAAATTCAGAGAGTTCTGCTTCAAGAAATCTTTCTTGTGAACCTCTGCTTCGTGTTTCACAAGCTGACCAGAGTCCTATGTCAGTGTCAATCCAAAGGTGTTGTCTAGAGTTGAGCGAACACCTGGATGTTCGGGTTCGAGAAGTTTGGCCGAACTTCCCGGAAATGTTTGGGTTCGGGATCCGAACCCGACCCGAACTTCGTCCCGAACCCCATTGAAGTCAATGGGGACCCGAACTTTTCGGCACTAAAAAGGCTGTAAAACAGCCCAGGAAAGGGCTAGAGGGCTGCAAAAGGCAGCAACATGTAGGTAAATCCCCTGCAAACAAATGTGGATAGGAAAATGAATAAAACTAAAAATAAAATAAATAAAAATTAACCAATATCAATTGGAGAGAGGTCCCATAGCAGAGAATCAGGCTTTATGTCACCCACCACTGGAACAGGCCACTGTCAGATATTTAGACCCCGGCACCCAGACAGAGGAGAGAGGTCCCATTGCAGAGAATCAGGCTTTATGTCATAGCAGAGAATCAGGCTTCACGTCACTCACCACTGGAACAGGCCATTGTCAGATATTTTGGCCCTGGCACCCAGACAGAGGAGAGAGGTCCCATTGCAGAGAATCAGGCTTCATGTCATAGCAGAGAATCAGGCTTCATGTTATAGCAGAGAATCAGGCTTCATGTAATAGCAGAGAATCAGGCTTCATGTCACCCACCACTGGAACAGGCCATTGTCAGATATTTTTAGGCACCGGCACCCAGACAGAGGAGAGAGGTCCCATAGCAGAGAATCAGGCTTCATGTCATAGCAGAGAATCAGGCTTCATGTCATAGCAGAGAATCAGGCTTCACGTCACCCACCACTGGAACAGGCCATTAGCAGATATTTTGGCCCTGGCACCCAGACAGAGGAGAGAGGTCCCATTGCAGAGAATCAGGCTTCATGTCATAGCAGAGAATCAGGCTTCACGTCACCCACCACTGGAACAGGCCATTGTCAGATATTTTGGCCCTGGCACCCAGACAGAGGAGAGAGATCCCATAGCAGAGAATCAGGCTTCATGTCATAGCAGAGAATCAGGCTTCATGTCATAGCAGAGAATCAGGCTTCACGTCACCCACCACTGGAACAGGCCATTGTCAGATATTTTGGCCTGGCACCCAGACAGAGGAGAGAGGTCCCATTGCAGAGAATCAGGCTTCATGTCATAGCAGAGAATCAGGCTTCATGTTATAGCAGAGAATCAGGCTTCATGTCATAGCAGAGAATCAGGCTTCATGTCACCCAACACTGGAACAGGCCACTGTCAGATATTTTTAGGCTCCGGCACCCAGACAGAGGAGAGGTTCATTCAACTTTGGGTTGCCCCGCAATATAATGGTAAAATGAAAATAAAAAAAGGATTGAATGAGGAAGTGCCCTGGAGTACAATAATATATGGTTAAGGGGAGGTAGTTAATGTCTAATCTGCACAAGGGAAGGACAGGTCCTGTGGGATCCATGCCTGGTTCATTTTTATGAACGTCAGCTTGTCCACATTGGCTGTAGACAGGCAGCTGCGTTTCTCTGTAATGACGCCCCCTGCCGTGCTGAATACACGTTCAGACAAAACGCTGGCCGCCGGGCAGGCCAGCACCTCCAAGGCATAAAAGGCTAGCTCTGGCCACGTGGACAATTTGGAGACCCAGAAGTTGAATGGGGCCGAACCATCAGTCAGTACGTGGAGGGGTGTGCACACGTACTGTTCCACCATGTTAGTGAAATGTTGCCTCCTGCTAACACGTTGCGTATCAGGTGGTGGTGCAGTTAGCTGTGGCGTGTTGACAAAACTTTTCCACATCTCTGCCATGCTAACCCTGCCCTCAGAGGAGCTGGCCGTGACACAGCTGCGTTGGCGACCTCTTGCTCCTCCTCTGCCTTGGCCTTGGGCTACTACTTGTTCCCCTGTGACAGTTGGGAATGCTCTCAGTAGCGCGTCTACCAACGTGCGCTTGTACTCGCACATCTTCCTATCACGCTCCAGTGCAGGAAGTAAGGTGGGCACATTGTCTTTGTACTGTGGATCCAGCAGGGTGGCAACCCAGTAGTCCGCACACGTTAAAATGGGGGCAACTCTGCTGTCGTTGCGCAGGCACTGCAGCATGTAGTCGCTCATGTGTGCCAGGCTGCCCAGAGGTAAGGACAAGCTGTCCTCTGTGGGAGGCGTATCGTCATCGTCCTGCGTTTCCCCCCAGCCACGCACCAGTGATGGGCCCGAGCTGCGTTGGATGCCACCCCGTGAACATGCTTCATCCTCATCCTCCTCCACCTCCTCCTCATTCTCGTCCTCCTCATCCTCCAGTAGTGGGCCCTGGCTGGCCACATTTGTACCTGGCCTCTGCTGTTGCAAAAAACCTCCCTCTGAGCAAGGCCGTCTTTAATATTGATTGGACCCTGGGCAAAAATTTACTTGGGCCCCCTGGATCCCGCCTTCCCACACCTTAGCAGGCAATCACGCCCTCCACCACAACACACACACAAAAAATCCACATATATGGTAGAGTCCAGTGAATGACTGTAAATACTTCCAGTTCTGAAGACTCCAGCGGCTCAGGATCAGTGCTCTGGGCTGGAAGTGGGCACCGCTCTGCAGGAAGGAGACCAGGGCTAGGCTCACCCTAGTGTTACAGTGCACCCCAGCACCCCACAGTATGCAGTATAGCACCCTATAGTATACAGCACCACACAGTATGCAGTACCCTACAGTATATAGTAGAGCAGTATAGCACCCCACAGTATACAGCACCTCACGGTATACAACACCTCACTGTATACAGCACGCCAAACTATACACGATACAGCCCCCCACACTATACAGTACAGCAGTATAGCACTCCACACTATACCGCACCCACAGTATACAGCCCCCCACACTATACAGTACAGCAGTATAGCACTCCCCCCCACTATACAGGCCCCCCCACACTATACAGGCCCCCCACAGTATACAGCCCACCACACAGTATACAGCCCACCACACAATATACAGCCCATTACACAATATATAGCCCACCACACAATATACAGCCCACCACACAGTATACAGCCCACCACACAGTATACAGCACCCCACTATACAGTAGTTTACAGTATATTAACATAACAGCCCCTGTCACCTTTTTCTGATGTAATCTTTACACAAAAAAGCTCCACAGTTAACTTTTGCAACACTCCACAGGACCTGTGATGACCTCATAGCCATGTGACCAGTAATTGCTAGGTTACTGGTCACATGGTAATGATGTCATTAAGGTCCTAGAGCAAAACTCATTAAGGTCCTAGAATTAAGATCATTAACACAGTACGATCATGATGCCTGTGTAGCCGACAGCCTGACACCCGGGGCAGTAGCTAGCAGGGCTCAAGAGGCAGCTGCCTTGGGCCCCCCAGGAGCAACTGGGCCCAGGGCAGCTGCCCCTTTTGCCCCTTGGTAAAGACGGCCCTGCCTCTGAGTCACTTCGAAGAGACTGGCCTGAAAGTACTAAAAATTACCCCTCTTCCTCCTCCTTCTCCTCCTCCTCCTGGGCCACCTCCTCTTCCATCATCGCCCTACGTGTTTTCTCAAGGAGACATAGAAGTGGTATTGTAACGCTGATAACGGCGTCATTGCCACTGGCCATGTTGGTGGAGTACTCGAAACAGCGCAACAGGGCACACAGGTCTCGCATGGAGGCCCAGTCATTGGTGGTGAATTGGTGCTGTTCCGCAGTGCGACTGACCCGTGCGTGCTGCAGCTGAAACTCCACTATGGCCTGCTGCTGCTCGCACAGTCTGTCCAGCATGTGCAAGGTGGAGTTCCACCTGGTGGGCACGTCGCATATGAGGCGGTGAGCGGGAAGGCCCAAGTTACGCTGTAGCGCAGACAGGCGAGCAGCGGCAGGATGTGAACGCCGGAAGCGCGAACAGATGGCCCGCACTTTATGCAGCAGCTCTGACATGTCGGGGTAGTTGTGAATGAACTTCTGCACCACCAAATTCAGCACATGCGCCAGGCAAGGGATGTGCGTCAAACCAGCTAGTCCCAGAGCTGCAACGAGATTTTGCCCATTATCGCACACCACCAGGCCGGGTTTGAGGCTCACTGGCAGCAACCACTTGTCGGTCTGTTGTTCTATACCCCGCCACAACTCTTGTGCGGTGTGGGGCCTGTCCCCCAAACATATGAGTTTCAGAATGGCCTGCTGACGTTTACCCCGGGCTGTGCTGAAGTTGGTGGTGAAGGTGTGTGGCTCACTGGATGAGCAGGTGGAGGAAGAGGAGGAGGAAGAGGAGGCAACAGGAGGCAAAGAATGTTGCCCTGCGATCCTTGGTGGCGGTAGGACGTGCGCCAAACAGCTCTCCGCCTAGGGCCCAGCCGCCACTACATTTACCCAGCGTGCAGTTAGGGAGATATAGCGTCCCTGGCCGTGCTTACTGGTCCACGTATCTGTGGTTAGGTGGACCTTGCCACAGATGGCGTTGTGCAGTGAACACTTGATTTTATCGGATACTTGGTTGTGCAGGGAAGGCACGGCTCTCTTGGAGAAGTAGTGGCGGCTGGGAACAACGTACTGTGGGACAGCAAGCTACATGAGCTGTTTGAAGCTGTCTGTGTCCACCAGCCTAAATGACAGCATTTCATAGGCCAGTAGTTTAGAAATGCTGGCATTCAGGGCCAGGGATCGAGGGTGGCTATGTGGGAATTTACGCTTTCTCTCAAATGTTTGTGAGATGGAGAGCTGAACGCTGCCATGTGACATGGTTGAGATGCTTGGTGACGGAGGTGGTGGTGTTGGTGGTACATCCTCTGTTTGCTGGGCGGCAGGTGCCAACGTTCCTCCAGAGGCGGAGGAAGAGGTCGAGGCGGCGGCAGCAGCAGAATAGGCCGAGGCGGCAACAGCAGAAGAGGTAGCAGGGGGTGCCTGAGTGAGTTCCTTGTTTTTAAGGTGTTTACTCCACTGCAGTTCATGCTTTGCATGCAGGTGCCTGGTCATACAGGTTGTGCTAAGGTTCAGAACGTTAATGCCTCGCTTCAGGCTCTGATGGCACAGCGTGCAAACCACTCGGATCTTGTCGTCAGCACATTGTTTGAAGAAGTGCCATGCCAGGGAACTCCTTGAAGCTGCCTTTGGGGTGCTCGGTCCCAGATGGCGGTGGTCAGTAGCAGGCGGAGTCTCTTGGCGGCGGGTGTTCTGCTTTTGCCCACTGCTCCCTCTTTTGCTACACTGTTGGCTCGGTCTCACCACTGCCTCTTCCTCCGAACTGTGAAAGTCAGTGGCACGACCTTCATTCCATGTGGGATCTAGGACCTCATCGTCCCCTGCATCGTCTTCCACCCAGTCTTCCTCCCTGACCTCCTGTTCAGTCTGCACACTGCAGAAAGACGCAGCGGTTGGCACCTGTGTTTCGTCATCATCAGAGACGTGCTGAGGTGGTATTTCCATGTCCTCATCATCAGGAAACATAAGTGGTTGTGCGTCAGTGCATTCTATGTCTTCCACCGCTGGGGAAGGGCTAGGTGGATGCCCTTGGGAAACTCTGCCAGCAGAGACTTCAAACAGCATAAAAGACTGCTGCATAACTTGAGGCTCAGACAGTTTCCCTGATATGCATGGGGGTGATGTGACAGACTGATGGGCTTGGTTTTCAGGCGCCATCTGTGCGCTTTCTGCAGAAGACTGGGTGGGAGATAATGTGAACGTGCTGGATCCACTGTCGGCCACCCAATTGACTAATGCCTGTACCTGCTCAGGCCTTACCATCCTTAGAACGGCATTGGGCCCCACCAAATATCGCTGTAAATTCTGGCGGCTACTGGGACCTGAGGTAGTTGGTTCACTAGGACGTGTGGCTGTGGCAGAACGGCCACGTCCTCTCCCAGCACCAGAGGGTCCACTAACACCACCACGACTATGTCCGCGTCCGCATCCCTTACTAGATGTTTTCCTCATTGTTACCGTTCACCACAATAAGAAAACAATTATTTGGCCCAATGTTTTGAATTCAAATTCAGGCCTTTTTTTACAGACACCTAACACTATCTGGCTATCTATTTAGGTACCGTATTACACTAATACAGGCACAGCAGTAACCACAGATTTAGCTGAATATAAATTGTAGGCCTAGTATTTAGGCGCTGCATGACAGGTATACGTTTACAGACAGAATTAGACTTGGAAATGCACAGTAGCGTGTGAAGTTATTGTGGATGACCCTATCAGCACCTTCAATCTAATATACCCTTTTATGGATAGATTTAAACTTGGCCTCATACAGCAGAAACCCCTGATTTAGGGAATTGCTAAGTTGGGAATTGTATTTTAACCCAGAACAAAAACTGTGCTTTGGCGGACACTAAATGAATTGACCAGCCACAGCAGTAACGACAGATTTAGCTGAATATAAATTGTAGGCCTATTATTTAGGCGCTGGATGACAGGTATACGTTTACGGACAGAATTAAACTTGGAAATGCACAGTAGCGTGTGTGTGAAGTTATTGAGAATGACCCTATCTGCACCTTTAATCTAATATACCCTTTTAATCGATCGATTTAAACTTGGCCTGATACAGCAGAAACCACTGATTTAGGGAATTGCTAAGTTGGGAATTGTATTTCAACCCAGAACAAAAATATATCCTTTGCCAGACAGCAGACAGTATTACAATTGGCTAGCCACAGCTGAAACACCAGTTTTAGGGTACTGCTATTTTGGCAATTGTATTTCACCCCTCAATAAAATAGCAAGCACAGCCAAGCCCCTGATGTAGGATATAGCAAAAAAAACAACAACACACTATTGATGGTTAAATGGACTTGGTGGCAGCTTGTGCTGGCGCACCACAAGACACAAAATGGCCGCCGATCACCCCAGAAAAAAGTGACAGAAAAACGCTCTGGGCAGCCTAAAAACAGTGAGCAATTGAATAGCAGAAGATCAATGATTCACAGCTGTAGATCGATCACTTCATTAAGTGTTTTTGCTGAGTCTAGTGCCTAATCTCGCCCTAACAGCAGCAGCTGCATCCTCTCCCTACACTGATCAGAGCAGAGTGACGTGCGGCGCTACGTGACTCCAGCTTAAATAGAGGCTGGGTCACATGCTGCACTGGCCAATCACAGCCATGCCAATAGTAGGCATGGCTGTGATGGCCTCTTGGGGCAAGTAGTATGCCGCTTGTTGATTGGCTGCTTTGCAGCCTTTCAAAAAGCGCCAAGAAAGCGCCGAACACCGAACCCAAACCCGGACTTTTACGAAAATGTTCGGGTCCGTGTCACGGACACCCCAAAATTCGGTACGAACCTGAACTATACAGTTCGGGTTCGCGCATCCTTAATACCAAGTCAAGTTCAGCATCAGGCTGGGACAGTGGGCACACAGGCAGACTCCAGTCATCACTTGCTTCCTCCTAATTGCTGGCTAGACGGGAGGCGTTGCTACCTACCGACACAGTGAAGTGGCTCAAGCACAGGCCTGGCTGAGCTCATTTAAAACTCCTCATGATGCTGCCTTAGTGTCCACACCAGGAGGCAGCGCATCCTAGATACAGACTAAAGTTAGATAGTGAGACACAGGTTGCCAGGGGGCCCCTTCCATATGCTGGATGAAGTAATGAACGGTGAAGCGGCCCTGCTTCACCATTACAATCAGCTGTCTGTGCGTCCTATGGACGCAAAAACAGCTGAGCTGGAGGGCCCCTGTGCAGCTGAACCGGCTGCACAGGCGGTATGTCCACCCCTGGATTTCTATATGTTGCTACACGGACTTTCAATTCTGACTAACACAGAACCAGAACACATTTTATTAACATGGTTGCATCACTGAGAAACACAACAAAAGCAAAAGAGGGTTAAACTTCAATTACCTTGATTTACCCTGTATTCTCTCAGGTAGCAGTCAAAATATCTAGTATGCAGTTACTTAAGCTGTATTACCAGGGTGCTGTGTGCAGCGCTTACAGAGCCGAGGAAAGAGGAGGAGCATTGGCAAAAGACAATCTAAGCTGAGTATGGAGTATAGCAAGGAATAACTGCCTCCACCAGGGTGTTAGGGGTACTAATAAACACAACAAAAGTAATCAAACACATCTGGCTAGTCAGGACTTTTGCTTTTTGCAATATCCATAATGTTTTAATAGCATAATAATGTTAATATTTTCACTTTCGGTTTGCACTCTGACTCTCCCGTCTGGCCAATAGGGGAGCAGAAGCCTACCTGCAGCTGCCTGGGTCTCTATGAATGAAACCCAGGCTGCTGCATCGTATTTCTTATGAAGCCATAGCCTGTAATAGAGCTCCATAGGAAATATGCAATTTTCTCATATATTCCAATGCTAGTGCTATGGCAATCTAATATGGCATCTAATATGGTATCATCTAAAAAAAAACAACAACAAAACAATTGCTATTATCTTACAAATAAAAGCAGCACAAATGTTAATTTCTACAGCACAAACGTAGCACTAACCAACCAGCCCAGTTTCGTGTCTTTTGGCTGTGATGGGGGGCTCAGTGACCTTTGGTGACCTTTCAATAAATGGTTAATAACTCGAAAACGAAAGGAGGTATAATGGAGATTTAAACGGCACAAACCAGCACAAACGTAGCACTAACCATCCAGCAAGTTTCATGTCTTTTTGCTGTTGTAGGGGGGCTGGTGATGTCATCATGTTGAAACAAACAGTTGCTATTATCTTTAAAATAAAAGCAGCACAAATGTTAATTTTTGCGGCACAAAACAGCACAAACGTAGCACTAAAGAAACACACTGGAATTTTTGTTTGTGCTGTTTGAAGGGGGGCCAGCTTCGCTCACCTCCTGGCGAATGCACACAAACAAAATAAGTTAGAAATACTGAATGCATAACTTGCGGAAACCAGCCTAAAATTGGGGTTCCTAAGGCTACTTTCACACCTGCGTTTAGGTGCGGATCCGTCTGGTGTCTGCACAGACAGATCCGCACCTATCAGAACGTATCCGTTTGCATTAGGCCGTTGTTTCATTCCGTGTCCGTTGTTCTGTTTTTCATGATTTTCTGCGGACCCATTGACTTTCAATGGGTCAGTTGAAAACTCGGCTAATGCACCGTTTGTCATCCGCGTCCGTGATCCGTGGTTCCAGTCCGTCAAAAAAATATAACCTGTCCTATTTTTTACACGGAAAACGGTTCACGGACCCATTCAAGTCAATGGGACCGTGAAAAAACGCGGAGGCACACAAGATTGTCATCCGCGTCCGCGCATCGGCGTCCGTTTTTTTCGTATCATTTGCATGGCAAACTTGACTTAGACTTTTTTTTTATTTCCTTCATGTCTGGTGATCCTCCAAAAATAAAGGATTACACACAGAAAAAAAAAAGGAAACGAATCACGGAACAACGGAACCCCATTTTGCGGAACGGAACACAACAATCTAAGGCCTCATGCACACGACAATATTTTTTCACGGTCCGCAAAAACGGGGTCCGTAGGTCCGTGATCCGTGAAGGTTTTTTCGTCCGTGGGTCTTCCTTGATTTTTGGAGGATCCACGGACATGAAAAAAAAGTCGTTTTGGTGTCCGTCTGGCCGTGCGGAGCCAAACGGATCCGTCCTGAATTACAATGCAAGTCAATGGGGACGGATCCGTTTGACGTTGACACAATATGGTGCCATTTCAAACGGATCCGTCCCCATTGACTTTCAATGTAAAGTCTGAAGTTCTTTTATACCATCGGATTGGAGTTTTCTCCAATCCGATGGTATATTTTAACTTGAAGCGTCCCCATCACCATGGGAACGCCTCTATGTTAGAATATACTGTCGGATCTGAGCTACATCGTGAAACTCAGATACGACAGTATATTCTAACACAGAGGCGTTCCCATGGTGATGGGGATGCTTCAGGTTAGAATATACTGAAAAACTGTGTACATGACTGCCCCCTGCTGCCTGGCAGGTGCTGCCAGGCAGCAGGGGGCAGACCCCCGCCCTGTTTTTAACTCATTGGTGGCCAGTGCGGCCGCCCCCCCCTCCCTCCCCTGTAGTTAACTCATTGGTGTCCAGTGGGCCCCCCCTCCCTCCCCTGTAGTTAACTCATTGGTGTCCAGTGGGCCCCCCTCCCTCCCCTGTAGTTAACTCATTGGTGTCCAGTGGGCCCCCCCTCCCTCCCCTGTAGTTAACTCATTGGTGTCCAGTGGGCCCCCCCTCCCTCCCCTGTACTTAACTCATTGGTGTCCAGTGGACCCCCCCTCCCTCCCCTGTAGTTAACTCATTGGTGTCCAGTGGACCCCCCCTCCCTCCCCTGTAGTAAACTCGTTGGGGCCAGTGGGCCCTCTACCCCCCTCCCCCTCCTAATTAAAATCGCCCCCCCTATCATTGGTGGCAGTGGAGAGTACCGATCGGAGTCCCAGTGTAATCGCTGGGGCTCCGATCGGTAACCATGGCAACCGGGACGGTTGCCATGGTTGCTTAGCAATTTGTAGAAGCTTCATACTTACCTGCGAGCTGCGATGTCTGTGACCGGCCGGGAGCTCCTCCTACTGGTAAGTGACAGGTCTGTGCGGCGCATTGCCTATAGCACAGACCTGTCACTTACCAGTAGGAGGAGCTCCCGGCCGGTCACAGACATCGCAGCTTGCAGGTAAGTATGAAGCTTCTACAAATTGCTAAGCAACCATGGCAACCGGGACTGCAGTAGCGTCCCGGTTGCCATGGTTACCGATCGGAGCCCCAGCGATTACACTGGGACTCCGATCGGTACTCTCCACTGCCACCAATGATAGGGGGGGCGATTTTAATTAGGAGGGGGAGGGAGGGGAGAGGGCCCACTGGCCACCAACGAGTAAACTACAGGGGAGGGAGGGGGGGTCCACTGGACACCAATGAGTTAACTACAGGGGAGGGAGGGGGGAGCGGCCGCACTGGCCACCAATGAGTTAACTACAGGGGAGGGAGGGGGGGCGGCCGCACTGGCCACCAATGAGTTAAAAACAGGGGGGGGGGTCTGCCCCCTGCTGCCTGGCAGCACATGCCAGGCAGCAGGGGGCAGTCATGTACACAGTTTTTCAGTATATGCTAACCTGAAGCGTCCCCATCACCATGGGAACGCCTCTGTGTTAGAATATACTGTTGGATCTGAGTTTTCCCTAAGTGAAAACTCACCTCTGAAAAAGCTTTTATGCAGACGGATCTTCGGTTCAGTTTGTATGAAAGTAACCTACGGCCACGGATCACGGACACGGATGCCAATCTTGTGTGCATCCGTGTTCTTTCACGGACCCATTGACTTGAATGGGTCCGTGAACCGTTGTCCGTCAAAAAAATAGGACAGGTCCTATTTTTTTGACGGACAGGAAACACGGATCACGGTCTCGGCTGCAAAACGGTGCATTTCCGATTTTTCCACGGACCCATTGAAAGTCAATGGGTCCGCGAAAAAAAACGGAAAACGGCACAACGGCCACGGATGCACACAACGGTCGTGTGCATGAGGCCTAAGTCTAAGGGTCCATTCACACGTCCATTGTTTCTTTCCTGATCTGTTCCGTTTTTTGCGGAACAGATCTGGACCAGATCTGAACCCATTCATTTTCAATGGGTCCTGAAAAAAATCGGACAGCACAATGTCTGATTTTTTTTCAGGACCCATTGAAAATGAATGGGTACAGATCTGGTCCAGATCTGTTCCACAAAAAACGGAACAGATCAGAAAAGAAACAACGGACGTGTCAATGGACCCTCAGTGTAAGTCAAACGGATCCGTCCTGACTTACATTGAAAGTCAATGGGGGACAGATCCATTTACAATTGCACCATATTGTGTCAGTGAAAACGGATCCGTCCCCATTGATTTACATTGTAAGTCAAGACGGATCCGTTTGGCTCCGCATCGCGAGGCGGACACCAAAACGCTGCAAGTGTTTTGGTGTCCGGCTCCAGAGCGGAATGGAGGCGGAACGGAGCCAAACTGATGCATTCTGAACGGATCCTTATCCATTCAGAATGCATTGGGGCTAAACTGATCCGTTTTGGGCCACTTGTGAGAGCCTTGAAATGGATCTCACAAGCGGACCCAGAAACGTCAGTGTGAAAGTAGCCTTAAAGGGGCTGTCCAAGAAATCAAACTTGACACTCTTCGTAAGTAGAGAAGGCCTTGCGGTTCGTCCAGCGGCCGTTTCGCGACGAACTTTGCGTGTTCGCGATTCACCGAACATGCAAACATATGGAGAAATTCGCGCCCGCCATATTCTTTTACATTGTGAAGAACTTTGACCCTTGACACATCCATCAGGTGGTACAGGACAGCCAATTGAGACATTTCAGCGACATAGACAAACCCCTGCCTTATAAATAATCCTGATGTGGCCGCCATTTTACATTCAGTGTTTTGCCAGTGTAGGGAGAGGTTGCTGTGGGGAGCAGGACAGGCTGTTAGAGACACCAAACGCTAGCTAATAGGGCCACAAAAGTCCTTTTAAGGACTAGTACAGGTGTGCTATTGATAGGTGTGATACACAGATGGGTGCGATATACTTATAATATACTTTTATAATGAGTCAAACACACATAGATCTATATAGTGATCACCTGGAAGTCAGCGGCCTAGGGGCTAGGGGCTTACTAGGGCCATTTTTATATAGGGTAAGGTTCTGGACGAGGTCACTCTTATCAGGGCGGGTGGTCTGTGGTTAGGCTATCAGGGCCAGAATAGCACCCCCTTGTAGGGCAATATAAGGGACAGTTCTTTGCCCACCCTGTCCTTCAATACCACATCATCATCATCATCATCTGGCCCATGGATATATGTTTTTTGCTTTCCCTCCGGGATTTATGGATGTTCACTGGAACCCCCCGGATTGTGGTAGGACATATGGTTTCTGATTTGGTGCCGCCGAGCACTTGTTATTGCCGACCACATCTATGCTTTCTGCTTAACTTTAATAATTTAATTTATTTTCATTTTGAGGAACATCTTTTCCATTTACACGTCCGCAAAATGGGTCAGCATCCGTTCCGCAATTTTGCGGAACGGGTGCAGACCCATTCATTTTCAATGGGGCCATAATGTGCTGTCCGCATCCGCATTTGCGGATCCACATCCGCATTTGCGGATTCAAATCCGCATTTGCGGATCTGCACTTCCGCAAAAAAATAGAACATGTCCTATTCTTGTCCGCAATTGCAGACAAGATTAGGCATTTTCTATTATAGTGTTGGCGATGTGCGGTCCACAAATTGCGGAATGCACATTGCCGATGTCCGTGTTTTGCGGATCCGCGAAACACTTACGGACGTGTGAATGGACCCTCATAGTGAAATTATTAAAGGTTGCGTTTTATATTTATGTATATTCTAATGGATTGCCTTCCTTGTACAATGTTATAATATACTCTCTATGTTAGACAGTATATTATAGTGCATTTGTATTGTGCGGCAGTTGTGTGCGGTTCTCCTGCGATACAAGCGTTATTGGAACAAATAATTTCTACTGGTGTGATATACCAGTCGTCACCCCAAAAAACTGATTGAAGCGGAGTGTTATATACCAATATACTTTCTTTATAGTGCATTTGGGTACTGGATAGTGCATTTGCGCACGCGAAAATTATATTGCCGATATTTCGTATTGAAAAAAAAATGAATGGAGATCGCAAATTCGAATAATACATCTGGTATGTCACTGTCCATGTTGTGGGACTATTTGTGCACTTCTAGTAATTATTTCTTGGCTGCAAATATGAGCTGAAGGTTTTTCAGGTTCGCCTGCCATTAAAATGAATTGGACCCGCCGCAAACTTGTGGTTTGCAAACATTTAATCGCGTTCGCACGATTGCGTTCGCGAACCGTCCCGGCAGATGTTCGTCCATAACTATTCTTAAGCAAATTCTAGGTACATGTCTGTGAAAAGTAGGCATATATGTCTGTGAAAAGGACTGTCCATCTAAAGGGTGCCCTAATTGTATGCATACAAACACAAAATAAGTTGTGGGATATGAAATACATCATTTGTGGAGACCAGCTTCAAATTGGGATCCCTTAAAGGGGTTGCCTAAGTTATTAAAAAAAAAGGTATAAAAAAAAAAATTTTATTAAATAACATATATTCATATTTTTTACCCCATTACTTCCAGGGACATCTCTCTGATCCTCACCATCACTGTAGCCATGACGTCCTCTTCTTGGCGGCAGTGTTTATGTGATCATTGAGTCCAATGATAGGGCCATATGTCATTGCTGTAGTCAAAAGCTATACATTAGTGTTAATCGAGCACCAAAGTGCTCGGGTGCTCTGGCCGAACACATCGGGATGCTCGGGTGCTCTATCAAGCACCCGAGTATAATGGAAGTCAATAGGAGAACCCGAGCATTGAACCAGGCACCCCCTGCTCTGAAGAGGGGAGGGTGCCTGGTTCATAGGAAAAGGTCAGAAATTGATGGAAACCCCACCAAAATGGCTCGGGAACAACATGGGGAGGATGTCTGGATGCATCTAGGACTCCTAGATCACTGCTGGGAACGATGTTGTCCGAGTAGTACGCCATTTTACAGACTGACAATAATACGCACAAAACCGAAGATAAAATCAATTAAAAAATTGTTAGGAAACATTATTTCCTGTATATTTACTTGTATATAAAGTGCAAGTGCTGCCAAAAATTACAAGGAAGAGGCACTCCGATACAACCTGTATATCACATAAAGGAGGGCCTCATTCATATTGTGGTACAATTGTTCAGGTAGTGGGACTCCCACACTCATAAAGCCTATGCAGCAAGTGAAAGGGCTGCCAAAAATTTGAAGTAATCGGCACTCCAATACACCCTTTGTTACACATAAAGGAGGGCATCATACACAGCCTTGAAAAATTACGATTGATGGCTTGCTGGTGAGCCTCAAAATCATTTGGAGCAAGGGCCTGCTGATCTGACCATCTAAAACATTATGGACGTGGGCCTGCTGACGCTTTGGTGACTCTAGATAACCTGAGGCCATTTGAATGTCTGCCCTATTAACTTTCGATGTTATTTTCAGCTCAAACCATGGTGATCACGGATAATGGTGAATCAGTCTTCGATTCCGGAGAGGGAGCCTGAGAAAAGGCTACGTCCACCACATATAAGCAAGGCAGTATGCAAGTAAATTACATATTAGGTATAATTAGGTGAGAGCTTGCAGATGAGCTTATCCTGTAAAAGATTTTAGCTGCGGACCTACAAGTGAGCTGACCCTGTAAAATATTTTAGGTGCGGACCTGCAGGTGAGCTGACCCTGTAAAAAATTGTAGGTGAGGGCCTGCAGGTGAGCTGACCCTCTAAAACATTATATGTGAGGGTCTGCAGATGAACTGACCCTGTAAAAAATTATATGCGAGGGCCTGCTGGTGAGCTGACCTTGTAAAACATTGTAGGTGAAGGCCTGCTGGTGAGATAACCCTGTATAAAATTATATGCGAGGGCCTGCTGGTGAGATGACCCTGTAAAACATAATATGTGAGGGCTTGCTGGTGAGCTGACCCTCTAAAAAATTATATGCGAGGGCAAACTGGTGAGCTGACCTTGTAAAACATTGTAGGTGAAGGCCTGCTGGTGAGCTAACCCTCCAAAAAATTATATGCGATGGCCTGCTAGTGAGCGTTTTAGTAGACATAGAAGTAGGATGGTTACGCTGATAATAGCGTTATCACCGCTCACCATCTGTGTTCATTCCTCAAAAGTTCTTAAAACCTCACAGAGGTAAGACATCCATGCCAATTCCTCACTTGTGAATAGCGGAAGCTGACTAGAAAGGCGACGACCATGTTGTAGCTGGTATTCCACTACTGCCCTCTGCTGCTCACACAGCCTGGCCAACATGTGGAACGTGGCGTTCCAGCGTGTGCTCACTTTGCACAACAGCCGGTGAGCTGGCAATTTCAAGCGCTGCTGCAGCGTTGACAGACCAGCTGAAGCTGTCGATGACTTGTGGAAATGGGCACACACACGGCGCACCTTCACCAGTAGCTCAGGCAAATTGGGGTAGGTTTTGAGAAATCGCTGAACCACTAAGTTTAAGACGTGGGTTAGGCATGGGATGTGTGTGAGCTTGCCGAGCTCCAAAGCCGCCACCAAGTTACGGCCATTATGAGACACAACTGTGCCTGGTTCTAGGTTGAATGGCGAGAGCCACACCTCAGTCTGGTCTCTTATCCCCTGCCACAGCTCTGCGTCGGTGTGCTGTTTGTCCCCTAAGCATATCAGCCTCAGCCGGGCTGTTGCCGCTTCCTCACTGCAGTGCTACACTGCTTCCAGCTACCGACTGATGACTGACTGGTGCTGCATGCAGATAATTCAGAGGTGGAAGTGGAGGAGGAAGAGAAATGTGGGTTGGAGCCACTAACTTAGGTGGTGGTGGAAACCCTGGTGGAATTAGGGCCCGCAATCCTTGGCGTCGGTAGCACCTGTGCCATCCCAGGGTACTACTCACTTCCGGCCTCCATAACATTCACCCAGTGTGCCGTCAGGGAAATGTAGCATCCCTGGCCGAATGCACTTTTCCATGTGTCCGTGGTTTGGTTAAGTGGATATTTCCAGTAACTGCATTGGTCAGGGCACGTGTGATGTTACGGGGCACGTGTTGGTGTAAGGCGGGCATGGAACACCTTGAAAAATAGTGGCGGCTGGGGACTGCGTAAAGCGGGATGGCCGCCGACATCAGGCTGTGGAAGGCCTCAGTGTCCACAATCCTAAATGGCAACATTTTTAGGGCCAGTAATTTAGAAAGCTGCGCATTTAGTGCTACGGCCTGTGGGTGGGTGGCTGTGTATTTGTGCTTACGATCAAATGCCTGGGGTAAGGACATTTGTACCCTGCGCTGGGACACGGAAGTGGATGTGGTCACTGATGGTGCTTGAGAAGGTCCAGGTGCAGGGTGCGAGGCATCCGGGCCTGATCCTTCGACAGGGGATTGGCCAGCACGTAAAGGGGAAGAGGAGGCGGTGGTGTGACCCGCAGACACAGATTGTGGACCAAGGCGTTCTTCCCACTTATTACGGAGCTTGGATGTCATGTGGCGGATCATGCTGGTGGTGGTGAGGTTGATATTGTTCACGCACCGGCTCATTTTGGTACAGCACAGATTGCAAACGACTATTCTTTTGTCGTCCGCACTTTCCTCAAAAAAGCGCAATACTGTGGAACACCTACCCCTTGGCAAGGGATTGCTCTGTGGAACAGTTGCAGGTCTGTTTGGTGTTGCCTGCCTTCTCCTTTTTGCCACCCCACTGCCTCTTCCAGCCTGTTGCAGTACAGCAGATCCCTTCCCCTCTGTACTGCTGTTCTTGCTCAGCTTTCCATCTTCCCAGGTTGGGTCAGTGACTTAATTGTCCACCACCTCCTTTTCCACTTCCTCACTCTGCTCATCCTCCTGACTTGTTGACCTAACACTACCTCAGTGATTGGCAACTGTGTCTCATCCTCTTCATCAACCTCTTGAGACAGTAATTGCCGTTTAGTTATTTGCAACTGTACCTCATCATCATCCACCTCATTAAACAGTAATTGCCGTTCCCCACTGTCATCTTCTTGTGACTGTGGATGCTCAAGAGTTTGGGAATCAGGGCACAAGATCTGTCCCTCTTCAAGCGTGCTTGGCGAGAGGGCCAAATCAAGGAATGGTGCTGAAAAGAGCTCCTCGGAATGTCCGAGTGTGGGATCACTTGTTTGCCCAGACTCTCCATGGTGAGAGGAAGGAGGTTCAGGGTGAGGATTGTGTTGAGCCAGACTCTTGGCTACTGAGACTGGACTTGGTGAAATACAGGGTGGTGCACTATTGGTGCAGGATGCTAGTCCTTAGAAGGAATTTTGGATCTGTAAAGTTTTAGCAATTTAGCGCAGGTTGCGCTAAAAATATAGATTGCTGCTGCCACACACAATAGTCCTTAAAAGGACTTTTGGGTCTCTGAAAAGTTTTGGTGGTAAAAAATATTCTTAAATCACTCCCTACACTGTCTGTCCCTTCCTCAGCACAGCTCTCACTGAATAAGAATGAGTCGAACATGCGTCATCGGGAGCTGTATAGCGCCCAATGACGCGTTCCGGCAAGCAAATCACTGTAATGCCAGCAGCCAACATGGCTATGGCATTACAGTGAGGGCAGTTCTTACCTGCACGTTTATTGGAGACTGGAGCATTGCGCTGGAGCACATGTAGTATTCGGCCGAATACCGCCATGTGCCGAGCATTGAGATGCTCGAGCCGAACTGGTGTTTGGCCGAGCATGCTCGATCATCACTACTATACATATTTGAGAAATGTTGGCCAAAGCCATCAATTTCAGGGGTAATGGCCAATCATCTATTGTGTATGTTCGTGTCCGGCCTCTGATACCAATGGCAGATGTCGGGAGAAAGATGAATCCTTCTCAAAGGAGATAAGACCCTGGCAGAGGAGCATCAGTGGAGCACACTCCCCTGTCGGTATTAAGAACATTTGGCTCAGCTGGGCACGAACATGTATGGGGAAATTGGGAGGAACAGCTGTTGGCTGAACAGCTATCTAAAATGTATGGTCACCTATACACCCACCCCACCAGAGGAAATTATTCTGAAGGTCCACCTTCCACCTACACATGACATGTACATTTCAACTTCAAATTGCATCTGGGTTATTATCGCTATACACAAAGGTCATATCATCACTCAGTATGGTCTAATGCACCATTTTTTAATCGGCTCTTATGAAACATATTCTGGTGGCAAGTGGTTGGATCCAAATGAGGCTACTTTCTATTGGACGTATGGAGCCCTCTATTATCATAGCCAGGAAGAACCAGAAGATCATCTGGTACTCTGGGGGACTGTTGAACCCTGGTGTACTACATACTGGTGCAGGTTCAAACCAACCAGACTAGCTGAGTATGACTCCCATCTTTTCAGGGGCTCTATATCACCTTATAGGCTGCCTCTCTAGCACATCTACCCTACCTGTTACCACAAGTTGATGCTTTTACTATTGGAAACTCCACAAATTCGATTTATAAAACGTACAATGTACCCAAGTATTCAATGCAATGAACGATTCAAAGAGTTATAAAAATTACTACATCTACAACAACCTTGAATTTTCAAATGAGCAGACTTATATTCATTTCAATGACAATTTCTGAGAATATATTGAATTTATATTTAACGGAGAGGCCTGCAAGAGGAAATTAATGATTTAATGAGATTGCTCTAGTGATTAGACGCTATTTGTATTAGATTTACGTGACACCGCCTCATTGTGTCTCTATAGACATCAATGCAGCAAACACTATAGGGGACTTCATGGGATCCTGTGTGGATTTAACCTTGAAGAGATGAGCCATCCAAGGCCGAATCTTGTTATAATAAAGTCCATCATCCTGGCACGATATTCCTCACATGCTTATTTATCTGATAGTAATCAAATGTGTCTTGTGCTCTAAACCAGTGTTCTCCAAACAGTGGCAAAACTACAACTCCCAGCATGCTCAAATTGAGGACCACTGTTGCAAGCTTTCTTGCAATTTATTACTATATTTCTCTAGCCTTCTGCAAGGGTTTTAGGTAAACCCAAGCCTTGGTGCTCTCCCTCCTCTATAAAACTGGTGGAGTTTTTTTCCATTCACATAGCCGTATGAGGGCTTGTTTTTTTTTTCTAACAGCACCATTTAATATTGCATACAATGTAGTGGGATGCTATAAAAAATTCCAAATGGGATTTCAAAGCCACCTATAGTTTTATGGGTTTTGTTTTACGGCATTCCCAAAATCGGACCTGTTACTTTTATTCTCTGGGTCAGTAGGATTAAAGCGATACTATGTTTATATAGAGTTTTTTTGTGTATTAATACATAAAGAAATTAAAAACTTTGTAAAAAAAATATTTTTTTCTTTGCTTCACCATATTCTGACCCCCGTGTGGAGCTGCGTGGGGCTCATTTCTTGCAGGACGATCACTAGTGATACCATTTTGGGATGTGTAGGATTTTGTTATTACTTTTTATTCAATGCATTGAGAGGACTCCTCCTCCTCAACATCACTTACACTATATAACACTTACTCTAGTTTTAAGGATGTTCGGAGCTGACAGATTCCCTTTTAATTCCCAGTTCGTCCCTGGGCATATGCTAGTAATACACCACCATCATTTCTTGCTGTGACAAGATCTCCTTAAAAGGGTTGGTCCATCTGAGACAATGATGGCATATCATTAGGATATGCCATCAGTGTCAGATAGGTGTGGGTTCTACCCAGTGTCGAACTGGGATGCCTAGGGCCCACCAGTAAAATTCATTCTGGGGGCCCACTTTACAGCGACATGCAAATATTACCTGCTTACACAGAGGCAGACAGAAAAAAGACACAACAAGATGATTGATTGGTCTCTGCAACAACTTGGGTCTCTGCAACAACTTGATTGGTCTCTGCAACAACTTCAAAAGGTGGGTCCCAAGGAAGAGAGGAAACTGGCTGGCCTGACTCTATTCCCAGAGGCGATCTTAACCTTCAGATGTGTCTATAATAATAAACTGCATAGTCTACCCAGTTTTTATATTGATATAGGTTGAGATTCTGTGCTGGTGGACTAGGGGCCCACCGGGGGATTTCCCTGTTCCCCCGTGGGTCAGTCCAAGCCTGGTCCCACCAGTGGGACCCGCTAGATTTAGAAAACATGCTTTTCACTCATCGCTATGGGTTTTCCAAATTTAGACATGCAAAACTAGGCTACTTTCAGAAGTCCTGTAGTGGTGAACAGAGGGTGGTCATGCAGACATGGCTGATCTTTCTTTAGTTCGGAGCCATGGTTTGGAGATAGGAGCAGGTCCCAGAGGTGGGACCCACACTTATCGATAGCATCTAAGCAATATACCATCAATGTCCCAGATGATCCAGCCCCTTTCAGTTTTTCTATAGAACTGCATGTAAATCATGCAGCATGAAACATACAATGAATGACTAATTCAACTCTGCTGCATCTGTAGCGGCCGCGTCTTCATCCGGACAGCGGTCACGCCGGGACCCCTGCACACTAGCATCTCCAGCCCTCCATGAAGCGGTACCACCACCCACCAGAGCGGGACTTCTAATAGCACAGGCACTTTCCCTTATCTGGACACGCAAGTTCCTCTATATTATCGCATATTAGCTATTGCAAATATTCAGCCCTATCGATACTTATATAGGCTGTTATTGTTGCCACAATATTGTTGCTATCTATTAGTATCCTTACTTTGAATAATGCATTAATATATTCATAGACTGGGAGGGCATGTTATATTACAGTGATTGAATGGCACTAACAATGTGACTGGATGAGTATCGCCACTATTTCAGCTGTGTCTTCTGGCATGCTTAATGCCTCTTCCTAAAGCTGGAGTTCCGCATGTTATATCTTAACATCTATCTATAATTAAGTGACCAGTGCTTTAAGCTAAATATATTGTGGTCACGATTGTGTATTTTCTTTTCTGTTATTTTGCTTACTTTGATCTATGGTGTTGGACACTTCGTATGCTTTTTGGTTTTTGTCCCCTGAGGAGCCCAACATCAACAGGGCGAAACGCGTAGGGACGCTATATATAATCATGTCATAACTGTACACTGTCTTTTTCATAAATTCTTACCTCCATTACACTGGGTATGGGGTGTTCTATGTATCAAATAACATATTTGTTTATTTTTGGCTCACTTGTAGACTAGTATTGGTTCTCAAACAGGTATAGCACCATCTGCCACCCGTATCAGGGCCCTCCAGGGTATTATAGGAGGTACGAGATACGGGATCGCCCCTATCGGGGCGGCTATTCCGTTTCTAGGCAGGGCCAAAACAATAGGGGAAACACTAGGGATATTGCCCCTATAGATCATTCACTTGTCATCCTGCCGCTTAGGAGACAAGTGACACAGAGTTTTGTTTGCTTTATCTATTTATTTTTTGTTTATCATTAATTGTTGTATCAAAAGGGTCAAAAATTTTAATCATGAATATTAAAAGTGAATTTTTAGAATTAATGGTAATTCTGTGATACCCCCCTGCATCTGTGTGTGGTCTGAACTAGCAGTTCTACCTCCTCCTTGATACACTTCACAAGCTTTTTTCTATTCATAACAGATGTGGAAGGACCTTACTTTTCATTTCATTTCAACATTTTTGCTTGCACAATTTGTAATTTCCCATTACAACAAATAGATCCCCCCCCCCCCCTATAATTACCCATTAAAGTGCCCTTCAGAATCATAATGAATATTATTTTGTCTATGATGTTTGTTGAGTTTAGCCTGGAAATGTTTGGCCTGTTGCTTAGCAACACACTCCTCTCCCAGTGGGTGACACAGCAAGAGGTCTATGTTCCTTTGAAGAGCGTGAGGTGTCACTCATTGTGTTAGAGAAAGGTGGCTTCAGTTGTGTTTTCCTCGTAAAATTGTGGCCAGGCATGGCTGAACATAATACAATGCAACAGCTTTTCCTCCAAATAGTCCACACAAATGCAATGCAATCAGAGGATTTTCATTTCAGTTTCATTCTCTTCAACGAAATTGAGCAGTAATACCAGACACAACCTGTGGACAAGTGCAGTGCTGATTCTAGAAGAAAGCAGGCACAATGTTCTAATCTTAAAAACTTCCTTTAATCACTTCACAAAGTGTTATGGTTAACAGCAATGCAAACAGTCGGTCTCACCGTGGTTCCATGCACAGACGGTTGCAGTACAGTCTATATACAGATGGATGCAGTGGCACAAATGACTTAGGGTGCAGTTGTGTGAAAGCAAAACGGAAAAAACTGATCTGTCACCAAATTCATTGAAAGTCAATAGTGACGGATCAGTTTTTTTAGGCTCCTAATTGACTTACATTCTTTTCAGCGCCAGATCCGTTTTTTCAATTTTTATGACTGGACACACAACAAAATGCTGCCAATACGGAAGACATCATGATGCATCTTGAACGGATCCCTTTCCATTCAGAATGCATGGGAATTAAACGGAAACAGGTTTTTTTTCGATATTGACATCCTCTGCCAAGAAACAACAACGCAAGTGTGAAAGTAGCCTAAGGTATTTCATTTATTATTTTGAGATTTTTTTTAAATTAAGTGGCCAGGTGACCCCTTTAAACTAGGGTAAGAAACATGGCACTTAAACCTGAGCACTGCAGCCTCTTCAAAAAGCCAGGAATTGGACCCTCACCAATTAGATATTGATGACCTATCCTTAGGATAGGTTACCAATATTAAAGGGGTTGGCCACTTTCTGGTTACTGTTGACCACTGTGTTTGTAAGATGGCTACATGGTAGTTACTAATACAGCCTCTATTTCATAAAGTTTGTCCCCCTTGTTGGCTAAGTCTTTGTTTATGAAATGGCTGCTGATGGAGGGTCATGTGACCAGGGACATCACTCCGTACCCTCCAATACTTGGGTGTTTAGTGCAAGTGCAGTGTGTTAAAATGGACCCTCCATGTATCTGGTCACATGACCCTTCATCAGCAGCCATCTTATGGACAAGACCTCCATGTGGACAGCACTGAAGATTTGCCTAACAAGGGGACATGGCTTAAGAAATATAGCAAATGACACAGAACATCAACAAGAACTATATTAATAAGGGCCATAGAGTCATCTTACCTACACATTGGTCACAAGTAGCCAGAGAATGGCCAACTCCTTTAAACTCTTGGAAAACCCTTTTAAAGATGGCAAACAGCCTACAAACATTTGGAGACCTGAGATCTACTCTGCCTAATTCTCCATAAGAAGCAGTGAATACCATCAACCATTACTCAATGATCACAGTGGTGGTCCCCTTGGAGCTCGCAATATACGTCACCCACGTTCCTCCCATAGTCCATAGATGTTACCTTTGTGAATTTTTGACTGCGTCATTTATTTCACAGGCACATCAGTTCTATTAAACTATAAATTAATAATCTCCAAATGCCGCCGTTAGAACAACTATTTTGCCTAATTGCCTGCTCTTGGTATGCAGAGTCATGAGCCGTTTGTACTGTTTGCTCCAGGCCTCTCTTTATACTAGGACGATCTCATAAATAACCATAGCCTTAAACATCAGAGAGGTGCTAAGAATTTGAACATCAATTATTGCCACTTCAGTAGTCTTTGATAAATCCCTCTTAATAATAATGATAAATCTGTAGTGTCACATATAACTAGCTATTAAAAAGCCTTGTTTGTCTTAGAATTTACACTGAGTGGATGAGATAGACAGCGGCATAATGAACATGAGATGGAGGGGAGGAGGCGGCTACCTATATAATTACACACATGGTTAAATATTCTCCCTAGGACAAGCAGAGTATAAGAAACACAAGTTCTGTATGCCTTAAGTTACTGTCCATGCACTCATTGGAGACAGCAAATTTGGGTTGCTCTCTGTGGTGTCCTTACTAAGAATTTAAAATCTATGAAGTTGATGTTTTTGTAGAACACTTAAAAAAAATCACATATACAGAATAATAACAGTGGCACCAAGATAAGACTGACAACTTGTTCAAGGGATGGAAAAGCTCCACTGATCTAGAATACAAATTAAAATTTGACATTCTAAAGAAAATTTTTACCAATCCAGAAAAAAAAAAAAAAGTATAGCTGGCACTATCGCTCACCTCAATGGATATCCTGAGATTTGTGGTTTCACAATGTCCATGGGTGCACAGTGCACAATCGAAGATACTGCAATACATCCAAGTTAGGAATAAACAGCACGCCCTTGGGATACATTTTCATTATTTTATTTGCCCCACAGTGGGTATATATCAGAGGCATAACTTGATACACATAAACCAGCCTGCGGCCGTCTCTCATCAGTAGATGCTTTCTCAAGGCAAGCTTTCTTGATGGCCAGTTTTTTTTTTACTTTTCCTGGAATTTGATAATAGAGCATTGTTTGTGTTGTTTGTCCATGACATTTTTATATTTTGGCATTTCATATTTTTTTTGAGTTATGGTGAACGTTACCCCTACATCATTGCAGTACCCCTTAAAGTTATTGTATTGTATTGTAAGAGTATTGGCACCAGTGAGTATTGTTGGCATACTCACACATTTTTTACAGTTTGCATCATATAGCTTTGAGCTTGAGTGCGTTTGCTCTGCCTCATGCTGATCCCATCAAGGAGATGCCCCCACAATTGGAAGTATAGCCCTTATGTCTCACCTCCTGACAGCTCCTAAACACTAATTTAAGTTAAATTCTTATCCATCCAATAAGAATATAGCAAAAATGTGTGTTTATGAGCTGTCAGGAGTTCAGAGATAAGGGTTATAGTTCAAATTGTCAGGGTAGCTCCCTGATAGATTTGGTGTGAGGCACAGAACAATAGTCTGTAGAAACTGAAAGCTATAGAGGAAAAATTGTTGTAAATATTTAACTAATATCAATTGAAGAAAAAATTATTTTAAGCCCAAAAGAGAATAAAATGGAATTATGAAACTGTCCCCCAAAGTTGCCTATAGCCTAATCAGCTAGCACTAAATGAAGTGTTTGTTGATGAGAAGAGCTTGTTTTATTCTCTTCATCAAAAAAAAAAAAAAAAATAGAAATCCACTGGTAATGTATAAAGGCATTGAAAGTTTTACAATTGCCTTGAGCTGAGAGGCAGCCAAAACATTTTAATTATGTTTACAAAAGCCTTAGAGAGAAAGAGAGACCAAAACCACAGGACTCCGAAATCTAAAAGTCCTTATTCCAAATAAATACATTGTACATAGTCAGTGTTCTGGATTTGGCAGTTAACTCTTGGACTATTGTTAGCATTTTGGAAAGGAAATGTAAGAAAAGTACATCAGTGTTTTAAGTGCTTTCCATTCATTCATACACTATCAATGCACAAGGCACTGAGCAGTAAAAATTCTGAGCCAAATGCAGACTCCACTGCACCATGGATTTCTATAAAAGGTGTCAATTCTTAAAGAACAGAGGCACAACTTGAAACATCTGAAATCTGTAACAGAACCCCCTACCTACAATGTGCAATTTATAATACTGATGTCTTATTATGTGCCAAAAAGACCTTTGGGCTTTCATTGGGGGCCAGTTCCAGAATTTTAATACTATCTTTGCACCCCTTTTAGATTTGTTTTGGAAAAAGGTTCCAGGATTATAAAAATAAAGCAACTCCAAAGAGCTGTTTGTATAGTCACCAGTGAAAAGATATGTCTACCTTTGAACATCATTTTTGTCCCACGAAAAACATTCTCCAGTTTTTAAACCAGCATATGAATCTAAATGTTTTTGTAATTGCATGTAATTAAAAATTTTGTAGAAACCACTAACTTAACCTGTTATTTTTATTATTATTTTTTTTATTATTTCTTTGTCCTGCTTACTGAGGAGATGGCCGCACTTGTTCAGTTTCATCCTTCAACTGCCTCCTGAACTGTGATAGGGAGAGAGCTGTAGCAGAATGGACACTCCTCTTCAGCTGCCAGATTGATATAAATCTAGCAGAGCAATTTGAGCAATGGATGGGGAGATCTCTGGATCCATGTGAGGTACATAGCTGGTTCTAGCTTTGTTAGAAAGAGGTTGTCATGTACTGTATGATGTCTGGTTTTCATTTTTTGCATTAATCATGGGCTATCCCCTTACGTTAACACATAGAATTATAGGGGGTCATTTATTAACCTGAAATCCACCTATATTAGGCATATTTCAGGCACAGATCGTGATGCAACAGTTAGTTGCGCCACAATCGGCAAATTTCCCCCCCGCTCAAGTCAAGTCTAAAAAAGGGCGGGGAAGGGGACGGGCTGGCAGGCCCATCTCATTCATCGTTTTCTATGCCTGCTTTAGATGTAGAAAATGGTCTAAATGTAAGCCAGCAAGGAAGCTGTCTTACATTTAGACCAATAGTGGATACACCATAGTTATGTAGAGGCCGACGCCTCTACATAACTTTGGCGGATCCACCACAAGTGCAGGGGCTAATTTAATTAATTTCCTTTTGGTTTCTTTGGTGATTTGGAAAGTGTTATCTTTATATCAATGGATATGAAATGTGTGGTGGCCAATGATTAATGAAATGGATGTAGAGGCCCAGACCCTTCTGTCTTTGGTAGTTGTTCTTTGGGGGAGGGGATTTGTTCTTTGCTATGGTATGGGGGAAATGCACCCTCTATTTTTGAAAATGTGTATTGCTCACATTTATGGTTACACTGTTGGATAAGGTAGAGTGGTAAGCACAGTTCAGTAGGGGTTAAAATTCAGCCCAAATTGTTACAAGAAGTGGAAGGAGTTGCTGCTCTGTCTCACCATTTGTGCATAATCATTATTGGACAGTGTGACCCACTTGGGAAGAATTTGGGGTTCGTCAGTTAAGGTTCCCCCTTTTTCCCCCATAAAACAGTAGTAGTAAGGGGTGGCCAGTGATTGTTCTGAGAAAGTGGATGGGTTGTTGCAAGTAGCCCGACCCAATTGAAATCCAGAACTGAACCAATGCCAGTGGCCAGAGACAGGAGTGTGGAGGCTTTGGGTTTCAAGTGTAGGAGGATTATGTCTAGCCAAAGACAGCAAGAGAACAGAGAGTGAAGCCAAGAACTGGTTTTACTCTTCCCACTCGACCGACCTGAGTGTTGCTGAATTGTTTGAGGCTGAAACTTTCAGATAAAGAGACAAAGTAAAAAGAGCAGTTCTGTTGGAACAAAATCGGTGTCTGGTGTTTCTTCTGTCACCTGCTGCTTACAAAGCACAGCCCTGCGTGCAGGCTGGTCTTACACTATAAGACCCCCTGTCCTCCATTCTTCCCTGCTTTTATAACCAGCGGTATTGTAGTCCCTTCTGAAATGATGTCAATCATTCTGGCAACTCCATAGGTTTAGGATAAAAGGTAGATGGTCTGCTTACCTCTGATTCAGTGCTCTGAGAAGACTGCACAGCCTCTAGATATCTGACTGTAATGAGCACAAGGAACTTAGTTTTTTTATGCTGTGAAGGCGCTCAGTTGGGGTTAAGGAAGTCACCACTAGGATTTTTGGCAAAAAGCAACAAGAATAAATCATCATGGTGATTTTTTTTTAAAATTATTATACTACTACTTAAAATGTTTTTCCATGATTTGGTTTGTAATGTATAAGTTCAAATTTTATTCCGCAATCTTTTGGCTATGTACAGATAAAATAATCTTCTCAGATTCTGATGCATTTTCCGAGCTTAAATCCATGGGAAATCTTGATAAGAGAGGTCCACCAACCCCTATCTCACGGTCTCACCCACCATACATGCTCGTAAATAAACTTAGGAAATCATTAATACTCAGTAATAACTTAAGTTACGCAGCTCCTGGTACATTTGGCCTAAATGACTCATTTCTTCCTGTTGATAAAGTGTACCTAAGAAAAATGAACACCTTCTTGGTGGCTCCAGAAAAAAAATCAGGTGGAAAATATTTAATAAATGATACAATTTCACTAGTAGAACAATAATACATTTAGGGTCCATTCACACGACCATTGTTTCTTTCCTGATCTGCTCCGTTTTTTGCGGAACAGATCTGGACCAGTTCTGTACCCATTCATTTTCAATGGGTCCTGAAAAAAATCGGACAGCACAATGTCAGATTTTTTTTCAGGACCCATTGAAAATGAATGGGTACAGAACTGGTCCAGATCTGTTCCGCACAAAACGGAACAGATCAGGAAAGAAACAACGGACGTGTGAATGGACCCTAAGTCATAGAAGCCATGTTCTGTGCTGTTGCAATACTTACAACCGTGTTCATGAGGTGGCACATTTCCTGGATAGTTCATCAATGTCTGATCAGCGGCCATCTAACAGTCCACATCCCCACCAAACAACTGCTTTGCAGTAGCTCTGATGCTGGAACTTGACACTAGAACTACAGCTCCGTCCTGTATATGTAGTGGACGGAGCTGGTAACTGCAAAGCTGCTCCCATTGATGTCAGTAGGAGGCGCAATGGATGGAACTGTAGTTTCAGCTCCAAGATTAGGCACCAGAGCTACCAGGGGTGGGATTAAAATGTGTAAAAACAGGTTCCCTACTCAACAGTAGACACGCGGCGCCACGACACATGTTTAAATATGCATACACCATATATATGCAACACACATACACATAAGTATATCATATACATGGTACTCATAGATAAATACAGCATATATACACTACACACACATACCACCCAACTAAGGAGCTAAACTATCGGCGGCATGCAAAAGCACCGTATCGGGACTCAGCCGCTAACACGGTTCTCCGATCTAGGTGTAATTTTAACAACCGGATCTGGAGAACTGGAGGGAACCAGCTGAATCCCATACCTGAGAGCTACTGCAGAACAACAGTACGGCGTATAGTGTATAGTGTCCAATCACATTACATACTGATGACTTGTCCTCAGGATAGGCCATCAATATAAAATAATTTCCCTGCTAAGCCACAGCACAGTACCAATCACAACATTATTATTATAAATGTTGCCTGTTTATTAGTGTTAGCGATTTGAAGATGACCGTAGACATTAATAATCAAATTTTTTACAAACTTTGCAATTGGTTAAAGGAAATGTGTCACCAAAAATGTTATCTGCCAGTTAAAACCAGATAGCAAGACTTATTTTCTCATCTGCTATTATTTTCTGATTGCAAATTTGTTTTATTTTCAGAACATGATTAGTGTTGAGCGCGAAAATTCGAATTGCAAATTTTAATCTCGAATATCGGCACTTTGAGAATTTGTGAATATTTAGAATATAGTGCTATATATTCATAATGATGAATATTCGTCATTTTTTTTTATTTATCTGAACACATGATTCCTCACTGCTTCTTGCTTGTGGACCAATGACGTCATTGGCCCACCAGCAAGAAGCAGGGAGGAATCATGTGTTCACTTCAGATGGAAAAAAATGACAAATATTCTAAAAAACTAATATATAGCACTATATTGAATTTTAATACTCATCATTTTTTCCATCTGAAGTCATGATTCCTTCCTGCTTAAATTGCTTGTGGGCCAATGACTCATTGGCCCACAAGCAAGAAGCATTGAGGAATCATGTGTTCAGATGGAAAAAATGACGAATATTCAAAAAATGAATATATAGCAGTATATTCTATAGTGCTATATATTAGTTTTTGACCCACGCCTGTATTCAGCACGTAATATTCGCATATTACGCGATCATTACCTTGCCGATTTTCGCGTTAAAAAAAAGAATGTAGAATATACCGAATATACGAATTCACAAATATATAATGAATATTCTACAAAATATTCTCAAAATATCACAAATTCGAATATGACCCCTGCCGCTCATCACTAAACATGATTACGTGGTGGCCATCTAGCCTGAGCTGTTCTTACCAGCAGTTAGAAAATCACTTTACGGCAACTACATGGGCCATAGACACAATAGGCAGGAAGGGACCTCATTGACTTCTATAAGAGAGCTTTCTAGGCATGCTCTGTGCCCTGTGCAGAGGTCATTGTACAAGGAAAGAGTAAATAAGCTTTGACAATCACCTATTGTGAAAGGTGGATCCTGTCTTATCTATACAAAGAGGTGATGTTATTACAGGCAGGATTAGAATGACAGATAAGCAGATAACTGCAGTAAAGTGATCTGGACAGACCGAGAAGTGGCACCAATTATTAGGCTTAGTGGCCACTGCAAAAAGTGCAGGATTTTATGCTGTTTGTTTAAATATAGATAGTGACATAAAAATTGTAAAACAACATAAAAAAATCTTTAAAAATATGTTTAACATAAATATGGGATTTAACCAATAGGTCATTTTCTGATGACACATTCCCTTTAATATTCCTGGGCATGTGTATGGTCAAGGACAAACATGAGAATAGCTTGATTGCTTTTTATGGCTTTACTAAATCCATTTGAATGTAATTGTCCTATTTTACAATGATGTTAAATTTAGATTACAGTAAAAAAAAAAAAAATCCCAGCTATGGCATGGCTGGTGATCCTTTTGTGAAAGGATGTAATGCGGATAGATGAAAGGACTGCATAGCAGGCTTACCTGTCCTAAGCTGCTATGAATCTAATGTTTTCATCAATTTTCTCTAATGATCCTATCTAAGTTTTAAAATCCATGAGCAGAACTCGGTGGCCATTGCCTCCCACTAAGCCACTATATAGCAAGTTTAATAGCTCGGCACTGCACAGTTATTACTCATGTATTTCACTCTCGGCTGACATGGTTGTTCAAGTTAGCCACCGATAAGATAAAATAAAAATAGCCCTCTTTTTAAATAAAATGTCTGCATGTAGCATAACCCAGCTGACAGCATCCTCTGTGCCACAGTGATATTCTATTCTCCTGCTATATGCTAGAGGGAAAACAATATAGGAGACTGTACAGTATACTATGATATAAAATTATATGTACAACATAACACCGAAAACTAAAGAACAATATATTAATTTTATAACATTATGCACATTGAAATCCTTCAATATGACAAATAAAATAAAAAATATATATATATGATATTATTAGCCATTGTATGCAAAACAAATTGTAACATAGTATATAATTTACCAAGACCAGAAAATTGAGTTGTAATAGCCAATTAAAAAATCATTCTTATTTTTTTTCTGTGAATTCTTATTATCTTATTTATCTTCTTATTTTTTTCTGTGAATATTCTCTTGAGTTTATTATATATATATTTTTTATTTTTATAATGATCATGCTTTTTTCAGATTATTAAATTATCTAGCACTTTATTATTATTATTATTATTATTATTAAAGGGGTTGTCTCACTTCAGCAAGTGGCATTTATAATGTAGACAAAGTGAATACAAGGCACTTACTAATGTATTGTTATTATCCATGTTGCTGCCTTTGCTGACTGAATTCATGTTTCCATCACATTATATACTGCTCGTTTCCATGGTTACGACCACCCTGCAATCCATTAGTGGTGGTCGTGTTTACACACAAAAGAAAAAGGCGTCGGCCTCTCTGGTGGCTGGTAGTGTTAAGCGCGAATATTCGAAAAGCTAATTTTTATCGCGAATATCGGCACTTTGAGAATTTGTGAATATTTATAATATAGCGCTATATATTCGTAATGATGAACATTCGTTAGTTTTTTTTTAACACAGTTCACATCAGGTGATCATCCCTCCCTTCCTCTAGTTTGTGGGCCAATGAGAAGGCTTTGTCACAGCTTAGCAACATCCCTAGCAACCAATAGAAAAGTAGCTTACCCCTTACTTCACCAAACATTTAAGAGATCTCCAATCACGATCATTCAGGATTTTTTTCCGGTCACATTTCTTCCTCGAATACGATGGATCCCCACTATCCTTCCAGCTTATAATAATGCGTTGGACAGTTCTCAACCCAATTTTAGTCGTTTCTGCAATCTCCTTAGATGTTTTCTCTGCTTGATGCATGACAATGATTTGACCCTTCTTAAACAGACTAACATCTTTTCCACGACCACGAGATGTGTCTTTCAACATGGTTGTTTAAGAAATGAGAAGCAACTCATCGCACCAGTTGGGGCTAAATAACTTGCTGCCAGCTGAAAGATAATCGTCCATGCAGTAATTATCCAATAGGAGGCTCATAACTATTTGCTTAGTTAATTCCAGGTGACTTTATTTTTGGACAGGCAGTGTATATTATTAGTGCAACCTGCGCTAAATAGCTTGCAATTGTTTGTCCGCTGCAGACAGCGACATTATCTGTGCTACATTTCTTGTGTAACGTGTGCACAGCCTAAAAATATCTGTGACATCCAGTGTACTTTTTCCATAGACGCTGCGGACAGTGACATTATTTACACCACATCTCCTGTTTAACGTGTGCGCATCCTAAAAATATCTGTGACATCCGGTGTACTCTTTCCGTAGACGCTGTGGACAGCGACATTATTTACACTACATCTCCTGTTTAACGTGTGCGCATACTAAAAATAACTGTGACATCCAGTGTACTTTTTCCGTAGACGGTGTCTGCTGCGGACAGTTACATTACCTGCGCTACATCTCCTGTATAACGTTTGCGCATCCTAAAAATATCTATGACGTCCAATGTACTTTTTCCGTAGACGCTGTGGACAGTTACATTACCTGCGCTACATCTCCTGTATAGTGTTTCCGCATCCAAAATATCTGTGACGTTGACTGTAATTTTTTCTTAGCCGCTGGTGACTGCAGTGACATTACCTGCGCTACATCTCCTGTAAAAGGTTAGCCGCTTAGATTCCCTGTTATTTTTTATTAGCCACTGGTGACAGCAGTCATATTGCACGCGCTAACTCTCCTGTATAACGTTTTCACATCCCAAATAGCTGTGACATTCCCGGTAATTTTTTATTAGCCGCTGGTGACAGCGACATTAACTGCACTACATTTCATATATAGCGTTTTCACATCCTAAATATCAGTGACATTCAGTTTAATTTATTTGCGCATACACTTACAAAACCTGCGCTACTGTACGTGTGACATACTTGCAAGCATATATACCATTTACTATGCAGAAGGCGAACAGTAAGGGATGGGGGAAGTGGCCGTGCTGCTGATGATGCATGCAGAGGCCGTGGCCCTGTGCACGGTGAAACTGTGCCTGCTGCCAGAGCACAAGAAACACACTCATCCACGATACCTAGCTTCATGTTCTAGTTTGCAGGGCGGCACAGGACACCACTCTCAAAGTCACATCAATGCGACCAGGTGGTCGGTTGGATTGCAGCAGATAATGCTTCCAGTCGGTTAAGCACCACCCTGTTTTCCACCAAGTCCAGTCTCAGTAGCCAAGAGTCTGGTCAACAGAATCCTCACCCTGATCCTCCTTCCTCCCACCATGGAGAGCCTTGCAAAACAAGTGATCACACACTAGGATATTTTGAGGAGCTCTTTATATCGCCATTCCTTGATTTGGGCCTCTCACCAAGACCGCATGAAGAGGGACGTGAGGAGATTGTGTGCACTGATGCCAAAACTCTTGAGCGTCCAGGGTCACAAGAACATGATGGTGGGGAATGGCAATTAGTGTTTCACGAGGTGGATGATGATGATGAGACACAGTTGCAAATAAGTCAACGGCACTTAGTGTCTCAAGAAGTTGATGATGAGGATTGTCAATAAGTGAGGTTATTGTTAGGTCAACAAGTCAGGAGGAAAACCAGAGTGAGGAAATAGAAGAGGAGGTGGTGGACGATGAAATCACTGACCCAACCTGGGAAGGTGGCAAGTAGAGCGAGGACAGCAGTACAGAGGGAGAGGGATCCGCAGTACCGCAACAGGCTGAAAGAGCCAGTGGGGTGGAAAAAGGGAGAAGGCGGGCCACACCAAACAGGCCCACAACTGTTCCTCGAAGCACCCCCTTGCAGCAATCTCTCTTGCCAAGGGGTAGGTGTTCCGCAGTCTGGCACTTTTTTAAGGAAAGTGTGGACGATAAAAGAATTATCATTTGCAACCTGTGCCGTACCAAAATGAGCAGGGGCATGAACACTAGCAACCTTACCACCACCAGCATGATAAGCCACATAACATCAAAGCACCCTAATAGGTGGGTCGAATGCCTAGGACCACAATAAGTGTCTGCGGGTCACACCACTGCCTCCTCTTCCCCTGTGTTACGTGCTGGCCAATCCCCTGTTCAAGACGCAGGCCCGGATGACTCCCGCCATGCACCTGGACTTTTGCAAGCACCATCAGCTAGCAAATACACTTCTGTGTCCCAGCGCAGCGCACAGATCTCCATACCCCAGGCATTTGAACAAAAGCGCAAATACCCAGCCACCAACCCACAGGCCATAGCAATAAATGCGCACCTTTCCAAATTGCTAGCTCTGGAAATGTTGCCATTTAGGCTTGTGGACACTGAGGCTTTCTGCAGCCTGATGGCGGTGGCCGTCCCTTGTTACTCAGTCCCCAGCCGCCACTATTTTTCACAGTGTGCCATCCAGGCCTTACACTAGCATGTGTCCTGTAACATCACCCGTGCCCTGACCAACGCAGTTATTGGGAAAGTTTATTTAACGACTGACACATGGACAAGTGCTTTTGGCCAGGGACGCTACATTTCCATGACGGCACACTGGGTGAATGTTGTGGAGGCAGGGAGCAAGTCATACACTGGGATGTCACACTTGCTACCGACACCAAGGATTGCGGGCCCTACTTCCATCAGGATTTGCGCCACCACCAACCTTAGTGGCTGCAACCCCCCCTTCTCCTCCTTTCCCTCCTTCTTCACTTCCACCTCTGAATTCTCATCTTGCAACACAAGTCAGCCATCAGTCAGTAGCTGGAAACAGTGTAGCACTGCAGTGGGGAATTGGCTGAAACTAATTTGCTTAGGTGACAAACAGCACACAGCCGCAGAGCTGTGGCAGGGTATAAGGGACCAGACTGAGCTGTGGCTCGCGTTACTCAACCTAGAACCAGGCATGGTTGTGTATAATAATGACCGTAACTTGGTAGTGTCTTTGGAACTCGGCAAGGTCACACACATATCATGCCTAGCCCACGTGTTTAACTTGGTGGTTCAGCAGTTTCTCAAAACCTACCCCAATTCGCCTGAGCTACTGGTGAAGGTGCGCCGTGTGTGAGGACATTTCCGAAAGTCATCTACAGCTGCCACCGGTCTGGAAACACTGCAGCAGCGCTTGCAATTGCCAGATCACTGACTGTTGTGCGACGTGAGCATGTTGGCCATGTTCCACATGTTGGCCAGGCTTTGTGAACAGCAGAGGGCAGTAGTAAAGTACCAGCTGCAACATGGTCATCACCTTTCCAGTCAGCTTCCGCTCTTCACAAGCGACGAGTGGGCATGGATGTCTGACCTCTGTGAGGTTTTAAGCAACTTTGAGGAATCAACATACACTCACCTAAAGAATTATTAGGAACACCATACTAATACGGTGTTGGACCCCCTTTTGCCTTCAGAACTGCCTTAATTCTACGTGGCATTGATTCAACAAGGTGCTGATAGCATTCTTTAGAAATGTTGGCCCATATTGATAGGATAGCATCTTGCAGTTGATGGAGATTTGAGGGATGCACATCCAGGGCACGAAGCTCCCGTTCCACCACATCCCAAAGATGCTCTATTGGGCTGATATCTGGTGACTGTAGGGGCCATTTTAGTACAGTGAACTCATTGTCATGTTCAAGAAACCAATTTGAAATGATTCAAGCTTTGTGACATGGTGCATTATCCTGCTGGAAGTAGCCATCAGAGGATGGTTACATGGTGGTCATGAAGGGATGGACCTGGTCAGAAACAATGCTCAGGTAGCCCGTGGCATTTAAACGATGGCCAATTGGCACTAAGGGGCCTAAAGTGTGCCCAGAAAACATCCCCCACACCATTACACCACCACCACCAGCCTGCACAGTGGTAACAAGGCATGATGGATACATGTTCTCATTCTGTTTACACCAAACTCGGACTCTACCATTTGAATGTCTCAACAGAAATCGAGACTCATCAGACCAGGCAATATTTTTCCAGTCTTCAACAGTCCAATTTTGGTGAGCTCGTGCAAATTGCAGCCTCTTTTTCCTATTTGTAGTGGAGATGAGTGGTACCCGGTGGGGTCTTCTGCTGTTGTAGCCCACCTTTCTTTCCCATTCTGACATTCAGTTTGGAGTTCAGGAGATTGTCTTGACCAGGACCACAACCCTACATGCATTGAAGCAACTGCCATGTGATTGGTTGACTAGATAATCGCATTAATGAGAAATAGAACAGGTGTTCCTAATAATTCTTTAGGTGAGTGTAGATATCCCAGTTTATAGAATTCAGTCTCTGGATGGAATGATATCCACAGGAACCTGTAGGCGATGAGTGCGGTCTATCTCCGCTTGGGCCTGTGTGGGTTGAACAGCCTAACAGCAGCAGGGGGGAATGACTTCCAATAGCGCTCCTTCTCACACATCTGGTGAAGCAGTCGGTCACAGACGGTACTGCCCAATACTATCACCATCTCATGCATGGGATGGAAGTTATTTTCCAGCATGGAAATCAGCTTGGATTCTATCCTTCTCACCTACCGCCTGCACTGGTTCTAGGCGGCTCCCCAGGGCAATTGTCACAACCAGACAGCTGAGAAGCTCTGACAGAGGCCTTTTAGAACCTCCTCCTTGAATTTCTGTGTTGTGGTATTCAGCTCCTCCTCTCGTCAGCCTCTCTCAGCTGTCATGTGTTAATTGCTTCCCTTTAAATTCTTCTCCAGAAGGCTTTTCTGAGCGGCTTATATTACTTCCTGGAGTGTGTGTGCACGCTGATCTGTCCTCCTGTTTGCTTCAAAGCTAAGTGTACCTTTATCTGTTAATATCTGTTTGCTGGATCCCAGGTGACCCTGACTCCCTCCGTATCTTGTGTAGGGAGCCGGTGGTCGTGTCCCCTCACTATTGTAGGGTGCTCAGGGCTTTATAGTCAAGGTTCGTGGATATGTAAACCTCCACCATTCGGATCTTTGCATAGGCTGAGCAGCCAGGGAAAGTGCCAGGTCTTCTGCAGGGGTCTCCCTTGGTTCCTTAGTTTTTGGATCCAGCGAGTCGTTTATACGTTGCTTTGCCTTATTTCCTGTACACCGTCCATGACATTATAAGCCGCCATAACCGTCTCAAGCAAGGATCCGGTTTCACTTTTGGCTGAACGCCTTCAGGGTCTTTCATTGGAGGTAGCTGATCTCCGCAGGACTTTTTCTCAGCTTCAAGTGACCGGTTCAGCTGGCGTTCATGGAGTTTGCTCTGAGCCTAAGATCTCGCTCCCGGATACGTTCTCCGGGGGTAGTGAGAATTTTGTGCGTTTTAGAGAGGCTTGCAAACTCCATTTTCGCCTTCTTCCCCATTCTTCTGGTGATGAGGAACGGAGGGTGGGGATCATTATATCGCTGCTCAGGGGTAACGCTCAGTCCTGGGCCTTTTCGCTGCCGGAGGGGGCACGGCCCCTCCGTTCAGTGGATGAATTCTTTTTAGCCCTGGGTCAGATATATGATGATCCGGATCGTATTGCTCTGGCGGAGTCTAGATTACGTCTCCTATGCCAGGGTAAACAATCCGCAGAAATATACTGCTCAGAATTTCGGAGATGGGCAGCTGATACTGGTTGGAATGATGCTGCACTCCGAAGTCAATTTTGCCATGGTCTTTCAGAGGGATTGAAAGATGCATTCGCCTTTCATGAAAGGCCTATTTCTTTGGACTCTGCTATGTCTCAGGCCGTTCGTATTGACAGGCGTCTTAGAGAGAGAGGAGAGACCTCTCCTTCCTGTCATACTCGGTCTCAGGACTGTGCAGCGGTCCCATTCTCTGCGCAGGGGTCTCAGTCGCTGTCAGCCCCTTCTGAGCAGGAGCCCATGCAGCTGGGGTTGATTGCTTCTGACAATAGAAGATTCAGCCTGCATGGGAGGGTTTGTTTTTGTTGTGGAGGTATTAATCATTTGGCAAATATTTGTCCCTCTAGGAGATTCAGGCAGTTCTCTGGGTATAATAAAGAAA
Source organism: Bufo gargarizans (assembly GCF_014858855.1). Classification (NCBI taxonomy): domain Eukaryota; kingdom Metazoa; phylum Chordata; class Amphibia; order Anura; family Bufonidae; genus Bufo; species Bufo gargarizans. Next base: position 104,789,344 of record NC_058089.1, read on the forward strand.
CAAAGAGGAAAAAATCTTTGAAAAATGTTCCGTCTGTTACTATTGGCAGGGTTGAGGCGGAGATTGAAGGTTTTCCGTTTACTTGTAGTTCCCGTTTTGTCCTGCCGGCTAGGGTGGCGCTAGAGAGCAAGAAATTTTTTTGTGAGATTTTTGTGGATAGTGGAGCTGCGGTCAATCTCATTGATAATCACTTTGCGATAACTCATGGTTTCCAGGTGTGCGCTTTGAGAAAGGATATTCCTGTGTTTGCTATCGATTCCGCTCCACTTTCTCAGAAGTCATTAAAGGGCAAAGTTCACAATATCCGTTTAATTGTGAGTGATGCTCATGTTGAGGATGTGTCATGTTTCGTCCTTAGCGGTTTGCCGACTCCTCTAGTGTTGGGGCTACCCTGGCTCACTAAACATAACCCCACCATTGATTGGCAAGCGAGGCAAATAAATGGTTGGAGTGACTTTTGCAGAGAGAATTGCCTCACGACATCTGTTTCTGAGGTTGCTACTAAGACTGTACCATCTTTTCTCTCTGAATTTTCGGATGTCTTCTCTGAGAGTGGAGTTCAGGATTTGCCCCCGCACAGGGAGTACGATTGCCCTATTAATCTCATCCCAGACGCCAAGCTGCCTAAATCTCGTTTATACAATCTTTCCCAACCTGAGAGGATCGCTATGCGTGCTTATATCTCTGAGAGTCTGAGAAAGGGACACATACGACCCTCAAAGTCACCTGTTGCCGCTGGTTTTTTCTTTGTTAAGAAAAAAGATGGTTCTTTAAGACCTTGTCTGGATTTCAGGGAGCTGAACAATATCACAATTCGTGACCCTTATCCGCTTCCTCTGATCCTGGACCTATTTAACCAGGTTGTTGGGGCTAAAGTCTTTTCCAAATTAGATCTAAGAGGGGCATACAACCTGGTCAGGGTCAGAGAAGGGGACGAATGGAAGACGGCCTTCAATACCCCTGAGGGCCATTTTGAAAATGTGGTTATGCCTTTTGGTTTGATGAATGCCCCAGCTGTTTTTCAGCATTTCGTAAACAGCATTTTTTATCATTTGATGGGAAAATTTGTATTGGTGTATTTAGATGACATTTTGATTTTTTCTCCCGATTTCAAAACTCATAAGGAACATTTACGTCAGGTCTTGCTCATCCTGCGGGAGAATAAATTATATGCAAAACTGGAAAAATGTGTCTTTGCGGTTCCAGAAATTCAATTTCTGGGGTTTCTTCTCTCCGCTTCTGGTTTTCGCATGGACCCCGAGAAGGTCCGCGCTGTGCTTGAGTGGGAGCTTCCTGAGAATCAAAAAGCGCTGATGCGTTTTTTGGGCTTTGCCAATTATTACAGGAAGTTCATTTTGAATTATTCTTCTATTGTTAAACCACTCACTGATATGACCAGAAAGGGGGTAGATTTTTCTTCTTGGTCAGTAGAGGCGCGTAAGGCTTTTTCTGATATCAAGGAGAGTTTTGCTTCCGCTCCCATCTTGGTGCAACCTGATGTTTCGTTACCCTTCATAGTTGAGGTTGATGCTTCTGAGGTGGGTGTGGGGGCGGTCTTGTCTCAGGGTTCCTCTCCTGCCAATTGGCGACCGTGTGCCTTTTTCTCAAGAAAACTCTCCTCCGCAGAGAGAAATTACGATGTGGGAGATAGGGAATTGTTGGCCATCAAGTTGGCTTTTGAGGAATGGCGCCATTGGCTAGAGGGAGCCAGACACCCTATTACCGTATTTACTGACCATAAAAATCTGGCCTACTTGGAGTCAGCCAAGCGTCTGAACCCGAGACAGGCCAGATGGTCGTTGTTCTTTTCTAGGTTTAATTTTGTTGTCACGTTCCGCCCTGGAGTTAAGAATGTGAAGGCAGATGCCCTGTCACGTTGTTTTCCGGGAGGCGGGAATTTTGAAGACCCGGGTCCCATTTTGGCTGAAGGTGTGGTGGTCTCTGCTCTTTTTCCTGAATTGGAGGCAGAGGTGCAGGCAGCCCAGTCAGAGGCTCCTGATCTTTGTCCTCCTGGGAGGTTGTTTGTGCCTCTCGCTTTAAGACACAAGATTTTTAAAGAACACCACGATACGGTCCTTGCTGGGCACCCGGGGGTAAGAGCCACACTGGATCTCATCGCTCGGAGATTCTGGTGGCCTGCGCTTCGTAAGTCGGTTGAGGGTTTTGTGGCAGCCTGCGAGACTTGCGCTCGTGCCAAAGTCCCTCATTCACGGCCATCAGGTCCTCTTCTTCCCTTACCCATTCCTTCCCGTCCTTGGACACATCTGTCCATGGACTTTATCACGGACCTGCCTCGTTCCTCGGGGAAGACTGTGATTCTGGTGGTGGTGGACCGTTTTAGCAAAATGGTGCATTTCATCCCTTTTCCTGGTTTGCCCAATGCTAAGACGCTGGCGCAGGCATTTGTTGATCACATTGTCAAATTGCACGGTATTCCTTCAGACATAGTCTCTGATAGGGGCACGCAGTTTGTTTCCAGATTCTGGAAGGCTTTCTGTTCTCGCTTGGGGGTTCGGTTGTCATTCTCTTCTGCTTTCCACCCGCAGTCGAATGGCCAGACAGAGCACGTCAATCAGAATCTGGAGACATATCTGCGTTGTTTTGTGGCGGAGAATCAAGAGGATTGGTGTTCTTTTTTGTCCCTTGCTGAGTTTGCTTTAAATAACCGTCGTCAGGAGTCCTCTGATAAGTCACCATTTTTTGGTGCATATGGGTTTCATCCACAGTTTGGGACTTTCTCGGGAGAGGGGTCTTCTGGTTTACCTGATGAGGACAGATTCTCCTCGTCTTTGTCATCTATTTGGCAAAAGATTCAAGATAATCTAAAGAGCATGAGTGAGAGATATAAGCGTGTGGCTGATAAGAGACGTGTGCTTGGTCCGGACCTGAATGTTGGTGATCTGGTGTGGTTGTCTACCAAGAATATCAAATTGAAGGTTCCCTCCTGGAAGTTGGGTCCTAGGTTTATTGGGCCTTACAAAATCCTGTCTGTCATCAATCCTGTTGCATACCGTCTTGATCTTCCTCAGACTTGGAAGATCCATAATGTTTTTCATAAGTCCTTATTGAAACCTTATGTTCAACCCATTGTACCCTCGTCTTTGCCTCCTCCTCCGATTATGGTTGATGGGAATCTTGAATTTCAGGTATCTAGGATTGTGGATTCTCGTCTTGTCCGCGGTTCTCTTCAGTACCTTGTTCAGTGGGAGGGGTATGGTCCTGAGGAGAGGATGTGGGTCCCAGTGACGGACATTAAGGCCTCTCGTCTCATCAGGGCTTTCCATAGGTCCCATCCTGAGAAGGTGGGTTCTGAGTGTCCGGAGTCCACTCGTAGAGGGAGGGGTACTGTCACAACCAGACAGCTGAGAAGCTCTGACAGAGGCCTTTCAGAACCTCCTCCTTGAATTTCTGTGTTGTGGTATTCAGCTCCTCCTCTCGTCAGCCTCTCTCAGCTGTCATGTGTTAATTGCTTCCCTTTAAATTCTTCTCCAGAAGGCTTTTCTGAGCGGCTTATATTACTTCCTGGAGTGTGTGTGCACGCTGATCTGTCCTCCTGTTTGCTTCAAAGCTAAGTGTACCTTTATCTGTTAATATCTGTTTGCTGGATCCCAGGTGACCCTGACTCCCTCCGTATCTTGTGTAGGGAGCCGGTGGTCGTGTCCCCTCACTATTGTAGGGTGCTCAGGGCTTTATAGTCAAGGTTCGTGGATATGTAAAACTCCACCATTCGGATCTTTGCATAGGCTGAGCAGCCAGGGAAAGTGCCAGGTCTTCTGCAGGGGTCTCCCTTGGTTCCTTAGTTTTTGGATCCAGCGAGTCGTTTATACTTTGCTTTGCCTTATTTCCTGTACACCGTCCATGACAGCAATGCTGGACATTTTAATCATCATGAGTAAAGTACATGTATATGTTGTTAAGGCAAGTAGCAGAGTTTTGTTACTGTGACCCATATACTGTATGTACTTTGCTGATACTTTATCTTTATGGGGTGATCCCTGATTTATATTTTGGGACGCTATACCCTATCTCTTGCCATTTCCATATTGCTGCTACATACGGACGTCGTGATTATTGTTACCATCCCACATGATATGTGTTTATCAGTGATGACGCCTTATTCTGCTGCTCATTCTTCTATGTACTGATATTTTTTAACATTATGATTTGTCTAATAAAGATTTTCATACTTTTGGATTACTTTGGTATGTTGTGGCTCATAAATTTTGTGCTTTGTGTATGACAGTCTTGGAGCCCTACCTGTAACTATAGTGGATTATATAGACACTCCATTATAGTTACGTAAAGTGGATTTACTAGATTGTTTATGAGTGCTTTTACTGTATGGTTCTTTCTTTATATCTAGTAACCATACCTAACACTCAACACTATTAACTTGGGTTCTTATTACCATGGATGAATGTTTCAATACATTAATTCCATCCTTTCCAATGGTCATGCGATATCATCTATCTAGAAGTGTGACTTGGAAGAAGCCACTTGACTACAAACTAGCCATCATTCTCAAGATTTCACTTCCCATGAATATTGCAGTTCAATCTCAATGTTGCTATCTGATAAGGTTTCCATGTGAATGCTTGTTAGCAATTAACGGCTGAAATATCGGTCAGTCTAGTACACCCTAAAAGCTGGTCATACACATTAGATAGCTGTCAGCTAAATACCCATTTGACCGACAGTTATCTCTCCCGATCCACCTATAAGTTTGCATGTTTGGCCCAGCTAAACGTGAATATGTAGAGGACGGAGAGGTGTAGAATGCCACTGTCACACTGAGTTAGCAGTGGCTTACCTCCCAGCTAACAAAAGATGTGGGCAATTGAATCCGATAAGCTTGATCCTTATCTCCCCTGACATCCACCATTGGGGGAGACTAGGGAGGACACCATAAGCAGTACATGGTCTACTTAAGTCTTGTTTACTATGTTGCCGCAAGTCAGAAACTACTTTGGAGGCAATACCCACTTAGTCAAGGGTCAAGTACGGTAGTTCCTTTGAGTCTTACATGTCATTCTGTTTTTATATTCTGTAGATCTTTATATTATTTTTGTTTTAGTATAGTACACATCATTTTGATGTTTTTTGAATGTATATTATGTAACTTTTAAACAAGGACTTTAATCCATTGTTCCCAAGCTTTCCATCATTGATCAACAGTGCTGCAATGCAAACGGCCCTGATCAAATAAGGACACAGATATTAAATTATAGCCTTTCTACACCCAATCGTAAAGGCTTTTGTCACTGCATGGATTTGGCAGCAGACAATCTTTATCTGCCAGGCAGTCTCTGACATTCTGCTGTGTTGAAGGGCGCTTATTATAATACAGCACGTTTTCAGGAAATTCAATTGATTTATAGGAACAAGACAGAAGACAGATGACTTGCCTAATCCATCTCATTTCATAAAAAAGCAAGATAGTTCTAGTAGCATTATGCATGTACTGGGTAGTGAAACAGACAAATATGAATTGTGAGTCCAAACTTAAAATAGTTTGTCCTATATCTGCAACTGTTTTACAAGCTTTTACGTGCCATCCTGAAATTTTAAGGAACATTAATTTTTTTTTTCTTTAAAGGGGTTGTCCGGGTTCAGAGCTGAACCCAGACATACCTCCATTTTCACCCCGGCAGCCCCCCTGACTTGAGCATCGAAGCAGTTAATGCTCCGATGCTTTCCTTTGCCCTGCAATAAATCGCGCAGGGCAAAGGCATTTTTTAGAGATCCGACGACGTATTGGGCTCTCCATGGGGCTGCCAGGAAGCTCGGTGACCTCACTGGCACTGATGGGCGGGCTTTAGTCCTGCCCTAGCTAGTAAAATGGCTAGGGCAGTGCAAAAGCACGCCCATCACAACCGGTGACGTCACCGAACATACTGCCAGGCGGAAGCTTCCCCACGGCAGTGTGTGACTGCAAACAAAAGAGCCCTTGCCCTGCGTGATCTAGCGCAGGGCAAAGGAGAGCATCAGAGCATGAACTTCTCTGATGCTCAATTTTAATTGCTTTAATTACCTCTTTGGTGTATTCCCAGCTTTAGAGTATCAGAACAGAGAAGTAACTCTAAAAGGTTTGGACTTATGGCAAATTTTTGAATGCCTTCCCCAATATACTTGCAACCCCCTCCTCCCATTCAACCCCCAATTCTGTGTCTGGGGTTGTACACTCACCAAACAACCATCCATCCACTCAGTCATGCAAAAATAAAATAACCAGCAAAGTGGGAATCTTATTAACTACAAAATACACTAGTAACACATGTTTTTTTCAAGCAGGGCAAAAACAAAATAAAACAAAGCAATAGATGTCTTTTCAGGTAAAAAACAGACAATCAGGAAAAACCTGTGTGGAAATAAAAACCTGCTGCCAAAAACCACAAAAAAAAATAATCTGTGACACAAGTCTTAATTCACAGCATTTGTCTTACAAGCTTAAACTTACAGTACATACTCATACATACTCAACTTTATAAAAATAATGGCACAAAAAACTAAGAAGGTGAAATAAAAGAATGCTTAGGATTTTAGTTTTTTGGGGCCAAACTTCATTACACTAGATCGTTTTTTGAAAAAACATAGCTTTTCTTATAGCATTTTCCCAACATGATACAACCTCTGCTGCCCTAGAAAAGAGAAAGGGTTCATCATCAGATCTCTGGTGCTCTTGGGAAGTGATGGTCTCGTACAGTTGAAGGATTAATGGGAATATCTGGGGGTTGGGAGGGGGGTCTATGGCAGTGAACAGGATAATGGCCAAATCTTACATTACAAAACAGAGAAGGGTTTGAATGATAGGTCCTTGATAGTCTTGGTAATAAACGGGTTAAGGGGCAGATACTTGGTCTTTTAAAGTAGTAAAGGGGTTAATAAGAATATCCATGTTGGTATATGGTTGTAAGGGGGTTAATGGGGCCATTGCTGTTGGTATAGAGCAGTAAGGAGGTTAATAGAGGCATTGCTGTTTCCCGATCCACATACTGTATATCTGCCCGACTCAGCTAAGCATGCATATATAGTAAATGAGGAGAGGTGCGAAAACCTCTGTCAGACTCCTCTGGCAGTAACTTATCTCCCCTCTAACAAATTCATTATGAAAATGAAACCAATGTTCCCAATCCATATCTCCCCTGACATCATCCATCCTGTAAGAGTCCACTATATACTGTAGATGATCGTTCGAATTAGCAGAAATTGGCAGGTCTAATACACATCTAGTGTGTATGACGAGCTTAGTGCTCCTGGATCCCGAAGCCCTCAACCCATGTACCCTGGCCATTTATAAAGCTGGTGTCTGAGGAACTATGGTGTAGTAGGCCCCCTTGAGGACCATGGCCTAGGTTCCAAAGCTACCCCCTATAGCGTGAGTCCATAAACCCAAGAAAGCATAACAAGGGCCGCAAAAAAAGTCGCTCTGTGTTCGTCTGCATCAGCCTATTATAAAGACTGATGCAAGGTGAATGGGGAGAAATGATCACTACCACAGTTGTTCCTCCCTCTTTCAGTTCTATTGATTACACAGGGAGATATGGTCATGATAATCGTACATATTTCATTCTGATGAAAGGTGCAAATCAGCCAACAAACATGTGACTGGTTATTTATTAGCTGATTGGTGACACGATTATATAGGCCAGCTATCAGGAGCACATCTTGTTCCTAGGAATTGGCCCAAAAATCATGCAATGTAATAGGGTCCTAAATGGGTTGTCCTGACCTATCGTCAGGATAGGTCATCAATATCTGATCAGTGGGGTCCGACACACTGTCGATCAGCTGTTTCAAGAGGAGACGGAGCTCCCTGCGAGTGCTGCTTCCTGTTTATTACACTACACGTCGTTTGCTGTGGAGTAGTGGAGTAGTGTAATTACAAATTCCAGTAGTTGTCATTTCATGGCACCGCTGAATCTTCCGAGACGATGGGCAATGTAATGAACAGGAAGTAGCGCTCGCATTGGAGCACCACCTCCTCTTTAAACTGATCATTGACGATAGGTCATCAATATAACTGGCAGAACAACCCCTTTAAGTGATGGTATTTCCTTCCATCCTGCCTCCTATTCATAAAGGAGCACTTTCCTTCACTGCACAGGACGGAGCTCATTGGTTATTAATGCTTCCTGTCCCCCCAGTTATTGTTTATATTGGTGTGACCGGCTGCAATAACCAGTAAGCACCTTCCCTAACTAGTAGGGAGAGCGCTCATTGGATAACTCTCTAATCACTGGGCCTGAGAAGGCCTTAACAGCAAGATACTTTATTTTAGTGGGGTACCTCAGGGGTCAGTATTGGGCCCTATTCTCTTCAATATATTTTTTAATGATCTTGTAGAAGGTTTGCATAGTAAAATATCAATTTTCGCAGATGACACTAAACTGTGTAAAGTAATTAACACTGATGAGGACAATATACTGCTACAGAGGGATCTGGATAGATTGGAGGCTTGGGTAGATAAGTGGCAGATGAGGTTTAACACTGACAAATGTAAGGTCATGCACACGGGAAGGAATAATGCAAATCACCCGTACATACTAAATGGTAAAACACTCGGTAACACTGACATGGAAAAAGAGCTAGGAATTTTAATAATCAGCAAACTAAGCTGCAAAAACCAGTGTCAGGCAGCTGCTGCCAAGGCCAATAAGATAATGGGTTGCATCAAAAGGGGCATAGATGCCCGTGATGAGCACATAGTCCTGCCACTTTACAAATCATTAGTCAGACCACACATGGAGTACTGTGTACAGTTCTGGGCTCCTGTGAACAAGGCAGATATAGCAGAGCTGGAGAAAGTCCAGAGGAGGGCAACTAAAGTAATAACTGGAATGGGGCAACTACAGTACCCTGAAAGATTATCAAAATTAGGGTTATTCACTTTAGAAAAAAGACGACTTCGGGGAGATCTAATTAATATGTATAAATATATCAGGGGTCAGTACAGAGATCTCTCCCATCATCTATTTATCCCCAGGACGGTGACTGTGACGAGGGGACATCCTCTGCATCTGGAGGAAAGAAGGTTTCTACACAAACATAGAAGAGAATTCTTTACTGTAAGAGCAGTGAGACTATGGAACTCTCTACTTGAGGAGGTGGTGATGGTGAGTACAATAAAGGAATTCAAGAGGGGCCTGGATGTATTTCTGGAGTGTAATAATATTACAGGCTATAGCTACTAGAGAGGGGTCATTGATCCAGAGAGTTATTCTGATTGTCTGACTGGAGTCAAGAAGGAATTTTTTATTCCCCTAAAGTGGGGAAAATTGGCTTCTACCTCACAGGTTATATTATTTTTTGCCTTCCTCTGTATCAACATGCAGGATGACAGGCCGAACTGGATGGACAAATGTTTTTTTTTTCAGCCTTATGTATTATGTTATGTTACTATGTTATGTTACTAACTGTGGTAACTTTTTTTTAATTTGTTGGAATACTAAAATCATTTTTGCTAATTTTTTTTCTGTGACACATTGGGCTTTTTAAGATATATATATTTAACATTGTTCTCCTTTTTTTAGTTTTATTTGGGGAAACTGCAAAACATTTATAAAATATAAATCTTTAAACCTATAGCTCCTTATTTTTTCTAAATATGCAAACTAACATAAAAAAAAATGTTAAAATGAGTTCCCTATTTTGTATGAGTCGTTTATATATAAAACATATAGGTGCACATGAATAAAGTGTTAATGGAAACTTTTTCGGTTGGTTTGCCACATGTCCCTGAAAAAATTATTAAAAGTGCTCTGGGGGATATTGACAATTTTTTTTATTTTGCACTTTTTCCTTTTTCTTTTTTTGTTTTATTATAGTCCATATTTTTTTAATGACTTTTCAATCGTTTTTATAATATTTTACTCATTTTTAAATATATTTTTGCCACATAATATGTCTCCCTCTGGGTCTTTTCTTTGTATTTTGTAAAGGAGCCCAGGTTACAGAGGGAAGCAGCCTCCTGTGGGGGGCTTTGCACAAGGCAAAGTTGATCAGTCTGTTAAAACCCATCAGCTCTGGTATGCCCCGAGACACCCAGTGGTCACGTGATCTTCAGGTCCAATAGAGGAAGGGATATAGCCACTTCCTCTATTCACTGCATAGCGTTCATTTAGTGCTCTGCACCTTAAGAGAAGGCAGAAGTGGCCCACGGCTTGTACACTCCTGTTTTACTTCTCTTTGTCTAGCTTTTTTTCTGAGTAACTCTATTACACACAGTTGACTGTTAATGCCAATATTAAGTAAAATCCAGCAGTACTTCAAATAAAGCAAGATTGAGAGTAACTTAGTGAAAGTGATGTTTAATTAAGTTATACAATGACTTTAAGTAAATTAAGGCCCGATACATGATAAAAGCAGCCTGGACTTACCCTTTGAGTATTATATAACGTTAATTCAATCTAATTCTTACGCAACCGTTTTAGCTCTTTATTGGTTTCACTAAGTACCAAAAACAACTTACAAAGCATTGAAAGTGTAGCAATAGAGCCCCATTAATGGAATTAAAGACCTGTTTAAGGTTAAGCACATTACTTTACAGGAGATACTGTTTCTGGGTTAAAGATACATTCTCTGTAAAATGGTTATTACCTCATTTCCATTCAATCCAGTTAAATGTGAAATTACCACGCAGTCACTGGAAATGTCCTTTCCTGGTCCAATGTACTAATCAACTGGACATAAGCTCTTTAGAATTTGTAATTTTAGCCTTTTTACTATCTCTATAAAAGAGACATTCTCAGTATGCTTAGAAACATAGAAACATAGAATGTGTCGGCAGATAAGAACCATTTGGCCCATCTAGTCTGCCCAATATACTAAATACTATGGATAGCCCCTGGCCCTATCTTATATGAAGGATGGCCTGCATAGGGATTAGTCCATAGTGTCACATTCCTCTTATTATCATATGGGTTAATGTATTAATTCTGTGTGTTTGTGTCTGTACATTTCAATAGATAAAACAGGACCATAGTACATGCAGTATATTAAATAACAGTGTCCTTAAACACCAAATAACCTATTTACACCATGATTCCTATATGTATACAAAGGGTTAAAAGGAGGGTCTCATACAGTGCCTTCCAAAAGTATTCACCCCCCTTGATTTTTTTCATATTTTGGTGCCTCACAACCTGAAAATAGTTTGAGGCTTTGCATCATTTAATTTACAGAACATGCCCACAACTTTGAAGATGTTTGTTTTTATTGTGAAGCAAACAACAAATAGGACAAAATAACTGAAAAAGTCAATGTGCATAACGAATCACCCCCCTAAAGTCAATACTTTGTAGAGCCACCTTTTGCGGCAATCACAGCTCAAATTCACTTTGGAAAAGCCTCTATGAGCTTGCCAATCACTGGTATTTTTGCCCATTCCTCCTTGCATAACTGCTCCAACTCCTTCAAGTCTGACCACAGATTTTCTATTGGATTGAGTTCTGGGCTTTGACTAGGCCATTCCAACACATTTACATGTTTCCCCTTAAACCACTCAAAGTTTGCTTTAGTAGTGTGTTTGGGGGCATTGTCCTGCTGGAAGGTGAACCTCCATCCTAGCCTCAAATCACGCACAGAGTGGTACAGGCTTTGCTCGAGAATATCCCTGTATTTAGCACCATCCATTTTTCCCTCAACTCTGACCAGTTTCCCAGTCCTGGCTGCTGAAAAACATCCCCACAGCATGATGCTTCCACCACCATGTCTCACCGGATCTTCATGGTGTTCTTTGCGTGATGTGATGTGTTGGGTTTGCGGCAGACATAGTGTTTTCTTTGATGGCCGAAAAACTCAATTTTAGTCTCATCAGACCAGAGCACCTTCCTCCATACATTTTGAGAGTCTCCCACATGCCTTTCTCACAACGTGCCTTTTGTTTTTAGATGAAAGTAATGGCTTTCTTCTCGCCATTCTGCCATAAAGCCCAACTCCATGGAGCATACAGCTGATTGTTGTCCTATGTACAGATACTCCAGTCTCTGCTGTGGAACTCTGCAGCTCCTCCAGGGTAACCTTAGGTCTCTGTGCTGCCTCTCTGAATAATTCCCTCCTTGCTCGGTCCATGAGTTTTGGTGGGCGGCCGTCTCTTGGCAGGTTTGCTGTTGTGCCATGCTCTTTCCATTTGGTTTTGATAGATTTGATGGTGCTCCTGAGGATCATCAAAGATTTGGATATTTTTTTATAACCTAACCCTGACTTATACTTCTCAACCACATTGTCCCTTACTTGTTTGGAGAGTTCCTTGGTCTTCATGACAGTGTTTGGTTAGTAATGTCTCTTGCTTAGGTGTTGCAGCCTTCGGGGCCTTTCAAAAAAGGTGTGTATATGTAATGACAGATAATGTGACACTTAGATTGCACACAGGTGGACATCATTTCAGTAATTATGTGACTTCTGAAGGTAATTGGTTGCACCAGAACCTTTTATGGGCTTCCTAACAAGGTTGGTGAATATATACGCACATGCCAATTTTCTGTTTTCTATTTCTAAACAATAGTTTTATTTATATTTTTTTCTCATTTCACTTAACCAACTTAGACTATTGTGTTCTGATCCATCACATAAAATTCAGAATAACAAAACATTGAACTTAAGGCTGTAATGTAACAAAATACGAAAAAAGTCAAGGGGAGTAAATACTTTTGCAAGGAACTGTCTATGTAACCTCTTACGTGTACACCCTGATTTCCGAGTCCTTAAGGCGGGCGGTGATCAGAACAGGGTGCTTGCGGAAATCATTCAGCAGGCACCCTGTGACAATGCCGAGGGGGGTCCTGTGACCCCCTTGTATCGGCAATCACTGCAAACCACAGGTCAAATCAGACCTACGGATTGCAGCGTTTCCGGGTTATTCTGGTCTCCAGTGACCCGATGACCTGGAATAGAAGGGTGATCGGTGGTGTAATACACACCACCAATCACTCTCCGTAGATCCTGTGAGATGGCGGTGACGCCACCTCTCAGGATCGCCTGTGATTGGCTGGACGGACAGATGGAGGGAAAATGTCCCAGAGCTCCGCTCTCCCCGCCTACAGTCTTCCATGTGAGTGAGGAGAGAGGAGCCCCGTGTCGGTCCCTCTGCCTCCCACGTGATCCGCTGCGATCCGCTGCCATCCATGGACCCTGAGCCACCATAAAGTGCCATCTGGCACATAAACATTCAGAGAGAGCTTTAGTTAGGCAGGGAGAGTGAAAAAAATATATTTTTTTTGTGTGCATCACCCGAATCTGAGGGTGTCTGGGGTCCACAGCACCCTCAGCTGTGCTACCCCGACCCCCTAGGGGTGCTGCAGCTTGCCCCCCCAAATTTTTTTGGGCGCAAGCGCTTTTTTTTTTTTTTTTTTGCAGGTGCGCTGACTGTGGCCGGCACTCTTAGCCTTAAAAGAGCATCCGGCCACTGTTAGCTTGGTACCACTGATCAGCGAGTTTTTGGGGTGTGAACAATTTTTCTGGGATTGAAGTTATTTTTTTTCGTACCACTTTTTGGGGCTTGTGTTTTTTTAATTTAGTTTTATATTTATTTTTTCTGTTAGGTTAGGGTGGGTTAGGGTAGTGTCATGGATGAGATTTGCAGATAGCTGGAACTTATAAATAAACGAGCGACTGGCTTGATCCCAAACTAAGGAGCTATCAGGTGAGCCCTATAAGACCCTAAGAGCTCTCCCTGACTGCTATGCACATACAAGGGTCTTGATGGTAGACGATTGCATGCCCACGTACCTAAGCCTGTGTGACACCTGAAAACCCTATAATAGTGAGGGGACACGACCACCGGCTCCCTGCACTTAATATGGAGGGAGTCAGGATCACCTAGAATCAAGCCAGCAAGCAAACACAATAAAGTAAAGGACTTATCTGAGCAAACAGCAGATGCAGCCTCCAGCAGTGAACACTTCATCCAGGAAGTAGTATAAACCGCAAAGTAAGGCAGTATGGGAGGGAATATAAAGGAAGACGATTATGTCTAAATAAGTGACACCTGGCAGAAGGAAAGGAGATGAGAAAGTGAAACCAAAACAAAGAACATCATACAAGAGGTAGAGAAGAACGTCTGCCAGAGCTTCTCACAGAAGTGGCGGTGACAGGTAGGGTATACATAAAAACACATCACCCCCCACACACACACACACTAAATAAAGTTTTACACACACACACACTCCTCTTTAGCGTTAGAAGATGGCCCTCCGGATGTTCTCGGCCGAGGAGGCATACGCCCAGCTGATCTCCGACTCCGAGAGCCCCAGTGAGGACGAGGATGACCCCACTTTCCTGTTGTCATCCTCGTTCTCCTCATCATCTAGTGATGATGATAAGCCCCCAAGACAGCGGAGCCAGGAGCCCCCCATAATTCCCACACACTAATATGAGCAGCCCTGGGGTTTGTACTAGTTTTTCGGCCCACCAGGCAAGTCCACCTGAGCCCCCTACTGGTGAACTTGCCTGGAGTACCCCAGAGGATTTTGAGCCTGTGATTCCTGACTTTGTTGGCCAACCAGGAATTCAGATTCGCACAGTGGGATTCACTAAATATGACTTTTTTAGTTTTTTTTTCAGTGACCACTTTGTGAATCTGATGGTGGAGCAAACAAACAGTTGAGCTCAACAGTTTATTTCTCAACACCTGGGCTCCTTTTTTGCTAGGTTTGGTGGCTGGACTCCGGTCAGTGCAACCGAGATGAGAACATTTTGGGGCCTTGTGCTGCACATGGGCCTAGTAAGACAAAACTATGTCAGGCAGTACTAGAGTGGGGACGTCCTCTACCAGACCCACTTTTACTGTATGGCCATGAAACGTTGTCGTTTTGAGGCCATTCAGAAATGCCTGCATTATCTGCATAATGCAGGCATTTCTGAATGGCCTCAAAACGACAACGTTTCATGGCATGTCCACCCCCCCTACCCGAGGTGATCCTGCCTATATTTGCCTGTACAAAATCAGGCTGGTCATCGATCACTTCGGGGCCAAATTTTTGGCGGCCTATGTATCTGGAAGGGAGGTCGTTGTTGACAAGTCTCTCATTGCTTTTAAGGGGAGACTCAGTTTCCGCCACTCCAGTACATTTCCACTAAGCGGGAGAGGTATGGCGTGAAGCTGTACAAACTTTGTGAGAATACCTCAGGGTACACTTACAAGTTTTGTGTGTACGAGGGGCGAGATTCCACTCTGGGTGTTAGCAGGAAACTTGTGTGGGACCTTATGCGCCCATTGCTAGATAAGGGTTACAACCTGTACGTGGATAACTTTTATACTAGTATCCCCTTGTTCCAGTCCCTCGGCGTTAGAGCCACGTCCTCTTGTGGGACCGTGCGGAAAAGTCAACGAGGACTCCCTACCCACCCCCTCCAGGTACCTATCCCCAGGGGTGAGACCCGTGTCCTTACCATTGAAAACCTGTTGCTTGTTAGATATAAGGACAAGAAGGATGTCCTTGTACTGTCCACAATTCACGGTAACGGCATCACCCCTGTCCCTGTGTGAGGTACCACGGCACCGGTCCTCAAGCCCGATTGTATCGAGGACTACAATCAGTATATGGTAAGGGGATGATCTCTCTGATCAAGTCCTCAAGCCATATAACGCCATGCACAAAACTTGGGCATGGTACAAAAAAGTTGTGGTCTACTTTGTGCAGGTTGCCTTGTACAACTCTTTTGTGCTGTCCTGAAGCGCTGGCAACACAGGGAAATTCCTCCAGTTCTATGAGACAGTGTTCAAGGCACTGATCTTTTCTGACCGGGAAAGAGCAGGCCGGAGTACCTCGGGAACTGGAGGCGCCCGGATCGTCCCTGGCCAAGACTTTCCAGGTGTGGTCCCACATACTGGAAAGAAGGGACGGTCCCATAAATAATTGCCGAGTGTGTAACAGGAGGGGGATACGGAAGGACACCACCTCTCAGTGTGACATGTGCCCCGATCATCCGGGCCTCTGCATTGACGGTTGTTTCAGGGAGTACCACACTTCCATGGAGTACTATATTTATAATCCCCTTCCCCATTTAAATTTATTTGTCCACAGTCTTCCAAATTTTAAACCCCACAATTCTCTCTCCAAAATCCCAATGGCGCTCCTTCTTTTCTGAGACATTTAGTTCACCCGCAGAGTACTTAACGTCCACATATGGGGTATGTCCTTACTCGGGAGAAATGGGGCTACAAATTTTGGGGTGCTTTTTCTCCTATTACCCCTTGTAAAAATGAAAATTTTGGGGTAATAGCAATTTAGTGTAAAAACATCAAATTTTTCATTTTGAAGTCCAACTTTAACAACATTGCGCCAAACACCTGTGGGGAGTTAAGGATCACTGTACCCCTTGTTATGTACCTTGAGGGGTCTAGTTTCCTAAATGGTGTGCCATGTGGGGGTTTCTTGCTGTTCTGGCCCCATGGGGGCTTCCTAAATGTGACATGCCCCCAAAAAAACATTTCAGCAAAATTCTCTGTCCAAAATCCCAATGGTACTGATCTCTTCTAAGCCGTGTCGTTTACCCGCAGATCACTCTACATCCACATATAAGGTTTTTTATGACTGGGGAGAAATTAGGCTACAAATTTTGCGGCACTTTTTCTCCTTTTAACACTTGTAAAAATGAAATAAAAGGGGCTACAAGAACATGTTAGTGTAAAAAAGGAGATTTAGAATTTTCTCCTCCACTTTGCAGCTATTCCTGTGAAACACTTAAAGGGTTAACAAACTTTCTGAATGTCATTTTGAATCCTTTGAGGGGTGCAGTTTTCATAATGGGGTCATTTATGGGGGGATTTCTAACATAAAGACCCTCAAATTCACTTCAAAACTGAACTGAATCCGATTAAGAAATTTTCATGAAATATTTGAAAATTGCTGCTCATATTTGAAGCCCTCTAACGTCTTCAAAAAGTAAAAACATGTCAACTTTATGATGCCAACATAAAGTAGACATATTAAATATGCAAATCAATATATAATTTATTTGGCATGTCCATTTTTCGTACAAGCAGAGACTTTCAAAGTTAGAAAAATTCATAATTTTCAAATTTTTCATGAAATTTCAGAATTTTTCACCAAGAAATTAGGTACGTATCGGCGAAAATTTACCACTAACATAAAGTAGAATATGTCACGAAAAAACTATCTCGGAATCAGTATGATAGCTAAAAGCATCCCAGAGTTATTAATGCATAAAGTGACACTGGTCAGATTTGCAAAAAATGGCCTGGTCCTTAAGGTGAAAATGAGCCCGTTACATAAGGGGTTAAAGAGGACCTGTCGCCTATCCTGACATGTCTGTTGAATCCCTATGTAATAATTCTGGAGCATGTGTTTTTATAACTCTATGTTGTCCTATTACTTCATTATACCTGCTAGCAGTTATGAATGAGACATGCAGATTAGCTTTTGAGGCTACCAGCAGGGGAAAATCTTAACATAAAAAAGCACTGATTGAACAGTTAGAGGCTACCACCAAGGGGAAATCTGATAATAGCCTCAAACTATTCAATCAGTGCTTTCATATTATAAGATGCCCCACTTAATCTGTTCAACCACTGCTTTTTCATAAAGGAAAGGTAATTTGCATACCTTTGGGTTTCTGTGAAAGACATCAAATTATTTACTCCTCCAAAAAAAAAAAAAAAAACTGTTCCACTAGAAGAAAAATATGCTATAATTTGTTTATATATTTGCCAAAAAATGCAGAGCAGCGTTGGCAGGACAAAAATACTCCTCATGCATACTTGGTGGTCTCTCTAATGCAAAAGAGCACTTCCAAGACCCTGACAAAGGCCTCCTAACTTACCAAGGCAATTTTTTTTTTACACTTAGTTTTCTTGTCCTTTTCTAGAATGAATTGATTTGCATGTCTCATTCAGAAAAGTTTAATTTGGGGTCATTTAGTAGTTTTTGCCTTTTGGAAGGAGAGCTGGCTTGCATGTCTCTTTTCCAGTGTAATATTATGTTTCTCTCTGACTTTTATAATGTTTGATTTGGATAGAATCAATTTGTAACTTTGAAAATTTGGTGAATTGCACCCAAAATAAATTACAAGAAATTCACTTGTCTCTAATACACATACCATCTGTGTCTACACTTTCAGACAATATTTTCATCTTAGGGTGTATCAGAGACACTTTTAAGAGCCCTCATTTGCAATTATGATAGATTTGACCTGGAATAATAGTGCCTCACTAAGTTTCCAACCAAAACAACAGACACTATCATCAAGTCAAGGGGTACTGTCAGGTACTTTTTATGTCTATTGTGTGACTGATCTGGCACTGCCATCATGGTTTATGTTATATATATATATATAACCAGTCTACAATAAGAAGTCCAAAATGAGTTCACAGTAGTAGGTAAACACTCTGCACAACTTCCCTATCTGGGGTAATATCAATACAAATGCCAAACCATTTTTAAGGGACCTATTAATATATATGCTTTCTAATCTCGAGATGTATCAAATGGAATGAACACTACCATCAGCACTAAATCCTCTTTTTTTAAGATTTCATTGATCCTTGCCTCGAAACAAGATTATCAGAATGGTCCTACATTGAGATAATGTCAAGGGGATTTGGATTAATCCCAACTATTCATTTTAGATTACATCTAGAGGTGGTTTAGGGTCTTATTTCAGAAGATATTGATAACATCATATCAACCAATGTCACATTTAATTAAAAAAGTAATCACTTTTGTTATTGCTTGGAGTTAAAATAAAATACAATAATGCATTTCATTTCAGAAGCTGAAATATGTCAAGTTACAAATAATTGTTATTCCTGGTATACATTTAAAGATATTAACTTCCACCTGTTCCATGTAATGACAAATATTAAAATATGTACAGATAAGATGAGAAGATGTCTACCCAATTCCTGAAATGTATCTTGTCCAGTGGGGAGAGGAATATATCCATTCCTGCTTTTAAACACATCTTTTATTGAGGGAGAGTTGGGTGACCCCCATGCACGGTGCCAACATGTTCAGTTTGACCAAATTTTATCTAGCTTCGGCAGTCCCAATTGTGATTCAATTTGGGTATTAATTGATTCTGCCCGAATAGAAAGTACTTTGATGCTTGGAAACGTTTATCTGTCTCCTCTCTCTATTTCTCTCACCTAAAATTTCACCTGAACATCAAATTTTAAGAAATTCTAATTCTTACGATTTTGGGTCAAATTTTAATTCTTAAGAATAGATTCACTTCTCTTTATTGAAGACCCTTGATCTCATGATCAGTCCCAAAGGTATGACAATCAATCAGATACTTACCATCCCTATGGTATGAGTTTAGATAATTTTTGAGTAGCTTTCTCAAAATGATAGGTCAAACTCAAGCTGTATTCATCTCCTCTTGGTCCTCCTAGTTCGAAAGGGGTTTCCCTTTTGAAACCTATTTCTTTTTGTTTTAATGCGTCATAAATATAAAAACATAAAAAATTCAAAACATTACATGTTTTGTGCATGAAGCTCACATGCAGACCTATGTGCCATGGTATTAACAAGTTAAAAACATATTACAAACCTTTTTTCTAAAGCAGGTTGAAATGTTTTGCCTCAATGCATTTTGACAAATATAATTAGGGGATTGACTTTTATTTTTAACATATCATGTATCAACACTCCAATGTATTCAAATAAATTATTTCCTGTGAACATAAATGACAGGCATCTGTTAAGGTTAAAGGGGTTCTCTGACAACCCTTTTCATATGTGTAGACTGGGTACAATGGTTAAAAAAAAAGAGACACTTGTTACCCATTCTCTGGTTCCAGCGTCAAGCTCACTTGTCTCCCACTTCTGATCCCATCTACACACACATTAACATTGCTGGCCAGTCAATGACCTTAGTGGTGACATGAGTAGGCATGGCATTTGACCGTTGCTACTGCTGAGGTTATTGATTAGATTAGCCATCATATTGCAAGTGGGGATTGGAAATCGAGAAGAATGGAGCTAGGTGCTAGAACCTGAGGGATGGTGGCAGGAGAGTATTTCTTTCTAATCTCTACACCCTGCCTGACCATATGAAGGGGTTCCTGGTCTCAGAGAGCCCCTTTTATAAGGTGATTTTGTTGTACATGTATGGCAGGAAATAGTTAAAGAAATCACATCATACAGATAGCACACTAAATATATTGTGTATATATAGTGCCACAAGCCCTTGAGGAACAAGAGAAGAGAATGTGTGTGGCTCCTGTGATAACACAATCTATCAAAGTGGCTGTCCTCTCACCATTGCTCTCTGGGACTAGTGCAGCGTGAGGAGGGGGCACTCTTTCTTCAATTGGGCTACACCCTGGTAGTAGTAAGAGTAATAGGAGTTGTAGTACATCCAGTGATAGCAAAAGACACATGCAAATGTACATATTGCAATTCTCTTCCAGATATCTGGGAATTATGCCTTCTTGGTACATCTCGCTAAAGTCTCTCTCTCAGTAGACTCTATGGAAGGCACCTGTACTTTTGTTACTATACCTGTAATGCTCTCTGCTCTATATTGCCCTCAATAGTGGTTACCTTAATGAGTCTTGTTTCTCAGCTATATTCATTTCTGAATCTTCTCTTTTCTCTTCTTTCTCTCTTGAAGTAAATCTTGCAGCAATAGAACAGAGATTTGTTAGGCTCTGAATACTGAGGACCGAGGGGAGCAAGCGCATGGACTTGGCTTCCTCTCCCACCTTACTGCCTCCTAAGACTCTCCTACAACACTCTAGAGGCTTGTTCAGAGTTAGTTAGCTACTACCCATGACTACTAGAGATGAGCGAAGTGAGCTTCAGATTCTAGATCCAAAGTCGCTTCACTCAAAACTTCGGTTTAATGCTGTACGGAGATCCTTCTCCTTACAGCAATGTATGGCCTCCGACGGAAACCGAAGCTGAATTGGGATCCAAGTTTTAAAATGTTTTTTCAGTCTCTAGACTTCAAGAATAACTCACTTTGCCTCGTCGGAGGCTTTATATTTTAAACCGAAGTTTTGAGAAAAGCGACTTCAGATCTAGGATCTGAAGCTTTCTCTTTCCTAATCACTATTATAAAAACTATGCTGGGAGTAATACATGGCATTAAAATAGATACGATAACAATATATGACATAACATTTAATTGGCAAACCATTTGCAGATACCCCCTCATCTGGGGTACTTTAATATCATACAAATTTGATCTGTTCTTTTGTCTGAATACTATAGTTGCCTCATAGTTATATATGTTGCTTTGAAAGCTGGCTAGCAACCAATATGTATGCCATTAATAGCTTTGAAAAGGTTGTCCAGGAATTTGAAATATAATTGTATTTTTTTTTTCAAAAACAGCACCACAGTTGTCTACAGGTTGTGTGAGGTATTGTGTCTCATTCCTATTTATATTAAAGGGACTGAGCTGCAAAAACGGACAAAGCCCATGGATACATATTTGGCTAGATGAAAACACCCCCTACAAAAGGTTTATTACCCAATATTATCATATTTCAGCATTAAAAATGTACCAAACACTATGGAATGTGAGATATCTTGATGATTTTATTAGATTAGGATTTGAAAAAAGGATTTGCTATCATAATAAACATTAGTAACATACCGTATTTCTATTATTTACCAGTCTAAAATTTTCATGAAATTTGGATTCATAGTAATATTTAAAGCATAACCAGGGGTGAGATTCAGAAGAATACACTCCTTTGAGTTTATTGATTAAGCTCAATCATTTTTAAGAACATGATTTTTTCCTGCTGGAGAGCAGTCTCATTTCGAAAAGCCAATACTTCCCCTGTGTCCACTAAAAAGATTCTAATTGCCCACGGTGCTAATTACCTAGCATGAGAAATTGCTGATAACATAGCAGTCGCAGGCTTCCGAACAAAAATCAGCATGGCCAACAATATATGTAACATAGCAGTATGCTACATGCTGTATATAATTATACAATTCTTAAAGGCTGAGGTTAGAAATGGCTCTTTCTTTCACTATTCAGACCGTTTTGTTTGCCCTGTGCCCCTGTGCTTCTTCTGATTTTTTTTTAGGTGCTAGAAAAAACTAAAACATGGAGGATTGAAGAGACAAATGAACTTTCTTTTAACAATGCTGCATAGTTATACCAGTTTGATATTATGGATAAAAATTTGTGTGTATTTGGGCTGAGGGGGTTGTTTAATTAAAGGGGTTGTCAGATTAAAGGCCTCCATAAACATCATAATATTGTCGATCGAACCTGCCGTTCCATATTTCTAAATTTCTTTTGAGTCCAATTGATTCCCAGTCTCTTGTCAGATTTGATTAATTCTGTAGACAGTTGACTAAAATCAAAAGTACCCAATTGCCCTGAAAAGTTGTACAGTACATGACACTCAAGGGTTTCCTAGGACTGTATCAAACCCATTTCAACAAAATGTTAAATTTTTTTGTGGAATCGCTAAAGCGATCCAATTCTGCAGAATCAATTCAGTCTACACATGGGTGTTCTTCTTGTGATGGACAAATCTATATGGGGAACCCTACTGTA
Source organism: Bufo gargarizans (assembly GCF_014858855.1). NCBI lineage: Eukaryota > Metazoa > Chordata > Amphibia > Anura > Bufonidae > Bufo > Bufo gargarizans. The sequence continues at coordinate 104,811,832 of NC_058089.1, forward strand.
AATTATTATGATAGATTGGGTACATGATATGCATGATGCATCTGCATATGTGCTTAATTTTCTTTTAAGAACCATTGAGGACAAATTGCTATAGAACCTTACTGTATGTCTTAATGATCTTCCACAGATTTCATTGCAATACACAAAGTATAATATTAACTTAATTTTTTTTAAAAATAAAATAAAATATCAATATATTAATGCAATATATTCAATGAGTATACTTCTGATACCATGGGGCAAGATTCTTACCACTGACATAGAAAGAAATTAGTTGTGTGAGGCATCGATTGGGGAAATGGACCCTGCATTTATACCACTGAAAAGCAGGGAGTTATAATTATTATATGAAGATTACAGATTGAACACAAACACTACTCATTATTATTATTATTTATTTTAAAACACCAATAATTCCTTTGCGCTGTGCATCCAGCCTGCCCTCAAGAGCTTACAATCTATGAGGGAGCATACATATTGAGCATGTTTAAATACAACAGCCCAATAATTTTTTCCCAAAACTTCTACCCTCAGTGGGAATGTCAGGACAGATAAGATGATCTGCTGGTCCAGCTAAAATCTTCAGGTTCTGCCAAAGTTAATCTAATGTGTATGTCTAACTGTATAATATTTTAAGATAAATGTATATGAGAGAGATACATTGTAGAATAGATAGATTTAAAATATATATATATATATATATATATATATATATATATGGACTATATAGATACATATTAGATGATAGATAGATATTAGATAGCTAGATATTAGATATGAATAGATAAATAGATATAAAGATAAACAGATAAATGAATAGATATAAGAGATAGATGTTGTATAACGATGGCAGAAAGATAGCTTAGACAGATAAATAATGATCGATGGATAGATAGATAGATAGATAGATAGATATGAGAAGACAACTACTTTTCATTGCACATAAATGTTTTGGGGCCCTCTTCCAAATTTTGCAATGGTTTCAGAATCTTCAAGTTACTTCTCTATGGCTATTAATACGTGTTTATTTGGTGGATGCCTTCTTGATTTGACTACGTTAGAGTTCTCTCATCTTTATCCTCTAAACATAAGAAGCAGAATGTAAAACTTTTTAGAACATTGTCTTTTTCAGTCACACGGTTTGAAGCCATGAATGAGCGGATCACTATGGTAACACGCCGTGCTCCGAGGCAGGCACCCAGCCCTTCATCTGCACAGCGCTGAGCTGATCTTTCTAATGATTAAGTTTTCTTGTAATCAGTTCCTCAAGTAAATCAACTTGCCGGCTTGCCAACACATTTGATTTTGTCTGTATAATTGAAGCTTTCAAAATACAAAAGGCATGAGCTTTTTTTTTAATCACAGTTAATTTGCAATGGTGAATAATTTTAGTATCTTTAAAAAGTAGCAATCACTTAATCATGCAGAAAACAAGTTAAAATATCTTCATATAGAGAAATAATGCAGAACGTTCTGCTTTAAGGAATGCTGGGAATCGAGGCGTCCTCCAAATAGGTCTACTGTGTGTCGGTGGACGATACACAATTATAATTAAGGATGAGTAAATCAATTCTACATAAATCAAATTTGTTACAGATTTCCCAAAAGGTTCTAATTTTGTCAAATTTAAAATGTTATGATTTGTCCCACACCAATTGCTCAATATGGTAGCCACCATATAACCGGTCAAAAGACAGAGAAGGAGGCACTTGCTTCCAAATAAGGGGAACATTTGGACCGTTTTTTTAAATTAAAGTATCACGAACCAGCAGGTGTGAACCCACTGTGCCATGTGTTCTACCTCCTCTAAGAGCGTTGTCTAAGTGAACCCCTCATTCTTCATAGTACCGCTGATGGTGGAGATAGACTTTCCTGAGGGTAACACCAGGTTGCTACTTCTTGAGGAGGATTGGCACATGAGGCAGCTGGTCCAGAGGTACCTGAGCAATGTACTAGAGGTACAGATGTAGTTAGCAGGCCGAGTCGTAACCAGGATCAACAGTGCAGGACCAAAGCATGAGGCAGAGGTGAAGTCAAACAAGAAACAGGTCATGGCAGGTGGCATAGGTACAGGTCAGGCAATCCAGATTGGCAACAGGAGAGTCAAGACAAGCAGGCAGGGATAAAACAGGTAGTGGAGTCCAGAAACACAAGCACAGATCAGGAAAACAGAAACACAAGCAACAATATCAGCAACCTTTGCAGGACACAAGGATATTGATGCTTAGGCATCAAGGTCCTTGTGTCCTAGGAAGGGGGCTGAGCCACTTATATATATGCTAGGATTGGTCAGCAAAGTCACGTGAGCTGACCCATAAATCACAGGAAGTGACACACGCCAGTCCTAAAGGCAGTGCTACAGACAACAAGCTGAAAGCAATCTGTGCTGAAGCTGGAAGGAAACTTCGGAGCAGATTCCAGGACACACAATGCCTGCAAGGACAGAACCCAAGATTTCAGTGGTGAATGGGGAACAGTGGCAGCAGATCACCGCTGAACACGGAGCCCGGAACTGCGACAGTAAGCAGAGGAACGTCAGTGGACAACAGCCGCTGTAAGATAAAGAAAATAAAATCTGACAATGCAGATAGTTATTAAACAGATTGTTTGTTGTTACCGCGTGCTGTCTGTTTACCCATAGCTGCTGTCTGTTTGAAAAAGCGGAGCAAAATGTACGTTGGGGTTCGCTCACAGCTGACCTGAGGTTGGATCCCTGCTTTGCACCATAGCCCAGGTATTGTCTGTTCTTTCCTTCAGTTTATTGCTGCCTGTATGCCCACTTCAGGTTACCTGCAGGGACCTTATGTGGATGCTTGTTTATACAGGGCTCTTTTGGAACATCAGACACGTTTTTAGTGCAAAATTGGTACATAGACATTTTTAGACTTTAGGCCCTGTTGGTATTGACTTGGTGCCTAGTTTATTTTTGCTTGTGGGATCTTATACCATGCCGATCAGCATGTGAGCTACCACTTGCAACATCACCTGTATTGCTGCTTCACATTTTTTAGATTTATTGTCTTTCATGGTCTTGTTATTATTTGTATGTAATTATTTAATAAAATGTCATATTTTGTGTATGTATGGGTGTTCCGTTTGGATTAATTTTTGGATTTCTATATGATGACATACATCTTACCAACTGGTTATTGGTTAAATAGGTTGTACCCATAGCTATATATGTCAGTGTAACTCTGACATTAATAAGGCTGTCTTGGTGTTGAAGAGTTTGAAATAGGTTGGATACAGTCATAGAAGACCCCAAAGCGTCATATATGACTTTTCAAGGCAGTTGGGGCACTTTTCATTCTGACTGAATGTATTCAAATTAAATCTTACAACCGATTTTCCGAAATCGGACTCTAAACAAATTTTGAGAAATTTGCTCATCTCTAAATATAATGATTGATTAAAATAAAGGCAAGTTATAAACAATACGGTCATAATTGGGGAAGGGAGTAGGAGGTACCAAAAACTCTAAACTCCTCTCCGAGTATTTCACCAGGAAACATATTGGACAGCTTTATTAAGATTGACATTTCTAGAAACAAAAGAAATCCATCAATTATTTTTTTTTAAACGTCTCTTTATAAATTAGTTCCTAAAATAAGAAAATTAATTATGTAAACTGCTAGGAGCACATACAGATTAGTGTTGAGCGGGAGGTGCCATATTCGATTTTGCGATATTTCGTGAATATTCGCTTGAATATTGGTCTTATATTCCTCGAAATCAAATATTCGGCACTTTTGTATTTATCGCGATTAATATGCAATTTAATCATTTGCATATTGCGATTTTTGAAAGCTTAGAATTAGAAGTTATAAAATATAACTTCTAATTGCCTTATAACTTCATAATAAGGCAACTTTCCTATTCTTTAATCTTGGAGATCTAGATTTAACACAAATAAAGCGCTATATTCTATGTCTTTATATTAATAAAAGAATCAAGATAGCTAAGTATTATTTATTCTACATCAACGAAGATAGCGAAGTAATCTACATCAACGAAGATAGCGAAGTATTCTACATCAACGAAGATACCGAAGTATTCTACAATGTAGAACTTAGGCGATTTTGATAATGGTGGTATTGGGAGAATTAACGGTCGGATAACGAATATAGTACTATATCTAAGAATAGTGGATTATAAAATTATGGAAAGTTAACCATTGTAAACCAGGTACAAGTTTAAATCGTTATGCGATTTGTTCAAGTTATATTATTCGCATTGCGATTGCAACTTGATTATCAAATCCGACAGTACATTCTAGCATGGAGGCGTTCCCATGGTGATGGGGACGCTCCATGCGCACGGGAAGTAGATAGAGGCGGCAACGGGCACTGACTTGAGCGGGCAGGGGGCAGGGAATCATCTCTTAAAAGTACCGCCTTTTGAAAAGCTAGGGTAACAATAAAAAAAATATATAATAATTATTCAAAATAACGAATATATAGCACTATATTCGAAATATTAGCGAATTAGCGAAGTGCCGATATTCGATAAAAAATTTTGCTATTCGAATATTCGCGCTCAACACAGATGTGCACCCGAATTTGGCCCCTTTTTTTGCTTTAGTATTATAATAAACTGGTTGAAAAGTTCTAGCCATCCCTCCTCCCGTTAATAACTATTCCCACCATTCCAAATTTTGTCAAACACACCATAAAAAGTAAGATTTTTGCCTAATTTGCAACCTTTTTCCAAATTGTTTGCCCAATTTGGGACTTTTGAGACTCAGTTTACACCAAAATCTGGTTCTGTTCTGATTTATAAATGAGGGCCACAGTGCAAAATGAAAATATTTTTCTGTGACCAATAGGGGGTAGGACAGCACTACAATAAGAGCAATGTAGATCCTCATTCAGTGAGCTCCCTCTAGGGACAGCTGCCAGTAGACAGAAATTTATCACTTCTTTGATAAGAATTTTGGACCCATTTAAATTAAGTAAAAATAATTATAGGTAAACCTTCCCCTACGACCAGGGAGATGTTCAGCATCCTTAACTATTACTCTAAAATTAAAACATTACATTTGACCATTAGCTATAATTTTAGATTAAAGAAGAAAAATGGAGCTCAAAACGCCAAAGGTAGAAATTATTATAAATATTTATTTATATCATGAAAAAACATCAAAGTTACATATAACAAAATGCAATGAGACAGGGACAAAAAAGGAGCAGGGAAAGAAATTGCTAATAGCGTCACCCTGGATGGGGGGCTCCGGTCGTAAATGTAAAAAAGTATAATCAGCGGGAAGAGTACCTGATGGTACAGATAAATAATAATGGCATAATAGCACCGCAGATACACAATACATCAAATAAGAAAGGTGAGTCCAAAGAAAAAGGTAAAAGAGAACAGTATGGATCAAAGTGGAAGAACCATGCATCACAAAGCAAGAACATTCGGTTTAAGTCAATGCATAACAGTAAACTGAGAGTCCATGTGGAGCAAAAACCGGAAAGTACATGCTAGGTAGAACTCACCACAATAAAGACCAGGAGGGGACCAGCCAGGATGGCTGGTCCCCTACTGGTCTTTATTGTGGTGAGTTCTACTTAGCATGTACTTTCCGGTTTTTGCTCCACATGGACTCTCAGTTTACTGTTATGCATTGACTTAAACCGAATGTTCTTGCTTTGTGATGCATGGTTCTTCCACTTTGATCCATACTGTTCTCTTTTACCTTTTTCTTTGGACTCACCTTTCTTATTTGATGTATTGTGTATCTGCGGTGCTATTATGCCATTATTATTTATCTGTACCATCAGGTACTCTTCCCGCTGATTATACTTTTTTACATTTACGACCGGAGCCCCCCATCCAGGGTGGCGCTATTAGCAATTTCTTTCCCTGCTCCTTTTTTGTCCCTGTCTCATTGCATTTTGTTATATGTAACTTTGATGTTTTTTCATGATATAAATAAATATTTATAATAATTTCTACCTTTGGCGTTTTGAGCTCCATTTTTCTTCTTTAATCTGATCTGTGCTCGGGAGCTTCAGCCGAGTTATTTCTTCAGGGGTGTCATTCTTGGGTATATTTGGGGGAGCACTGGCCCCCCTAGACCTTTCCGTCCCCACTTTTGACGCCCCCAGGGTCACCCCCTTCTTTTCTAGCTATAATTTTACTCTAGGTATTAACTATTAAGACTAAACCCACAGTCATATTACAGGACAATTAATAATCAGGTAGTACATGTAGAAAGTTGACAAAATATAACTGGGTGTGTGAAGGCAAGTGAGGGAGAATGGCAGGACTTTAGTAACATAGTAACATAGTTTATAAGACTGAAAAAAGACATCTGTCCACCCAGTTCAGCCTGTTATCCTGCAAGTTGATCCAGAGGAAGGCAAAAAAAAAAAACCTGTGAGCTAGAAGCCAATTTTCCTCACTTTAGGGGAAGAAATCCCTTCCAGACTCCAATCAGGCAGTGAGAATAACTCCCTGGGTCAATGACCCTACTCCAGAAACCTATTAACTATAATCTGTAATATTATTACACTCCAGAAATACATCTAGGCCACTCTTGAACTCTTTTTTTTTTTTTTGCGGTCATTGGCACCCTCTTAATATTCTTTGTTTGCTCCTGCAGGGTCCCAGTTGAAAAATATACCCTTCTTTCACAGGTCCTTCTTTCAATAACCAGCTCTTGATACTGGTTTGTCTTCCTTTTTCCAACCCTTATAAGAAGTAATGATGTCATGATTATTGGTAGTGTTGAGCGAATCAAAGCATCTGAAATGTAATTCGATCTGAAAAATTCAATTTGCAATTAATCCAAATTTCCTCACGCTTAGTGGTAACAAATATTTTTTTTCCTAAAATGGCGGCTACACATGTTACAAATTGAAAGTAAGAAGATTGGGAACATGATATGACCCATAATTCTATGTAGCCAGCCAATCAACACATGGCCATCCACTTTGATGTCACAGCCCTTTAAGAGCCTCATCCCGTGTGGTATCCACCATTTCACTGTGATCTCAGCATAGGGAGAGACATGACGAGTGCTAGGGACAGTGTTCAAGAAGCCTTTAATTGTGGAATATTGGATAGGGAAACTGCAGGGACAGTTCAGGGACAGTGTAGGGAAAATGTGGGAAGAGTTTTTACACACTGTAGGGAGAGCATATACAGACTGCAGGGACAGTTCAGGCTGGAGCCATCCTGGCTGGAGAAATTATGGGTATTTGTATGACACTTTTTCTACTTCCCTTAGCCAGTATTTGCATTTGCACTTTTTCCTGGGTCTTTAGATGACTCTTGTGATGTGGAATTGCCCTTATATTCCCTCCAGTGATGTCGCCATTTTACATGCACTGTTGTTTTTAATGTACCTTTTAACCTTCCATACGAATTGTTTAATAAAGTATTTTGATGATATTCATGCGGACTGGCAATTTTTTGTAGGTTAATCTATAGGAGCCAGCTTCATAGGTATAAATCTGCTGACAGTTTTTTAACACAATGATAACAATAGCAAATAATGTCAGAGTTACATTGACATATATAGCTATGGGTAAATGCATGTTTGATGGTGTTAACAAACATCCTGCTTTTTTAAATAAATAAAAAATAAAAAAAGTGTTCCATACTGGGGGCAAATTGTTTTGAAACGTGCATGATTTTATCTGAAAAAACAGGGTCTTGTTCTCAACAAGCGTTCTAAAAATTATGTCTTAATGGTTGATTTCATTGCAGAATTTGCAGTGCAACATGATCTTTTCACTAAAAAGCAGCAGCATAAAACACACAATTCTGAGTGACCTTTATACTTTCCCTGATAAAACCCTAAATATATCTAATTATGTCCCTATAACGTCTCTATACTTTTCCTACCACATCTAGATTACAAGCTTACCTGCCAGAATCATGCCCCTGATTGGGTGACAATCTGTCAGTCAGGCTGTGAGTCCACCAGGGCAGGCCTCTCCCTCCCAGAGCCATGCAATCCTCAATCTTCTTCCTTCCAGTCGTTTTCTCTGCCAATTTTTACTACGATTTATTCAAAACAAATTGCCAAAACTTAAGATTCTTTTGCCAGGAGAATTTTTTTTTTAATTCGTAACAAATCCAATTCACTCATCTCTACTGCAGAGCATCCTTCTTATGAATCAGGTTATTTTGTGCCCAAAAAAATAATTGTCTTTTTGTGACAGAATGTTCCAGACAACAATGACAAATTTGATGCTCTCCCTACTAGTAAACAATCACTATTTATTGTTTGACGTGATTTCAATCAATGGATTTACCACACTTGAACTCTACTCTCAGCATTAAAAGAAAAATATGTGCAGTATTTATTGTTTGACTCAAAGTTTTGTGGCGGTCAGTAGGAAGATTTGCAAAGTCAAATACCATAAATGCTTAGTTCTAACCAGCTGGCGAATGTTTAGTGAGAGCTTGCGTAATTGTAAGGTCATACACTTTCATCTTTCCAAAAATCAAACAGATACAGAACAATGCTAATCAGCGCTGCAGTGCTTTAGGAAAAAACTCATTGCATTTTAAACATTTTTTTAACAAGAGTTGAATGAAAAAAGAAAAAAAATGGAAAGGTTAATCAAATTCAGTCACTGAATGGCAGACTAATATGACCCTCTTATCACTTCTATTCTGCAATATCTAGTACTGCTTGCTAATAGGACAGCAACAATGAACGCAGCGATGAACTGTTAATGATTTCGCTGGAAGACCAAAATTTCATTAGAAAATTACTTGTTTTCATATAATTGATATAAGAAATAGAAGCTGTGTATTTCAGGGATGGAGCTGGGAAAATCTGGGTAGGGGCCCATCCCCGGTTGGTCATAATTCCTTTTGCTTTTAGGTCGTAGAACCAGTGAAGGGTCATGAAAAGACTGTGCAGAAACAAAATAAAACATGCTGTCCTTGGTGGAAAACCTAGCTCATAATAGGGACAAATTAGACTTTGGCTATGGGACCACTTTCTTCGATATACCACACTGTACAAAATTTAAATGCAATACCCACTCACCAGCATAAAGTCAATTGCCACTTTAAGGGGTTTTCCTGGCTTAGAATAGGTCAATAATATGTCATCAGTGAGGGTCCAACATACCGCACTCCAACCGATCAACTCTTTCCTACAGCCTCCAGTACTGGAAGAAACACTTTGAATGGAGATGGAAGCACAGCTATGTTCAAAGTGTATTTGCTATGATAGGTTACTACAGCTCGGCTCCCTTTGAAGTGAAAGGAAGCTGAGCTGTAGTAATCGACACAGCCACTACACTTTGAACAGAGCTGCTCTTCTGGCTCAGTTATAAGTAGTGGGGACGCAAGGTGTTGGACAACACTGATTGTATGTTATCCTGATGATAGGTCATCAATATCAGGAACCTGGAAAATCACTTTAAGGCTATTTTCACATATACGTTTATTTGATCCAGCAAGCTGTTTCAGCTGAGGAACAGCCTACCGGATTTTCACCATATCTGGCATTACTGGATACTGCTGTACATACCCATTGACTATAATGGGATCCAGCTGGAATGCTGTTTTATGGGTTTTGGCAGGACATAAGATGCACTCATGCGGGAACCCGGGCATATCCCCTCCGGATCCAATTATAGTCAATGGGGTCCAGTGATGAATACTATCCATCTGTGCTAAATATGGTTCTGACAGAGGAACAGCCTGCCAGATTAGGTAAATGAAGATGTGAAACTAACCTAATCTCTCCTGCATGTTCTCACAGTAGGTATGGATGGTTCTGCTACACACTGGGTGGTACTGTTGTTGAGGCTACAGTATGATGCACAGAAAGAACTGCTCATGGGTCCTATTAATTAGAATTCTCACTGGATCATTTTGGCCTCTTCAAACAGCTTATCTCCATGGATGCCAGGAGTTGGACCCCCAGGATCAGATGTTGATGACCTATTAAGGATAGGTCACCAATATTGTAATCCATGAAAACCCATTTAAAGGCTGTTTCACCAAAAAACAACAAAAATGACTACCCAGTCTTGTTTTGTTGAACATATTGATCATCTCGTACCATACATGGGCTTATTGTTCTTAGCAGAATACAATGCAACAGCTTGACTTTTTAAAAGCATGCATGCTATTGAAGAATTAAACCATAATCCTTTGCTTTGAAGGCAACTACAATATAGAAAGTCGGGCATCGGGAAGAAAAAAATAAAAAAGGAGAAAAAAAGATCATGCTACCAAAATGAGAGCTTATTGAATTTGCTCTGAAGATCCTTAGAAAGGGAATTTTATTTGTTCCTATGCGTTTCATCCTCTAATACCTAATCACATGCGCTGTCTTATTGTACACAATGAAAAGGCTTTTTAAAAAGGATAATTTGACTAAATCCATTTCTAGGTGACAAAATCAGAAGCTTTCCTTTTGAAAGCTGTTCTGCATATATAATGTGGTGATTTAAGTATAGTTTATTGCTGTCATGGAGGTGCCCGCTATATCTTTCTGGAAGTTACTGATAAAACAGTGTTTTGAAGTCAGACTGTCACAATGGTACTTATATCCGTCTTAATATACCTTAGGGAGGCAAATCCAAATTAACCTATTACCTCAAATTTTCAACAATAATAAGGTGAAAATGAATATGCAGCAGTCGCAGAAGATAAAACGTAATACAAAAGAAGACGGGGGAAAAAAATCAAACAAAAAGTAGAGTAGGTATGATTAAAGGATTTCTCACTCGGCAGTCTGTTACAAGTGGAGGGGATAGAATTTGAAATTATTTTCTTTTCAATGTCTACAAAGTAATGTTTTGAGACAGAAACACCACTTTATGATTAAGTATTGTGTTCTCAAGAAAGGAAGTTGCTAATACACCTTAAACATCTCTAATAATGATGCATTGTTGACACTCGCTGCATGACAGACATTTATTACCAGAGCACCACCCTTCTTTGCCCAATAAACCTCAGGAAAATTGATACACAGCACGTAAAGGGGGTTATTCTATGATTGATGTAAAACAATGAAAATTAGACAGCATATAGTACATGACAATCTCTTTCTAGCAACGTTAGATTCACCCCTATATCTCACATGGACCCAGAGATCTACCTATTCATTTCTCCAATTGCTATTCTAGATTTCCTTGAGGCTGGCATCTCAGGGGTGTGATCTTTCTGCTTCAGGTCTCTCCCTATCAAAGCTCAGGAGATGTGTCATTTCACAAGGACATTGCAGCTCTCTCCCTGTAACTGTCAAAGCTTCTAACAGTATGTAGGGCTAGTGGAAGTTGAAGGATGAAGCTGAACATGTGCGGCCACCTCAGTAGGTGGACATGCAAACTCAGGGGTAGATTGGGAACTTAAAGTGGCCCTGGAAAATAAACTAAAAGGAGCCCCATGTTGTAGGTGGGTCCAAATTGACAGAAGATGCACTAAACAAGTAGACAGGTACAACTGAAGTAGGCTGGGCCTGCAATACCGTAGTGCAGCACAGGATACTGGCCAAGAAGAACCAAATACCACAGGACAGCACGAAATACTGCCGCCCCAGACAAAGTATTCAACTGTATCATCATCATGAGGACGGTAATACTGTTGAGTTCAAGTGGCCTTTGAGCATCAGATCATTATGTACCTGGCCTGGGGCCATCAAGACGGTTTGAGTGGCCCCCTGGGCATTGGCCCACTTGGAAATCTCCATGTAGGGTCAATGGCCAATTTGTCCTGTGCACACTACTATACAGATTAAACAGCGGATGGTAATATGTTAACGCCATAAATAGAATATCTCACAAATTCAGTATTTTTGTAACTGGTGGCAAAACCCTTTAAGAGGAATGTATCACTTATATTTTTTTTGCTAATTAAAACCAGATCGTGAAACATACTCAGTTTTTCAAATCTGTTTTTATTTTCTGATTGTAGATGCTATTCATATTATTTCCTGTACAAATTTATGGAGGCGGCCATCTTGCCTGAGCTGATGTAGAAATATGCTTTATAGTAGCCCCATGGACAATGTGTACAAAAGACAGGTGATGACTTATTAACTTTTTCAATTTTCTAGATTGTCCAATGTTCTGTAACCTGTGTAGAGGTCATTGTGCAATAATGTGGAATAGATGAGCTTTGTCGATCACCTATTGTGAATAGTGGATCCTGTGCAGTTTATATAGATGGTTGTATCTGGCATGTGATGATAATGAGATGACTGCTGAAATGAGATCTTTAAAGAACAGGAAATGTCAGACTATTCTTAGGCTCAGTGTCCAGACTAAATTTATGATTTTTTTTTTAAATAGATGGTGACATATAAAGTTAAAAATACATACATATGTGAGTACTTGATTTAAACCATTGGCCATTTTCTGATGACACATTCCCTTTAAGGCATATAGATCTACAATTGTTGCCATATGGTTCTCAGTTTGGCTCAAGATATTCTTCAATAGAGACAATACTGCCATAATACTGCAAGTCATAATTTTCTTTCTAAAAGAAGCCTCAAGATGACTGCAGATGAAATTGCAGGTGTACCGAGCAGGGTTGCCAACCTGAATTTTAATTTTTTATGGACCACTTATTCAAGAGGACTAGTGAGCTGACTCTTCTGGGTTGTGCGCAGACCAAGAGTAGGATCCAAGAGAGGAATAACAGAAACCCAAAGTATTGAGGAGTTTAAGGAGAGACTAGTGGAAGTGAGAGTGTTACCTCAGCCTATAGACTTCATTAGCAGCCAATGTGAGACAAGAGTTAGCTTATGGTGCCTGTTCACAGTCTACAGTGAAGTACAAGCTGTATGTGGAGCCGCATTCCTCTATGGACAGGGTGGATGGCAAGATATATTTACTGGCCGTGTGAGAAAGAAAAGTTTATTGATGTATACTCCACACCTGGAAGATAGACAGTCAGCCAGAAGTTACAATTACCTAAGTGTGACCAGAGTCCATACCTCACCAAGAGCCTGTTATTAGGAATACAGATGCCACTGACTTTTGGCAAGTGATTCCCAGTAAATGTTCCATTTGTTTTTTCAAACTGACTCCTCTTCATTTTACCACCTTTTTTGCTCCCAAGGGTTCTGGCTTCACAGCATCAGGGACCCTGCCTTCCCTGCACCTTAAACCCTGTACCATCACAAATACCTCAACCAACATCTGGCAGGAGATCTCTCAACACCAGAGTGTGCCCTGAAGGAATCCAGTGCCTTCCTTCCCATCACTGCGTGCCGGCCCATCAGACCACCAAACTCACACATTGTCGGTCACTCCACATTTTTTATGGTAAAAACTGGAAAACCATAATGCATTAAAAATATTATAAATAGAGATGAGCAAAGTTTTAAAAAATTTGTTTCAGCTGCTTCGCCGAAGTTCACAAAGAAATTCAACTTGTTACAAATTACTTTGTCACAAATCGTATTCCATTGTATTTAGCGGGCACAATGACAGGGAACAGCAATCGCGCCACCCCCCCCCCCCTGTTATTAAACCCCTCAAATGCTGAAGCTGATCCTGGCATCTGACAGTCACACTGAGGCCTTTTAGGGGTTTATCAGGGGTAAAAAAATTAAAAAAATACATGCTCACCTCATCCATTTGCTAACGGAGAGGCCGTCACATCCATCTTGATTGAAGAAATATTGCGATTGCTGGTGTGATAACTTCACCACATGATCACACTTGATGGGCACTTTAGCATCATCACTGATGACATCACAGCTCCTATCCAACGAGATTTAACACACCAGCGTGCGCAAAATTTGGAATGTTTTCTTCAATCAGGATGGCTGCAACGGGCTCTCCACCAGCAAATGGATGAGGTGAGTATATATATATAATTTTTTTTATCGCCATTTCTGGAAAAGTTGATTCATTACCACAAAGCACGAAATTCGGATTGAGGTTCACTTCTTTAACTTCAATTCGCTTAACACTAATTATAAGTAATACAATTGTCTATAGCTCAATGTACTGAAAAGAACTCACTACCAGCATTTACTGTGAGCTGTAAAATTATGATAAATACCACCAAAATAATCTAGTCAAGTACCACCTGCCTCACAAAAATCACAGACACATCTACACACGAAAAATGTTTTATGGACTGTTCAGAAATTTCTGGATGGTTGGTAACTCTGGTGCCAAGGTATAGTCGGGCCCCACATAAGCATATATGGTAAGTAGCATATAATGAATCAATGCAACTCAGATCTTGTAATAAGCTATAATATGCTAGTGTGTACCAACCCAAAGGGAAAGCTCAAAGATAACAAGCTCCTCTTTGTAGTCAGGCCTGTAGCAAGGAATGTTTTAGAGGGTTATGTGCCTTGGTGTTTTATGGGTGGAGAGGTCGGGTGCTAAGGCATAAAATAAAGTGATAAAGATTTACCAGGAGGTCATCATGTTTGGGTCACAGAAGACATACTGGACTTTGTAGTCATGTGTCCAAAATCGTTCTCATTCATTGACAGCAAGGAGACATCTTATCCATTATTGATATAAAACTGGAAAATTCCTTTAAATTATGTCTTCATTGTATACTTTAAATATGTATGACTAACTTGGGATCATTGATCCATAGATCCAATGGATCATTAATCAAGAAATTCACGACCTTAGTCAGGCCACTAGTTTGACAATATGGGACAATTACACTTCACCTGGCTGGATGAATGGATCATCATACCGTATATCCTGATACTACAGTGATCATTTCATTTAGGTGGGGGGTGTTGTCTAACAAGGGAGGGATTTCCACAGAAGTCAACTTATCTAGACAACGTTAGGACTTATCTAGCTCCATGTCTAAATCCTCCAAATGTATAAAACAATTAGCAAGATCATAGAAATGCAGAGCAAATATTACCAAATCCACTGCAACTAAAGCAAGTCATCTTATCACAACTTAAAATTTTTTCCACTTGATATTTAATTACTGTGAGTATGATATACATGTTTATTACAAGCTTACAGCGGTTCTCATCATGCCGTGCATTCTATATCAGTAATTGACATTAATTAATTTTTCTTCAAGTAGGAATCACATGCACCGCAATGATGTCAATGCTTAACAACAGCATAGTTTCCAAACTGTATTTTGGCAGAGCAAAAAAGAGACTTTGGACAAGCTAATTAGGTATCACTTGTTTTCTCTAGCATGTTGAAGGGAATCTCCAAGTATTTTATACTCTGATCAATGTTGGTCCGACACTCAGCCCTCTTTGCTTGAATGGGACTGAGCTGTGCCTAGGCCATGTGACTTATGAACGTCACATCACTGACCTAGGGTAAGCTACGAGGAGACCACAGTGCTCACTAGAGCATAGCAGCCTCTTCAAACAGGTGATCAGTGGAGTTGGGGGGAGTCGGACCCCCACCGATCAGATACTAATGACCTATGCTGTGAACAGGTCATCAGTATAATATACTAGGAAAACCCTTTAAGGTCTGATCTGTGATGACACATTTTAAGATTAATATTGTTTGAAGAAAATGCCATTCCTCCGAGAAAATTGTTTTTCACAACAAGGTAGCTGCCTTGTAATTTAGCTGCACAGTCTCGAGTGTTTTTTTTATTTTTATTTTTTTTTTTACTTGAGATTTTGTTCCCTTCTAAATGTAAAATGTCTGGATGTGTCAAAAACTTTTTTCTCCCCCTCTTCCTCTGCTAAGAAGACTACAATGTACAGTGTATGCATTGTATTATTCCAGGATGAAATGTGTTTGTATGGTAAGAGGCAATTGAACTTGGCCGCCTTGGACTGAAGGAGATAAAACGTATAGGAGAACAATCTGCCATAAATTTACTGGAGGACACACAAAGGAACAAACTTATTAGCTGGTTTAATGGATTAGTGCTGGAACGGCACAGGTAGTGCTTTGAATATATTGCTATTTTTGTATTTGTGTGGTTCACGGCTGAAGCAATAAATGTTTCTGTAATCTAAAAATGAATGTAATAAAAGCTATAAATCTCAATTTGCTGCATGCAGCTTTTCATTATATATATATATATATATATATATATATATAAAAAAAAAATATATATATATATATTACAAAAGTGAGTACACCCCTCACATTTTCGTAAATATTTTATAATCTCTTTTCATGGGACAATGGTGAAGATATGACACTTTGATACAATGTAAAGTAGTCAATGTACAGCTTGTATAACAGTGTAAACTTGGTGTGCCTTCAAAATAACACACAGCCATTAATGTCTGAACCGCTAGCAACAAATGTGAGTACACCCTTATGTAAAAATTGCCAAAATTTAGCCAAAGTGTCAATATTTTGTATTTTCCAGCCCTGCCTTCACACTCTTGGGCATGGAGTTCACTAGAACCTCACAGCTTGCCACTGGAATCCTCTTCCACTACTCCATAACGACAACACAGAGCTGGTGGATGTTAGAGACCTTGTGCTCCTCCACCTTCTGTTCGACGGTGCCCCACAGAAGCTCAATAGAGTTTAGGTCTGGAGACATGCTTGGCCAGTCCAGCACTTTTACCCTCAGTTTCTTTAGCAAGGCACTGATTGTTTTGGTGGTGTGTTTGGGGTCATTATCATGTTTGAATACTGCCCTGCGGCCCAGTTTTCAAAGGGAGGGGATCATGCTCTGCTTCAGTATGTCACAGTACACGTTGGCATTCATGCTTCCCTCAATGAACTGTAGCTCCCCACAGCAGGAAGCACTCATGCAACCTCAAACCATGACACTCCCACCACCATGCCTGACTGTAGGCAAGACACACTTGTCTTTGTACTCCTCACCTGTTTGCCGCTACACATGCCTGAAACCATTTGAATCACATAACTTTATCTTGGTCACATAAGACCACAGGACATGGTTCCAGTAATCCATGTCCTTAGTCTGCTGGTCTTCAGCAAACTGTTTGCGGGCTTTCTTGTGTATAATCTTTAGAAGAGGCTTCCTTCTGGGATGACAGTCATGCAGATCAATTTGATGCAGAGTATGGCATATAGTCTGAGCACTGACAGGCTGACCCCCCCATCCCTTTAACCTCTGTAGCAATGCTGGCAGTACTCACGCATCTATTTTGAAAAGACATGCACAAGAGCACATGCACTCAACTTCTTTGGTCGACCATGGCGAGGCCTGTCCTGGGTAGAACCTGTATTGTTAAACCCCTGCATAGTCTTGGCCACCGTGCTGTTGATCAGTTTCAGGGTGTTGGGAATCTTCTTATAACCTAGGCCATCTTTATAAAGAGTAACGATAAATTTTTTTCAGATCCTCAGAGAGTTCATTGCCATGAGGTGCCATGTTGAACTTCCAGTGACCAGTATGAGAAAGTGTGAGAGCGATAACACCAAATTTAACACACCTGCTCCCCATTCACACCTGATACTTTGTAACAATAATGAGTCACATGACACCGGGAAGGGAAAATGGCTAATTGGGCACACTTTTGTTGCCAGTGGTTTAGACATTAATGGCTGTGTTCCCTAGGTATTTTGAGGGAACACCAAATTTACACTGTTATACAACCTGTACATTGACTACTTAATCAACATGTCATTATTTACAAAATTGTGAGATACTGTATATATGTATATGTCTATGTATACATATATATATATATATATATATATATATATATATATATACAGTACATATATATATATACAGTCATGTGAAAAAATTAGGACACCCTTTGAAAGCATGTGGTTTTTTGTAACATTTTTAATAAAAGGTTATTTCATCTCCGTTTCAACAATACAGAGAGATTAAAGTAATCCAACTAAACAAAGAAAACTGAAGAAAAGTCTTTTCAAGATCTTCTGTAAATGTCATTCTACAAAAATGCCTATTCTAACTGAGGAAAAAGATAGGACACCCTCACATGTATTCCCTCTTAAATTGGCTCAGATCTCACACAGGTATATCACACCAGGTGCACATAATTAGTAGATCGTTACTCTGCATGTTGAATGAGGCTTGCCCTATTTAAACCTCAGACATTTAGTTTGGTGTGCTCCTGACTGTTGAAGTGAGAGTGAGCACCATGGTGAGAGCAAAGAGCTGTCAGAGGACTTCAGAAAAAAGATTGTAGCATCCTATGAGTCTGGGAAGGGATTTAAAAAGATCTCAAAAGATTTTGAAATCAGCCATTCCACTGTCCGGAAGATAGTCTACAAGTGGAGGGCTTTCAAAACAACTGCCAACATGCCCAGGACTGGTCGCCCCAGCAAGTTCACCCCAAGAGTAGACCGCAAGATGCTAAAAGAGGTCTCCAAAAACCCTAAAGTGTCATCTCGAGAACTACAGCAGGCTCTGGCTACTGTTGATGTAGAAGTACATGCCTCTACAATCAGAAAGAGACTGTACAAGTTTAACTTGCATGGGAGGTGTGCAAGGAGGAAACCTTTGCTTTCCAAGAGAAACATCGAGGCCAGACTGACATTTGCCAGAGATAAAGTTGACAAAGACCAGGACTTCTGGAATAATGTTCTTTGGACAGATGAGTCCAAAATTGAATTATTTGGACACAACAGCAGAGGACATGTTTGGCGTAAACCAAACACAGCATTCCAAGAAAAGAACCTCATACCAACTGTGAAGCATGGAGGTGGAAGTGTCATGGTTTGGGGCTGCTTTGCTGCAGCAGGACCTGGTCAGCTCACCATCATAGAATCCACGATGAATTCTACTGTGTATCAGAAGGTGCTTGAAGAACATGTGAGACCATCAGTTAGAAAATTAAAGCTGAAGCGGAACTGGACCATGCAACATGACAATGACCCAAAACATACTAGTAAATCAACCAAAGATTGGCTAAATCAACCAAAGATTTCAAGTCACCATTGAGATGCTGTGGGGTGACTTGAAAAGGGCTGTACGTGCAAGAAACCCCTCAAACATCTCACAGCTGAAAAAGTTCTGCATTGAGGAGTGGGGTCAAATTTCCTCAGACCGATGTCGAAGACTGGTAGATGGCTACAAGAACCGTCTCACTGCAGTTATTTCAGCCAAAGGAGGTAACACTCGCTATTAGGGGCAAGGGTGTCCTATCTTTTTCCTCAGTTAGAATAGGCATTTTTGTAGAATGACATTTACAGAAGATCTTGAAAAGACTTTTCTTCAGTTTTCTTTGTTTAGTCGGATTACTTTAATCTCTCTGTATTGTTGAAACGGAGATGAAATAACCTTTTATTAAAAATGTTACAAAAAACCACATGCTTTCAAAGGGTGTCCTAATTTTTTCACATGACTGTATATATATATATATATATATATATATATAGTGGGGTTTCACTCTGGTAGATCTTAACTCAAAACGTACGTGTTTATTCACAGTTGAGGGCAATTGCACAAAACAGCACATCATTTTGCAGTCTTGGTGTTAATTTACACACAATTGAAAGTTCATATAGCACAAGTCATCTTGCTGGCAGTTCTGCCTCCAGTAGTCCACAGCAGGCTTTAGGGGGCCTGTTTCACCATTGTGCGGCTCTCAGCCCTCCAGCATGGCACAAAGCCTCAGATCCAAAACACAGAGACCTCTCTGTTGAGCCCAGCTGCCTATTTAAGGACAGCCAGGTGCTGCCAAAACTATCCCAGCTGCACATGCACAATACAGCACGTGATTTTGCAGTCTTGGTGTTAATTCACACACAATGGAAAGTTCATATAACAGAAGTCACCTTGCTGGCAGTTCTGCCTCCAGTAGTCCACAGCAGGCTTTAGGGGGGCTGTTTCCCCAGCGTGCAGCTCTCAGCCCTCCAGCACGGCACAAAGCCTCAGATCCAAAACACAGAGACCTCTTTGCTGAGCCCAGCTGCCTATTTAAGGACAGCCAGGTGCTGTCAAAACCATCCCAGCTGCACATGCTGGGAGGAAAATACCTGCCTTGCCAGACACACGCTAGATTCACACTGAAGGCATCAAAACTATGAATTAACACATGTGGAATTATATACATAACAAAAAAGTGTGAAACAACTGAAAATATGTCATATTCTGGGTTCTTCAAAGTAGCCACCTTTTGCTTTGATTACTGCTTTGCACACTCTTGACATTCTCTTGATGAGCTTCAAGAGGTAGTCACCTGAAATGGTTTTCACTTCACAGGTGTGCCCTGTCAGGTTTAATAAGTGGGATTTCTTGCCTTATAAATGGGGTTGGGACCATCAGTTGCGTTGTGGAGAAGTCAGGTGGATACACAGCTGATAGTCCTACTGAATAGACTGTTAGAATTTGTATTATGGCAAGAAAAAAGCAGCTAAGTAAAGAAAAATGAGTGGCCATCATTACTTTAAGAAATGAAGGTCAGTCAGTCCCAAAAATTGGGAAAACTTTGAAAGTGTCCCCAAGTGCAGTCACAAAAACCATCAAGCGCTACAAAGAAACTGGCTCACATGCGGACCGCCCCAGGAAAGGAAGACCAAGAGTCACCTCTGCTGCGGAGGATAAGTTAATCCGAGTCACCAGCCTCAGAAATCGCAGGTTAACAGCAGCTCAGATTAGAGACCAGGTCAATGCCACACAGAGTTCTAGCAGCAGACACATCTCTAGAACAGCTGTTAAGAGGAGACTGTGTGAATCAGGCCTTCATGGTAGAATATCTGCTAGGAAACCACTGCTAAGGACAGGCAACAAGCAGAAGAGACTTGTTTGGGCTAAAGAACACAAGGAATGGACATTAGACCAGTGGAAATCTGTGCTTTTGTCTGATGAGTGCAAATTTGAGATCTTTGGTTCCAACCACCGTGTCTTTGTGCAACGCAGAAAAGGTGAACGGATGGACTCTACATGCCTGGTTCCCACCGTGAAGCATGGAGGAGGAGGTGTGATGGTGTGGGGGTGCTTTGCTCGTGACACTGTTGGGGATTTATTCAAAATTGAAGGCATACTGAACCAGCATGGCTACCACAACATCCTGCAGCGGCATGCTATTCCATCCGGTTTGTGTTTAGTTAGACCATCATTTATTTTTTAACAGGACAATGACCCCAAACACACCTCCAGGCTGTGTAAGGGCTATTTGACCATGAAGGAGAGTTATGGGGTGCTGCGCCAGATGACCTGGCCTCCACAGTCACCGGACCTGAACCCAATCGAGATGGTTTGGGGTGAGCTGGACCGCAGAATGAAGGCAAAAGGGCCAACAAGTGCTAAGCATCTCTGGGAACTCCTTCAAGACTGTTGGAAGACCATTTCAGGTGACTACCTCTTGAAGCTCATCAAGAGAATGCAAGAGTGTGCAAAGCAGTAATCAAAGCAAAAGGTGGCTACTTTGAAGAACCTAGAATATGACATATTTTCAGTTGTTTCACACTTTTTTGTTATGTATATAATTCCACATGTGTTAATTCATAGTTTTGATGCCTTCAGTGTGAATCTACAATTTTCATAGTCATGAAAATAAAGAAAACTCTTTGAATTTGAAGGTGTGTCCAAACTTTTGGTCTGTACTGTATATATAATAAAATTGCCTTTTAAAGGATTAAACAACCTAATGAATAGGAAATATTACAGGAACAATCACAAGGTTTAGTTTAAAAAAAAAATCCAAAATGCCTGAAAATGGTATCCTCCAAAGTAATGCCATGCAGTATAAAAGTACTCCTCAATATAGTGTGTATATCTATACAGTGCTCCTGAAAATAATGTCCTACTAAAAAGTGCTTCAGAAAATTCTGCTGTTTATAATGGTGGCTCTTTAAATAGTGTCACACATATTTAAGATCAGATGAGCAAATTTCCTAAAATTAGTTTCAGGTCCAATTAATCCAAATTGGCCAATAAATCTCATTTGAGTCGAATTGATTGTAACCAAAAGTGCTTTCAAACAATTCTACCTTTACAAATCTGAAGAATTTCTGATTTTACTGAATCAGATTTTTTTCCCAAAAAATTCTGGTTGAATTTTTATTTTAATGAATGGTTAGAAGATATTTTGGGAGATTTACAAAGTTAAAGGGAACCTGTCATCAACTTTAGGCTGCCCATACTAACGGCAGAATAAAGTAGAGACAGGTCAGCGGTCTGTTATTTATCAGTTAAAAGTAAGTGGTTGCCGAGAACCAACATCGCAATTATTGCAGACTGGGCCTGGAAAAGAGTCACGGCCACCTGAGAAGAGTCATGGTTATTCAGGAATTTATTAAGATTATGAATATCCATGATTTTTCTCAGGTAGATTGGACTCTTTTCCAGGCCTGGGCTGCAGTGATTATGATGCTGGTTCTCGGCAACCACTTCCTTTTAGCTCATGAGTGACACACCGCTGAAATCAGCATTTCAGTCACTAATTTATGCTGCCCTCAGTGAAGTCAGCATAACGTTGATGACAGGTTTGCTTTAAGTTCACCTTTTTTGGTGCAAAGCATACAAAACATTATATTTTTTTTAAGTTGTGTCTAACATCCAGCAAGATGCACCACATTTTTCATACCGTATATGACAATGTGATACATTTGAAGCATTCTTAGACATCCTGGTCTAAGTTTAAACGATCTATGTAAATCTATCCAATTAATTCCCTGAAAATATTGTCCCCAGAAAGAGTAGAGAATACTTCTTTGTGTTTGTTGGATTGTTTCAGAAGGCCTCCTCCAGTCTGTAATCTGTCATTCGCTGCAAGGGAGCCATCAGGCAGCTACTGTACTTATTAGAATAGTCCCTGTGTAGTTGGCAGCTGACTCACGGGGTTAGAGATACTGGTGCAGAGTACCAAAGGGTCAGGCAATACACATAAACAGAACCAGGCTGAGGTGAAGCAGGCAGAGTAAATGTGAATCTGACAAACAATCCAAAGGTCAGGGCAGGCGGCACAAAATGTTTTTACTTATCCAAACCATTCTGAGATTCTCGCAATATATTGTACTTCATGATAGTGAAACATTTTAGGATATTTTCACACTTGCGGCAGTGTGATCCGGCAAGCAGTTCCGTCGTCGGAAGCAGACCGGAAGGACGGATCCGGCATTCCGGCAATTCTTCAGTATTTTTCGCCGGAGATAAAACCGTAACATGCTACGGTTTTATCTTTTGCCTGATCAGTCAAAATGACTGAACTGAAGACACCCTGATGCATCCTGAATGGATTATTCTCCATTCAGAATGGATGGGGAAATGCCTGATCAGTTCTTTTCTGGTATAGAGCCCCTATGATGGAACTCTATGCCGGAAAAGAAAAACGCTAGTGTGAAAGTACCTTAGTCGATATAACTCACATTTATGTCTCTGCTTTTAAGGCAGATAGTGATACATCATAAGAGAGTTATTACCTTACATTCCCCAAATTTCCACTTTCATGTTTGCATCATTTTGTAAATGTAATTTTATTTTTTAGGATCTTAAAAGGCTTAGAATTTTCTAAGCAAATGTTTTTTTTTAAAGAACATTTCTGAAACCCACTTTTTTAAGGGCCACTTCAGTTATGGAGTAACTTTGTTGGGCTTACATAGTGGAAACCACCCATAAATGACCCCATTGTAGAAACTACACCCCTCAAGTTATCAAGTTATTCAAAATATATTTTACAAACTTTATTAACCATTTAGGTGTTCCACAAGAATAAAAGGAAAAAGGAGATGGCATTTTAAAATTTCACTTTTTTTGCAGATTCTCTGTTTTAATAGATTTTTTTTCTGTAAAACATCAAGGGTTAATAGCCAAATAATACTCTATATTTATTACCCTAATTCTGCAGTTTACAGAAACACACCATGTGCTCGTAAACTGATGTAAGGGCACACGGCAGGGCGCAGAAGGAAAGGAGCGTCATATGGATTTTGAAGAGCAGATTTGACTGGGATAATTTTAAGTTGCCTTATGACATATGACATTTAAAGACCCTCCTATGCACCCTAGAGTAGAAACTCCAAAAAAGTGATCCTATTTTGGAAATTAAAGGATAAGGTGACACTTTTATTGGTACTATTTTATTCACCTGACAGGTTAGATCATGTGCTATTTTTTTAGAGCATGTTGTTATGGAGTCAACAATATCAACTATGTCTACTTTTATTTTTATTTTGTTTTCCATAATAAAGCATTTTTGAAAAAAAAATCATGTTTTGTGTCTCCTTTTTCTGAAAGCCATATTATTTTTATTTTTGGGGCGATTATCTTATGTAGGGGCTCATTTTGTGTGGCATGAGGTGACTGTTTGATTGGTACTATTTTGGGGTAAATACCACTTTTTGATCGTCTGGTATTACACTTTTTGTGATGTTTGGTGACAAAAACAGTATTTTTTTTTGCTTTGTTTTTTTTTTTTTTTTTTTTACGGTATTCACCAGACGGGTTAGCTGTCATGTGATATCATGGGTCGTGTGATAATTTTATAGAGCAGGTTATTACGGATGTGGTGAAACCTAATATGTTTGTTTTTAAAATATATTTTGATTTAAAAGCATTTTTGAAACAAAAAAATTATGTTTTTATGTCTCCATTTTCTGAAAGCCATATCTTTTTTATTTTTTGGCCGATTGTCTTATTTAAGGTCTTGTTTTTTGCGGAATGAGATGACAGTTTGATTGGTATTATTTTTGGGTACATATGACTTTTTGATCACTTGGTATTACACTTTTTGTGATGAAAGGTGACAAAAAATGTCTTTTTTTGCACAGTTTTGACCGGATGAGGTGGATCTTGTGATATTATTATAGAGCAGGTTGTTACGAATGTGGCGATACCTTTTTATTTATTTTTCTATTTTTAGAAATTTATATGTCTATTTTTATGGGGAAGGTTTTTTTAATTAAAACTATATTTTTTTATTATTAAAAACACTTTTATTTCACTTTTATTATTTTGTATATTTGTCCCACTATGGGACTTTAACATTTCAGGGTCTGATCCCTGTTTCCATACAGCACAATGTATCTGTATTGTGCAGTATTGAACTATCAGTGTCACTGTAAGACACTGACAGTTGCCTAGGAGACCCAGCCCTGTAGCTGAATCTCTGTAGCTTGCAGTCCCGATGCTGCTATAGCAACCATCGGGTCCCCGTCATAGCAGCGCGGGGACCCGATGGGGATGTACAAACTTCCGCAAACCCCCTGTATGCCATGATCAGCGTGACCACGGCATGAAGGGGGTTAATCCCCTGGCATCAGTGTTTTCACCGATGCTGGTGGATACAGCAGGGGTATCAGCTGGGCCCCTGCTGCTAATCACGGCAGCCAGTTAACACTAAGATGAGAATGCTCCTCCTAAGAGGAGAAATCATACTAATATTTACTGCATGGTTTTAATTTTTATGCTGACTCTGCACACAGTTACATTAGAGTTGGAGAGAAGACGTTTGGGTTACTTTATATTAATTTGACTTTTATAGTTTGTATAATATAGTATTGATTCTAAACGCTTCTGGAAGGATTAATGTTTTATAAATGTAGCTTAAACTGCATAAAAGTAAAATGAACATTGAGCAGGTAATGGAGCCAATAAGTGGACCAGTACTCTTGGCCCCAAAAGATTAGTTTTCAATAAATAAACCATTTGGCACAAGTAAAGTCATATGTTTTTGACATTATTCATTACAAGGGAAAATGCTAACTGTGGTATAAAAAAAAAATAAGAGAATATTTTGCCAGATTCCTAACACAGCAAAGTTTATAGACTGAGTTTCCATATTTTATACAGTTAGAATACTTCATATTTAAAAGATGTTTTAATGAAGTATCAGTTGTCAGTGAAGAGATACAGCATCAGCTCATCAACCAATAGCAACCAATTTCACAGCTCTGCAAAGCCCCAGAAGTAATCTGTGAATGTTAGCATTAATTACATTTCTTGCAGTTCATTTTGGGCAAATCACAGAGAGACATGCAAGCCAGTTTTCTTTCCCAAAAAGTTTTTATAGGTCAATATAATATTTATCAATAAATATTTTTTAGCAGATTTTGTCCATTTAGTGAGAGTGCCAGCTAACTTCTTCATATTTTGTTAGTTTTATCTTAAGTTCTTTTGAGCAGCCAATTAGCTTGTGCACCCATGTGTCCAATATCCCAGAGACGCTTATAGATATATTTTTGGATTTATTAGTTAGTAACATAGTTTATACGGCTGAAAAAAGACATCTGTCCATCTAGTTTGGCCTGTTATCCTGCATGTTGATCCAGAGAAAAAAAAAAAAAAAAAACCTGTGAGGTAGAAGCCAATTTTCCCCACTTTAGGGGAAAAAGATTCCTTCCCGACTCCAATCACGCAATCAGAATAACTCCCTGGATCAACAACCCAGCTCTAGTAGCTATAGCCTGTAATATTATTACACTCCAGAAATACGATTTCCCTGCCGTGCGCCCTGCCGATTTGTAAAGTGGTAGGACTATCTTCTCATCACGGGCATCTATGCCCCTTTTGATGAAACTCATTATCTTATTGGCCTTAGCAGAAGCTGCCTGACACTGGTTTCTACAGCTTAGTTTGCTGTTCACTAAAATTCCTAGGTCCTTTTCCATGTCAGTGTTATCTAGAGTTTTACCATTTAGTATGTACGGGTGACTTGATTTATTCCTTCCCATGTACATAACCTTACATTTGTCAGTGTTAAACCTTATCTGCCACTTATCTGCCCAAGCCTCCAATCTATCCAGATCCATCTGTAGCAGTATACTGTCCTCTGCAGTATATATATATATATATATATATATATATATATATATATATAAAATACTACCCTCTGTCGAACATATACAGTGTACTGTCCTCTTTAGTATATATACAGTATACTGTCCTCTGTAATATATATACACAGTATACTGTCCTCTTCCGTGGTAATGCAAAAATCTGTGATCTGCAAAAATTTATATTTTACTGACAGTGACCCAATCTGAGTGTGTACCATTAATAACCACCCTCTGTTTTCTCTCACTGAGCCAGTTACTTACCCACATACAGACATTTTCCCCCCGTCCAAGCATCCTCATTTTATATACCAACCTTTTAGGTGGTACAGTGTCAAATGCTTTGGAGAAGTACAGATATGCTATATCCATTGATTCACCACGGTCAAGTCTAGAACTTATCTCCTCATAGAAACTAATTAATCCCTGACCGACCCCTCATGAAGCCATGCTGATATGACTTTATTTGCTTATTTTGATTGAGATACTCCAAGATAGCACCTCTTAAAAAACCTTCAAACTGTTTACCCACGACAGATATTAAACTTATCGGCCTTTCCAGGCTCCGTTTTTGGACCCTTTTTGAATATTGGCACCACATTTGCTATGTGCTAACCTATGGAACACTCGCTGTCAGTCCTTAAATATCAGAAATAAGGGTCTTGCTATAACATTACTTAATTCTCTTAGGATACGGGGGTGTATGCCATCTGGTCCCAGCAATTTGTCTATTTTAATCTTTTTAAGATGCCGCTCTACTTCTTCCTGGGTCAGACAGGGCAACTTTTAATGGGGAATTTACTTTTACTTTTTGCATTTCCTCTGCCAGTTTATTTTCCTCAGTGAATACAGTGGAGAAAAAAAATATTTTATAGTTGAGTAGAGTTAACAGTGGAAATCCCATGCAGGTTGCTGTATGCTATGAGCCTCCGCTGTACCTCTATGTGCCTCTAATGTTATATAGCGGTCAACAAATGTTGTTTCTCACAAGACTCATATGGAAACTTTTAGAAAACAAAATGCGACTTGCTATAGTTTAAATAAATGGAAGATGCAGGAAGCATTTGGCATAAAAGATCATGTTATTTATCCTTATCAACAATTTAGCTCCACTACAGAGCCTTCCTCAAGCATTATAGCGGTATAATTGAGTGGTATATAAATGGAATGTGATTGCATCAATAAATAAGAGCAATTAACAAATTAACTGCCCCTGAATATATGAATATAAGTATCAATGAAATAAATACATCCACAGCCACATACAATCGAGCATAGCTTGCTTTGTTTGCATCTATAGTCCATTATTATTACTTAGCTGGATCCTGGTAACAGATTGTACATACAAATGTGTCCTTCCTTAGCTTTGCTTTTGGATTAATACTGTACATCGTAAGATAATTGGCACAAGATGACAATTTTTTGTAAGAACAACATGATTTTTTGATACTGTTACAAAATGTTACAAATGCTTAATGTGGCTACCCAGTACTTATGATGTGAAGGGTTTTTACTAACATTTTGCAATTTAGTATTGAATTTGCTTCGTGAGCCCTCAAAGGAAGTCTGTCAGCAGTTTTGACCACTAAACTGCTGACAGTATTAGGTAGTTGCAAGGAAAAGCAGGAAAATGTGCAATTTGTGGAGCCTTTATTATCAGGAGCAGTGAGAATATGAAATTTTATTCTGCTAG
Organism: Bufo gargarizans; assembly: GCF_014858855.1. Taxonomy (NCBI): domain Eukaryota; kingdom Metazoa; phylum Chordata; class Amphibia; order Anura; family Bufonidae; genus Bufo; species Bufo gargarizans. Next base: position 104,840,107 of record NC_058089.1, read on the forward strand.
ATTCTACCCCTGCAAGTGTAATGGAAACAGATCTTCACAGTGACCTTCTCCTTGCTCTCTCTATTGAGCTGCTTTACAGCCCCACCTAATTGAAAGTTGTAGCTTCCAACCAGGAGACCAGTTCATATACCACTCAGAGCATAGGGAAGTTGAATCTCAATGCAGTGAAGCTCCGACACCAGGGCACTTGCAGGAGCAGAATCTAACAAAATAAATGCTCATATTCCAGCGAATAGTGGCAATACTACCACCATAGCAGACATAGTGTTTGCTACAGGACCTGTGCTCAGGCCCCCAAATACAATTTACTTGTGCCATGGCTTGCACTATCCAGAATCAGAGCCCAGCACTCTCTCCTCTTGACATGTGATGAAGAGGAAGGGTCAGCAAAGAAAAGATGAAACTAGGTTTATTGACCTAGCAGAACCAAGTTTGCCATCTGGCCTTCATAATGGAAACTGTTCAGTTCAGCTCTGCTCCATCTGTATATTGTAAATTTGAATGTACTGCTTACACAGATGGCATAATAGGAGTGAATATGTAAGTTAGAATTTGTTCACTGAATGTGCATATTCTACCAAGTCAGGTATTGATTTCCAGCAGAACCATAGGAGCTTAATTGTTTTCACTTATGCAATGACATCTTCACAACCCCAATGTAGAGTCCTGATTTGGAGCTCGAGTAATTTAAAACTTACTTCATTTCTAGACAGGATCCAAAGTGCAATTCCTGAATTAGCCATCAGTGTATTACGACGTTGCACATGGAGAACACTTAGACAGCGCAAGCTTCACATTTGCAATGAAGACTGCTTCCACGTCGGTTATCCGTCTCTACCTTTAAGATGGTCTGCATGAAATCAATAGCCTCTTTTGGCTACATAACCAACTGTGCACTCTAAATAATGCAAAATACTGAGCGCAGGGTAAGTCATTTTCTTGATTTTACTCTTGGCTTGTTTGTTTCTAGCAAGAGCCTATTTTCGGTTTAGTTTTAGAAGTTTCTAGTGAAGTGCTAATGGGAACAGGGCAAATACTAATGTGACTCAGACATGTTCCTAAAAGCATGAAGGGATTACGCTGAAAAAAGAAGTGACAAACGGAAAGTCATTAATTTCAAATATGTAATAAAAAAAACTAAAAAACATAGGTTTGCTGATGAAGCCAAGGGGTGCAGAACAGTCTTTTCTATGGATCTTGGGAAGTACAGTGGAATTTCTTTGAATGTGACATCCAATCATCTGGAGAGTCTGATAATCTGAAACTTGTTCCCTGTGTCATTTGCATGTTCATAAAAGTAGAGGATTCCATAGTTGAGAACCACCATGTTTGACATTGACGCTAAACATTTGGTAGGTCAAATAATGTAGAGGTACGGGGGAAAATCCGTCTGCTTTGTGGGATAGTATTGCAAAAATTATGTTTCTACATAAGGCTCTGCTCACATTTGCAACTAAACTTCCATTACAGAAACCATCTTATTTAATAGGAAAAATAGTGCATGTCATGTTTCCCGTAAAAAAGATAGATGCCAATGATATCCATTGTGCAACAGATATGGCACTGCATTGGGATTTATGCAAATGCAACTCTTCGTGCACACTAAAAAAGTCACTGCTACTTATCATTGTTATAGCAGTGGGTGTAGAAATACAGTGGGTGTAGTCAACCAGCAGATTTTATTTTGGGCTACTCCTAAGGGCACCATCCTGTACAGGAATCTGGAATTCACTGCAGGGGAACCACCAGGGCACTACTTCCTAGAGTTGTCTCAGTGTGATTGACAGCTGACCCACTGGGGTCAGAGATACCGGTGCAGTGCATTAATCAAGAAAACAGGCAGAGGTTGGTACATGGCAGACAAGATATAGCACACCTTTGAAGGAACTAGCCTACAAAAAACCTTATTTCTCAGGTCCATTCCCACAGGCAAAGGTGCCTTAAGTAGGGTTGCCAGCCGTTGGTTGGTAAAGATTTGGGTGCACCTGTGCTGGCCCTTTATGAACCAGTGGGAGTGAGCATGAGTGCCCTAACAGCTGAGGAGAGGCCTTTCCAGCAAGCAGGCCGCAGCTTGAGTGAAGCAGCAAGACTGTCAGCTGGACCTATCGGGAAGGAGGAGACAGCAGGAGGGTGGTCCATGCCAATGGTTAATATGAGCGTCAGGTTACTAGATGTATGAACAGTGGTCTCTTAAGTTTTAATATTAATTGGTTCTTGGACAACCATTGTAAGTTGAGTCCATACCTATAGAAAACTGATTTGGTTCCAAATCCCCATTATTGCATTCCAAAATAACAGGAAATGAAGATTCAAAATTAGCAGATAACTTATACAGATAATGCATAGTCCTTACATACAACAGTTAGTATTAGATGTTTGAAGCTGTAAATCACTTTCTCTGATGAGGACAGGAGCTTCTTCTTCTGGGTCCTGTACAGTACAAACAATGTCCAGAAACATAACATGGAGTCACCGTCACCTGATGTCCCAAGGGAAAACTCACCCTGGCACAGAGAAAGGGCAGAACAGGACATTTACTGTAATACCGCACCGTACTGTAGAAGTGTGATAACAGCCAGCCAATATAGTGAAATGCCCATACTGACTGTTTCTTCCATTTAGTTACACATGCTGCAGATTATGTATGAGGCCCAGGAAAGACCATTGTATGGCGAAAATAGTGAGTCCTGAGGCTGTTGTAACTTGAAGAACCATAGTATCCTCAGTAAAGACAAATGTCCGAGCAGAAGATCCACTTAAGATTATTAGATAGGAAATTGATGGGTAAAGGATTAGTGCTCATGACCACCCCCTCCCCAATGAAGGGTTGCACTACAGCGTTAATTTTCTGCAATAAAACGATCTTGTCTACTATCTGGGTCCACAGAAATTGTTCAGGGTGGGTTTCCAGCACCTGGATTCTGTTCCTAGAGATCAGCAGCTTGAGCCAGTGATAAGCAATAGAAGGAAGGTATTATACCAGTTTACAAATAGAAGTGAAATTTACCCATGAAAGGCTTGCCAAACCTGCAAATTATTTTGGCAGCTTCAGTTCCAACAGGGATTTTACAGAAAATCATATCTCCGTGTTGTACAATATGAGCACTCATTGCATTTCTCATTTCTAAACTAGTATCGTATCCTATGTAGGGAAATGCTACAGATAATACTGTGCATCAGGGGCGTCGTTAGGTCAAAACATTTGGGGCTTGAGCCCCGGATGTTTTGTCCAGTGCCCCGAATGTTATGCTGGCCTGGTAGCATTTTTTTTTAAATTTGGCTATTCCAGGACCCTTTAATATTGATTGGACATGGGCAACCCACCACAGATCATCCCCCACCCCCCTTGTACTTGTTACGCTACTTGCGGGCTGCGCGGGCATGAGTTCAGTCACTTCGGTGCGCAATCCTGTCCTGCGGCACGTGATCTCGCGAGACCCGCCGCGAAAGGTTATAGGTCTTGCGAGATCACGCACCGCAGGACGGGATTGCGCACCGAAGTGACTGAACTGCAGATCGGCGGAACAGGTACAAGGGGGGTGGGGGAATGATCTGTGGGGTTGCCCAAGGTCCACTCCCATCAATATTATAGGGCACAAAGAAAGATTTCTGCAGTGGTGAGGAAATGAAACATAACAGATATTGGAAAGTTACCAAATGTTGCATTATACAATGACTGCAGTCTGCAGTACTGCACCAGAACACCCCTTTAAGCATGCCTTTAATGTGCAATTTCAACACATTGTGCCCCAGATGTTTTCAGACGCTAGCCACGTCCCTGCTGTGTATCCCATAATGTATCTCACATATTGTACTTAAAAAGCCTTGTCTCTTCAAATATATAAATTACCCCCATAAAAGCCCATGGGTATCCTCTTAAAGGGGTTTGCCAGGAATGATTTAAAATGGCCATCTGTAATCAAACCTGGAATGTGAGTAGGACTGGTCGCCTCTACTTGCAGAGATGCCTAGGGGGATAAGGAGTCAGAGCTGCTCTAAACTATTCTAGATTATTCTCCGTCACTTGCATATTTTAGACACTGGTGAGAGTTACTGTCAGGCTGCTCCGCCATGATGGCATATTGTAGGCAGGATCACATCATTACCATCTATTGTAGAACAGTGCCGGTTAATGGGGTGGGGGTGGTGGTGAGGCCCCGCTCCCTCACCAGCCTAGGCAACTCTGCAAGAATAGGCAACCAGTCCTGCTATGAGATGTTGCCTATTGTCATTTTAAATCATTCCTGGAGAGCCGCTTTAATTGAAGGGTTTGTGGCTAGTATTGAGTGAATCGATTTTCTCCAAACTTAGTTTTAATACTGTACGGAGACCCATCTCTATACGACATATGGGCTCCAGTGAGGTGAACAGAGCAATCAACAAAATCTCAGCCATCGATTTTTAAACTTTTAAAAACTATTTTAAAACATGGATCCAAAGTCGGCTATCGAAGCAGACCTGGGATCCATGTTTTAATATGTCTTTAAAGTAAAAAAAATCATATCCCGGAGATATTCACCGAAGTCCAGTGAGATTTTGGTGGTATGGTAACGAATTTGCCTATACATTTGAATGCTGTACGGAGACTAATCTCTGTACAGCATTCAAAAGAAGTTTTGAACGAATCGACTTCGGATCTAGGATCCTAAGCTCCATTCGCTCAACTCTATTTGTCACCTCTCCTGACATGTCTGTTTTAATAACTACTTGCATTCTCCATGTAATAACTAGTGTTGGGCGCGAATATTCAAATCGTTAATTTTAATTGCGAATATCGCCACTAGCAACCCATAGGAAAGTTGCCTACCCCTTACTATATAAGAACCTTGCTAGCAGCCATTTTCTGCTGTTTTATGGAGTTCTGAGAGAGAGAGAGAGAGAGAGACAGCAGTGTCATTGCTGTGCGCTGTGCTTTACTGTTTAATTACATTAGATAGATAGTTAGTTAGCTGATATATATAATACAGATAGTTAGTGGGAGATAGTCAGTGCAGGTTATATCCTGATATAGTGTGATCGGTTCTGCTGTCCATACATACATGCTACAGACATAGTTCTGTGATGTCACAAGTTCATAACGATACTTAGTGCACCAATCAGTAATATGTAGTCAGACCTGCTAAAATGTGAATTTGCCCGTATTGCGCAAAAATATGTGCATCATATGTGCACCGCACGCCGTGAAAATACAGACCGGCCATCCAGCTTGACAAAGGGCACCAAATGGGCCCGAAACGTTGCAGACAGCAATAAATGTCATAAAATAACTTGAGAATATACCACTGGTAAATAAAGGTTGAATTACAAACTACATCGGTGTGCTGTTTCTGAAAAAATTTATTTAAAGCTACAATCTCACTCCGCGGGTGGAAGGAGGTAACAAGAGACGAGCACCCACAAAAGCCATTCAAATTAGACGTGTGCTGAGGTGTCATTACGATTAAGCAAAAATATGTGCATCATTAATCTGCATATAAAGCTATTGTAATGTTCTGCCGTGCCAACCATTTTCTCCAGTCTCAGTAGCAACAGTGACCCACGGCTGTATTGCGCGCGCAATAAGCACATATTACATTGCCGATTTTCACAATCAAGAAAATAATCGCAAATTCTAGAATTCACGAATATATGACGAATATTTGCGAAATATCGCAAATTCCAATATTGCACCTGCCGCTCATCACAAGTAATAACACAGGAATGCCATGGCATTCTCAAAAAGCTAATCGTTGGGGGTGCTGGGTATCGGACCCTCGCCAATCAGATACTGGTGACTGCCCAGGTCATCAGAGCTAAACGCTTAAAAGCCCCATTTAATTTGGTACAACAGGTTTTTGAATAGTCTTGATGTCAAAAGTGACAGAAGGCCTGATGGAAGTCTCCAATGCAAGTGTGAACAGATTCCTACCTGTCCAAATAGTTGAGAGGTTTATATTTTTTTTTGCCACATTAGCAACCACATAGAAATTGGTGGTAAGTACTAGTGTTGATCACGAATATTCAAATTGCGAATTTTAATCGCAAACATCGTCACTTCGAGAATTTGCGAATATTTAGAATATCGCTAAATATATTCGTAATTGTGAATATTCAATTTTTTTGAAAATACCAGTTCATGCGAATTTTATGCAAATTTTCGCAATCAAGAAAATAATGCCTGGAGATTACGAATTTGCAAATTCTCGAATATATGGCAAATATTCACGAAATATTTGCGAAATATCGTGAATTCGAATATTGCCCCTGCCGCTCATCACTAGTAAATACAAGATGATGATTGAGGCGGGTGGGGATGGTATTGACAAACATGAAATAATCCCCAGAGCTGTAATAGAGCAGATAGTCACACTGACGTATATCTCCTTATTGCAGCTTTTCATTAGGCTCTGTGTATTCCAGCCGTGCAGAGAACAGATGCGATCGCACACACGCAATACCAGGCCGGAGACAGATGCCAAACAGTGGAATATACGTACAGAACTAACACAGCAGTAGCATCTGGATAGCTGAATGATCTTCATTAAACAGTGAAGCTTGTGGCTACACTTTGTACTCAAGAGATGTCGCATGATATGGGGATGTTATTTCTGTCTGAGCTCCTGCCTTTATTTTTCAAAGCTAATCCTTCCAAATTAAATTAGGCAATGCAAAATCTCAAGGAAACTTTCTGCAAAAAGAGCAGAGCGAGGAGGTAGTTCATTTCACAGTAGGGAAATCAAATCTGTGTTTCCTATGCAATTTCAAGGGGTTGTCCAGGATTTTGATATTGATGGCTTATCTTCAGGATAGGCAATCAATATCAGAATGTTAGGGGTCATAAACTACCGCCAAGAGGCATCGGCACTGTGGTGAACACTGCAGACTCCTCACAGCTATTCAAACACATGGTATAGTGCTGCGATGGCTAACCTCCGGCACTCTGGTGAGTGCTGCTGCCGCTTCCTAGGTCTGTGATGTCATATTAATTGGTTGCCTACGTGCAGCTCAGTCCCATTCAAATGAATAGTCCTGGGTTGCAGTACCAAGCACAGCCACTATACCAGTGATGGCTAACTTTCGGAACTCCAGCTGTGGTAAAACTACAACTCCCAGAATGCACACCTGCTTGGCTGTTCTCAGAACTCCACGGAAATGAATGGAGCATGCTGGGAGTCGTGGTTTCACCACAGCTGGAGTTCCGAAGGTTAGCCATCACTGGTATAGTGGCTGTGCTTGGTACTGCAACCCAGGACCATTCATTTGAATGGGACTGAGCTGCACGTAGGCAACCAATTAATATGACATCACAGACCTAGGAAGAGGCAGCAGCACTCACCGGAATGCTGCGGCCTCTTCAAACAACTGATCAGCAGGGGTGCTGGGAGTCAGTATGCAAACTACAGATTGGTGTGGTATTAAAAAGCGGGGAAGGGAGGGGAAGGGAAGGGAAGGGAGGGGAGGGGAGGGTTGGGGGCAGATCCTGCTCTTGTGGTCTGCTGCTAATGGCAGTCTCCAGCCAAAATCCATACAATGGAGGATGCCTGCAGTGGACCACAAGTACCACCATGGACATCCTACACAGGATCCATATACAGGGTGGGCCATTTATATGGATACACCTTAATAAAATGGGAATGGTTGGTGATATTATCTTCCTGTTTGTGGCACATTAGTATATGTGAGGGGGGAAACTTTTCATGATAGGTGGTGACCATGGTGGCCATTTTGAAGTTTGGCCATTTTGAATCCAACTTTTGTTTTTTCAATAGGAAGAGGGTCATGTGACACTTCAAACTTATTGGGAGTTTCACAAGAAAAACAATGGTGTGCTTGGTTTTAACGTAACTTTATTCTTTCATGAGTTATTTACAAGTTTATGACCACTTATAAAATGTGGGGGGTTCAGTCAGCACAACCCTATGCAGGTGCACATTGCTATGGTGAAATACAGATACAAACGCAAAAACACAAATGCAACCAGCACTCTGCCCTGCCTCTATGCTGGATGTAGAGTGTGCTTGGGGTGCATGCTGTACCTGCGCTCCCTGGACTTTGTGTGGCTGTCATGGCCCATAACAGGTAGGAACTAGTGTTAGGGACCACTCATGGAGGCGACCTTGACGTGGTGAGTGGCTTATTACGCTTTGGCCAAAATGTACACCAATGCCTCATTCAACATCCAGCATAGAGGCAGGGCAGAGTGCTGGTTGCAGAGTGCGATTGCATTTGTGTTTTTGCGTTTGTATCTGTATTTCGCCATAGCAATGTGCACCTGCATAGGGTTGTGCTGACTGAACCCCCCACATTTTTTTCTTTGTAGTAGATATTGGAGGCGTGGCGATCTCCAAGCAGTCATGCACACCTGACCAGTTAGTCTGCCCTGGAGGCTGGTTTTGAAGTCAGTATAAAACTGAGTCTGCTTATATAGCACCTACCAGTAGCCATTTGGCTCCAGGAGAAGTATATAGTGGGCTCAGCATGCATGTTGGTACTTGCATCCCTTATAAAATGTGTTCAATGTGCTGCCCATTGTGCTGGATTGTCAATGCAACCCTCTTCTCCCACTCTTCACACACTGATAGCAACACCGCAGGAGAAATGCTAGCACAGGCTTCCGGTATCCGTAGTTTCAGGTGCTGCACATCTCGTATCTTCACAGCATATGGCAGTCCCCAGCAAAAATGCATACAATGGAGGATGCCTGCAGTCAAGTTATATTAATCGAATTGCGATTTTAACTTAGCACTGCTATATTCCATATTCGTTAATTCTAGCCTAATATGGAATATAGCAGTGCTAAGTTGAAATCGCAATGCGATTAATATAACTTGAAGTCATCGCATTGCGATTTCAACTTAGACCTGGTTTACTATGGTTGGCTTGGTAGAATTAGCGAAGAAGAGGAATATGACGAATGTATTCGTCATATTCCTCAAAACGAAGATAACAAAATATTCTCCATCTTCGTTTTAGCTCCATATTCGTCAACTTCGCTAATTCTAGATATCAAACCGATAGGAAAGTAGCCTTAAGTTACAATCGCAATACGCGATTGTTTAAATCGCATATTAATCGCGATAACTAGAATAATGTAGAATATTCGATTTCGACGAATGTGAAACAAATATTCTGGCGAATATTCGCGAATTTCGGCGAAATCGAATATGGCACCTCCCGCTCATCACTAATCACCAGTCAGTGCAACAAAGTGTAATCTGATTGTTCCTATTACCCAGGCTGTAGCCTCCCCTTCTGAACCCTGTTCAACAGAAATGCTGTGGAATGATTCCTCCCTATCCTTTCCTTACACATTAAATAATCTTTCCCTGCACTTGTAAATCTTTTTTTTTTTAGCACAATGACAATTTTTTGATCACTGTCCCTAGTGCCTGCATACACGTCTCTCCCTGCACTAAGTACACTGGTGAATGGCAGAATCTGAGATGGCTGCCGTATTTATACGGCTGTGACATCACAGGGCTGGCTGGCTGCTGATTTGCTGCATGAATGTCAGCATGGGTGATTCCGCCTTCCCAAACTTTCTTTCTCCATGTCCTCACATGTGCAGCAGCCATTTTAGGAAAAATGCTATTCGTTACTACGAAGCGCAAGGAAATTCACATTCGGTGAAAATTGAATTTTTCCAGAAATTCTGAACTAATTCCACTTCGTCAGCTTTGATGACCTATCCTGAGGGTAGGCCATGAATGTAAAAATCCTGGAAAACTCCTTTAAAGGAGTAGCATGAAATTAGGAAACCATTGCTGCTTTCTTCTGGATACAGTGCCACACTTGTCCTTGGCTATGGAACTTCGTTCCAGTCACTTGGGGCCTGGACCTTTGGGGTCCTGATGTATTTGGGGCCTTTTATTGTGTGAAGTGTGACAGATAAATAAACGGAAGGAAAGAGTCTGTCAGACAGTTGGAGGGGCTTGAGGGAACTCAAACATCTTTTGGAATATAAATTCCAATAGGAATGATAAATGAAAAAAATATTCGACAAGACTAAGACAAGGAGGTTGAAATATGGTAAATAAGGTAATATAGGATGAAGGGGTATAAGGATACAAGACTGAATCTCTCTATGTTAGAGAGTTGATGGCAAAGTGTCTTCCCAGCTGCAATAAGCTATAATCCTTCGGGAGACCTGACTTTAAGTGTAGAATTTCCCTGCAGCGCCACCACAGGAGAACTGAAGCATTACACAGTGACGATTAAATTAATTAAGTTTCCACTTACTTCAGAACTAGACAGGTCCTCCAGAGTAAAAAAACATTATTTGTAGCCACTCTACACTCTAGCCAAGCAGGGTGTATATGAAAATGGGTTTTCTCAACTAGGCAGAGCTTTTAAGTAAGGCTATATAACTACACCCCTATCTGAGCTAGATATTACCAGTAAAATGGACTGGTCTATGAAAGACTTGAATGACCCTTTTACTAGGCCTCAGGTGGTGCTGTTTGTTTCATCTCCTGCTTGATATAGGGGACTGAAGGCATCTGATCTCCAACAAATAAAGACTAATGAATTATTGAAAAATAAGAACCATCTGGTGTACCATCTTTTCATACATGTAAAGAAAAAAAAGAGAAACATTTCTATAATTCTTCATGTAAAATGTGAGCAGACTTTGTATAATAGCACACTTTCCTCTAGAAGAGAAATGAGGGTCTGATTTTTTTTCTACCAATAATTTACAGTTTTTTATAAATATAAAACATACAGAAAAAGTTAACAATTTTGCCAAAGCTTTGGGTCGCTTTTCTTGCTATAATTTTGAGTTACAATTAGCCATAAATAAAAATCTGTAAATTTCTTTCAAATCCAATTGAACAGAATTGATTACCCAATTTAGGCTACTTTCACACTAGTGTTTGCATTTTCCAGTATTGAGATCCATCATAGGAGCTCAATACCGGAGAAAAACGCTTCTGTTTTGTTCCCATTCATTGTCAATAGGGACAAAACGTAACTGAACAGAACGGAATGCTCCAAAAAAAAATCCGTTCCGTTTGGTTGTGTACTCAAACCGAAGAGAAAACTGCAGCATGCTGCGCTTTACTTTCAGTCATGGGATGTGGAGTAAAACGGATCCGTTTAACTATGACACTATCTGACACAATAGAAAACGGATCCATCTTGGCTATGTTAAAGATAATACAACCAGATCCGTTCATAACGGATGCAGATGGTTGTATTATCAGTAACGAAAGCTTTTTTTGCTGAGCCCTGCCGGTTCCAGCAAAAACGCAAGTGTGAAATTAGCCTCGAGAGTGCTTCAATTGCCCTGAAAAGCTGTGTATGACATTGTGGTTTCTCTCTCTCTCTAAAAAAAATAATAATAATTCTAAATCGAATTAGCTAAAATTCAGATTCTAGAGAATCAATTTATTGATCTCTAGTTATAACCAATGGTAGGAAGGTAGGTCCTTAGAGTAATGTTGAGTGAACAAATTGACTTTGATCAGAATTTCTGGAAAAATTTTACTCATACTTTTTGGTAACTTATCAATTTTACCTCAAATGGTGGTAAAAACAAAACAAAATACACACTCACCTCATCCATGTGCCCCATCATTGCGCCCCCTAAATACAAAGAAATGCAAAGTAATTTGTCACAAAGCAAAATTCTTTATGAAATTTGGTGATGCAGCCTAATCAAATTTACCATAACTTTGCTCATATCTTAGAGTAAAGATCTATTGTCCCCCCCCACCATTCCACATGATGACGCAGGGTTTCCCCTAAAGCTTGCCACACACATTAGAATAATGGCAGTTGACATCTTCTGGTGCCATTTGGCTGAACTGGTCAACCTTATAATGTGTATAGGGCTACCTGATTCTGGCAGGGGCTTATCTCTTTGAGAACAAAAGGGTTGGGCATGTTGAAATCCAACTATCTAATATTCTCTACCCTGAATTCTGCCATTTCAGCATCTCTGAGCATTTTGTTCTCAGATAGATAAGTAAGTAGATAAGTAAGGCCCCTTTCACACGGGCGTTGTGGTAAAATGTGCGGGAACACCCGCGATTTTTCTGCGCGAGTGCAAAACATTGTATTGCGTTTTGCACTGGCGTGAAAAAAATTGCGCATTTTTGATACCCAAACCCGAACTTCTTCACAGGTTCGGGTTTGGGATCAGTGTTCTGTAGATTGTATTATTTTCCCTTATAACATGGTTATAAGGGAAAATAATAGCATTCTGAATGCAGAATGCATAGTAAAACAGCGCTGGAGGGGTTAAAAAAATAATAATTAATTTAACTCACCTTAGTCCTCTTGTTCGCGAAGCCCGGCATCTCCTTCTGTCTCCTTTGTTGAATAGGACCTGTGGTGAGCATGAAATACAGGTAAAGGACCTTTGATGACGTCACTCCGGTCATCACATGGTACGTCACATGATCTTTTACCATGGTGAATCACGTGATTTTCACGCAACGCACAAGTGATGCGTGAAAATCACCGCTCATGTGAACAGCCCCATAGAAATGAATGGGTCGGTATTCAGTGCGGGTGCAATGCGTTCAACTCACGCATTGCATCCGCGTGGCATACTCGCCCGTGTGAAAGGGGCCTAAGAGATGAGTGCTGGCCAAATGAGCATTTGACTGTCAGCTATGTATGAGTAGCTTAAGACAAAAGGGCTTGGTTTTTGCCGCCTCTGCCCCTCTCTAAACACTTTCCATGATCTTTGGGCCCATTCCTCACCCTCTAGGCTACTCTAGGGAAGAGTTTCCTGAACAGCTTTCTGTCACGTGATAGTAATAAGTTGGGACCAATCAGGACTGCTGCTCCCCCCCCCCCCCCCAAGGGTCCTAATTCGGCTTCTTTTGTAGATAGATCCTTGGTTACAGCTTGTTTTATAGGCTAGATCTGCTAATTGACATTGGATCTAGGCCAAAACTCCTATAATTCCACACTTGCTACTGATAAGTACTGGAGTTTTAATCTGACCTTAAATCAGATTAATTTATGTCAGTTTACCTAATGCCTTGATAAAGATTATACAGTGCTTCCAAATTGTTTTGAGAAAGCTCTGTGCCAACATACAAAGACTCTGGTACTTCTGGAAGATTTCAGAAGCCTGAAGCCTAGAGGAATATGAGATGATGTTGTCAGCACAATGTAATGGTCCCTCATTCTCCCAGTAGCTCTACGTACTAGAGGTAGGAGCTTCCCTAAATGTGGAAAAACTTTCATTTCGGCATCTCGACTTCATGAAAGGTGGGACCTTCCTCCAGATACAGACGTGGACAAAATTGTTGGTACCCTTTGGTCAATGAAAGAAAAAGTCACAATGGTCACAGAAATAACTTTAATCTGACAAAAGTAATAATAAATTAAAATTCTATAAATGTTAACCAATGAAAGTCAGACATTGTTTTTCAACCATGCTTCAACAGAATTATGTAAAAAAATAAACTCATGAAACAGGCATGGACAAAAATGATGGTACCCCTAGAAAACACAGAACATAATGTGACCAAAGGGACATGTTAATTCAAGGTGTGTCCACTAATTAGCATCACAGGTGTCTACAACCTTGTAATCAGCCATTGGGCCTATATATATGGCTCCAGGTAATCACTGTGTTGTTTGGTGATATGGTGTGTACCACACTCGACATGGACCAGAGGAAGCAAAGGAAAGAGCTGTCTCAAGAGATCAGAAAGAAAATTATAGACAAGCATGTTAAAGGTAAAGGCTATAAGACCATCTCCAAGCAACTAGATGTTCCTGTGAGTACAGTTGCACATATTATTCATAAGTTTAAGATCCATGGGACTGTAGCCAACCTCCCTGGACGTGGCCGCAGGAGGAAAATTGATGACAAATCTAAGAGACGGATAATCCGAATGGTAACAAAAGAGCCTAGAAAGACTTCTAAAGAGATTCAAGGTGAACTTCATGCTCAAGGAACATCAGTGTCAGATCGCACCATCCGTCGTTGTTTGAGCCAAAGTGGACTACATGGGAGACGACCAAGGAGGACACCATTGTTGAAAACGAATCATAAAAAAGCAAGACTGGAATATGCCAAACTACATGTTGACAAGCCACAAAGCTTCTGGGAGAATGTCCTGTGGACAGATGAGACAAAAATCGAAGTTTTTGCCAAGGCACATCAGCTGTATGTTCACAGACGAAAAAATGAAGCATATCAAGAAAAGAACACTGTCCCTACTGTGAAACATGGAGGAGGCTCTGTTATGTTCTGGGGCTGCTTTGCTGCGTCTGGCACAGGGTGTCTTGAATCTGTGCAGGGTACAATGAAATCTCAAGACTATCAAGGAATTCTAGAGAGAAATGTACTAGCCAGTGTCAGAAAGCTTGGTCTCAGTCGCAGGTCATGGGTCTTGCAACAGGACAATGACCCAAAACACACCGCTAAAAACACCCAAGAATGGCTAAGAGGAAAAAATTGGACTATTCTAAAGTGGCCTTCTATGAGCCCTGACCTCAATCCTATTGAGCATCTTTGGAAGGAGCTGAAACATGCAGTCTGGAAAAGGCACCCTTCAAACCGGACACAACTGGAGCAGTTTGCTCATGAGGAGTGGGCCAAAATACCTGCTGAGAGGTGCAGATGTCTCATTGACAGTTACAGGAAGCGTTTGATTGCAGTGATTGCCTCAAAAGGTTGCGCAACAAAATATTAAGTTAGGGGTACCATCATTTTTGTCCATGCCTGTTTCATGAGTTTATTTTTTTACATAATTCTGTTGAAGCATGGTTGAAAAACAATGTCTGACTTTCATTGGTTAACATTTATAGAATTTTAATTTATTATTACTTTTGTCAGATTAAAGTTATTTCTGTGACCATTGTGACTTTTTCTTTCATTGACCAAAGGGTACCAACAATTTTGTCCACGTCTGTATACTATCAAACTACCAAACAGTGGCTCCTGCTTTGGTGAACTTGTTTTGTCTATGTATTACATGGATGGTCATTCACCTGAATGGCCAGCACAAGATACAACCTTTCCTCTATCAACTGGCTATGGCTTCACCTGGTAAAATGAGGCATTTATTCGGGTCTAAGGCATGTGTGCACAACCTTTTTTGGTCTGAGGGCTGCATTGTCACATTGCTTTATTTCAAGGGGCCGCAAATAAAATAAAAAAATGTTGATTGGCGCTCATTTGCATCAGCCTATTACACAAGCCAATGTAAAGTGACTGGGGAGAAATGATCTCTATCACAGTCATTCCTCCCTCATTTAGTTATATTGATTATCAGTAGCACATCCCTCATTACACAGACATGTGCGGCACGATTATACAGGCCAGTTATCATGAATGAGCACTGTTATGAACACTTGTACACTTGTTCCCAGTAATTGACCTGAATATCCCGCAGTGTAATAGGGGCTTAACCCTTAGGCTACCAGCGCCGTACATGCACGTGCAGCAGGCGTCATGGCCGGCAGATCTCTGCTGTTTCATACAGCAGAGACCTGCAGCTAATTACCGTGACCGTCAATAATGCAGATTGCAGTAATTAAATGCTTTATATGCCGTGATCAAGTGAGATCACGGTACCCAAATGTGCAAAAACCCGGAAGCTTGTTCTTCCAGTCTTCCTACCTAGGCCCTGTGCGTCCAATCCGGGCATAGGTAGTTGCGCTGAATACCGGTAGCCTTATTGAGTAGGCCAGGCATGCTCAACCCGTGGCCCTCCAGCTGTTGTAAAACTTCAACTCCCACAATGCCCTGCTGTAGACTGATAGCTGTAGGCTGTTCAGGCATGCTGGGAGTTGTAGTTTTGCAACAGCTGGAGGGCCGCAGGTTGAGTATGCCTGGAGTAGGCTAACAGTTTTCAAACTGCAATTCTTATTTTAGCCCCAGATAGCAGGCCAGGATAAGAAATGAGCAAAAGTGAGCAAAATAAGCTAACAATAAATTCCTGATAAACCAAAATAAAAAAATTAAAAAATGTAATAAGCTCATATATGAGGCACATAATGATCACAAAAAATGTAAAAAAAATGTAAAAAAAATATCAAAAATAAAATATATAAAAGTTTAAATCACCCCCCTTTCCATATAATTAAAAAATAAATACCTAAATACCAATAAATATAAACATCATGGGTATCACCGCGACCTAAAATGCCCATACTATTAAAATAGAAAAAAAATTCCAATACAGTGAATGGCGTAACGGAAAAAAGGGTCAAAATGGATGACTTTCCATTTTTACATTGCTTCTCTTACCCCAAAAAAGTAATAAAATGTGATCAAAAAGTCACGCATACTCCAAAATGGTATTAATTAAAGGTACAGATTGTTACACAAAAAATGAGCCCCTAAACAGCTCAGTAGACATAAGTATTAAAAAGTTATGGGTGTCAGAATATGGCAATATAAAAAAGAAAATTCTCAAAGTTTACATTTATTTTTACACTACTTAGACAAAAAGAACCTATACATATGGGGTAATTGTACTGACCCAGAGACTGAAGGGCAGTTTTTCCGTAAACAAAACGCAGTTGGAACAAAACCCGTAAAATGGTGGAGGGATTGCGTTTTTTTCCTATTCAACCCCATTTGAATTTTTTTTACCGCTTCCCACAACATTTTATGCCATAATTAATGGAGACATTAGAAAGTACAACTTGTTCCGTAAAAAATAAGCCCCCATGCAGCTATGTGACCAGAAAAATAAAAAAGTTATGGCTCACGGAAAATAGGGAAGAAAAATGAAAACGCAAAAACAAAAAAAAGCGTTAAAGAGATTTCCCAGTAAAAATTAATTTTTAATAAGTTCTTGCAGCATGGCCCCTGAAACAGAAAAGTTACACCTACCTGCTCCCCATGCACATGGAGAGGTGTATGTGACTATGGCCATGCACTGCCAGGTGTATACAGTGCGGGGACAGGAGGATGGAGGCAGGGCGGCATGAAGCAGGTAAGGCTACTTTCACACTAGCGTTCGATCGGATCCGTTTGGTATCTGCACAGACAGATCCGCACCTATAATGCAAACGCTTAGATCCGTTCAGAACGGATCCGTTTGCATTACCATGAACAACAAAAAAATATATATATTTTTTTTTTTTTTCATGGTAATGCAAACGGATCCGTTTTGACTTTACATTGAAAGTCAATAGGGGACGGATCCGTTTGAAAATTGAGCCATATAGTGTCAAATTCAAACGGATCCGTCCCCATTGACTTCCATTGTAAGTCTGGACGGATCCGTTTGCCTCCGCACGGCCAGGCGGACACCCGAACGCTGCAAGCAGCGTTCGGGTGTCCGCCTGCTGAGCGGAGCGGAGCCCAAACGCTGCCAGACTGATGCATTCTGAGCGGATCCGCATCCACTCAGAATGCATTAGGGCTGGACGGATCCGTTCGGGGCCGCTTGTGAGAGCCTTCAAACGGAACTCACAAGCGGAGCCCCGAACGCAAATGTGAAAGTAGCCTAAGTATGAATCTTCTGTTTCAGGGGCCATGCTGCATGAACTTGTTAAAAATCATTTTTACAGGAAAAGAGGCAACATTTCCTTCCTGCTTCCTATTCATAAATCAGCAATTTCCTTCACTGCAGAGGATGGCGCTCCCTGGTTATTACAACCTCCTGCTAGTTACAGGCGCCATGTAATAACCAGTAAGCATTTTCCCTTAATAGTGGGGAAAGCGCTTATTGGTTAAGACTTTAATAACCAGGCCTGAACAGACACTTTCTTTTATGATTTAGCGCACGTGGTGGTTCTAACGTTTGTAACTTTTTTGTGTTGGGACTGCTAAATTTTTTTCCAACAATTTTTCACCTGACACATAGTATAATTTATTTTTTAGTTTTATTTGATGAAAACTATACAAAACATTTTTAAAAACTGACACCAAAATAAATTAGTATAATTAGTTCTCTATTTTGTGTTGGTCGTTTTGTTATATATTTATTAATATGTTATTGTATTTTTTTTTTATATAATTGGTTTATTACTTATTATTTAAATATATTTTTGCCAAATAATGTCCCTCCAAGGCATCTTAAAAAGACTGTTAGTGAACACTCTTATGTTGCAATTTTTCCTTTTATTTGTATTTCACTTTATTCTATTTTAATAACTTTCCATTTTTTTTGCCACATCATATTTTATTTAATTTTTTTCTTTATGTTTTATAATAGTTTTTGTTTTAATTTTTTTTAAATAATTTTTTAACTTATTTTTTTATATATTTTTTCCACATAATTTGTCCCCAAGAGGTCAATGAAAGACCTTGGAGGACACAGACTTCTTTTGCACTATTTCCACTGCAACTGGGGCATCCAAAGGAGCCCCAGTTACAGGGGAAAGCAGCCTGCTGTGGGGGGCATTGTACACAGACCCTGCAGCTCTGCGCTCCTCTGCCCCCAAGCTGGGTCTACCCTGCATACGCGCCGCTCACCTATCTGAGGAGAAGGTGCAATGAGCCGGACCGTGGTACGGTTACACGGACGCCAAACTATGCAGTTGGTCAGGAAATGTATATAATAGTCTATTGTTTGTTCATGACGCCAATTGCAGCGTGCGCAGGGTACTGTCGCAGGGCCCTTTGAGGTGTTGTAATTCACGTACCAGGTTAGGAATGTCAGAGTGGTGTAATGTCTCTGTATGGTAGAAGGTATAGTGTCAATGGTGTCTCCTACCTGGGTATGGCTGGACTCCTAGATCCTGGCTCACTTGCAATAAAATGAGTGTTGTGCTAGTAGGAGCAATAGAAGAACTGGTAGCAGAAATTGAGATCCAGACTTTGGGTAAAGTCCCAACTTGTCTTTACTAGTTGTAGCTTTCATCCAAGCGAGATACAGCATTAGTCTTTGGTCCCAGCAGGTATTGGCAATGTGTGGCAGGAAATTATCTTCTGCTCTATCATGTGCCTGGAGCTTTTGCAGGTGCTTGTTGCATGTGCTTGTTGCTCTGTAATGTGGCGGGAATTTATCTTCTGCGCTATCTATCTTCTGCTGTCTTGGGGACTGACTAGCTGAGGAGGAATATGTCTTCTCCTGGGGTCTCTGGTAGGTACTCACAGTTAATGTCTCAGGGTATGCTTCTTCCTGTAACTGGAGGTGGCTGCTTGCTTTCTTCCAGATGAGGCTGCAAGGCTCAGGCTGGGGATGAAGATCAATTGTCTCAGCCGAGACAAGATCCTGGCTTGGATCCCTAAATCTGGGAGCTCCTACACGCACAGCCTTTCCCAAGCAGGGGTGGCTGGCACACTTACTTAACTTCCTTCTCTCCCCATGAGGCAGAACATGGGCCAGCCAACTTCTGTTCATAGAGGGGGAGCTAAACTGGAATGTACTATTCCATTTCAGAAACACTAAACTGGCTCTAAGTCTCTGCTAACACATTTATGCCACCTGCTGGTGAATATATAAAATGACAGTAATATATACTTTACAAGGCTTAGAATGCACATCTGTGAGAATATTACATGAAATTACATAAGATGACAATGTTAATGCCCTTAACAGGTTGTAGTGGAGAAAAAGAGTTTAGTAACACAACTCTGGGGTGTTACAAAGGCAGAAGTGCTGATTCACTGCTTCAGACTTCTCCTCAGTTCTCATGCTGTCTCTGACAGCCTGGGACCACTCCTGCTCCTGCTACAGTGCAGGAGCTGTAATGCTGCATCGTGCGGCACTGCGGGCGGAAACACAGCAGATCGCACGATCAGCTGTGTTTCTGTCCAGGAGGATCGGGCCGCAAACCTTGGCTCTTGGAGCCACATGTGACCTGCAGGTCGCGGGTTGTGCACCCCTGGTCTAAGGAGTAGAAATTAGTTACTTACACTGTGATATCTCATTTAAAGGGGTTATCCCATGATAAAAAAGTCAGATATAATCTAATAAATTATAATTTCTTTCTTTCAAAAATAGAACCAGCCGTGTACCTCCCATGGATCCAGAGCTCTCCCCATTCATTGCTCAAGTAGTTATAGATTTCCTTGAGACTGGCAGTTCAGAGGTCATATCCTTTCCCAGTGGTATGCCCTTTCCCAGTGGCCGTGTCCTTTCTCCGGGGCTTGTCCTTTTTTTTCTGTAACTGTAACAGCTAGTGTTGAGTGAACTGAATTTCATGAAGTGGACTTCAATCCAAATTTAAGGAAAAATGTGATTCACCACAAAGCAGAACTTCCTTGTGCTTCATGGTAACAAATCGATTTTCGCTGAAATGGTGGTAGAAAAAAAAAATCATACTCACCTTATCCATTTGAATGTGAAGAGGACGCCGTGGCCATCTTGATTGAAGATCCTGTTCGAAATATCGTGTGCAGTGACGTATGATGTCACCATGCTGGTGTACGTGATGACGTCATCACGCGCCACACAAGATTTCGTGCGGGATCTTCAAGCAAGAAGGCCGCGGTGGCCTTTTCACGATCAAATGGATGAGGTAAGTATGATTAACTATTTTTTTTTTACTTGCAACAGTAAAATGCTTTAATATGGATCTAAGATGCAGCAATCAGTGATGAATGTGGCATCTGAGGGGTTCAATGACGGGGGGGGGGGGGAGCGAAATTGCAGCTCCCTGTCATTGCACCCACCCGCTATTTACAAAGAAATTAGCTTTGTGAAGAAGTAGTTTGTCACAAAGCAAATTTATTTTGTAAGATTTGGCCAAGCATCCAAAGGACTTCACGCATCTCTAGTAGCATCTTGTAAAAGTAAAAGTGCATTGTGGAAGTTGAACGATGGAACAGAGCACATGCGTCTAGCTGAGCGAGGTGGACATAGAACTAAGGAAAAGAACAACCAGCAGGTGGCGCTATACAGACACGTTTTATTGAATAACTCAGTGGCTATACTAAATTAGAAATCACATGCAATTATAAAAGTATTCAGATCCAGGTGCTGGTTTGAAAAATGTAGAATGTTTTACATGGGGCAACCTCTTTAAGCAATTGTAACCAATTTTTATTTTAATTTTTTTATTTTCTGTATTTGACATCATTTATAAAGCTTGTCCCATTATCACAGAGGAAAAAAAAAAGGCAATCAGAATGTTTTATACTTGTGCCCTTCTTTAATTAACCCTTTCTGATTTGCATCATAAATTAATGTTGTCATTTCTGTCATTATACCTACATTACTGAAGCCATAGAAGTATTATAAAGCTGATGTGACACCGAAATCACCTTAATGATTGCCATAAAATAAAATCAGTACAAGCAATTTGCATCTCTTTTATCAAAGGTCTATTTATGCTACATGATTATTTCGGGGAATATTTAGTGACCTTTTAAAGGCATGTTTATTATGCTAGTTATTTAAAGTAGTGCTGTGTGCTGGGGTATGACAAAAGGGACATCGTAATGATAAGGAACCACAGCAAAGGCACAGGACCTCAGCATGAAACTTACCATATACAAATAAGGCTGAATTTACAGTTCAGTTAATTGATCAGTTTTTTCCATCAGTTAGGCTACTTTCACACTTGCGGCAGTGTGATCCGGCGGGCAGTTCCGTCGTCGGAACTGGCCACCGGATCCGCCGATCTGCTGCTGCCTGAAAGCATTTGTGAGACGGATCCGGATGCGGATCCGTCTCACAAATGCATTGCAAGGACGGATCCGTCTCTCCGCTTGTCATGCGGACCGACGGATCCGTCTTGTACATTTTTCTCATTTTTACCGATCTGCGCATGCGCATGCCGGAACGACGGATCCGGCATTCCGGTATTCTGAATGCCGGATCCGGCGCTAATACATTCCTATGGGGAAAAATGCCGGATCCGGCGTTCAGGCATGTCTTCAGTTTTTTTGGCCGGAGAGAAAACCGTAGCATGCTGCGGTTTTCTCTTTTGCCTGATCAGTCAAAACGACTGAACTGAAGACATCCTGATGCAAACTGAACGGATTACTCTCCATTCAGAATGTATGGGGATATGCCTGATCAGTTCTTTTCCGGTATAGAGCCCCTGTGACGGAACTCTATGCCGGAAAAGAAAAACGCTAGTGTGAAAGTACCCTTAGGCCTCTTTTACACAAACGTATTGGTTCCGTTCCGTGCATTGGGGACCAAATTGGTTCTGTTCCGTGCATTGCAGCGGCCGGGACGTATCCACACCCATTCAACTTGAAGTTTTATTTTTTTGCGTACCGGAAGCACGGATCGGAACCCCACGGAAGCCCTCCGTAGTGCTTCCGTGGGGTTCTGTGCTTCCGTTCCGCACCGCATCTCCGGATTTGTGGACCAATTAAAGTGAATGGGTCCACATCCGTGATGAGGAATGCGCACGGCTGGTGCAACGTGTATTGCGAAACCAACGTATGTGGCCCGCAATATTGCCACAGGAGCACTACAGCCGTGTGCAAGAGGCCTTATTGTGAGGCCAAAACCCATAGTGAAGCCTACACATAGATAATGTGTAATGGAAAGATCTGCACCTGTTCTGTGTTTTCGACCCACACCTGGTTTTGGCTCACAATAACTGATGGAAATAACCAGAGTTGTCAACTGTTCAGAAATTTCTGGACAGTCTGTAAAAATAGTTGACTTTTTTCCTGTGTTTGTGAAAAGAAAAATTGATATATCTGTGATTTTTTTTGAAGGCTGGTGGTTCTTGACTAGATTATTTTGGTGGTAATTATTGTCATTTTACCGCTGACGGTAAATGTTGGTAATGAGGTCTTGAGGTATAGACACATATTACTTATAAGCTTTATAATTCATTATGGTTTTTCCAAATTGTCCATAACATTTTTGGGATAAGTTCTCCAGAAAAAAGAAAAAAAGAAAAAGAAAATCTGGTTCATAACCCTAATAATAAAAAAAGAAAAAAATACACTTTTTCTGACACAACTCAAAAAGTTTGCTGCACTGCACCTGTCCCCTAGGAAAGAGGGTCTTATTTTAAGCTATGCTCTAAAAGTGTACAACTATGATTAATGATTCCAGCTAAGGCTGCTTTGTGTGATGGTAGCCTGTGGCAGTCTTTAAAAAAAATCACAATCGTATTTAATGGGTGGGTGTTCTACCTCCAGAGCTCCAACGATCAGTAGAATGAAGGAGTTGCAATGTTAGCTTGGTACAGAATGTCATCCATTAAAGAGGCCCTGACGTGTCGGGTTCCGTCTCCTGACGTGTCTGTTTTATTAACTACTTGCATCCACCATGTAATCACTGCACCTATTATTATGACACTTTTATTATTTCTGCGAGTAGTTCCAGTATGAACAGTTTGCAATGAAGGTCTAACTGGGTCTTACCAGTTAGGGGTGTTTCCCTGCACAGTGTGACACTATCCAATCAGTGTTTTCAGTGTAAGACTGTACAGGGGCATACCTCCTTCCCAACTGGTAACACCCAGCTGGACCTTCATTGCACACTGCTAGTAATTCATATTGTGTAGCAGAAATAATAAAGGAATGACACAATTAAAGTAATACATTATAAATTGAAAGTAATAAATTGGGTGGACTACAGTACTTAAAAAGATTATCAAAATATAAGTTTCGGGGGGAAAAAAGATGGCTAAGGGGAGATCTAATAACTATGCATAAATATATCAAAGGTCAGTGCAAATATCATTCCCATCATCTATTTACACCTAGGACTGTAGCTATAACAAGAGGGCATCTGCCACGTCTATAGAAAAGAAAGTTTCTACACCAACGTAGAAGAGGATTCTTCCCTGTAAGAGCAATGAGAGTAGTAGTATAGTGCGGTAGGGTGGTATTTGGTTCTCTTGTAGTATTATTTTGTGCAAATACGGTGGTATTTGGTTCTGCTGGGGCAGTATTTTGTGATGCATTATGGTACTGCTGGCTTCGATTAACTTGTGTTGTCCCTGCTTCTACGATCTGTGGGTGTGGAACCACTGTGTCAACCAACTGGTTTGACTTTGGGCTAAATCTGTGGGTGTGATCCTGGAAGTCCCCTGGTATTCATCCTTTAACCCTTATACAGGGATCTGGACTTCGCTTTCGGGTAGCTACCAGACTGCTACCTTTTGGAATTGTGGTTGCCAGTTGACCCCCGGGGGTCAGAAACACTCGTGCAGGACACTGAGAGATCAGGCAGACTCTCAGTCAGTAAAAGGCTGAGGTCAGGGCTGGCAGAACATGTGTAAATCCGTGAAACAGGTCTGAGGTCAGGGCAGGCAGCAAAGGGTCAGTAAGGGTAAACTGGCAGAGTTCAGTGCATAGGCAGACAACAGAGCCGCAAAGCTTTGTAGGTACAAATTATGTAGTTTCTGCCTCATAAGGTTTATTGACTTCCTCTTCATCAACTTTGCAAGATAATAGACTGAGCAGGATAGATGGATGGATGGATAGATGGATGGAAGAAAGAATGGGTGTCTTCTCTGTATTTAGCCTTATAGACTATTTTACTATGTGGCTGTTCCTAGCGCTGCCTCTTAGTCTCAGTCCTTCTATATATGTATGTTAATTTGAAAGAAGGATTAAAATGAGCAAGACAAAACTAAAATTTGACCGTGAAAGTGTGCCCTGCTGTTTTTAAGCTTTCCAGCTTGGTTTACTGTCATAAATATTTCTAGAGGCTTCTAGTAATTTGAACTTAATCAGTATTTGTATTCATTTATGGAGATGATTACACCAACTACTGTCCGAGCATCAGCTTCCACATTTACCACATTTATTAATATAATTGTATATGTAAAAGTGAACGTCGCTGTTCTATCCTGCTCCCTAAAATGTTTCAAATAAGGTTATACAGTCATTCCATTTCCAATTAAGCGGTGGGAGATTCAATTACAAACAGTAGGAAAGGAGAAGATTATGTCAATAAAGCGGCAGTTTGGTTAAGGGTGCTTGTGTGGTTTGCAAACATGAACAGCTTGACTTCTGAGGGAGTTAGCTTTAAAATTATGTAAGAATCATTGTAATTTTACTTCAGTTGAGACTGAACTTTCAACAATATTGGATGTCTAGTAAATTTCTAGTTATCCACCCGTATAGCCTTGCATGTGCAGTAGTGGCCACCAGTGTTCCCTGTAAGCTGCGCGGGCGCGCGGCCGCGCAGCTTCCTTTATGCCTCCGCTCAGCACCTCTGCTGGCCCGCTCACTGCTGCTGCCCGGACTTTATGTAAGGGGCTCGGGGCCTGTCTGTGCAATTTATTTTTATAACGCCTACAGTGCGATTGGCCGGCTGCGCTACCGGCCCAGTGCGCACATTAAGTAACCCATACCCTCTCCGGTGCTGCGCCTGCGCCTGCGCCACCAGCTGTGACAGTGCGAGACTCGGCACTGAGGTCACAGGTCTCGCAGGATCACGCGGGATGACTGAATGGCGGGATGACTGAATGGCGCGGCGCCGGAGAGGGTATGACGGGATTGTTCTGACAGATGAGTGGAGCAGAGTAGGTATTTTTATTTATGTATGCACACACACCGGCTTCATAGGGAGGGGGGGGGGGGGGCACGCCGCACTTGAATTCAGAAAAGGGAGCCCACGCCGGCCATATGAGGGCAGGCCCACTGGCAGCAAATCCTTCATTATCATGGAATATATACAGAGATGGAGAGAGGGGCAAAATAATGAAATATATACAGAGAGGTGCAGTGTAGGGACACCGTGTAGGGCATGGATGTCAAACTCATGGCCCTCCAGATGTTGCAAAACTACAACTCCCATCATTCCCTGATAGCTGTAGTATGCCCAGGCATGATGGGAGTTGTAGTTTTGCAACAACTGGAGGGCCACGAGTTTGACATCCCTGGTGTAGGGGTTATACTGTTTATTGTACAGCATGGCACAGGGGTTATATTGTCATTTGCTGTACAGTATACTGTACATTATAATCCCTGTACCATGCCGTACAATATACAGTATAGTTCATACACCGTGCCGTACAATATACAGTATAGTTCATACACTATGCCGTACAATATACAGTATAGCTCATACACTATGCCGTACAATATACAGTATAGTTCATACACCGTGCCGTACAATATACAGTATAGTTCATACACTATGCCGTACAATATACAGTATAGCTCATACACTATGCCGTACAATATACAGTATAGCTCATACACTATGCCGTACAATATACAGTATAGTTCAGATACCATGCCGTACAATATACAGTATACCACCTACACTGGGGGATTATTGTGTATATTGTACGGCATGGTGTATGAATTATAATGTATATTATACGTCATGGTGTATGGATTATATTGTGCAGCACGGTGTATGAACTATACTGTTCATTATCATGATTAAGGACCAGCATGTAAATGTCCGAAATGCATAGATTTGACTGCCCTGCGTATGTGGAAGTTTTAATACCGCTGTGAATAAAGTATTCCCTGCTATCAAGAGCTGGATTTTCTCTCTTTTCTTCATGAACTATACTGTATATTGTACGGCATGGTGTATGGATTATAACGTACATCGTACAGCATGGTGTAGGGATTATAATGTACATCATATTGCATGGTTTTGGGGTTATATTGTATATTGTACAGCATGGTGCATGAACTATACTGTATATTGTACGGCACTGTGTATGAACTATACTATATATTGTACGGCATGGTGCAGCGGTTACACTGTATTGTACGGCATGGTGCAGAGGTTACACTGTATTGTACGGCATGGTGCAGAGGTTACACTGTATGCTCTTTGATGTGACACTTATCTTAGGTTTTCCTAGCGCCCACCTTTGATGGCGCTGTGCCCAGCTCTGAGCCGACCCCGCTCAGCAGCTGCCAAGGCTTAGAGGGAACACTGGTGGCCACCTGTGAAGGTTGAGATATGTCCTTCTATACATTTCACCTTGACTCAACAGATCCCGAAATGTGTATTGTGAGATGACCAGCTTAAAAAAGTGAAATTATGTGTGTATTTGTGTATCAACCCAGTGGTTGTTTTTTGCAACTTGCATTACAGCCTGTCCAATATTTTACCAGCATGTTGCAACATTGTATTGGATTTACAGTACTGTGCACAAGTTTTAGGAAGGTGTGGGAAAATGCTGCAAAGAAAGAAGGCTTTCTAAAATAGAAGTTTTAATAGTTTATTTTTATCAACTAAAAAAATGCAAAGTGAATGAACAAAAGAGAAGGCTAAATCAAAGCAATATTTGGCGTAACCACCCTTCAACTTCTTCTAAGTTCCCTGTTTTTGAAGAAACTCAGCAGGGAGGTTGTTCCAGACTAACCACAGATCTTCTGTAGATATAGGCTTGCTCACATCCTTCTGTCTCTTTAAGTAATCCCAGACTGGATTATGTTGAAATTAGGGCTATGTGGGCTCTAGTGTTGAACAAGCATGCTTGGCCAAACACCAGTCTGGCTCGAGCATCGTGATGCTCAGCACATTGCGGTGTTCGGCCGAATACTGCGTGTGCTCGAGCGCGATGCTCGAGTCTCCTCCCCGCATGTTTCTTGACTGCTACGCAGCCAACAAACGTGCAGATAAGTGCTGCCCTCACTGTAATGCCATAGCCATGTTGGTTACTGGCATTACAGTGATTAGCTGGCCGGAACGCGTCATCGGGTGCAATAAAGAACCCGATGACACGTGGTTTGGCCAGTCTTAGTAAGGGAGAGCTATGCTGTAGAAGGGACAGATAGTGTAGGGGATTGAATTTAATTTTTTTGTTAGGCAAGGTTGGTCTTAGAGACCCAAAAGTCCTTTGAAGTACTATTGTGTCTGGCAGCAATATAAATTAGTAGCACAATCTGAGCTAAATTGTGTGCTATTGTAGAGACCAAAAAGTTTTTTTTAAGGACTATTGTTGTATCTGGCAGCAATATTTAATTTTAGTGCAACCTGCACCTAACATTAGCGCATCCGAAAGATCAGTGACATTCAGTGTAATTTTTTTGCCGCTGGTGGCAGTGACATTTCCTGCGCTACATCTCCTGTAAAACGTTAGCGCATTCGAAATATCAGTGACATTTAGTCAAATAGTTTTGCTGCTGGTGTCAGCGACATTACCTGTGCTACATCTCCTGTATAACGTTTGCCCATCCTAAATATCAGTGATATTCAGTCTAATTTATTCTCACATGCACTTACAAAACCTGTGCTATTGTACGTGTGACATACTTGCAAGCATATATACTATTTAATATGCGGAAGGCTAGCAGTAAGGGACGGGGAAGTTGTTGTGCTGCTGATAGTGCAAGCAGAGGCCGTAGGCCCTGTGTGCGGTGATGCTGTGTCTGCTGCCAGAGCACAAGAAACACACTCATCCACGATACCTAGCTTCATGTCCCAGTTTGCAGGGCGGCGCAGGACACCACTCTCAACGTCAAATCAGTGCAACCAGGTGGTCGGTTGGATTGCAGTAGATAATGCTTTCAGTCGGTTAAGCACCACCCTGTCTTCCACAATGTCCAGTCTCACTAGCCAAGAGTCTGATCAACAGAATCCTCGCCCTGATCCTTCTTCCTCCCACCATGGAGAGTCTTGCCAAACAAGTGATCCCACACACAGATAATCAGTAGAGCTCTTTTCATCGCCATTCCTTAATTTGGGCCTCTCACCAAGCCCACTTGAAGATGAACATGAGGAAATCTTGTGCCCTGATTCCCAAACACAAGTGGAAGAGGAGGTGGACGATAAAATCACTGACCTAACCTGGGAAGGTGGCAAGCCGAGCGAGGACAGCAGTACAGAGGTGGACGGATCCGCAACACGCAACAGGCTGGAAGAGACAGTGGGGTGGCAAAAGGGAGAAGGCGGGCCACACTAAACAGGCCCGCAACTGTTCCCCGGGGCACCCTCTTGCGGCAATCTCCCTTGTTAAGGGCTAGGTGTTATGCAGTCTGGCGCTTATTTGATGAAAGTGTGGACAATAAAACATTTGACATTTGCATTTGCTACCTCACCACCACCAGCATGATCCGCCAGATAGCATCAAAGCACCCTAAAAGGTGGGCCAAATGCCTGGGTCCACAATCAGTGTCTGCGGGTCACACCACTGCCTCCTCTTCCCCTGTGTTACATGCTGGCCAATCCCCTGTCCAAGACGCAGGCCCGGATGCTTCCCGCCCTGCACCTGGACTTTCGCAAGCACCATCAGCTAGCACATCCACTTCTGTGTCCCAGCGCAGCGTACAGATGTCCATACCCCAGGCCTTTAAACGAAAGCGCTAATACACAGCCATCCACCCACAGGCCATAGCACTAAATGCGCAGCTTTCCAAATTGCTGGCCATTCAGGCTTGTGGACACTGAGACTTTCGGCAGCCTGATGGCGGCGGCCGTCCCTCATTACTTTGTCCCCAGCCACCACTTTTTTGCCCGGTGTGCCATCCCCGCCTTACACCAGCATGTGTCACGTAACATTACCCATGCCCTGACAAATGCAGTTATTGGAAAGTTTCACTTAATGAATGACACATGGACAAGTGCTTGTGGCCAGGGACACTACATTTTCCTGATGGAACACTGAGTAACCAATGTGGAGGTTGGGAGCGAGTCGTACCATGGGATGGCACAGGTGCTACCAACGCCAATGATTGCAGACCCTACTTCCATCAGGATTTCCGCCACCACCTACAGATGTAGTGGGGTTAACACACATGCTTTATGAGACATGTTATCTAAACTAAATGCGTTAAGTAAACACCTTCAATTGCTTTCAATGGCTTTTGTTTCAAGATAACGCAATGAGTTAAGAGTTTGTGTGCTAACACTGCTACATATGTTCATTAGTGGCTGCAATCTCCCTCTCCTTATCCACCTCAACCACCTCCTCCACTTCCACCTCTGAATTGTCATCTTGCAGCACTATTCAGCCATCATTCAGTAGCTGGAAGCAGTGTAGCACTGCAACGGGGAAGCAGAAACAAGCCATGCTGAAACCAATTTGCATTGGTGACAAACAGCACACCACCGCAGAGCTGTGGCAGAGTAAAAGGGACCATACTGAGGTGTGTTTCTCGCCACTCAACCTAAAACCAGGCCTGGTTGCTTCTGATAATGACCGTAACTTGGTGGCGGCTTTGGAGCTCGGCAAGCCCACACACATACCACGCCTAGCCCATGTGTTCAACTTAACGGTTCAGCGGTTTCTCAAAACCTACCCCAATTTGCCTGAGCTACTCGTGAAGGTGTGTCACGTGTTTGCCCATTTCCAAAAGTAATCTACAGCTGCGGCCGGTTTGGCAGCGCTGCAGCAGCACTTGCAATTGCCAGGTCACCGACTGTTGTGCGACGTGAGCACGAGCTGGAACTCCACGTTCTACATGTAGGCCAGGCTTTGTGAGCAGCAGAGGTCAGCAGTGGAATACCAGCTGCAACATGGTCGTCGCCTTTCCAGTCAGCTGCCGCTCTTCACAAGCAGCGAGTTGGCATGGATGTCTGACCTCTGTGAGGTTTTAAGAAACTTTGAGGAATCAGCACAGATGGCGAGTGGCGATGCCGCTATTATCAGAGTAACCATCCTACTTCTGTGTCTACTGAAACGCTTGCTGCTCACAATGGAGGATGCTTTGCATGTGGAAGAGGTGGAAATGGGGGAAGACAATACACAGGGTGATAGCCAGACCATCCTCATTTCGTTTTCTCAGCGCAAATTGGATGATAAGGAGGAGGAGCAGGAGACTGTTGCATCCGCTATAGAGGGTAGTACTTATGACAGGTTTATTCCATCTGTTCAGCGTGGATGGGCAGAAGAGGAGGAAGAGGATGAGAAGATTGAGAGTCATCCTCCTAATGAGGACAGCAAAGTCTTGTCTGTTGGAACTCTGGCACACATGGCTGACTTTATGTTATGCTGCCTTTCCTGTGACCCTCACGTTGTATGCATTTTGGCCAACACCGATTACTGGGTGTTCACCCTTCTCGACCCCCGCTACAAAGAGAACTTCTCATCTCTCATTCCTGTGGTGGAGAGGACTAGCAAAATGGTGCAATACCAGAAGGTCCTTGTGGAAATTTTGCTTCAAAAATTTCCAGCTGACAACGTTGGCGGCAGATTCCGTAGTTCCTTGGGCAACCAAGGAGGAGAGACTAGGGGAACACACAGCAGTTCCAACAGAGGCAGGAAAACTCTCTCCAAGTCCTGGGAAAGTTTCATGACACCCCGCCAGCACCCTCACCCTGATGCGTGGACTTCTGTCATAAGGAGTGAAAAATTTGGGAAGATGGTGAAGGAGTATAAAGCAGACCGGTTCTGCGTCCTTCATGATCCCTCTGTGCCTTACATCTATTGGGTGTCCAACCTGGATACGTGGCACAAATTGGTGCTCTACGCATTTTGTCAGAGCGGGTATATAGTGCTACAGGAGCTTAATAACTGATGAGTGCATCCGCCTGTCAACTAAAAATTCTGACCGGTTGACTATTATAAAAATGAACAAGGCCTGGATTGCCCCTGACTTCTCTACTCCACCAGAGGAAAGCATCTGAACATAAAGGCACTTTAAATGTGGCTTTTATGTATTGAATACACTGTTTTCCCATGCACCCCTTCCACCACATAAAAGGGTATATGGTTCAATCTTCCTTTTCACGTCCTTCTCCTCCTCCATCATATCAACATGCTTATTAGGCTACACTCACTCCTAATGATTTAAAAGGTCAGTTCAGCAGCAGGCCTCGCCCATCATTTTTTCCATGGTCAGATCCGCAGCAGGCACTCGCCCCTAATGTTTTAAAGAGTCAGCTCAGCAGCAGACCCTCACCCCTAATGTTTTAGATGGTCAGATAAGCAGCAGACCCTCACCCCTAATGTTTTAGAAGGTCAGCTGAGAAGCAGACCCTCACCCCTAATTTTTTTAGATGGTCAGCTCAGCAGCAGACCTTTACTCCTAATGTTTTAGATGGTCAGCTCAGCAGCAGGCTCTCGCCCATAAATTTCTCCATGGTCAGATCAGCAGCAAGTCAGCTCGGCAACAGACCCTCACCCCTAATGTTTTAGATGGTCAGATCAGCAGCAGGCCCTCACCCCTAATATTTTAGAAGGTCAGATAAGCAGCAGACCCTCACCCCTAATGTTTTAGATCGTCAGATCAGCAGCAGACCCTCACCCCTAATGTTTTAGAAGGTCAGATCAGCAGCAGATCCTCACCCCTAATGTTTTCCATGGTCAGCTCAGCAGCAGACCCTCACACCTAATGTTTTACATGGTCAGATCAGCAGCAGGCCCTCGCCCCTAATGTTTTTGAGGGTCACCAGTAGGCCATCAATCATAATTTTTCAAGGGTGTGGGATGATGCACTCCTTTATATGTAATAAAGGGTGTATTGGAGTGCCGGTTCCTTGTAATTTTTGGCAGCCCTTTCACTTAGTGCATAGGCTTTATGAGTGTAGGAGTCCCATTACCTGAACAATTGTACCACAATGTGAATGAGGCCCTCCATTATGTGATATACAGGTTGTATCAGAATGCCTCTTCCTTGTAATTTTTGGCAGCACTTGCACTTTATATACAAGTAAATATACAGGAAAGAATGTTTCCTCTAAAATCGATTTTATCTTCAGTTTTGTGCATATTATTGTAAGTCTGTAATACAGCAGCGACCTGGGAGTCCAAGATGCATCCAGACATCCTACCCATACTGTTCCTGTACCATTTCAGTGTTGTTTCCATCAATTTCTGAACTTTTGATGTGAACCAGACACCCTCCCCTCTTCAGAGCAGAGGGTGCCTGGTTTAATGCTCGGGTTCTCACATTGACTTTTTTTGTGCTCGGTAGAGCACCCAAGCATCCTGAGGTGTTCTACTCGAGCACCCGAGCACTTTGGTGCTCGATCAACACTAGTGGGCACTATATCATCACCTCCAAGACTCAGTTCTTCTCTAAGCTGAAGATGGTTCATAATGACATTGGCTGTATGTTTGAGGTCGCTGTTCTATTGCAGAATCAATTGAAACTACTCACACATATATTTAAAAGTATTCTTACTTTGCAATTTTTTTTACACACTGGTCTAAAACCTTTGTATCATACTGTGCTTGACTAGAAAGCAGAAGGTGGACACATCTGTATTAGAAATGAATGAATATCTTAATTTTTTTGTTGATTTGTACAAATCACCATGCAATTTTATTCATGTGCAAATCAATTCTTCCCAAATCTGTGGATTGTACTCAAATATACATTGAATGCACTCAAATGTACATTCAATTCTCTCTCTCTCTCTAGAAAAACTCGCCCACAATCAAATCACAATAAATTTGAGTTCTAGCAAATAAAATATTTAAAAATAAATCTGGAAAAATTTTGGTTCAGTAGAATCATTATCTGTATGTTTTATTTAAACCTCAGTTTCTTTTAATCTATTGTCGGCAAGGTTATTGATTGATTCATTTAATCTTTGATGTGCACATCTTGGGCACCAGGTCTTAAAATAGTACCTTAAATTAGGTACTATTAGGTAAAGTATGGAAAATTTCAGCCCGCACAACCCTTAGCAGGTGCAGATTGCTGTGGCGAAATAGAGATAGAATGTAAAAACACAAAATGCAATCGCACACTGCAACCAGCTCTCTGCCCTACCTTTATGCTGGATGTTGAATAAGGCATTGGTGTACATTTTGGCCAAAGCGTAATAAGCCACTCACCGCGTCAAGGTTGCCTTCATGAGTGGAACCTTGACGCGGTGAGTGGCTTATTACGCTTTGGCCAAAATGTACACCAATGCCTTATTCAACATCCAGCATAAAGGTAGGGCAGAGAGCTGGTTGCAGTGTGCGATTGCATTTTGTGTTTTTACATACTATTAGGTAAAGCTTTTCAATGGTCACCCAACAAGCACTGTGACAAGAAAGTAATGTGTTTCCAAGCAGAAATTTTGATACTGATATGACATATCAGATCCAAGATGACAAGAGGACTCTTGTAGACTTGTAGTCTTCTTGTAGGTTCTATATTGTAGGTTCTATATCAGATAAGAACCTACAACATCAGCCACAGAGTGCACATATCTAGGGATTATACTATATGCAAATGCGTACGGGGGTTGCCTACTTTTAAAGTCCTATTTCATTAGAAGGGTCTTTATGTGATATGTTGATCTCAGAATGTCCTATTGGTGGAACCCTACAGACAGTGGCGTACATATAGGGGTCGCAGTTGCGACTGGGCCCGGCACCCCAGGGGGCCCGGCCGCCTGCGGACCCCTGGCCCCTGCAGCTGCGCGTGAGTGCGCTAATCTCTCTTGACTCTTGCGGTCAGACTCAGTCGTCAGCACCGGGCCCGGGCAGGAGCGAGCACGGCGTCAATCCCGCGAGATCTGTGAACTCCTGCCGCAGGTCACGCGAGAACATGTGTGCGCGCGCCTGAACCCTTGAAAAAGCGGAGCGAAACGTGCGTTGGGGTGCGCTCTCTAGAAGTTCAGGTTGTTCCATCTACTCCATTTATCAGGTATTGATTTGGCACTTGTTATTTGGCCGTATATGGGTTGTATCATATGCATCTTTGCTTCTGATGTTATTTATGCCTTCACCCCTTCTTTGGCTTAGGTAACCCTTGTGGTTTTTACCTGTATTATTAGGCACGGACTTCCTCCTTTGGTCTTTGAGGACTATTAGAAATGAATGAATATCTTAATATTTTTGTTGATTTGTACAAATCACCATGCAATTTTATTCATGTGTAAATCAATTCTTCCCAAATTTGTGGAATGTACTCAAATATACATTAAATGCACTCAAATTTACATTCAATTCTCTCTTTCTGTAGAAAAACTTACCGAGAATCAATCAATCACAATACATTCGAGTTCTAACAAATAAAATAATTTAAAAACAAATCTGGACAAATTTTGGTTCATTAGAATCAATTTGCTCATCTATTATCTGTATGTTTTATTTAAACATCAGTTTCCTTTAATCTATTGTCTTCAAGGTTATTGAATGATTAATTTAATCTTTGATGTGCAAATCTTGAGCACCAGGTCTTAAAATAATACTTTAAATTATATTTGAGAAGCTTTTCAATGGTCACCCAACAAGCACTGTGACAAGAAAATAATGGGTTTTCAAGCAGAAATTGTGACAATGATATGACATATCAGATCCAAGATAACAAGAGGACTCTTGTAGTCTTGTAGTCTTCTTGTAGGTTCTATATTGTAGGTTCTATATCAGATAAGAACCTACAACATCAGCCACAGAGTGCACATATCTAGGGATTATACTATATGCAAATGTGTACGGGGGTTGCCTACTTTTATAGTCCTATTTCATTAGAAGGGTCTTCAGGTGATATGTTTATCTCAGAATGTCCTATTGGTAGAACCCTACAGATCAGTTGTCATTTTTCTAATGGAACCTGGCAACAAGTGTCCATTTCTCCTGCAGCTCAAACAAATGCACATGATAGGCTCATCCCAGGCTAATGAAGAAATGAATTGCACTATTTAAAGTCCAGCAGTAATCAAGCAGGCCTTTGTCCTTCCTGCATTGGCATTTTATCAAAGTACTATAGATATTCACATTGTCCAAACAGAAACCAGCACATGTTCCACACATAGGGTTGGAAGTGAATGGAAAACCCTACCCACACAAATAAGAGAGGAGTCTCACAAAGGAAATATAATATTCCTGTCACGAATAAGTATAAAACATTGTCTAATCACCATTTTTTAGATGGGACTCCCCCTCATCACAGGACGAGGACACAACAAAAATCACAGGAAATTGTGTCTAAAAAAATATTTTCTAAAAAATCCCATTTTGGAACAAGTTGAAAATCATAAAAAGATACATACAGATGTAAAGGGGGGCCTCTAAAAATTTCCCTAGGCAAGAAATTAGCCAGGAAATTGCGGCATTTCGCCAATGTATAGGATCAGACATTCGAAAAATAAAAGAGAATACTATCTAAGGATAATCTCTGACGAAACAGGAAAGCTGAACAATACAAGAAAGAATGTAAGAGACAACTATTAGATGAGAACTCCTATGTTAGGGTGGAGGGAGATCCATAGACAAAAAAATCACAGAAAAAACTAAGATAAAATCATCCTGCACAGTATAATATACAAATCTGCGATATCGGCCATATTATTGAAGAAAAATCGGCCATATTATTGAAGAAAATCACAGAAATAAGATAATAATGCACTCAGTAAAGTAGATGAAAGCATTATATATGGACTAAGTCCTCACTTTGATATGATAAAATCTGAGACACTTAGCCAATATATTTTGATCAAAACACATCTGAGCCCGCCTACCAAGCGCCAAGGTGGTCTCAGGTCAGGCGGGTCCTACGCTAAACCTACCTAGGCCATTGGGCTTCTATGTTCAGGAGTGCAGACGCCGCACATATGGTGTGCTGCTCCTAGTCACCTCCACCTCTAGAAATGGCAGACTCTACAGCTCATTTAGGGACTTTAAAAAAGGCAGACACCACATCCTCTATAGGGATTCAAAGGCAGACACAACAGCCTTGTAAAGGTTCTAGTAAAAGTATATACTACAGCTCCTATAGGGTTCTTGGAAAGGCAGCCACTGCAGCTCCTATAGGTGTTCTTTTTTCCTTAGTCTCTCAATGTCAGATGTGGAAAAATTGGGTAACAGTCTTTTTGCCAATTTTTATTAAAAAAAAAATTATAAAAAGAAAAAGACATGTCCATTTTCACAGCCGGATAGACCTGAGTTGTTAGACAGCTCATGGTGTCACCATACATTCCCAGCGATCATGCTGATGGGGCACACGGTGACGTTATCATGCTGGGAGCGCAGGTCCTTCAGCATCAAGAGAGGATTGACTGCCTCTACTCGTGTCGGTGAATGAGGTGAGTACTTTTCGTCTTTTGGTTTAAATAAAAAAAAATACATTATTGCAGCTAAGGACCACTATGGGTGACATTAAGGGCTATTATTACTGCTGGGGACCACTATAAGGGACATTTTTACTGCTGGGAGCCACTATGGGGGACATTATGTATACTGCAAGTCAATGAAAATCATCTATTTTAATGGCCATTTTACAGTGTGCCTGTTTTTCATGAACATGGTCATTTGACCGTAGCTTTATGTTTAACTGTCACCTTTTTATTTTTTCTGTAAGGGTGGGTTCACAAAAAAAATAATATATAGCTATATAGTGAATATTATGTAATAATTATGTAGTAAGTCAGTGATAATATCTGACATTGGAAAAGCTGGGTAAAAACTCAGTGTAGATCGCGAGTTATTACCCAGCTTTCCCAGTGTAAGATATCATCCTAGTGTAGATTGCGAATATTCTAATTGCGAATATTCTAATTGCGAATTTTCCATGCAAAAGGCTACACTAATAAGCTTGTCAAAAGACTCAGTCTAATATTCTTGTCAGAAGACTATGAAACTAATAGATGGTGCTGTTCATAACTCAATAGCGCCCTCTAATGGTTTTCATAGTCTTATGACAGCTGAAAAATAAGGCAGATTCTGCTCATTTGCATGTCTTTCCCATATGCCCATGTTTATGCAAATTAGTTTTTACATGACAAAACTGTATAGAAAGGTTATTAAATATTATGTTAGGACAATCGGAAAACTTTTTGTCGCCCTAATGATATTGATCTAGGTGTGCAGGTCCACCTAAGCCATCCAACAGATGCAAAATAACTTTGAGGCTTACTGGTTCTCAGTCAGATGAGAGCTGGTTTGGAATATCTCATAGTGCACGAGGCTGCCATTGTAAGGTATGCTGGCTGTTATCTGTCTCATAGATAGATTGATGGCGTGTACATACCTGGCTTTTGGCATATAGCCTTTATGTGGTTGTCTGTTGTATGTCATACATAATAGGAGTCTAAGACACACCCAGCTATCCTCTTAATGGTGTTTCCAAGCCATTTTGATGGGGTTTCCGTCAATTTCTACCTTTTTTTATGAACCAGACACCTTCTTCTCTTCCAAGCAGGGGGTGCCTGATTGTCTCTCATTGACTCCCATTATACTCGGGTGAGCACACGAATATAGCAATGTATTCGGGCCGAACACCTGAATACTTTGGTGCTCGCTCATTACTAATCATTAGTCTCAATGTAAGCCAGCAAGGAAGCTGTCTTACATTTAGACTGGCGCTGGATGTGCTGAAGCTATATAGAGACACTGCCAGATAAAGGGCTTATTGAGATCGGTGTCTAAAACGTCTATTTTACTGTATATAGGGACATTTATATTATATATAGTATATTAATGTCCCTATATACGGTAGAGGAGCTTCCCCTCGCCTCCCTGCATTGCCAGTAGCGATTACTTACCGCTCACTTAGGCATCTCTCCCGGCAGCTTCATTACACAGCGTGCCAGGAGTATAGGACAAGCTTACTGTCAGCGCTGGCCACGCTGCTCAATGAGCAAGAACTAAGGGGATCATTTACTATCAGATATACACCAGTTTTCTGGCATATATTGGTCGCAGATTGCGGTGCAAGGTTACTGGCACCACAATCTGCAACTTTTCTTTGCTCACGCCAGGGAAAGTGGCATAGGCAGGGAAGGGAACGCCTGTTTTAAGCGTAAAAAATGTTCTAAATTTAATCCATCAAGGAAGCTGGCTTACATTTAGACTGGCGCTAAATACGACAAAGTTACATAGAGGCTGGTGCGGCTACGTAATCAGATCCACCACCAGCGCAGGAGGGACGAAGACAGGCGTCTAAAACGTGAATAAATGGTTCTCTAAGTGTATAAATATATATTTGATTTAAACATATTCGTCTACTGTCCCCAGACTATGAGGGAGCAGTGAGGGCAGACGCCCAGGACCTCCCAGCCTAGTCAGAGAAGCACTGTACTGTTAGGAAGACAGAAAAGATTGCTGCTAAGGGACATTTATCCCTAAGTTTTTGCCCAATTTGCCTAAATAAGGTATATTAGAAAAATGTTCCTTATCTCTGTCCCTACACATTAACAAAAAAGAAAAACAATATTGCATTTACACTTTAAGGGTCTTGGTAGCCTGACCCCCACTGATCAAGACATGGTGGCATTTACTTAATGGATCAGTCGGCACTGTGTAGTAGCGTGCGGGTGCACGGTCCTAGGGTTGGTATCCAGGAACAATAGTAATGACAATGAAGGACCGGCACTCCCAAATTGCTGTGAATTATTATTTTATTGTAACTCTATCTGTGACAATAAAAGAAGTGCCGAAACGTGTCACAGGAGTGCCGAAACGTGTCACAGATAGAGTGACAATAAAAGAATAATTCACAGCAATTTGGGAGTGACGGTCCTTCATTATCATTACTATGGTGGCATTTACTGTGACAACCAAAAAACAGCTACCATGGCGTGAGACCCCTTTAATTAAGAAAAGCACACTCAGCAGAAGCCAATGTGCTGATGTTTTTTTATTACTAATTACGTATACAATGTAACTGAATTTCGAGGAGGTCATCCATGGATCACAGCCTCCAGAAAATGCACAATGGTTATAATCTAACAATAAATTACATAATTATTTACTCAAAGCACCTTCCATATATAAAATCGCTGCTACGTGGCACTAAACATCATGATGGATTAGGGTCATGTAACATAGGCAACCTCCTAAACAAGCACATAGATATTGATATGATGAATGCATTTGTCTGGAACCTTTACAATTTCTTATATTTCATCTACGTTTACTGGGCTGATAAGATCAATACTACAGCAAAAAAATAAATAAAAATTGCTTTCCAGATTTTAAAATATCCAGAAAACATAACTTGATGTATAAAAACTTGGCATATGAATTAAATTTTATTACAATGCCTCTCAGTTCCCAGCCACGAGC